>NC_138353.1:57439725-58039725 GCF_046562875.1 Panthera onca
GACCATCGGATGGGGGTGGGGTAACCGAAGGGTCAGCAGCCCGTGGGTTAGAGCCCCGGCGTGGACCTTCTAGCTGCGTGACCTTGGGCCAGCTCCCTAACCTTAACCTCTCTGTGCCTCCGTTTCCTTATCGGCACCGGGGGGGCAGTCACGGTACCTGTCTCCCAGGGGGGGTGACAGGGACTCCCTGAGACTGTGCGGAAGGTGCTCACGACAGCACGCGGCACTTGGCTGTTGCCCATGGGCTCCTTACGAATAGTGACGTCTCAGTCCTCGGAGCGATCCCATGGGGGGGGGTGCCCGTGTCGCCCCCATTCCACGTGACACAGAGAGGGTAAGCGGCTCGCCCACGGTCGCCCAGCCTGGAAGGGACAGCCCTGGGATTTGAGCCTCAGCAGGCAGGTGGGGAAGCATGCCCCTCTCCGCTGGGCCGGGCCACCCTCACCCTCGCACGCGCCACAGCCACAGGCCGGAGCCACGTGGCAGGACACGGGTGCCGACCGGACGTGGGGGCATCCGTTTCGTAACGCGCTTAATTCTCCAAACTTGGCTCGGAACGGCTGTCCCGGTTCCCAGCTCGCGGGTCCAAACGAGAAACACGCTCTTCAAAAACAACAAGTCAAGAGAGGCAAAGGCTCCTGATTAGGGGGACGAGAGACCCGGCTTAGCCACAGCAAGCGGGCCCAGGTGCGGGGACGGCCGTAGAGCGCTTGGGTGGGGGCAGCCGCGACACGGGCTGGGTGTCGGGCGACCGTATTTTCACGGGGAACCAAAGACGCCGTCCTGCCCTGGTGGTCGTGTGTCCCCGACCCGGGTCGTGCTGCGGTAGGTCAGAGTCCTGTTGGTAGGAAAGAGGCATTTCAGAACAGGAAGGACCCGTGTGTCGCTGTAGTGTCTCTCTCTCTCTCTCTCTCTCTCTCTCTCTCACACACACACACACACACACACGTTTCTGCAGGTTTGCAATTACACCAAGATAAAAAGTTACGAAGTATAATGACTAGAAAAGAAAACCCGGTGCCGTCACGAGTGCAGTCTGGACGTCTCGCTCAGGCACAGACGTCCCCAACACGGACACCTGTGCCTTCTCAGCCGAGTGGCCGCAGGACATCCTCACGCTCGGGTGGGCGGCCCTGAGGTGCCCCAGGTGCCCCAGACACCCTCCCCTCCCCCCCCCCCCCCCGCCAGCTCCAACGGGGACAAAAGCACCTGTGTGTGTCGGGCACCAGAGTTGACCCGTGGTCAAAGAGGCAGACTCACCCCTGCCCTCCGAGGACCCGCAGACACAGGAGAAGGACGGAGAGACTCCAAAGCAGAGGCGCGGGTGCTGAGGGGCCCCCGGCCCCCGTCTGGAGCAGGCTGGGAGCTGGGAAGGCTTCCAGGCGGGAATAGTTTGTGCAGGAGGAGAGGAAAAGCTAGGGGAGGCGGGGAGGGGGCGCGTGTTTCCCAGCAAGTCTGTGCGGTGGGTAGAGTTAGCCCTTTTTATAGGTGGAAAAACCGGCTCTGAGTGTGTAACTCGCTTGCCTGTGGCCTCGGGGCTGGGACGGCAGTCCTGGGGTTCACACCCAAACACCACCACCGCCACCCTGTAAGAAAGAGGGGTGACATCTACCGGGGGATGGGACCCACTGGTGCCCACAGCGGGGTGGGGAGAGGACCCAGGGCCCCGCCCTTAACCTTAACCTGCCCCCTGGGCTCTAGTCCTCCCCGCCCCAGCCGCTCGGACCGCCCGGGAGGGGGCGCACGGCAGGTGCAGGCGAGCGGGTAGGGAATCGGGCGGGGGCAGGCCCACTCTGCCACCTACAAGCCCTGGGTCTGGAGTGTAAGCCTCCAGAGCTTTGTCTCCAGAACAGACACGAAGAGGGCCCGGAGCGTTGGCTCCCCTTTGCAGCGACAGCGGGGCGATGCCGAGCAGAGCCGTGATCCTTCCGAGGCTCGGACGCTTCGTCGTTCTCCCCATTTGCGGCCCAGATGCTGTGGCACGAGGTCCCCATCTCCCTGCTTGGCCACCTGCTTTCCTTCCAGACTGTGCGGGTTTCTCCTGTCGCTGGTAACAAACCCCACCACCTGCCGCTCGGTAAGAGGAGGATTGTTTTTCTAACCAAAAGGACACCGATCGCAGCAGGAAACCCTGAGGTGTCCACAGCGATGGGTCCCGGCTTGGGATCGCCTCACTCTCTCCACGTGCCACCCACAGTGGCCTCTTCCTGCGTCATTTCTGCGTCGGCCCCGGGGCCTCGGGACCTAGCCCCAAAGTTCTAGCCAAGGAGAGGGGGGTTAGAGGTAGGAGGCTGGCCACGGGAAGAGTCTGGCATTTTCTCTTCCGGGCTGGACCTGTGGCCTCGGGCTCCCCCGGCAGCTGTCCTTCAGCATGGCCCCAGGCAGAGTCAGCTCTGCACACGTGTGTGCACGCACACGCACGCACACACACACACACACACACACACACTGGCCCCTGGTGGCTCACTCCTCCATAATGGCAGGCCGCGATTGGTGTCGTCACGGGACAGACCACGGCATCTCCAAACCACGAGCAAGGGGAAGGGACAGCAGGATGGGGTCCTTTGGTACCTTCCCACGCCCAGGAGGCGGGGAGGTGCCCACAACCCCGCCGGGGTTCAGGGGCTCGCGGTCTCTAGTCTCCCCTTCTTGCCGAGCTCCAGAATATCGTGCGCTGGATGCTGTGACGAGGGAAGAACCACGCATGGAAACGCACGTATATTTGGTGAAATCTGTGCCGCCGACGGAGGTCCTGGTTTAGTTTTTTCCCCTGAGAGTTACTGGCTGGGCGGGGCAGGGAGAGGGGCTCCCGGCGCAGGGACGCGGTGGCTCTCGGTTAGGCCTCACCCCTGTCCGCCGGGGTGTGCCAGCCGGGCTCAGCCCTCCCCACCCGGAGCTTCCCCGGAGCAGCCGTCTGCTCCCGTGTTCGATCCGGCTCCGCGGACTGCCTCCTGAGCTCCCCAAGTTCATTGTTGAATTTAGCTTCCCTGTTACACTTTCTCCCTTTCTCTCAAAGACACCTGCAAAGCAAACCACGGCTTGAGGGGGGAGGCGTTTTCCTGCAGCCCCGGGGCTTCTCAAAACATAAGAGGCGTCCCCTCCCCCGGCTCCCGAGGCCGGGAGACGAGCTGGGTTTCGTTTCCTCTCTGGCCCCGAGAAGACAGGATCCGGGTAGGGAAGAACCACTTTGCAGAAGCCCCCGGCACGGATGCCATCGGGTTGTTCGGGAAGGACGGAAGACGGCTGGGGTCCTTTGAAAGCGCGAGCCTCAGGGAAGGGGCACGGCGGGGTGGTGCCCTGACGTTCGGGAACCATCTGGGGAAGAGAACCATCAGGGGAGAGGCGCCGCCCTGCTCCCGAAACGTGCGGGAAGGGCCGTGCCTCCCGGTAGTGAGAGCGGGTCGCCCTCTGCCTCTGCGCGGGCAAGCCTCTGAGCCTTTGGGGTCTGGGTTCCGCGACGCATGGGACTTGGGGCTGAGCTCCCGCTCCGGGAGCCCAGAACTCCCGCGTGGGAGGCGACTGCCCTTCCTCAAAGAAACTTAGCGGACGGAGTTCTTCTGCTTTGACCGAAGAGCAACAGTAGTGGTCACTGGGGCTCAGGTCGCGCTCTCGAGGTCCGTGAGTTCGAGCCCCGCGTCGGGCTCTGGGCTGACGGCTCGGAGCCCGGAGCCCGCTTCCGAGTCTGTGCCTCCCTCTCTCTCCGCCCCTACCCCGCTCACGCTCTGTCTCTCTCGGTCTCTCAAAAAGCCGCCACGGCGATCCTAGTAACCGCGACAGTGGCGGTAAGGGCATGCCTCCGTTCACCCAGCATCGCTGGGCACCTACTATGCGCCAAGCCCTACACGGAGCACCGTGGGCGACGGGACAGAACCGACGCCCCGCCCGCATAGAGCTCCCATTGCCTTCTTCTGCGCTTCTGTCCTTGACAGCGTGAGCGCCCGGGGGGGCGGGGAGGGGGTGTCGAGGGGCTGAGGAGTAAGAGAAGGTTCTTGTCGCCAGGCCCGGGGTCCAGGTGCCACCGCAGTGCCTCCTGGCCCGGAGTGTGGAGCACTGTTTGTCCTTGGCTCCGAGCTAAGCCATCGTCCAAACTTCCCCGCTGAACCGGTTACATAAGTGTTCCCCGAGGCCTGGAATCTTCCAGATGGCCCCGCGGCCCACCCTACCAGCTGCTCCCAGGATGTCGGCCCTGGCCACGGGCCCGGGCCCGGAATTCCTGGAGCAGGCTGATAGGGAGCAGCTGCTAGAACCCTGGGGAGGCCAAGCGTGCTGAGTGCGCACATCGGCGCGGCAGCGGCCTCTGTGTGCCCCCGGCCCTCCCCTAGAGCAGCTGCACCCCGGGGTGGAGCTGGGTCCCTGTGACCCCGGACATCTGGGCCCGCAGCACACGCCAGCCTCGAGGAAGGCATGTCGATGGCCTCCCCTCCTGTTTGCCTTGGACACGTTCCTGACGCCTCTTGTGTGATGGGGTTCTTCCAACCTGTCCTCAGGTCACCCTCACGGCCGCATCCAGGGACCGCCGGTCCCCAGACCTCCGGCCCCATCGGAAACCCCGGAGAGCTGGTTTGAAATGCCCGTTCCAGGGGCCCCGCCCTGGGAGGCCGGTGCCATCGGTCTGGGAGCGGGTGCAGGGATCTTGATCTTTGACAAAGGCCCCAGGCAGTTGCGACGCCAGCCCTCCCCCGGCCACACTTGGGGAAACACCGACACGGGTGGGATATTCTCCTCTTCCCTGCCATGCGACCCATCCACAAGGAGAACCTGTTTTCTCTCTCTCTCTAGATAGAAATTCCCGTAGTTAGACGTGTATAGATACACTGATATGTGTTACGTGAGTTTCCTGTGGCTGCCATTACAAATGCTCACCAACCACGTCACTTAAAAACCACAAAAGAACACTCTCCCTCTCTGCGGAGGCCAGAGGTCCAGATCAGAGTGTCACAGGGTCACCTCCCCTGAAGGTTCTGAGGGACGGTCCTTCCTGCCTCTTCCAGCTCCTGGGGGCTCCAAGCGTCCCTTGGCTGTGGCCACATGGTTCAGTTTCTGCCTCTGTCGTCACACGGCGTCTCCTCTGACCGTGCTGACTCCTTGCCTGTGTCTCATAAAGACGCGTGTCCTTGGGTTTAGGGCCCGCTCAGATGATCCAGGATGATCTCATTTGAGATCCTTAGCTTAATTACGATGACAAAGAGCATGTTGCCAAATCCGGCCACAGTCACAGGCTCAGGGGGTTAGGACGTGGGCACATCTTTCTACGGGCCCTTCTATATATATATATATATATATATATATATATATATATACACACAGACTGCAAATTCTCTCACACGTTGGCCCTCAAACAGAAGGAGGGGTACCTGAGCTCCGTTCCACCCCCCGGGCTGGAGCCTCCGGCCATGTCCCTGCCCCCCCTCTTCAGACTGGATGGGCTTGAACTACAGTCAGGAAAGTAGTTTAGCAAATGGCGGGTTTTCCTTCAGGACCACACCTTCCAGCTGGTGTCTGCCTATCAGCACCTACAGCCGTCACCCTCCCTGTCTCCCTCCCTCCCCGGCCTCTCCTCCTGCTCCCCCTGCCCCCCGCCCCCAGGAAAGCTCATCACATCCATGCCTTCAGGCACCATTGACATGCCAGGTTGTCCCGCGTCCCAGGGTCAGAGGAGACGGCTGCTCTCGGGGGGGGGGGGGGGGGGGGGGGGGGGGGGCGTCTGGAGGGACAGCCGGGCCCCTTGCTTCGCTGCTGCATATGCAGCACAGAACCGCCGGGGAGCTTTCCTGCTCTGCCGCGATGAGCTGTGGGCTGGAGGCGGAAATCTCCCGGGAGCGGACAGTCAAGGCTGGAACTTACAAAAGTACAAATGACTGCTAGCAGATCAGCTGGCAAGAAGGAGCAAGTGTGGAGGAGCCTGGCCTCCGGGTCCCCAGGGCAGGGACCCCAGCCTCAGCCAGCAGCCACGGGGTGCCTCCCCGAGGAGGTGGTGCAGAACTGCCTGCCACCAGGGGGCAGCAGAGCACCAGGGATCGGTTTAGAAATCTGGATCCAGGGGTCCCGATTCATACCCCGGTAAGTGGCAATACCCCTCCCCTCCCCCCGTCTAGGGAGCCCCTGTCCTTCATTCCAAATAAGTGTGTTCCTTAGCGTATAGAACACCAGGCAGAGGTCCAGAAAGGTCCGCAAGTGAGGCAGGAATGATTTCGCACCCACGGTTTTGCCCACGCAGAGGCCCAAGCATCTTACTCATTGTTCAAAGAAGGTTCCTGCGTGGGGCGCCTGGGTGGCCCCGTTGGTTGAGCAACCGACTTTGGGTCAGGTCATGATCTCATGGTTTGTGAGTTCAAGCCCTGCATCGGGCTCTGTGCTGACAGCTCGGAGCCTGGAGCCCGCTTCGGATTCTGTGTCTCCCTCTCTCTGCCCCTCCCCCACTCATACTCCGTCTCCGACATAAATAAACATTGAAAAAAATAAATTAAAAAAAACCCAAAAAACAAAGAAGGTCCCTGCGGACCAGCCCCAGTACTGCAGACGTTCTCCAAGTGGGGAGCCCCGGGAACCCCGGGCCCGCAGCACCAGCCTCACCTAGGGGCTTGTTGGAAAGGCAGATTCTCGGGCCCCACCCCAGACCGACAGACAGCCTCAGAATCTCTGGGGGGCTGGGCCTGGTCACTTGGGTTTTAACAAGCCTTCCGGGGATTCTCGGGGCGCCGCTCCGCGTTGGGAACTACCCCTTGTGATGAGTCAGGCAAGACGGGAGCAGTGATTGATTTCCAGACACGTGTCGATGTGGCTCCGAGGAAGAAAAGGAAGAACGCGGAAGGGGCAGCGTGCTCCCGGGGGGCTGGTCTAGAGCAGGGCATCCCCCTCTGTGGGCCTCTGTCCTCGCCGGGCCAGGTGGTGGTTTACCCTGCTGGATGGATGAGTCAGTCACGGTCGCACCGCGTCGTGACCCAGCTGGAATGATTTCCAGGAGGAGGAATTAGCCCGTGGCCTCAGGGTTAGCGGTTCTCTACAACGAGCATGGATGTGGCTAAAAAGGAGCCACGGGGCCTTTGCCAGGCGCCAGAATAGCGGCCACCCATCGGGAGGCCACAGGGAGGGAGGGCTCAGATCCCTGCTGCACGCTCACACGAGCTGGGCCACCCTGCTCAGTGACTCAACCTCTCTGATTCCTCCCTTCCCGTCCCTGAACAGTGGGGACGGTAACAGCGCCCACGGCCACATAAGCAGGATGCATCCAAGAGAAACGAACGCTTAGGTTCACGTAGGAACCTGTCTGCGGATGCGCTCGGCCCCTGTTCACAGCAGCCAGAGAGGGAAAACCACCAAACGTGCGCCCGCGACGATGAGTAAGCAAAATGGGGTCCGTCCTGCGATGGAATAGTTCATGGGCCACGGGTGCACGCTATGTGGGCTCACCCTGACAGCTGCGTGAGAGAAGCCGGTCACGAAGACCGTGTAGTGTATGATCCCGTGGCTCTGAAACATCCAGAACAGGCACATTCACGGGGACAGCAGATTCGTGGGGACCAGGGCTGGTGAGGGTAGAAGGATTGAAGGGGAAGCCTGAGGGTCCAGGGTGATGGAACGTTCTAGAATTGTATTGACAGCGTGACTGTGAATATGCCGAAAACTACTGACTTGTACCCGTTCAGTGGCTGAACTGTGTCAGGGGTGGATAAGATCTCATAAGAGCTGTTAAAAAAACGAAACAAAACAAACCATGTTTTTGCCCAGGAGATGCCCTAAAGCTATTTTTGTTGTTAATGGGGGGGAGGGGGGGTAACCTATGAACTTTTAAATTTTTCCCAAATTGCTAAGCAAACACGTTTAGGAAAGGTACCTGAGCTCAATTCCATCTCCAAGTTGGGGACCCTTGCCCCTTGTTCAAGGTCAGGCCCCCATAACAGCAAAGCCAAGCCCATCAAATCGTGGCTTGTTTTCAAAGGCTGCAGACTTTCCGGGTTGGATTTTGTCTGTAAACACACCGGGCAGACCTCGAGATGGGTTAAGCCCCTAGGATCTTCAGGGCCTTGGGGCTAACTTTTCATCAGAAAAATCCCGGCGGCTCCAGGCCCCCCGGGAGGCAAGGTCCAGATCCACAGCTGTCCTTGAAGGCGGCCGCCAGGGAGGCCTGCCCAGACCTTATCTCCAGAAGGAAATGTCCCCACCCTGCTCCAAATGTTTGTCCAGAAGGAGAGGGCCCAAGCAGAGACACAGCGGGCCAGAGGGAAAGTCACCAGGGAAGGGGGTGGGGGGGGCGGCTCCTGCCACATGGGCTGAAGGAGTCTGCAGCCCTGTCTCCTCTCCTGCTGAGGCCCTCCCATGGCCTCCCATCACCCTCCCACACCCTTCAGGGTCAGGGGGCACCCCCAGGGCCTGCCCCTATCTGCCAGTACAGACTCTTTAGCCCCGCTCCCCACACCCCTGGGCCTTTGCATGGGCTATGGTGGGAAGGCTCCACCAGGTCCCGGCTGCATGCCCTTGGGCAGGTCACTCCCTCCGGGCCTCCGTCCCCACTGTCAGCCGGCTGCTTGGGAGAAACCCACTGCGTTGAAGCAGGCCCAGGTCAGACTCCGAGGCTCAGGGGCGAGCGGGTGCTCTGACTGGCAGCTCCTTCTCCAGACTCGGCCTGCTGGCCGCCCACTCATCCTTCCAGCCGCAGCTCCCCTCCTGCCCTCCCTCCAGAACCTTCCAGAATGCCCAGGCACCGCAGGGCTCCCGAGCTCATCTGTGATAGTCTGGGGGCCTGTTTGGAGGGCTGAGCTCCCCGCGTGGCCCCCTACTCCGCGCGTCTGCAGGCCCCGCCTCCCCGGCCTCGCGGGCTGCAGGCCGTCTACGAAGGACCGTGTTCAACGGAGTGAGTTTCCAAGATGCTGTCTCTGCCAGTATCTCATTGGGCCTTCACCCACACCCGGAGGCAGGAAACAGGCTGTTGTTCCAGTGTAGGGATGAGAAACAGCCTCAGGGGACGTGGCTGGAGGCCGGCCGCCTCCTCCTCAGCTTCCTGGGGTTCCTTTCAAGGAACAAAGCGGCCAGGCCCAGCCAGGGCAAGAGGCCACGCGCCCTTTGGCCGCGGAGAGCCTGTCCCTGCGGCTCGGGCTGTGTCTTTGCTGATGCATCAGTCCTGGCCCCGGAGCAGGCGGCCAGCCAGAGCCCGGCTGCCTCCCCACCCAGCCCGAGGCCCCGTGTGCCAGCTCTGTATCCTGCCCCCGCAGGAGAAGAGGGACATGGTCCTAGGGGACCCTGAGGACCAACCTGCTGGAAGCAAACGTGGACAAGCTGCTTAGGCCGGCGAGAGGACGTGGTTTTGTGCAGCCAGCTCCTGCGACCGCCCAGAACGGGCAACGGAGTGGTCTAGAGACTGGGGCCGGGCCGGACCTGGATGCAAACCCCGGCTCGTCTGTGTCCCTGCAAGGTGACCTCGGGAAAGCCCTGACCCTCCCCCGACGTCCCTCCCCAAAACAGGGGCAAGGGGAGTGTGGTAACACCCTTACCGTGAAGGACAGTCACGAAGGGAAGTGCCAGGCACCGTGCTGGACGCGTGCGTCCTTCGTTAGGTTACTTCTTTGTGAAGCCTTTGCTCGCTTGTAAAATTCCCGAGAAGTCCTCGAGGAAGAGGCAGAGCGAGGGAACGCTGCATTTTCGGGGTCGGGAGGATTGGGGGTTCCTGTCTGGGGGAAGGTGTGGACGGCCGGGTGCTGCTGGATGGGGCTGGGGGGGGATGGTGAGAGGGGCTTAGGGGGCCCTGGGGGGACACTGAGAGTGAGCCGCTCCGGACGGCTGAGCCTCTCCTGCCAGGGAACAGGGAGACGCGAGCGTCGAGCGCTGGGGCAGTGGGCACAGGGGCAGGTGGGCGTCCCCTCTGTCCAAGGCGGCCGTAGGAAGGACTGACTGTTCCCCTGAGCAACTTGCGGAGCCCCCGCGGGGCCTCGGGACTTGTCTGGGGGACGCGTTACTGTCACTGGCTGTCGGCAGGGGAAGCCAAGTCTGTGTTGGTGGGGTAAAAACCGCGTGCTGAGGCTGGCAGGGCCCTCCTAGCCCTGGACCACCTCCCTCTGATTGATGAGAGGAATACTGTCTGTCTTGTTTAAGCCAGCGTACCGGGGGGCCTCTTTGTCACAGCAGACAACGCTGTGGGTACACTGTGCCCTAACTAAGACACACAGACTTAACGAATGTACCTGAGAGGCTGCCTCGCTTCTCACACCACGGGTGGCCCCGAGGGCCTCTGCCTCCTCTCTGTGACACACCACTGCTGCTGAGCTTCTGGAAGCTACGGGCAAGATCATCAACCCTTCCTGACTCCGGCAGAGAGGGGAGACGTTGCCAAATGCTCGCTGCATGCTCGAAGCCCTGGCCACAGGCCATTGGCATCACCCGGGAGCTGGTCAGACGTGCTCACACCTTCTGCGTCGGCCTCTGCACGTAACGACCCTCAGCTGGGAGCTCTGATCTCAGCTCCTCAGAGCTTTGTGTCTGCCCTGTGCTGAGTCCCTAGGGTTGTCCCCTGGGCTCCCCACGAGGGAACTGGGAAGCAGGAGGGTCTCGGTTCCCCACCTCTGCTTTACAGAAGGCAAAAGCACACCGTTTGCTTTATTCGACAAGGTTCTGCAGGTTGATTTGCTAAAGGGGAGGAATGTGGAAATCCTGGTCCTGGGCCGTGTCCCCTCTAATGAGCACTTCAGGGATCGGGGGAGGCTCCGGGGCTGGAGGCAGCAGGACAGCTGTGAGAAGCGTCAGAATCCCAAGCGTTTCTCAGGCGTCCACATTGGACAGCACCCCCATGTCCTCTGGAGCAGGCAACCTCCGTGGGTGGAAAGGTCTGGAGTCTCGTCGCCCGGTGCCTTTGAGACTTTTCTTTCTATGAGTTTCATTCAAGTGTTCAGTGGGTAAATGTTTACTCTGTGCCGGGCACTGTTCTGTGCATTGGGAACAGTGCACTGCTCAGACCCAACAAACTTGTCTCGTGGAGGTTCCGTTTTCCTCCGTGCGTGTCCGGGAGAGAGACTTCAAGGCAAAGGGACGAGCCGGTGCAAAGGTCCTGAGGTCAGAGGGATCGGGAGAGCTTGTGGAACACGGCGGCTGCCTGGAGTGCTGTGACTAGTCAGTAAGGGGACGCGGCTGGAAGGATGGGGGGTGGGGCAGTCACAGGTTCATGGGGTGGGGGGTGGGGGTGCGGTACTGATCTGATGTAGCAGATTTGCTGGATTTACTTCCCACAGAGGCAAGTAAGCCCTCTGAACTCGCCATTGTGGTTCATGCCAACCGCCTGTTGCCTGAAGTGCTCTGTCTGAGACATTCTTTGGCCGCAGGAGCAAGTTCAGCATGCATCAGGGGCCCCCGAAAAGCCCGAGGGTCGGGTGACCAACTTGTGCCAACTTTGCCCAGGTCACTCCCGTCTTTAGCACTCAAAGTCCCAGAGAACCCGGGAGATGCCTTAGTCCCAGGCAGACTGGAATGGTCGGTCACCCTCGGAGGAGTTAATGTCCCGTGAGCGGCCCTCTAGCAAAGGACAAGCAGGAGTATATCATCCCCAGCTCCCTGCCCCTCAGGCAGGACGCTCCAAGTCATCCCCTGGGGTCCCCAGCAGGCTGCTCACTCGGGACCTCCCTCCTCATTGTGTTGCTCCTGATCTGTCCCCTTCTACATTCCCTCATAAACTACTCGTACCAAATCCTTGTCTCAGGCTCTGTATCCGGAGGGCCCGACCTCAAACACCAGGCAGAGGGGCTCATGAATATTGCGGGGAGACTAAGCCACCCACGGGAGCTGCCCCTGTCCTGTGGGGAAGGGTCTTGGAACCTGGGGGCTGTCCCTGTCCTGAGTCCCCTCCAGACCCGCGCTAAGCTTGGCCTCGAGTCAGAGCGCACGTGACAGCTGAGAAGCCGGAGCCGCGGGGTGCTTCCCCGGACGCTGAGGTCACGTAGGATGCTCTGCCCGTTGGCCTCCCCAACGGCCCCTCAGCAGTCCCTCCCCAGCGTCGCCTAGGGTGAGCGGCCTTTGTCCTCAGGCAGGGGCGGGGTGATTGCCGGGAACCTCTGGGCCTGGAGGCAGCTCCCGGGCTCTCTGAGGCCCAGTCAGCATCTCTGTGCTGACTCTGGCCGGCGTGCTCAGCCACGGCTTGGTTTGGAGCCCAGGGGCTGCCACCGGCCTGCTGACCTGGCCTGCCCTTGTGCCTCTGTCCTTCGCTTGGCTGCGCCGGGGCTGACCTTGAATCCCTCTCCTGACCCCGGCCCCGGCCTGTCTCCCTATTGCCCAGATGTGCCGGTGGACCGGAGCAGGGCAGCCCGCGGCCCCTTCCCCACACTCGTGGCAAAACCCGAGCTTTCCGACCGCCCCAACCCCGGTCCGCGATGCTGGTGGCCTTTCCCGCCCTGACGATCCTTCCAGAAACCCCTTCCCCAACACCTGAGTTGCATCCTGCCTTAATGTCTGCTCGTGGAAAGTTCTTCGTTCTCCGAGATTTTTCTTTTTTTCTTTTTTATCCTGGCTGTGCAGAGTGATTCAGTCACGAGGTCTGCAAACCTAAAGGAGGTGCCTTTCCTTCCAGATTGGAAAGATTCGTTTAGATTCAGAAGGCGACTGTGCGCCCTTGGAACCAATGGGTCCCTCCTATCCTTCCTGGAGCCTCACTTGTTTTGTTTTCTGTCGTAAGTCTCTTCCGTGTCCCAAACTGGGATCCAGGTGTTAACCCGTTCTCTTTGGGGCCCTTGCAGTAGGAACCGACGTATTAGAGCCCAGGGAGGGGGAGTCAGTCCTCGGTGGTTCGAAGGGGTTGTTTTTCGAGTAATGACCATGACCGTTTCTAAGTGTTCGCCGTGTACCATATCCAATCTCAGTGATGTTCTCAGCCTCCCTGTGAGGTGCTCCAACTGCTGTCCCCATTTCAGAGTTGAGGAGACAGACGCTCAGAAAGCCTAAGTCACTTGCCCAAAGACACACAGCAGAACTTGGACCTAGATCTCCGAGGGAGGGCCAGAGGGGCCCCAGCTGACTCACTGTGGAGTGTCTAACGATTGCTTTTGGAATCAGCATGTATTTCACTCGTCTGTCTTCTTGTGGGTTTTGTTTCTCCAAATCAAAACCATTTGTTGTTGTTTTTAATTTCGTTGGGTCCGAGTAGGACCTCCCCAACGCCGGAGGAGATGTCTTTCCAGAATAAATGGAAACCATGTACACAATCGTCGTCAAATGCTTTAGCAGGAAATAAATCATATAGAATAACGCTTGAAAAGCTGAAATCAATCTGTGTGGGCAGCTGGTTTAACCCCAAAATTGGTTCCAGCCTTTAAAAAAGAAAAACCCGTTCCCCTCTTTTTTCTGTGAATTTCAGCTTTTTTTTTTTTTTTCTTACGCAAATTTTCCAGACCTGGCTTTCTGAGATGGTGGTGATGAGTCAGCCATTCTGCTTATCTAAATGCTAATAAGGGCCACCCTGATACTCAGTGTGTTCCTTCAGGCAAACCCACCAAGGTGGCCCCGAGGGGTGTCCAGACGTGAGCACTTAAGAGTGGCCAGTGGCCACGGATGGGGCCATCCACCCGGGGAGCTCTGCCAAGCCCTTTCCTGTTGGGGGGTCCCTAGCCAGACCTCCTAAGTCCTCAATGCCCGGGAATCTGCATTTTTTAAATATTTATTTTGAGAGAGAGAGAGAGATCGATCAGGGGAGGAGCGGAGAGAGAAACACCGAGAGAATCCCGAGCAGGCCCCACACTGACATCGCAGAGCCCGGCACGGGGCTCGAACTCACAAACCATGAGATCGTGACCTGAGCCGAAATCAAGACTAGGACACTTAACTGACTGAGACACCCAGGCGGCCCCGGGGAATCTGCATTTTGAGGCACGCCCCACTTTGGACCGGCCGCTCCCCCGAAGGAAGCCTGGGCAGACAGAATTCTCCACCACGGTTCCTGGAGCACAGACGGGGACCTGAGGCCTCAGCCTAAGGGTCACGCGGGGAAACAGTTCCCCAGAATGATGTCGGGTTCCAGCACCCCCTGCCCGGCCCGGCCCCCTGGGTGGCCACGCCTCCCCCGGGGGAACGTCGGTCCCCTTGGGAACAGGGGAGCAGCTCAGAAGCCGCAGAGGGTTTTTCTGTGACCACCTTCTCGGTCCCCATCACGTCAACAAGTAGCTTCGGTGCCGTTGTGGTTCTCCTTCCAAACACTGAAAACGCATCTAAGAAAAGTGAGGAATTCTGTCATCCGCGTGTCTCTGGGCACATTTGCAGCAGGAGAAGCACATGTGTTTCTGGGGTTTCCAGTGACCTATCCGTTCGTTCAACACACCCGAGCGTCTGCCCCTTACAAAGCTTGGCGTGGACGCCATCCAGGAGCCATGCCCTGCCCTGGGGCCTGGGGCTGACAGCCGGGGGACTGACCAGTGACGGATTATTTAACCAGGGCCTCCGAGAGCTCACAACGGGCCGTGAGCCAGTTTGGGGAGACGGGAGTGTTTCCCTGAGAGCTGAAGGGGGCGGCGGTGGGGCGGGGAGGGGGCTGGGCCGGCCTTCCCGACAGGGAAGGGGCTCGAGGTGTATTAGGGTGTGAAGCCGGCTGAGGGTCTGGAGAGAAGGCCTCAGATGAGGCCTCACGCACCAGCATGAAGGTTCCAGAACACTATGCCCATCCTCCTCGGGTTGGATAGGATCCAAGTGAGATCTGCCTCTCGGCTGTCCCTCTGGCCATCGGATGTGACGTTCCTCAGGTGCCCTGGCCCCTGTCGGCTCGGACCCACTCCCGAGTTAGCAGAGGACCGTCAGTGGAGACTGGGGAGTAGGGCAGCGTTTTCTAGATGTCCAGGGCAGATCCGGGCCTGGCTTCTAAGAAGGACTGTTTGGCTTTCTCAGGTTTACAAACAGCAGGATAAGGTTTCCCTCCTTTCCCTTGTGAGGCCTGCGTGTGAGATGCCAGGGGCCAGGGAGTGCCCACCCTGCCGTCCCCATGGCTCCCGGTGGGGCCCCTCCCGGCCTGGCCTTTGAGGATGTGGGGCTTGCTCTGACGGCTGTCCTCGCTCGTCTAGATCCGTCCTGCACCCTCTGTGTCCTGGGGCCCACCTGTAGGGGCCAGCTGCCCTCAGGGTACTGTAGGGTTTGGCCAGTGGGAGACATCACCAGGAGCTGGAGGAGATAAGTGGGTATTTACTCCTGTAGTTTCCTCCCCGGGGGTCTCGGGCTGTCCGTGTCCCGCACCTGCAGGTCTGGGCCCTGCCTATAGACCTTCCAGGGGGGCTGATGGGTCCCTCCTGCTGCCCTCTCCAGGCACCTGCCTCCCCTGTCCCCCCGGGCACAGATGGCTACCGGCACCCCCCTCAGTTATCCTGATGTGGGCGTGCCCACCGGGACCCGCTCTGTCCAGCCCCTGTCCTGGGAGGTGGCTTTCCACCCCCCCGAGGTACTGAAGCCAAACCCAGGGAAGTCCTGGTCAGTGACCACCTGCTCGCACCCTGCAGCCCCAGCAAGAGTCTGGAGCCCACAGCTGAGGCTCCAGCTGAGCTGTAAGTTCCCAAACCCTGGGGCCATTTTAAGACCGGACCCTTCTGGAACGTAGTGGGATCACATGCATGTGACCCACCCAAACTGCCCCTGAACTGAACCGTCTCCCCCCCTCTAATAAATGGGGAGAATCGTCATGATACCAGACAGGTGTCAGCAGGACGGGGGTTAGATAAAGCTTGGCCGGCACCCCAGGCGTATCACGGTCATGTAAAGGTAATGACTGATAATCACCGGGGTCACCCCGCGCACGTCTCCACAGCGCTCTCTGGCGGGCAGCCCATTCCACAGAAGGAAGAGTCGAGGCAGAGGGAGGTCGGGTGACTTGACCCCCCGATAAACTGCTAGTGAGGGCCAGCCTTGGCCGCAGGTCTGTCTGACCCTGAGCCCAAGCGTGTAACCCCGCGACACACCCCAGACCTTGCCACGGGATTACCACTGCCCACCCGCCCGCCTTCTTAGGTGGGGACTCAGGTTCACACGGTCGTGAATATTGCCTGGGCTGCTAACATCCCAGGCTCGGTATCGACTAAAGTATTGTCCACTCCGATCCCCAAACGTCTCTCTAAATCTTGGGTATCTTCCATAGCATTTCTGCTCCCTGTTCAGGGGGTAAAGGAGCGGGTTCTGTCCAGCGCCCAAGTGCCCGGGTTCCAGCCCCCAGGGCGAGTCCCGCATACACGAGGCAGGTTCTGCTCAGCTGGGCCAAGCACAGGGGATTCTGGGACACGCCTCTGACGTGAGCACAGCTCCCCAGCAACCCACAGACCCCCACGCCCCCCCCCCCCCCGTGCCACCCGGCACAGACACGTTCACCAGTCTGTCGCCAGGCTGAGCCGAGACGCCAGCCGCTCCGACGTGGGGGCGCGGCCCCCGGAATGTGGTGGGGAGGCCCGGTTTCAGATGACAAGACATGTCGCCTGTTTCCCCAGATGGATGTGGAACGTGCCCTCCCTCTGACTCACTCAGGGGCAGACGCTCCCATGCGCGGCACCCCCACGAGGGCCCCCCCGCCCCCAGCACCGCAAACTCAACATACAAACAGCTCATTACTCTTCTTCCAGAAGCTGCTGGTGGACTTTGTGTGCTGGACCCTGACAGTCCTCACTGCCTGCCCCGTCCTCCAGAATCCGGGGCACCCCTCTCCTCTCCTCTCCTCTCCTCTCCTCTCCTCTCCTCTCTTTGCTAGAATCCGGGGCACCCCTCTCCTCTCCTCTCCTTGCTAGAATCCGGGGCACCCCTCTCCTCTCCTCTCCTCTCCTCTCCTCTCCTCTCCTCTCCTCTCCTCTCTTTGCTAGAATCTGGGGCACCCCTCTCCTCTCCTCTCCTTGCTAGAATCCGGGGCACCCCTCTAAGATCTCTGCACACCCACGTTCCTTCCCCGGCCTTCCCTCTGCCTGCATCCCTACCCCCTAGACCGCACAGCTCCGACTGGTCTCCCCGTTGCCCAGGTTTGCCCAACGCGGGGCTTTTGTTTTGTGTTCCAAAGCGATTTCCCGAGGCAAACTCACCTCACGTACCATTAGCCGTTCGGAAGTGACACAGCCGCTGGCATCCAGTGACCTTAACGACGTCGTACGACCTTCTGCTCTACCTACTTCCAAAACGTGTCCCTCCCTTCGAAGTAAGGCCCCTCCTCCCCCCCACCCCCCGGGCCCCGTCTCTGGATTTTTCTATCCTGGACGTTTCGTACACACGGAATCACACTCGACGTGACCCCTCGCGTCTGGCGTCTTTCCCTCGGCGTGAGGTTTTCCAGGTGGATCTGTGTCGTAGCACGTGTCGGCCCTTCGTTCCTTTTTAGGACAAAATGGAATTCCGTCGCACGGCTAGACCACACTTGGTTAGTCCATCATTGGTTGCCGGCCACTGGGGCTGTTGGCCAGCTTTCCCTGATGTCATTGGTGCTGCTGGGAACATCCGTGTACGAGCACTTGAGTCCCTGATTGCACTGCCCTGGGTATATACCTAGGAGGGGGATGTCTGGGTCACGAGGTGACCTTGTGTGTAATCTCTGAGGAGCTCGTGTCCGTCCGCACGTTCTTTGACCTTTAAAGGTGGAGGCTAATTCCCCTCCCTTCAGCAGGGGCCAGACTCGCTAAGTCTCACTTCTCATCGATGGGACGTGGCGAAAGTGATGCCGTCCCACCTCCTTCTCCCTCTCTTGGGTCATTTGCTCTGGGGGAAGCCAGCCGTCATGCCGGAAGGACACTCGAGCAGCCTGTGGAGAGCCCGTGTGGAGAGAAACTTGGGGCCTCCCTCCAACGGCCAGCACCAACGTGGCGGCCGTGAGTGGATCCTCTGTCTGCCATCAAGCCTGCGTGTTGGCCCCAAGAAACCCAAGCCAGAACTGTCCCTCTGAGCCGTTCCCAAGTACCGGGGCCACAGAAACGATGAGCGATCATAAATGTTTACAGATAACTGTTGGGGGGTGATTTGTTACACAGCAATAGCTAGCTAATACACCCGTCCACCCATGCATTCCTCCCACAGCGGCTAGAATGGAGGAAGCACCCATGCTGCATGCATAGAAGCAAAAAGAAGGAATGAGTGAATAAATGAAGAAGAAGAGACGCTCTCTTCGAAGGAAAGCGTCTCCCAGGCAACCACGTATCTGCCAACTAAGACATCTGCCTCCAAATAAATGCACTACGAATGCTGGTTTTGGGTCATCCATGGATGCTGAAAACCTCGTGGGGGACGATGTCTGGAGGAACGGGACATTCATAGTCTCAAAGTATTTCCCCACAGATTATTTATAATTTACAAAGGGGGAAATGGTAACTTTTCCGTGGAGACAACAAGCAGACACAAGCCTATTCAAGCGGTCCAAACTGACATCAGCAACCTCCAGGCCACCCACGCCAGCCTGGCAGGTGGGAGCCGAGTCCGGTGGCCCCCACGTGGCTCCGCAGAGCGCGCTCCCAGCCGAGCAGGGCAGCCCCACCCCGACCCGGGCAGAGGCACCAGCTCTGGGTCCAGGAGCACCGGCCACACAGCATATGGTCATTCTACAAACGGGCCCTGTTCCAGGACGGGCTGTGAGTCTTCTGGTGATCGCTTCTGTATTTATGTTGCACATTTGGGGCGAGCATGCTCATTCCCAGATTCAACTACCTCCATCTGTTTGTCATTGTAGGAGGAAGAGAAATCCAACATATCTTGGACCAAAGGCACAGTGATTTTCTGTTCACGAGAGAGAAGCTTTCTGTGAGCCTCCCGCTTTATAGGGAACTTACAAACTGATTTTGAGGAATCGGTTTTTTTCCTGGGGCTAATACACTTTCGAATTTGTGTGTTTTAAAAAAAAATTTGTTTAACGTTTATTTATTTTTGAGACAGAGAGAGACAGCGGGAGCGGGGGAGGGGTGGAGAGAGAGGGAGACACAGAATCGGAAGCAGGCTCCAGGCTCTGAGCCTGGAGGCTCAGAACCCATGGCTCGAACCCATGAACCGCGAGATCGTGACCTGAGCGGGAGTCGGACGCTCAACCGACTGAGCGCCCCAGGCGCCCCCAATTTACGTTTTAAAAAACACTAACGTCATCAATATTGGACCAAACCAACGTCACGTCTCTGGAGAGGATGCGGTCAGAGGGACATAACATCACTTCCGTGGCATTCCTGCCCCAAACGCGAGAACCTAGGTCTGATTTTGAGGCAGACCCCAAGCGAGGGACATTGTGCCAAACAGCTGGCCTGTAGACTTCAAAACTGACGCCACGAAAGACCAAAAAAAGGCCACGTGCCCCCTTCCTGCGCAAAGGAGACCCAGGAGACATGGCCGGTAAACGCCGTGTGGGGTCCCCGGGCGGTGATGTGGTTTAGAAAAAGAAAACACAGCTACAGAGGACATAGTTAGGACAGCTGGGCCATTTGAACCCGGACCAGCAGTGAAATGGATTGGATACCAGAATGGTATGCGTGCGAGTTTCCTGCCTTCGATCTGCAACACCGTGGTCAAGCAAGACAATGTCCTTGTCCTCGAGACCTGTACACCCAAGGAGTTTTAAACCGCTTCATCGACGTAGGAGCGACGTTCAGAGAGCTACCCGTGTTTAGCGTGTGCCCCTTGATGGGTTTGGAGATGAAGACACCTCCGCGAAACCGTCGCCACGATCTGTGCCGCAGGCCGCCCATCGCCTCCGAAGGGTTCGTTCATTCATTCATTCATTCATTCAGAGTGAGCACACTTAGCGAGGGACCCACCCTCCCAGCACGCTGTTGGGCGCACACGTCTAACTGTGGGCTCTGTGCTGTGCCGCAGGTCTGTGGGACTTGCTCATCTTACAGAACGGAGCCCACGCGCCCTTGGACCACTCCCTCCGCCCCTGTGAGTTGGAGCGTCGGATTCGTCGGATTCGTGGTCTCGGGCAGGGTGTCCTTCCTTCAGGCTGTGTCCCAGTCGGTGCTGTGCATTTGCGCCCTTCCTGTTGGGGGGACGTCTGGGCTGCTTCTGTCACACGGATGCGTGGGTAAAAGACGGAGAAGACGTCTTTTATGTCGGAGAAGACGTAACCACTGAGAGGGCAGACCCATCTGTTTCCCCACCCAAGTCCCCAGAACGGAGAGCAGCGTCACACGGGAAGTGGACACTCATGGCTCGTCCTTGGGTCAGAGACGTAGAACCCAGAAGCGGTGGCACAAGGGGAAGTTTCTGCAACAGTCCAGAGAAGGAACTGGGTGAGTTGAGCCTTCTTGTAGTTCCTCAGACTTGTCGGGCACACCGGCGCCCCAGGACCTTTGCACCTGCTGTGCCCGCTCCCCGGAATGCCCTTCCCCGGTGATCTTACTTCCTCAGCACCCTCTGTGAGACCTTCCTTCCCGGGCTGCCCCAGCTGAGAGTTCTGCAGCCGCCCCCCTGCCCCCCACCACACTGCGCGTCCCTCCCCTATTTATTTGTTCCCCAGAGCGCTTTCTGAAGCTTATTTTTATTTATTTGTCTTATCGTCCCTCTCTCCCACTAAAATGCAACCTCCACAAAGGCAGGATTTTTTTGTTCTCTTCAGTCACTCCCAAATCCCCAGTGCCTCGCAGAGTATCTGGGACATAGTAGGCATTTAATAAATATCTGGCAAAATAAAAAAAAAAACAGGAAGAGAGGGAGGGAAAGGAAAGAAGAAAGGAACGGAGGGAAGGGAATAATCAGCAATCTCCCCTCCTCCTAGGCCAAAGCTTCCGCAGCCCCGCTTGGGGACCCCGCAAGTCCCCCCAGCTTCCAAGTGCCACGTAGGAGCTGGTCTCCGATTGGGGTCAGCCCACGCTCGGCCCGAGGCCGTTGGCCAGGGAGAGACCTGGCCTCTCCCCAAGGATGGAGTCTTCTCAAAGGCGATTGACATTTCCACTTAAAAAGACACTGTCCGGCCCGAAGAGGCTCATTGCACACTTCCTGCCTGCGGCTTACTCAGCTGTGGCCTGGGCCGGGCCAGCTCTGGCTTTTCATCCCCCTGGAGCATCCAGAAGATCCCCCGCTCCAGCCAGTTTGGGCTGCCCACGGCCTACCTGCCATCTGTGAGCCCCTTCCTGCAGGCAGCCCGCCGCTCTCCTCTCACCCGCTAGAGGCAGAGTGCGCGTCCAGGCTGCCGGGCAGATCCGGCGTGGGACCCGCAGAGCCGGGCTTAGTGGATGGTCCCAGCCAGAGGCTGGGGCTCTGTCTCGATCTTATTTGGGTTCTGTCTCGTCTTGGCCAGAAAGGACTGTGGCTGCTTTAACCCCGTGGATGGGCCCTCACACCGACGAGGACTCATTTCATGACTTACTCATTCACTAAAGTGATACTTACTGTGTACCGATTGTGTGCCGAGCACCATTCTAGGGGCTAGGAGTGTCCACGCACGTGCGTGTGTGTGTGTGTGTGTGTGTGCGCGCGCGTGTGTGTTCGATACGTTTCTATGGGAGGAGCAGGTGGTGGGTCACACTCGTCGTGAGTAGCCGGCCGGCCAGGCCACCAGGAGGCTCAAACAAGGTGAGCCGTGACCTGGGTGGACTGTGTCCCCACGTGGTCACCCCGGAAAAACTGCTTTGGGACGAGCCCTGCTCCCAGCAGCCTCCACCCTGAAAGCTGCGTGGGTGTCAGAGCACTAGGGGTGAGCCGGTGAGGTTTTGCCCAAGTACCCGCCAGGCCAACACAGTGTGGTAGAGAGTGCAGCTCCCGGGGCTGCCCCCCCCACCTGGGAGGAGCCAGGGGTGGGCAGTCGATGGGACCAGAGACAGCAGGAACGGAAATCCAGAGCAGGGACGGGGAGCCCAGTGCTGTTCCCCATCCTGCTCTGCTTTTCACTAACAGAAGGAGGCCTGGGGCTGCTTCAAGAATCTTCTGAGCCCAGGGAACGCCTGGGGGGCTCAGTCAGTTAAGCGTCCGACTTCGGCTCAGGTCACGATCTCACGGTTTGTGAGTTCGAGCCCCGCGTCGGGCTCTGTGCAGACAGCCCAGAGCCTGGAGCCTGTTTCGGATGCTGCGTCTCCCTCTCTCTCTGCCCCTCCCCCACTCGCTCTGTCTCTCTCAAAAATAGACATTAAAAAATTTTTAAAAAAGAGAGTCTGTTTCTTGGTTTGTTTCTTTGTTCCTTAAATTCTACATATGAGTGAAATCATATGATACCTGCCTTCCTCTTACTCGTCTCGCTTAGCATTATCCTCTGTAGCTCTGTCCGTGTCGTTGCCAATGGCAAGGGTTCATTCTTTTTTATGGCTGAATAATATTCCATTGTATATGTGCCACATCTTCCTTATCCATTCATCTATCTGCCCATGGACACCTGGGCTGCTTCCATAACGCTGATATAAATATAGGGGTTCACGTATCCCTTTGAATTAGTGTTTTTGTATTTTGGAAGTAAATATCCAGTAGTGAAATTACTGGATTGCAGGGTAGTTCTATTTTTAATTTTTTTGAAGACCCTCCATACTGTTTCCCAGAGTGGCTGCACCAGTTTGCATTCCCACGAAGAGTGCACGAGGGGTCTTTGTCTCCACATCCTCGCCCACGCCTGATGTTTCCTGTTGTTGTTGTTGTTGTTGATTTTAGCCATTCTGACAGGTGTGAGGTGAGATCTCACTGTGGTTTTGAGTTGCCTTTCCCTGACGATGAGCGATGTTGAGCATCTTTCCCTGTGTCTGTTGACCACCTGGGTGTCTTCTTTGGAGAAATGCCTGTTCATGCCTTCTGCCCATTTTTTTTGTTTTTTGACGTACATTTTTTAAAAATTTTATTTTAAAAATTTTTTCAATTTACATCCAGATTAGTTAGCCTATAGTGCAACAATGATTTCAGGAGTAGATTCCTTAGTGCCCCTTCCTCATTTAGCCCATCCCCCCTCCCGGAACCCTCAGTGTGTTCTCCATATTTATGAGTCCCTTCTGTTTCGTCCTCCTCCCTGTTTTTATATTATTTTTGTTTCCCTTCCCTTATGTTCATCTGCTTTGTCTCTTGAAGCCCTCTGCCCATTTTTTAATTGGATTATTTGCTTTTTTGAGTGTTGAGTTGTATCAGTTCTTTATAGATTTGGGACACTAAGCCTTTGTCAGATATGTCGTTTGCAAATATCTTCTTCCGTTCCGGAGGCTGTCTTTTAGCTTTGTGGATTGTTTAAAACTCTGGAACGCTTCGCAAATCTGTGTGTCATCGCTGAACAGGGGCCGTGTTGTCTTCTCTGTGCTGTTCCAGTTTTAGCGGACATTTATCATGCAGCTTTCATGTGACACTTAGCAAAAGAGCTGTTGTTGACTCATCTCCACGTAGACATAACACTCTCGGGCACGCCTAACGCCGCAGAAACCAACGAGTTGCGGAAGACCCTAAACGTCTTCACTTTCAGACGCTGGCTCTTCCACGTCACCTCTGCACTCAGACTGATCGCGGTCCCCATTCTCTGCGCCACCAAGGGCGTGGTGACGGCCACCCTTCTTAGGAGAGTCCACGTGTCAGGACTAAAGCTTTAAACCCACTTCACAATCATGACATGGTGCAACGACGAGAGACCCCTGCATACAAGATGCACCCCTGCCTGCAGAGATGCTGAATGGGGGGGGGTGGGGGGAGTTCGGGACACACGGTGGTCGCACAGCCCAGCCCGCGACACCTGCGTCAACGACCACCACCTGTGGGACAGTGATGTACAACGTGTAAACCAACTCAGAGATGTTAAGAGTGTAGACTGTGCCTCTCAGGTTGGAGGAGATGTGGCCTCTCGTTCCCAAGGGGAGGGAAGCGGAGGGCCTGGTCCTCCCGGCTGGAGCTGGCTTTGCGCAAGGCCTCGCACCTGCAGGGCTGTGGAAGCAAACCCGGCTGGCCCCGGGCCAGTGAGAAGGAAGCGTGGAACTATGGGAGATGAAGGGTCAGGTTTGAAAGAAACAGAAACTGCTGCATTGGGTCTGAACTGGTGAACTGCGACTTCCTCGTACTTCAAAAAGGGGAACAGGCATTTGAATGAAGTGAATGAGAGGGGCTTGCCTCCCCATTGAACGTCTTCGGCCGTGAGTGAAGAGGGTGAGGGGAAATCAGCCTGGAGAAGCCGAGCCGTGATCACGTGCTTCTCGTGGTTCGGGGACGAGATTTAGGGTGTCGACGTGGAACCAGGTGGGTTCCGTTTACTGCCCTGATGGTCAGGTTCCCCATCGGCCACCCAGTGGGGTGAGCGCTGGGCAGTCAGCCCGCCCACGCCACTCTCCTCACCATTCCAGAGCCACCGTGGGGCTCCAGGGCCCCGTGGATGGGACCTGCTCGGGCCCGACGACTCTCCTCTGTGCCCAGCTTCCGTTTTCTGGAACAGGGGCTGCTGTCTGAAGCCGACAGCTTTGGGTTTCTGGGCCCTGTCTCCCAGGGCCGGGTAAAGCCCAGAACGTCGGAAGGGATCGCCGGGCCGTGCACCACGGCCAGGGCCACTGCTAGCTCACAGCTGGGTTTCAGCCCCCGATGCCCCGGCCAGGTGTGTTTGTTCAGTGCACAGACTACACAGCCACAGGAGTGCAGCGGTGGCCTTGGTCAGCAGAGGTTACGTCTTGGGAACAAGCAGCGTCATCCTGCATTCGCTGAACAAGTATTTACCAAGCTCCTGATGCCCATGCCAAGCACGGTGCCACACACATCAGGTCCGACAGGATGGCCAGAGGCGGCCAACAGATATTCTCTCGCTCACGCGGATTGATTGGTGATGCCTGCCTGGAGAGCTGTGATCCATCTGTGATGTCTGCCATGGCCATGGTTCTGTTTGCCAGCTTGTCCGGTGGAGGCACGGACTGGGGGGAGAGACAGCCCAGAACAATTGATTCGCGGCTCTGACCCAGTGTTACGATTCACGTGTGGCCAGCTACTGTTTTGAGACATTTGTTTCTGCTGAATTTTTCTCGATGGGTCTCCCCCTTCCCCTCCCCGATTCAGGCAGCAGCAAGGCTAGCCTCACTGTCAGGGGAGGGCCTTCCCAGCCTGGCTTCCCAGCATCCCAACCCCACGAAGAAGGCAGGGCTGAAGCCAGGACAGGGGGCTGGCAGGAAAGGACCGGGGCGACCCCCACACGAAAGAGATTCAAATGCCACCCCAGGGCCACCAAGCTGCACACCCCCTGCCAGGCCCCCGTGTCCCCTACGTCCAAGAAATGACACTCTCATTGTGAAATTTCAGGCCGAGTGGGAAAATGTATCTCGTGAGTACAAGAGGGAGGAAGGATGGCCCTTCTCTGAACCATCAACTTAATTCTTGTATTAAATACACATCCAGCCATTACTTTGTGAAGCTCATAGAAAAATGATGTCCTGATATAAATCTATCGATTTATCAGTTACTAGCTAATTAACGGCTGCCAGAGGTGGTGGATTCATCAGGACGGGCTGTGTTGGGGCTCGTAACACGCACCCCCTGAATCCCGGTGGTCCGACCGGGTAGGCGCCCCGGAGAGCCGCCTCCACAAGCGTTTGGCGGCTGGCACCAGCGCCCCCTGCAGGCAGCTTTCTAGTGGTGCGCAAAGCTGCACGGACCTCGTAGGGGCCTAGGGCGTCCGGGGACGGGACGAGGTGAGCTGGGGGTCTAGCTGGGAAGACAGAATTTGCGACAGAATTGCACGTGCAGGTGCCGCCGAGGAGGGCAGGGTCCCGGCGCTGCCACTCAGGGCCACGCAAGCTCATCGGGGCGTTTGCACGGCCTGCTGTCGGAGGGCAAACGTACAGGATGCCTGGGAGCCCAGTGGGCGAGCGAATGAGGAGCGGAATAGCCTTCCGACAAGTGGGCGGGCGGGGGTGGGGGTGACAGAAGCCCCGCGGCCGCAGGAAATGTCATCTTTTGCGGGAACTGCGAGACAGAGACAGCCGTTATTGCTGGAGCAGGGCGCGAAGGTGAGAAGAAGCCAGGAGGGGCAGTGGCTACATCGGCATGGCCCGGTAAGCCGGATTTACGAATGGGGGCTTTCTCCTAAGGGCGGCGGGGAGCCCCGGAAGGTTTCAGACGGGGAGTGGTGATGTGGCATTGGACAGTGCCCTCTGGTGGCGGCCTGAGGAATGGCGTCTTCGATGCTCCTGGGCGGCCCCAGGCCGTAGGAACCGCGGCCGGAGTTCTAAGCCTTCCTTGCAGAGTCCGGAGACACAGTCCTTCTGGGACGCCCGCCCTGTTGATACTGGTGGACACAGCTCACAGGGGCCAGCCTCCCGAGGCATGCCACCAAGCCAGGCTCTTCCAGGACACGCCAGAAGGACCCGACTGCTGCCTGCAGTAGATACAGGCAATGGGAGGTCCGCCTGGCCCGGGTTTCCTCCAGAGGGGCCCGGTCTGGGTCTGACTTCAGACAGGGAAGGGAGGGGTCCTGATCACCGTCCCTTTAGTCATCTCCGACCTTTGATCTCAGACCTCAGATGAGTCTGTGCGAGTGCTCAGCCAGCCAGTGAGGAGGGACGGGACGACGGCGAGTCTAATCCTCCGCATTACCGGAGGCAGATAAGCCCCCAGCAGCCAGAAGACGGGAGATCCGGCGGCCGCACCCACACCCTCCCTTGTGTGCTTGGGACCCGTCTCCGCCTGAGCCCGCAAATGCTTATCACGAACGGCAGGCCAGGTTCAGTCTGGCTCAGGGAAGCTCTGCAGAGCACAGCCCCGAGCTGGAGACTCTCGGCAGCTGTTTTTTTCATTTTTTCCCTGTGTTTCAGACAGGATGAATCGAGCCAACCAGACTTTTTGGAAAGAGGGATGCGATGTTTTTCCGCCCCCATTTGCAGAAAGTAACACCCTTGCCCAGTATAACATGCCAGACGGATGGTCAGGAACCCCGCGTTCCTGTCACCCACACCCCGTTTCCGTCCCGGTTAGCAGCAACTTCTGTCCTTCCGGAGAGACCAGGCACGCTGGGGCAAACATATCACCTGTTTCTGCAGCAAATTTGCTCCCGTGGATACGCTCTGTCGCTTGCTGGCTGCTGGCTTTACTTCTCCGGGGGGGAGGAATGGTATAAAGCGGGTCAGAGATTTTCTTTTGGGGGGCCCCCCCATCAGCACGCCTTCTGCTGTCACAACCAGCCATGAAATGCGGCTTGGGCCCGGGGAAGGAGATCAGACACGAAGGGCTACGGGCTCAGCTCTGAGCTTCAAAGTAACTTCCTGTGGTTTTCTCAAGTCCTTAGTCGGTGGTCTTGAAGGTCGGGTGTCCAAATGCACGTGACGACGCTTCTGGAGCTCCTAGACCCGGGTGTTCTCCCGTAAAGTGCCACCCTGGGGAAGACTGGCCTCCGCGTGAATCGGAGGGGCGGCTGCAGGGCGGGTGCATCCCAGGCAGGAAGGAAGTGCTGGGGGGGGGGATCAAGAGAGGCAGGTGGGAGGGGTGGAGGCCCGCGTGGCAATCGGGGTCCAGCCCGGGAAACACGCTCCTCCGAGCACTTCCACAGAGCAAACCGAACGCGGGGAGCTGGTCGTGCGGGCCACGGAGGGCTGCGCTGTGACCGGAGCTCGGCTGCGCCGGACGTGACCTCCAGGTCTGGGAGGAAGGGACAGGCGTGCCGGGGTCTGGGAGGGAGCAGGAGCCACGGAGGAGACCCTCGGCCACCAGAGAGGTAGCCGCGAGGGAGGAGGGGCACCCCGCTTCTCCAGTGCCCACGCTGGCCTCACTCTGGGAACCCGGGAAACACAGGCACTGGGGACCCTGTGACACGGGATGGAGGCCGTTGGTGGGGACCGGGAAGGAGCCTGACAGAAGGGCCTGCTTCCCACAGCTTGTGTGCGGCGTGTTAGGTTCGAGAAGTTCTGGGGGCCCCAGTGGGGAGAGCGGAATATGGCCCAGGGGGCAGGTGGGCGCGCTCGTGGCGGGAGAGGCGCACGGTAACCCTGCTGGAGGGTCACAGGACAGCCAAGCCGGGGAGGGATCCAAGTAGTATCGGGGTTCAGAGTCCCACGGCTCAGACAACGAAACACAAGCGACAGGACACCAGTGGGGCGCTAAGGGCGCCAGAGCCCTGCCGTGAGAGCCTGAGTTCAGTTTGCGCGGATTTCGTGACAGGTCAGAGTAGAAAGTGTGCTTCCTGAGAGCCAATGTGACTTCCATTATGTGTAAATTAACGTGATTGTGTGCACATATTACAGTTGACAAGAACTAGAGCAAAGAATGGTTCACTCGCATTTGCACCTCCGAATGCCCGTCCGGGGATTTCGACAACCCTCTTCGATGGCCGAGAGATGCCCGCTGCCGCCACAGCCTCTGCCCTCTCCCGGGTCACACGCCGCTCGGTGGTGCCTCAGCACCTCATCCTCGTTCTGCTTGCAGGTCCTTGTTGGGGGAGGAATCACTTCTTACTGGAGTGGACTTGAAACCTGATCCCCAGTTTGGAGAAGCCTGGGGCGCCAACCCGATCCCCAGTTTGGGGCAGCCTGGGGTGCTAATCAGATCCCCCAATCTGGGGAAGCCTGGGGCGCCAACCCGATCCCCAGTTTGGAGAAGCCTGGGGCAGTAACTGGATCCCCGTTTGGAGAAGCCTGGAGCGCCAACCCGATCCCAGGTTTGGAGAAGCCTGGGGCGCTAATCAGATCCCCCAGTTTGGGGAAGCCTGGGGCGCCAACCCGATCCCCAGTTTGGGGAGGCCTGGGGCGCTAATCAGATCCCCCAATCTGGGGAAGCCTGGGGCGCCAACCCAATCCCCGGTTTGGGGAAGCCTGGGGCGCCAACCGGATCCCCAGTTTGGGGCAGCCTGGGGTGCCAGTTAAGGACACGCTAGCTGCTATAACAAGCTGGCCTCCACATTTCAGTGGCTTCGCACACCCGGAGTTTGTTTTCCGCTCAGTAGCACCAAGCAGGCGTAAGGTGGGTGGCTTTTCCAGCAGGGGGACTCAGGGACCAGGCTGTTCCTGTCTGTGGCTGCGCCACCCACCAGCCGCCCTCTGCTCCCAGCTGGCAGGTAGGGCAGAGCCAGGAGGGGCAGGTGTGGGAGGCTTTTAGGAGCAGCTCGGCTTCCACCTGCACTCAGTCACATGGCGGCACCTGACTGCAAGGAATGCTGGGAGAGGTGGAAGGAGGAAGAGGAAAGGGGGTGGTGGACAGCCAGCCGATCGCCCCCGCACACGGAGGCCCCGAGATTGCCTGCGCGACACCGTTAGGCATCCCCCGGCGGACGAACACGCCAACCTCACTGCAGCGCCCCCTGCCCCACGCTGCCGGGAATTGCGCAGCCTGGGAAGCCCACTCCTCCCCTCGCTCAGGGAACCTCGGCAGCAGCGCCTGAGAAGACGTGCGTCCCGCCCCCCAACCCCCCACCCACGCGGGGGGGGGGTGGGGGGGGGCTTTCCGTGTCCCTGGAACCAACAGACCCGGGAAGAAACTGCAGAACTGGGGAGCGGTGTCAGAAATGCACCCAGCGCCCCCGTGCCGCAGGGATTCGCCTCAGAGCCGCGGCTCAAGGCCCACAGCGGAGGAGGCCCCTCGAGAAAGATCTCCACGAAGCTCGAGAAAGATCTGCCCGCGGCTCCGCCCCTCACCGCTGCCGGCCCGGCCCGCCTCTCCGCAGGAACCGGGTTCTCTGCGCTGCAGCTTTCGTGCAGGTGGGTTACTCATGCGCGTGGTCGTGACATCGGTCTGCAGGAGGGTTTCTCAGGCCTCCTGGCCATCGGGGCCGGATAATTCCTGGCGGTGCGCGTGTGTGCGGCGGGGGCAGGTGCTGCCTTCCGTGCAGTAGGATGCTTAGCGGCCTCCCCGACCTGCGTCCCCTAGAATCTGTTAGCGTCCCCCCCCCCCCCCCCGACCCGCGTCTGAGCTGCGACAACCCAAACGTCTCCAGACCTTGCCAAGGGTCCCCTGGGGGGCAAAGGCAGCCCCATTTGGGGACCGCCAGTCTAGAGCCCCGGTTCTCACACCCGATGACGCATTTGGATCACCTGGGAGGCTACAGAACCGCACCAGCCCAGACCCAGGTGTGGGTCTGAAATAAATGACCGCGTCTGTCGGCAAAAGACCACAGGCTCAGGTTCCTACCAGCTTCGTGGGTAATAGCTGGTAACTGGGAGCAACCCCAGGGCCCGTCAACAGAATAGATGAACCAATTATGATCTCTTCGCACGGTGGAATGATATCCATAGAGAAGGAAAAAAACCAACGACCTGCGGGAATCTCACTGATGGTGAGCGGAGAGAAAGCAGCCTCCTGTCGGAGCCCACGCCGTACGATCCCGTGTATATGAGGCTCTACAACAGGCACAACTAATCTGTTCGGGCAGCGGTGGGGAGAGCGAGTTATGTCCAGGGTGCGTTCCGGGGATGCTGGGGATGTTCTGTGGTGGCCTACAGAGTGACGTGTGGGTACGTGTGCCCGGGGTCGTGCGCTGATGATTTGCGCCTCTGGCCGAATGTAAGCCCTTCCTTGTGTTGGTTTGCTGTGATCGCTGTAGGAAAATACGATCAACCTGGGGGTGTGAGAGAACTGCATTTATTCTCTCTCGGTTCTGGAAGCCGGAACTGTGAAATCAAGGTGTCGAGGCCCTGCTCCCTCCGAAGGCTCTCGGGGAGGATCCTTCCTCTTCTCTTCCGGCTTCTGGTGGCTGACAGCTGTCCTCGGCTTGTGGCCACGTCCCTCCCATCTCTGCTTCTGTGGTCGCATCTCCCTCTGCCTCCCTATAGGGACACAAGTGATCGCTCTCCGGCCCACCTAATGATCCGGGATCGTTGACGCATCTCAAGATCCTTAGTCGTATCTGGAAACTCTTTGCCATGGAAGCTAATGTGTGTAGGTTCCAGGGATTAGGACCTGGTGTCTTTGGGGACCATTATTCAGCCTGCCACATACCTAAATTAAAAAGGAATTTAAAGAATTACCCGAGGGATGGCCCCACCCCATACCAACTGACCCAGAATGTCTGCTGTGACACAGTGGTCCTAGGAGGCAGGGTCCCGGGGGGCCGTGGCTGCGGAGCACAGGGAATGTGCCTTTCTGGTCCATCACTTTATCAGCAGCACAAAGTTGACTTGACGAACTTACCAAACGCTGAGTGAGCGAATGCACGAAGGAGTACAGATCTGTTTTTTTACTTATAACACTTCTGACACCAAATGAATGGGTTTTCCAGCTCACCGTGGACACCGGCTGGGTGTCCTAAACTTAATTCGATCCTGACGCTACCTGGAGTCCCCATAGTGTAAGGCTCAGACCCCCAAGACTGCCCCACTTCGGATGCCAGTCACAAGCAGGGGGTCCCCAGGTCCCCCACACTTCTGTCCGACTTGGCTGCACTTTGAGGGTTCCCCCCACCCCCTCCTCAGCTGGATCAGCTCATAGGGAAATGTTACTTCCACTTACTGGTTTATTATAAAGGACGCAAATGAACAGCCAGGTGAAGAGGTGCACAGGGCGAGGTCCAGAAGGACGAGCTGTCCCATGGAGATTGGGGGGTGCCACCCTCCCGGCACATGGGTGCATTCACCAAGCCGGAGGCTCTCCAAACCCCTTCATTCAGAGTGTTTATACAGGTTCCGTTAGGAAGGCATGACGGGAGTAGTCACCGGCCGCTGGTGACTGACTCAGTTTCCATCCCCTCTCCCTTGCCTGGAGCTTGGGGGTAGGGCTGCAAATTCCAGCCTTCTCATTACCCAGCCACAAGGGTCACCTCATTAGCATAGACTCAGGTGTGATTGAAGCAGTCTCCTTAGGGATAAGCAAAGATGCCCGTATGAAGAAGTTACTAGGGTTTTAGGAGAGCTCTTATGCCCGGAAGCTGGAACGAAAACCACATAGATTTCTTTGAAAAAAAAAATTTTTTTTAATGTTTTATTTATTTTTGAGACAGAGAGAGACAGAGCATGAGCAGGGGAGGGGCAGAGAGAGAGGGAGACACAGAAGCCAAAACAGGCTCCTGGCTCTGAGCCGTCAGCACAGAGCCCGACCTGGGGCTCGAACTCACAGACAGTGAGATCATGACCTGAGCTGGAGTCGGCCGCATAACCGACTGAGCCACCCAGGCGCCCCGACCACGTAGATTTCTTATCACCGTAGAGAGTGTTGCCACCGGAGACTGGAACGATGTAAAGTGATGAGACTCAGCCTCCAGCCCCAGCCCTGCCCCTTAGCAGCTGAGTGGCCATGACCCAGTCCCCTCCCCTGTCCCACCCATACCCTCCTCAGGAAAGTGGGGACACCAGCACCGTGGGGCGAACTCACGGGATGATGTCTGTCCCCGCAACCTGTTTGAAATCCAAAACAAACGCATTTAATCCACGCGGAAACGGCCGACACCGAGCCCGTTGGTAAATACTGTGTTGGTAAATGAAGGTCAAGGGATGCAGGGCGTTAGGCGGGTGGGATTTGTGTGCCTGGCTGCGTGTTGGCCTAAGACACGCTCCCTGCGAACGTGCCGGGCTTGCGAGACGGCTGAGCAGTCCTTGAAGGCAATGGGGACGGAGCCCCAAAGAATCTAGGCGGGGATGCTTTAGGCCCTCTTGACAAGGAGGGCTGGAAAACCCTTTCCAAGTTGATGATGACGTCCTAAACCAAGTTCGCTTTGCCTGCATGCCACGTAGCTTGACGCGGAAAAACCAACAAAAGAAAATCAACAGCAAGACAACAAAAGCCCCATTCTGGAGAGTGTGGGGTCCGATGGCCTTTCCGCAAGAAGCCAGGCTTGGGCTTGGGCTTTCAGGCAGGTTTGTGAGGGAAGAAAAGGGCCTGGTCCCATGGAAATTTCCTAGTAGGGTTTATTTGGAAGCGAAGGTTTGGCAGCCCTGACCCAGTCTCCTTGGCTAGACAGAGCCTCTTTGGAGAGAGTCAAAAACAACAGAAGGATGGAGATAGTTCTTGAATGAGCTGGTGTTAGTGGAATCCTCTGCCTCCGAAAAGAACTGCCCGAGCCCAGGCCCGGCTTCCCTCGCTCGATGGAATTCAGCTCCACTCACCTGTGGTCAGCAAAACAACCCCCCCCCCTCCCCGCCAGACGTCCTTGCCCCAATTCCCGGAACCCGTGAGTATGTGACCTCACACGGCAAAAGGGACTTTGCAGACGCGACTGGGTTTGGGAGCTTGTGATACGGAGGTCGTCCTGGGTGGCCCAGATGGGCCCAAGGTAACCACTGAGTCCTAAAATTCCAGAACCTTTCCAGCTGGGATCAGGGAAAGAGAAGAAGGCTCGGGAAGATACTTGCTGGCTGTGAACACCCCTGCAAGGGCCAGGAGCCCAGGAAAACACCCAGCTACAAGCTAGAAAGGCAGGGAGTGGGGTGGTCCCCTGGAGCCCCCGAAAGGAACCCGGCCCTGCTGACACCTTGATTGAGCCCAGTGAGACCTGTGCTCAACTTCTGACCTCCAGGATGCGGACAGTCTGTGTGGTTTCAGCTGCTACGTTGGCAGAAACTGGTTCCAGAGGCAATAGAAAATCGAAACGTCACCTTTCCCAGGCACCTACTGTGTGCCTGCTTGCTGGGAGGAGGTCCCTAATCCTCTCGACCACTCAGGCCTTGCAGCTCGTGATCGTGTCACCGTGGAGGAAGCTGATGCTCAGTGACGTGACCTCCAGAGGCCCAAGCGGGGAGTCCAGCCGCCCTGAGCCCCCGGCGGCTCCCAGGCAGGATGGGCGTGCGAGGGTGACATTTTCTTCCTGGCTGCCGCTGTAAAGCTGTGAGGAAGGCCGCCCTGGTTCCCGTGTGTGGAGATTTTTCTGCCAGACACCATCCTGGTGGATAAAGGCTACGAGGTTCCTGCTGGCAGGACGGGAGGCAAGGCCCCTGGCCCGTCGTGTAGACCCTGACTGCTGGCTGTATGACCTCAGGCTGGTCCCCAAACCTCTCTGGGCAGTGTGTTATTTGGGCTGGTAAACACCCCATGCGGGGCCAGCCTCCAGGGAGCGTGTGAGCCAATCCGGTCCCGGTCCAGGGGACTGGCCGGGCTGGTGCTGCCGTGGGGTCTGTGCACATGGCTTGGAAGTCACACGGGGCCCTCTCGACAAGGTCAAGCCATTCTGCGATCCGATAGGCAAAGGCACCTGTTTCTTTCTGCCGGGAGTTCCCGCTCTCACCGCCCATCCTTGACTCGGCCTGGGTGCGGGGCTGGCGCTGGGATGCTGGGTTCCGTCCCCGGGTCACGGCCCAGCCCTGGCCTGGCTTTGCCAGCGGGCAGCTGGCTGACCTCTGGCCAGCCGCCCCCGGAAGGGAAACACGCGGAACGTACGTTTGTGAGAGCAGGTGGGACAGCCCAGGGGTCCCCGGCTGTGCCTGGCTGTCCCCCCTCCCCCAAAATGGCCAGGAGGGCCGTCAGCACGAGAAGGACGTGTCCTTCAGAAAGACAGGTCACCCCCAAACCTGTGAGTGACCTGATTTGGAAATAGGGTCTTTGCAGATGTCCGGGGGAATGGGGTCGTGCTGGATTAGGGTGGGCCTCGATCCAGTGACCGGGGTCCTTGTGAGAAGAGTGGAACTTAGACACACCGGGAGGAGGGCAAGTGACACTGGAGGTGGAGGTGGAGGTTGGAGTGACAGGTCGGTAAGCCCAGGGACGCCAGGACTGCTGGGGGCGCCCGAAGCCGGGGCAGCGAGCGAGCGTCCCTGAGAGAGAGGGCCACCCGCCCGCGCCTTGACCTTAGACCCCCCGCCTCCAGAACCGCGCCTCCGCTGGGCTAAGCTCCCAGCTGGTGGCCCTTTGTTACAACAGCCCCGGGACCTGCCCGCGCCCACTGCCACTGTCACCCTCCGGTCACCGCTCAGACGGACGCGAGAGAACGTGCTGGTCTCCTCCCATCTGAACACGTCCAAGGGCAAGGCTGGCCTCTGTCCACAGCTTACGGGCTTCCTCCATTGTTGGGGGCTAAGCTGCTCTTTTCTGAAGGGAAGGCGGCCGGCGACACCCCGTTTCCCAGATGGAAAAACCAAGGCTCTCGGGGGGCTCCTCACGCCCACGCCGTCGCTCAGCTCTCCACAACCGCATCTCCCGCTGCCCGCCCGGGTCAGCCTCCTTCCCGCCCAGATGTTGGACCGAGTCCTCGGAGTTCCCGGCAGAGGGGAGAGGTCAAGAAATTTCCGAGCTCAAATGAGGACAGCCGCCTGGCTCTGTGACCTGCTTCGTGGAGAGCCTGGGAGGCGACTGTGGGGCAGCGAGCTGGTCGGTGACTCCAGCCCGGGCAGCGCGACCCGTTTCCCTGAGCTCACACCGCCCTCGGCCCTGTCGAAACAGAAGCGGGCTCCGTCCAGGCCTGAGGTTGTGGCCGCTGGGCTCCTGGAGCCCGACTGGTCAGCCCAGCCCAAGCCGCACCGCCACTGAGAGCCACCAGAAGCCACAGGAGCCTCCCCACCCAGGTGACCTCTCCTGCACTGTGCAGGCCCCGTTGTCTGCTGGGCACCCACAGTGGCGCCCGTCCTGGAGCGGGGGGTCAGACCGGGCACGGCCTTCCATCCCCAGAACAGGCCAGGCACACACCGCCTGCCGGGAAGGCTCCGTGGGCCCCGTGCGTGTGGGCGGGGTGCTGTTCCCGCAGGGCCACGGGGGCTGGGAGGGCGACCGCCAGATGACCGCCTTCCAGCCCTGGAACCCTGTATTTCAGAAGGGGACAGCAAGGCCCCTAGAGGGGGAGTGACCGGCGGAAGGTCCGGCCGGTCTGGCAGGGAGGCAGGCGTGTCCCACAGGACACGCACGTGGGGCACAGAAAGTTGGGGTGCAAGGCAGAGTGTAGGCCCCTGGGGCGTGAGATGGGAGGTGGCTCGGGGCCGGGGGGCGTCGTGGGCCATTCTGGGAGTGGGACCTCTCTGGAAACAGGAGCGGGCTGCAGCTGGGGCTGACGGCTATACTAGGGGACCGGCTGGTCCCTGGTGGCAAAACAGACCTCCCGAAACTGGTAACCAGCTGGCTGTCCCCCCTGAGGGCACCTCTGTCATTCTGACGTCTCGGGCCCCTACCCCCTGATGCCTCATTTTCTGGGGTCACACGTTCAGATGCTGGGTATTCAAAATGCAGCCCAAGGGCCAGCCACTTCCCCCCACCTGCACCTGCCTCCGCCTGGCCCGAGCCATGTCTCCTCTCGCCCGGACCTCACCGGGGGCTCCCCGCTGCTGTCCCTGTGCCCCCCCCCCACCGCCCCTACGTTCCGTCCCAATGCGGCAGGTCAGGGGGTGTTCCTTTGCCTCCCCAGCTTAGAAGGCTCCGAGGCTTTCCGTCTGTGTCGGGGTGAACAGTTGGCCCGACCATTCATGGCCATCTGTAACACGTGACCTTATTTGGAAATAGAGTCTTAGCAGATGTCAAGTTTAGAGGTGGTCATACTAGGGTGGGGTAGGCCCTGGTGCAAAGATGTGGGGTCCTTGTAGGAAGAGGAAATTTGGTGGCCTGGGGCCACCAAGAACCGATCGTCCCCTGGAGCCGTGAGAGGGAGCTCTGCTCCTGCTTCATCTCGGGCTCGCGGCCACCAGAGCTGTGAGAGAACACGTCCTTTGCTTCAGGACCCCCAGTTCTTGGTCCTTTGTCACAGCAGCCCCCAGAAGATGAAGGCAGCGGCCAAACATGGCTCAGAAACACCGCACCCTCCCTCTGCCTGCAGTGCCCATCGTATGGCAAAGGCCCTGAGAAGTCCCGCAGGGAAGAACAGGTTCCACTCTCCCGTCACCCGTGATCATTCGCTCCCCAAAAGCATCTCGCCCGCCCTTTAACTTGCCCTCTCAGGCGATAACGCTTTGGGAAGTGTTGGACTCGAAAATCCCTAAGGTCCGCTCCAGACTGAAAATCCTGTGGCTTCTGGAACGGGAAGCCGAGCCCCACGACATAAATAGAAATTTGTATGCCTCATTAGGTGCTATTTTTAAAAGCAGCCAGCATGCCGTCCCATTTTGGGGGCAGCACAGCCAGCCTGTGGGAGAAAATTGTTCTAGTCGAGCAGTCAGATACGAACTCCACTGACCACGCGGGGCCCTCCGTCTGAGGCCCACGGATGCGTGAAGGAGGATAATTACGTCGCGCGGGGTTATTTCCTTGGGCTGTGTTTTCTCGAAGCGGAGCTGCCGAGTCAAAGACCTCGTGTTTTTGAAGTCATCGGATTCGCAGCGTCGAGCCGGCTCTCCAAGAAGTGGTACACGTTTAAACTCCCACCAGCACAGACCGGAGGAGCCCATCCCCCACTCTTCCGTGCCAGCGCTGGGCATTGCCACCCTTGACACCTTGAAACTGTCCCGTGTGTCTTGACCACAGGAGTCAGCAAGAGTGTCTGTTGGGTCATCTGAGTCTCTACTGAATTGTGTCCAGAACAGCCTGCCCGCTAGCCCATCCCCACCAACGGGGGATTCTTGCCGGTGGCCGGGCATTGGTGCCCTGAGGTCAGGCCAACCTTTTCAGAGGAAGCAGCAAACCTCACTCAGGTTTGGCCCCAAACACCGAACTCTGAGAGAGAGAGAGAGACGATTCGGTGTCATAGGATCGTTCCCCAGGGGCAGAGCTGGGTAGAGAAAAGAGGTCAGCGTTTGGGGTCTGGAGAACACGGGGTTTGTCTCGGTCTGGCCCCTTTCTAGCTCCGTGAGCTTGGGCCACACACGTGACCTCCTTGTGCCTCCGTTCTGTCATCTTTGATGTGGGATGATGACGCCCCCAGCCTCTCCGAGCTGTGGAGGATTACGTTATTTCTTCGTCGTGAGATGGGCTTTGTGGATGTGACCCTAGTACGAGCTGGGGTTCCAGATAGCACAGTCTGGGTGGCATTGCAGGCAAGTGTGATCCACAAGGAATCTGTAGTACTTACAATGCCCTAGAAACATTAAGGGGATCTACTTGAAAAAAAAAATTTAATGTTTATTTTTGAGAGTGAGCGAGCAAGCAGGGGAGGGGCGGGGGTGGGGGCGGGACGGGGAGGGGTTGGGACAGAGGATCCGAAGCGGGCTGTGTGCTGACAGCAGAGTGCCCGATGCGGGCCTTGATCTCACAAACCGTGAGATCATGACCTGAGCTGAGGTCAGACGCTTAACTGACTGAGCCCCTAAGGGAATCTACTTCTTAACCCACCATTAGGGTTCCCAAATCCTGTGGCTGCTTCTCCACGACTCCCTTACCCCCCCCGCAGCGACCCCAGACCTCACCCCCCAAATCCAGCTTTCGTGTTTGGCCTTGCACCCCCTCCCCGGCCTCAACCCTGCTCGATGATGAACATAGGCCTCCTCTCCCCGGTTTTGCTGGTTTTCCCATCGCTTTTCTCTAGGGTCCGGAGTCTCCACAATAAGGGGGAGAACCCTCACCTGGGTTCTCCTGCCTCTGTAGGTCCTGGTTCCCTCTATTTCCCCCCAGTTCTGCCTAAAACCTGGAACCAGCCTGGGAACAAGAGAACTCCGGAAGGCAGGGAGGAGGAAGAAGCTGAGTGGGCGAAGACATCTAATTGGGGGGGGGGGGGGGACCCGTCGTGTAGATGTGTTTGTGCGTGTGCATCACCTTACGAGCTCCTGGCTCCCCTTTGCTTCTCTTTTAGCCGAAGCCCTTTGACATCCTCAGTCTCCCTTTAGTGAACGGGTTCCTCCCCCCCACTGTCCCCAAAGGAGCGGTGAGGGGGGCAGATCGTGACCTGGACTTTGGGGCCAATATAGCGGCCCCAGCCTCAGGAGGCGCCGAGGCTGGGGGAATGGCTTTGAGGACGGTCCGGTGGGTCTGCTCGGGGACTGGCTCTTTGTCCAGCCCCTTCCCTCCCATTGCCAAGGGCTTGGTCCCCAGCCTTGGTTCTTATACAGAGTGTGTGCAAACACAACGTGGCCACGGGGTCACCTCTTTCCCCCCTGTCCTCATGCTCCACGCCGGCATCCCGGAGAGAGCCAGGCCCGACAGGAGGGTGGGGAAGAGCCGGAGAGATGTGGTCAGCGGGTCAGCCGGGCTTCCGCTTAGGAACCGTGTGGCGTCACGCAAGATGCTGAATCTCTCAAAGCCTCAGCTTCCTCGTCTGCAAAATGGGCATGACTGCAGAGCTGGGTGGACCTAGAAACTGTTCGTTGTGCTTAGATGTGGCATTGATGACGACAGATGTGAATTTCCCCATCCGTTCGTCCCCTGGCTGCGTACCGGGCATCGTTGCCTCTCCGTTCACCCCTGGCTCTGTGCTGGGGTCCTGCCCACCCCTGGAAGATACCAGGACCAGTGGAGGCCAGTGTGGTGGCCACCAACACCGCACCCATCGGCCACAACCAGTGGGCTTACGTGCTGTGCCGAGGATAGGGGCCCGCGGGCCCAGAGGAAGGGCCAAGACCCTGGGAAGGCTTCCCGGAGGAGGTGACATCTGATCTAGGCCTTAAACAATGAGAAGGGGCCATTCACTTTTTCATTCATTCAATTAATAGGCATCTCCCCCCTGTCCGTGAGGTACAAATGCCGTCAGGCGTTGGTCCTGACGGAGCTGGCCCTGAGGTTAGAGGCCAGGAAACCAGAGGACATCTCTGACCTCCCTCTCCCATCCAGCATGGGGCCCAGGGCTCGGCCAGGCTGGGTGTGGGAGCGCGGGCAGGGCTGGCCCACACCCGAGGGTCACGGTGGCAGAGGGCCGGGGGCCTCCGTCCCCACGTAGGTATGGCAGCCGTGCGGTGCAACCCTGGGAAGCAGGGAACAAGGTGGGGGTCTCTGCGTGGGTGTGGAATGATCCCCAAGATACACCATCGAGTGAAAACCAGCCACGTGCCCGACAGTTGTGTGGCCGTCGCGTAACGCACGCGTGCACACAGACACGGGCGTGAATGTCCGGGCAGGGACCGGCCAGGACGTCACTCTGTGGCCAGCCGTGTGGGCCCTTGCTCCCGGAGAGGATGCCAGCTGCTAGCGTGAGTGGCCCTCGGGGCTGCAGGGAGCCAGCAGTCTCGGTGGGGTGGGGACAGGGGCTGGGCTCCCGGGGGGCAGACGCGTGTCGAGGCGGGGGACGGAGCTGTGACCCGGGCTACGACGCGGATGGTCCCTGAAGATGCGCCACGTGAAGGGAGGCGACCGTACTTGTGCGACCCCGTCTATGAGAAGCGTCCGGCAGGCGCAAACCCACAGAGGCAAAGCGGATGGGTGGTCCCCAGCGGGGGAGGAGTGGCGCGGCAGCTGACGGGCGTGGGGCTTCTCGGGGTGGGGGTGCCCAACGCTTGGGGGGCACGGAATGCCACTCGACTGCTGACTTTAAAACGCTTAGTTTTATGTCACGCGAACTTCGCTTCGATACGTTGCTGCCTCAGTCGGCAGAGCATGCGACCTGATCTCGGGGTCGTGAGTTCGAGCCCCACACTGTGCACAGAGCTCACTTTAAAAAATAAAAATAAAAACAATTCAAATGCTGTCCTGGGCGCGTGTGCATTTAGGGGAGCGGCTGCCAGCTGGGTTGGCCAGGTAGGAATCGGGACCCAGGGAAGCCGTGACTCTGCATTTCCAGGCGAGCTCTCCTGATCTGTACGCGTCAGACTCACTCAAGGTATTTTACCACAGTCCCGGGGTCACATCCGGGTCAAGCAGCAGCCCGCAGCGTCTCCCGCAGCCGGGGGCAGAGTGCCCACCCCTGGTCCAGCGCCTGGACGGCCACCCCCACCTCCTCGGGCTCTGCTGGGAGAAGGGAGGGCGGGTGGGAAAGAACCCCCAGCGGAGAAAGGCCCGGGCAAACATCGAGATGCTTCTGGCTTCTCAAGACCTAAGCCGTGGCCTGTTTAAACGTCTGCTCTGGTGGGACTTTGTTGTAAACGGACTCGGTTTTGTTGAGCTGCTTGAGTTTTTATTTGTTTAAAAAAAAAAAAAAAAAAAGCCCGCAAGACCATCTCAGGCGAGAACACAGGGTTAGTCCGGAAAAACCAAGAAAAGGGCAAAAGAGACGGACGAGGAACCCAACCGCCCGCTGCACGGCGGGCGGGCGTGAGGTCTTGCGTGGCCGCGAAGCCCCCACCCCGTAGCGGGCACTACGTTTCCCCAGTACCTGCCGCGCACGGGCGTCGCGGCCAGCCCCGTGGCCCCAGTCCCCCCGCAGACCGCATGAGGCAGAACCGTTAGCCATCATCTTGCAGATGAGGACACTGAGGCACGGAGGGGAAGGCGGCGCCCCAGGCCACGCGGCTGGAAGGTGGCAGGGATGGGAACCGTAGCCGCATCTGGGAGGCTCTTTCCGCCACATTCCACGGCCACTCGGAGCCAATCCGCCCGTGGAGCGGGGACCCTCACAGGCGCCGCCTGGTCACCGAGCTGTCGGGGTGTCGAATGGAGCCCCTCGCCGGCAGGCTGCCCAGGTCACCCAGCAGGCCACTGCCCCTGCTGCCCAGATGACAGGGTCTCACCTAGACTGAGGTCGGAGAAAAGCCGTGCACGGACCCCTCCTGGCTGCTCGGCCCCCGTCCCCTGCTTTCCACGGCAGACGTCACCCCTGCTCCCACTGCCCTCGGTGTGCCCACCGAGGGCTCTAGCTGCCCACCCCGGAGGAAGGTGTCTGAAGTCCCTCGTCTTCAGAGGCCTGTCTGCAGACGGCTAGCCTGTGCTTTAGGAAACCTGCTTCGGATGAGCCTCTGCCTCCCCTGGCCGGCGACCGTGCGTGTGGGCATTTGTCGGCCCCCGGGCACCTTCTCTGAGCCCAGCAGGCTGGGCCATGTGGGCTCCAGCAGCTCCTCCCGCCCCAGCATTCTCTGGTTTTAAGCAGCTCCAATTCTGGGTTGATGTCAAAGAGACAGAACTCTCACTAACCTAGTGGATAGACTGCAGTAAACCAGCCTTTCCCTGCCCCAGGGCCTTTGCATGGCTATTCTCTCCCCGGCCCTTACCTGATTTCTCACTCTCCGTGATGTCCATCCTGATGTTCCCTCTCCTTGCTGTTCTTTTATAGCACGAATCACAGTATATAACTGTATATTCTCTTTCTCATACTGATGTCTACTGAGGGCAGAGGCCTCACTGGCACACAGTAGGCATTAGGTGTCCGTGTGTGTGGACCACAGGCCTGGAAGAGCCCCGGGTAGGAGTCTGTGGCCTGTGTGGCACGGGGACATCTGTGGTCTGGTGGTGCCCTCTGGTGGCATGATGCTGATACCACGCTGAGAGCCGACCCCTTTCCCTTTCAGCGCTCCCTCCCCTGGGCTGGCCGCCCCGACGCACAGGGACCGGGCCACCAAGGTAACGTAAGCGGCAGAAATTGGTGCTCCTGGAGTTCTGTGAGCTGCTTCTGGATGACCAGGTGAGTTGGGAAGTCAGCCAGCTTCTCACATTATTATGAAGTCGCTGCTGTTAATGTTAAACATAAATGGCCACCCGGAGCCACCCGTGGGTCCTGGAGCAGCCTGACTCACCGCCTGGGACCCTTGGGGCCTGAGTGCCCTCCCTCTCCCCAGGTGCCCTCTCTCCGCAGCTGGCTCCTGCAGGCTTTGATGAAGGCTGTGGTGGCCGTGTCCTGGCCATCGACCCAGCTCTGTCCCCCCCCCCCCCCCCCCCCCCCGCGTCACCCTTCCCAGGATTTGCGTTAAACTCACAGAGAAAAGACCACGTGGGTCTGGAGTCTGAGCCAGGGAATGTTAAGGTGTGGACACACACATCCCAGACACTAAAGTATGAGGTCTGAATATCGGAGCAGAGCCCAGAAATCCCGGGTTGGGCCCAGCACCTGCACACGTGCGGAGACCAACACAAAGGCTTCTCTGGAGGGAAGGGGTCACGGGGACGTGGACGGGCGTTGCTCGAGCGCACAGGGGGGTCGCGGGGCCGTGATGCAGCCTGGAAACAACGATGGCGTTTTGAGGCTATATTCTGCAGTTCAGAAGCATGTGCTAAAAATGTTATTGAAACAACCTCAGTGAAAGATGCAATTCGTGTTACTGTTTTCGATTTGTTTATTCAGAAAAGGGTTTTTTTTATGGGCGCCTGAGTGGTCAAGTCGGTTAAGCGTCGGACTCTCGGTTTCAGCTCAGGTCGTGATCTCATGGTTTCGTGAGTTCAAGCCCCGTGTCGGGCTCTGTGCTGACCGTGAGGAGCCTGCTTGGGATTCTCTCGCCCTCTCTCTCCTCCCCTCCCCCACTCGTGCTTTGTCTCTCTCTCTCAAAAACAAATAAAAAACAAAGAAGATATTTGTATTACTTTTTAAACTCAGTACTTAGAAAAATAAAAACAGAGGAGAACTAGATGACTCTAGCCAGAATGGCCATGTGGGATCCTCCTCCTTCCCTCCCTAGTGAGGAACTTCTGTAACCTCAGGGAGCCTCGGTGTTTTGGTGTATGAAATGCACACAGTGTTATCTGCCTCAAGGTTGTAGTGAGATGCGATCAGGTCCAGGAGGGCATCTTGGAAACTGCAAATGTCGAAATGGTGTCTTGGGCATCGTTATTATTAAACCTTGCACTGGGAGCTCCTCTCAGAACTCGTGCAAATTCTACCGGCCAGGTGAAGACAAGCCACTGGGTTTTCGGAGGGCCAGTCGCTGTACGTGGGTAGTGTCCTCGCACACACACGCATGCCTCCCCGTGGCCAAGGGGCACGTCGCGTTCGGTCGCCCCACGTTAGGAGCTTGTCATAGAAGGGATTTCAGAGCTGGTGCGCCACCTTGTAGGTCGTGCCTGTGACACGGCCGAGCCTGACCGTGAAGTCAGGATAATGCTGTGTTTGCTGAGCTTCTGCACCCAAGGGCCCACGCGTGGGACCAGTGTTAAGAAGAACCCAAGGGGCACGAGGGTCCTAAGTGAACGTACAAGCCTGCTCCCATCTCATCATCTCGTTGGGATGTGCCGGCACCGAAGAAAATCTCATCCACGCAGCAGAGCGCCCACTGCCCAACTCGGTCCCGAGAGAGACGGCTGCACGACGGGCCGGACACCTCCAGGATCTGGGTTGAGATCCAGACACGAGAATGGAGGCAGCGTGACAGTGGCGATAGCGAGTCTCGTCCATGGGATCAAGTGACGTCACCGTGGACCTCTGCGCTCGCCCAGTCTTACCTGGAGTTGCTGTGTTTGTGTTTTCTGGAAAACGTGCAGGGGCCAAGTTCACGTCCGACCCGTCACCTTGCAGACGTTCCTGTGGCCACTTACAGGCTCTCGGAGGTTCATGTGCCCTGCAGCAGGCTTGGGTGCTTGTCTGTTTGGGGTTCCCCTGGGAACTGTTGGGCCGGGTAGGAGCCCCCACCTTCCTCCCTCCTTGGCGTCCCCAAGGATGACCATCAAAATGAGAAGAGGAGTGAAAGACAAAGTATGGTGAAGTCAAACATTTCCTTCAGTGGAAATGCTCCTTGTTCATCAGTTTGAGGTCTCAAGTTCCTCCTCCCAAAAAAATCCTTCCTCAAAATACGTGCCATGAACACGGCTGCACCCCGGAACACTCATGCAGAGCGTCCTGTTCCCCGCACACACCCACGGCACTTGTCCTTGTGGGTTCTTTCTGAGCGCTCTGCTGTTTCTTCGTGACTCGGTCTTGATAGGCTGTACGTTTCTGGGAATGCGCTCTCTTCTCGGTGTCCAGTGAGGCGGCATGTGATTGCTTATAGTAGTCCCTCCCCTGTGGTCGTTTTTATTTCTGTGGCATTGGTTGTGATGTCTCCTCCTTCGTTTCTGATTTTATTAAGTCTTTACGGTCCTGTAAATAATACTGAAATTGAATCAGTAATCAAAAACCCCCCCAACACAGAGAAGTCCAGGACCAGACGGCTTTCCTAGTGAACTCTACCAAATATTTAAGAGAGAATTAATGCCCATCCTTCTCATCTCTTCGGAAAAACCGAAAAGGAGGAAACACTTCCAAACTCATTTTACGGGGCCAGCATTACCCTGACACCACAGCCAGACACAGACGCTGCAGGAAAACCACGGACCAGTATCTCTTACGAGAGTACATGCAAAAATCCTCAACAAAACAACAGCAAACCAAATCTGATAGCAGATTAAAAGAACCACACACCACAACCAAGTGGTAGTCATCCCTGGAACACACAGGTGGTTCAACAAACAAAAATCAATTCATATGATTCGCCACGTTAACAGAATAAAGCATAAGGATCTCACACTCGTCTCAACAGATGAAGAAAAGGTATCTGGCAAAATCCAGCACCCTTCCATGATTAAAAAAAAAAAAAAAGCTCAACTATAAATAGAATGTACCTCAACATAATACATGTATGAAAAGTCTACAGCTAACATCACACTCAGCAGTAAAAATCAGGAACAAGGATGCCCATTTCACCACTTTTACTCAGTATCGTACTGGAAATCCTAACCAGAGCACTTAAACACAAAAAAGAAGTAAAATGCATCCAAATTGGAAAGGAAGAAATAAAACTGTCCCTGTCTGCAGATGACAGAATCCTATATATTGAAAACTCTAAAGATTCTACGAAAAACAAAACAAAAAGACTGTTAAAATTGAGAAACAAATGTAATAGAAGTTGCAAGATATAAAATCAACATGAAAAAATCAGTCACATACCTATACACTAACAACAAACTACCTGAAGAGGGTATTCTGAAAACAATTCCACTTACACCAAAAAGAATACAATACCTGGGGATAAACTCATAACGAGAACTTTGCATAAACTAATAAAATATTGATGAAAAAAGTTAAAGACACAAATGGAAATACATCCCATGTTCATGGACTGGATCATTAAAATGTCCACACTACCCAAATTGATCTACAGATTCAAAGTGATCCCTGTCAAAGTCCCAATGGGATTTTTTAGAGAAATAGAAAAATAATTTAAAACTTCATCTAGAACTATGAAAAGATGACAAATAGCCAAATCGATCATGAGAGCAAAGAATAAAGCTGCAGTATCACACTTCCTCACTTCAAAATATATTACAAAGCCACAGTAATCAAAACAGTATGGTAACGGCATAAGCACAAACATACAGCCCGACGGAACAGAACAGAGCCTAGAGATAAACCCAGGCATTTATGGTCAGCTGATCTTTGACAAGGGTGCTAAAAACGCATAATGGGGAGAGGACAGTCTCTTCAACAAATGGTGGTGGTGGGAAGATTGGAGATCTACATGCAGAAGAATGAAAATTGGACCCTTGCCTTCCCACCTACACAAAACTCAACATGGATTCGACTGCACAACTCCTGCCAGAAGACACGGGGTGAGAACTTAGGTCTACACAGAAACCCGCACACGGACGTCTGTAGCAGCTTTCCTCGTAACTGCCAGAGCTGGGTGGCGACCAAGATGCCCTTCCAGAGGTGGGTGGCTAAATTAACTGTGGCACACCCAGGCAACGAAGTCACCACTCCACACTAAAAAGAAATGAGCTCCCGAGCCACGAAAAGTCACGGAGGAAACGCGTATGCTCGTCACTAAGTGACAGAAGCCAATCTGAACGGTCTCTGCGTCTGGTCTGAGGCCAACTACACGACGCTTTCTGGAAGACAAAGCTACGAAGGCAGTAAAGATGAGCGGCTGCCGGGTGGGGGGAGGGGAAGGAACGGATAGGCGGGGCCCAGAGGTTTCTTCAGGGCAGTAAAGATACCTGTGCACACCTGTCCTTACACATTTTCCCAAACCCACAGAGCTCACACTGAGAGTGAGCCCAAATGTGAACTGCGGGCTTCGGGCGAAATGATGCGTCCAGGTCGGCTCACCACTGTAACAGAGGGGCCCTCTGCTGGGGGCCGGGAGTGGGGAACGAGGGCATTCCCAAACCCACCGAACGTTCCGCACAGTTGTGCTGTAAATCTAAAAGCAGTTTTTTAAAAAGCTGGGTGTTGTTTGTTTTTTTTTAAGAAAGGGAAAAAAGAACAAAGGATAAACAAAAGGTTCTCGGATATTAAAACTACCACTGCCTGAATAAAATATTCACCTAGGAGACAAAGTTAAGGATATTTCCAGGAAACAAAGAATAGACGATAAGAAAGAAAATCAGAGGACCAGTCTAGGCAGTGCAACATTCAATCTGTAGGAGAAAAACAGAGTGGACAGGATGAAGTTCGCAAAGACGTAATACAGCACAGCACCCCCGGCCCCCAGAAGCGAAAGGCGCCTGGGTGGCTCAGTCGGTTGAGCGTCCGACTTCGGCTCAGGTCACGGTCTCGCAGTTTGTGAGTTTGAGCCCCGCGTCGGGCTCTGTGCTGACCGCTCGGAGCCTGGAGCCTGCTTCGGATTCTGTGTCTCCCTCTCTCTCTGCCGCTCCCCCACTCATGCTTTGCCTCTCTCTGTCTCTGAAAGATGAATAAACCTTAAAAAAAAATTTTTTTTTTAAAGCGAAAGGCACGTGTCTGAGAAGGGGTACGTGAGCCTGAGCAGAGGAGATCGGGTTCCATCCGAGGAGGCACAGACCCTCTTCAGCAGCTGAAAGACTGACTCAGAACCCGCAGTCTGGCTTACGGCGCCCGTCAGCCCAGACGACCGTGGGATACAGGTATGTGCAAACAGGCTAACGTGCTGACAACCTCGAACCTTCTCAGGGAACTGGCAGAGAATGTGCTGGGGCAGCTGTGGCATCCAGATGTGGACCCCGGAGGGCGGGGAGCCTGAGCGCACGCGTCTCGGGACGGCCGTGCGGCACCCCCGGAGAAGCCGAGGCTCCTGGAGCAGGGCGGGCGGCAAGGCAGGAACCACCCCGTAAGCAGGGAGGCGGGCTGGGGCGGAGGGAGACTTAGTGACAGGGAACAGGGCACACACACGGCACCGTTAGCTCTAGGAACAAACCCCGTCGCAGGACCCTACTTGGTTTAGCAGCATTTGTTTTGTCATCTCAAGCTGTCATACGGTATCGAGGTGCGGATACAGGGGGCGAGCAGGGAGGGGAAGGGAAAGTCGGCAGCGTGCCCCAGACGGCAGATATGCCGTGCGTACAATCCCCTCGTCCTTTCCATCGGGCCTGGCAACCGAGCCCTGCCTGCTCAGGCAGATGAAAAGCAAAACCTGGCATGCCCGGGTGGCTCAGTCAGTCGGTCACGCGTCCGACTCTTGATTTTGGCTCCGGTCATGATCTCGAGGCTCGTGAGGTCGAGCCCCGCGTCAGGCTCTGCGCGGACAGTGTGGAGCCTGCCTGGGATTCTCTCTCTCCCTCTGTCTCTAACTAAGCGAGCTTTTAAAACAACAAAGCGAAACCAGTCGCAGATCAGCGTATCTTCGCTTTGTGTCTTCGGGCTGTCTTTGCTCAAATTGGAGACGGTCTTACATCTGGTCCCCGGTCCATAGTGTAGGCCACTTACCCTTCCATCGAGAGCGTTGGAATGCCACTCCGGGCCACCCGCAGGACGCTCTTCTCCGCTCAGGCGGCCGAAACGAGTTCACGTACGACGGAAGACGGGATTAGCCGCCTTTCTGTTCGGATAATGTTTTCCCTCTCCATCTTAACCCCACTGTCACACTCCTGTGGACGGAGTCAGCGTCACACCCTTCGAGGAGGGACACGGGGCACGTGGCAGCAAAATCCTGCGGGGACGCGAGCCTGAGGGTCGCCGCCGGCCCGGCGTCTGTGCTCAGGGCCGTGTCTCCGTGTTCCCACCCGTCTGGGCAGCCAGCAGGCGCCTCGCGGGATGGTGCGGGCCCTTCTTCCCTCCGTGGCGGTGGGAGTGCCCGGCCCGGCCGCCCCGCTCACGGGCCTGTGGCTCCCTCGAGCACAAATGCTACGTCTGTCGAATGAGGCTGTAGGCGCCGGGGTTCTGGATCCACGAGACGGATTTTTTAAAAAGTGTTTTTATTTCAAAGGGCACCAGAAACACTGCGGGAATGCTCACAACCAAGCGAAGTGGGACGCCAGGCGCCCCGCCGGAGCAGATGTGAAGTGTGGGCGCGGCAGAGTCCGCGAGGGCAGCGCCGAAGGCCCACGCCGCTCGTCAGGGCGCCGGAGCGTTGGGGGGCTTGGCCAACGCCGCGGGAGCGACGGCACCTGCCGGGCCGCGGGTGCCGGGAACCAGGGAGAAGCCAACTGCCGAAGACAGCGACAGCGTGCGAGGACCCGCGCCACCTACCGAAGCGCCTGGGGCCGGCAGCGGCCGCCGCGCGTCGCATACGGGCGGTGCTGGAGGGGACGAGGACACCGGACCTGCACACACTTGCCGAGTCTCACAGGAATCCACCACTCGGACCACTTTTTATTGATAAACAGGTACACACGTTAAAAGCCTCACACCGAAGCCGGACACACGCGCCCACCGCGGACAACGGATGTGCAGACACGTGACGCAGCGCGACCCCTGGCGGCTCGCCGCGTCTGGGCCCCTGGGGCCTGTCCCTCTGGTGGGGACACGGCCCCTGCCCCGGGGCTCTCAGTCCGTCTCCGGGACATCCCTCTGCTCTGCTTGCCCGGCTACAGCTGCGTGTCTCGGGTAGGTCCCCCGCGGATCTGCAGCAGGGGCGGAAGCCTGACTAGGACAGGGTGCGGGTTCGTTAAAACCAAAACCCAAACCCAAACAGCTCACGGGTGAACGGAAAGGCGTAGAAGCCGGGAGGGAAACACCGGCGCTCGTCAGCGTGCAGGCAGGCTTGGAGGAGAGCCTCGGGCTTTGTCAAGGACCGCTTCCTCCGGAGTCCCGCAAAACAGGTACAGACCGGGCGAGTTTAAGGCGAGTCCCCACGGAGGGGAGCTGTTTGCTTTCTGATGGAAGTTTAAGCTCTGCACCAAAGGTCCTACTGGATCGCTTGGGACGTGGGTGGAAAAACAAACATGAACGATACAAAAAATAAAGCTGTTGCCGTCCTGAATACTCTGCGAGTGACTGAGGCTCGGGGGTCCCGGGGCTCTGCCTCGGGGTCCCCTCACGTCCTCCGTGCCGCCCGTGTCTCTCTGTGAGTGTCTGTGGCCATGCCTGCCCCCCTCCACCCCCGGCAGCGGCATCCGGCCGCACGGCGTACCCGGCCGCCGCGAGACTTCTCACCGAAGTGCCGCTAGGACACTCCTGATGTGGCTGGAACAAAAAAAAACATCAGTTCCGAGGCCCTCGCGCACTCGGGACCTGGAAAATAAAGCCAAAACAGGAGGGCAACGAAGGACCACAAGGGAGTGATTGTTCTTTGGATCAAGACATTCTCCAAAATGCAATACATTCATAATTCATGACAAGCCCCAGGGGACAAGGGTCCCGAGGCAGCTCTCCCCTCATCCCTGAAACCTCGGATTCTGGAAAGCAGCTCGCCGGCCGCACGCAGCCGTTACCTGTTAGGTCGCCGCAACAACACCGCCCATCTTAAGCACACGCGCGCGCGCACACATGCAGAGCTGCCGACAGGGTCGAAGCGGCCTCTTCGGGGCAGTGGGCACGTGCCGAAGGCCACCTTCACCGTTCGGTGCACAGATCGTTTGCAAACTCGGTGCAAAGTATCGGAGCTCATCGAGACCAAAGTGTTTTCTGTGTCAGGGCCCCTCCTCGATCAAGGGCGCGCACTAATGAATCCCAGGGCCGACAGGAACGCCCCGAAACCGTTAAGCTGGAGAATTCTCATTCACTGGATTGACTTTTTTTTTTTTTCTTCTCATGACTGAAAAAAGCAGCTTAGGACACAGGATTTTAATAACCCATGTAATACCCCACACAACCTCTTAGAAAATGCAGTGTCCCGAACCAAACCCTAAGTGTGCAGGAAGGTCGTGACACTTCTTCACGTGGCCACGTACCTTCTGTTAGTCGTACAGGCGGAAACCGGCCCCCGTCGCTGACGTGGACAGTCTGCGATCTGTGACTACAAACAAAACTGCTCGCTGCAGGCATCTGGTCTGTCGGTTCCGTTCGCCCTACTGGTCACAGGTGAGCTGCCGCCGCCCTTCCGGACTCGACTGAATCCCTTCGCGTCCGCCGACGGGCCTCAGACGGAGAACTCTGGGCCTCCCTTCCTGGGTCTGGTCTGCGGCCGCCCCAACCGGAAGCCGACGAAGGGGTTCATCCAGAGGAGCGAGGGGGGCCCCCCGAAGACAGACCGCATCCCCTCCCATCTCAGCCTCCGCTCCCACGTCGGCTTCTCACTCTTCAGCCTCTCGATCTCCTGGAGGCAGAAAGGAGAGCAGGTGGGTGGCAGGCAGCACCGGCAAAGCCCCCGACACGCGCGGGTCGGGCCCCACGGTCACGGCAGAGGAACCGCCACAGTGTGGGATCCGGTTCTGTGGGACAGCCACGTGCTCAGGTGACGTGTGGCCTCGCGGTCAGCAGAGCAGACCCTCCTTGCCGGACCGGCCCCGCGGCCTCCTGAGTGCATCCAGGCCGCAGCCACGGGCCACACCAACATGAGACACGGCCGGCCGGGGGCCACCCGCATATAGTGGTGGCAGGGCGGAGCGCGTCCTCTGGGCCGGGTCACCGGCCTTCTTTCCGTTTGTTACACACCTTTACCCAGTGTCTGCCCTAGACCCTCCAGGGCAGAGGCATGAAGGCCATCGGGTCCCTGCCCCCCACTCAGCTGGTCTAGGGGCTGGGTCTCCTAGAAACCGGGACTCGGCCTGGCTCCCTCTGCCTGGCTCTGTTGACTCTCGAATCAAACTGATCCCTGAACCTGCACGGCGCGTCGACAGGGGAATGACCGACACAGGGAGCCCGCCGCAGCTTATCCAGATGGCCCTACCTCCCGAGTTAGTACACTCGCACCCGCTGTGGCCGCTGGCCTTTCCCACTCACTCAAGCCAAATGCCGGGCGAGCGCAACGGAGAAGGAAGCGTACCGTTTCATCATTGCATATGGAGTGAATCTGGGTACCAAACATAACTGCGGTGAACGTGAAAAACAGAAGACCCTCAAGGCACAGGAGGATCAGCAGGATTACAGTCACGGGAGGCGAGAAGTCACTGCATTCTGTGAACGAGAGAGGGCGGGCCGTGAGAGGCCACCAGAGCACAGCAGCCCCCCAAAGCACGGGACGGCCCAGCGGCTGCGCACAGGAGCGTCCTCGCGGTGCCGGCCCCAAAGCCGGCGCAGACGGACGGAAGGGCTCATCCGTAGACGGGCACGTTCGCCGTTCACCACGGGGCGGGGGCGGCCACCCCTCCAGGCACAGATCTACTCTGCCGTCTCTAGGTCAGCTTCCCCGTCACCCAAGGTTCCTGCCAAGACTGCACGTGCACGCTCAACTGCGTACTGACCTTCAGCGAGAGCTAGGGGAGGGGACAGCCCCGCAGGGCCCCCGGGGGTGAGTCTGTCTGACCTGCCGGCCGGTCTGGGGCGCGGCAGTCAGCGCCCACCTGACTCGCTCCTGCTGCGCTGTGCTTTGGGGGTCCGGTGACGCGAGGACCACACGGAACAACCCCCAGCTGGCTGACCAGAAAGCAAACGCAAGGTTTGGTGGGAGGATGCTGACTTCCGGGCAGGCTCCCACTCTGCAGAGCGACTCAGCACCAACTACTTCTGGACTGAGGAAGGACGATTCTGTGCACGTGGCTTCGATCCACGAGCAAAACGGGGGTGTTAAAACCCGTATTCCTTCCTAAAGGAACTTGTCGATTCCTGTAGCTTTTCCCTTTCCGCCTGATGGCGGCACTTGTGGGAAGGAAACCCACGCCGAGCTTACCGGTCCACTGCCCTCGGACACAGGAAATGAACTGGAGGCCACAGAGGATCAGAGCGTGGACTGAGGACAGAGCTATGTACATCTGGAACAAGACAGAAGCCGATTAGCACTCAGGGAGCGATGACATATTTTAGGAGCAAAGGCCACGTCGGCGTGTTGACCCTGTCTCGTTCGTCAGTCACAATTCAGGACGGGAGGAATCAGTCCAGCGGTTGCCGGCTGCCCACCCGAGGTCACGATGGACGCGGGACGCGTTCCGGCCAGCTGTTAGCAACTGTGACTCAAGGCACCCGAGCGAGGACGACACTGTGTCCAGTACCTAAACTAACACGAGCAGACACACCTGCCAGGGCGCGTCCTACCCACCGCGGCACAGTTTATCACGCGGGTCCCGGAGAACCCCGTCAGACGGGAGAATAAATTCGCCTGCTCCGGGCAAGGCTCTAGTTACAAACTCCACACGAGTCGGCACGCGGGGACTTTTACTCACAGTGAAGAGCACGAAAAACCTCTGATTCTTTTCTCCCACGCAATTGTTCACCCACGGGCAGTGATGATCCATCTTCCGAATACATCTCTTGCAAATACTGAAAAGGAGAAACCTGTCGGTGTTCCACGTGCTGAGAACACACGACCCCAGGCCACGCATCCGACGCACAGAACGTGGTGCTGGGAAGAGGCCTCTGGGAAGGGGCTCCTGCTCTGGAGGAGGGGCTGTCGTATCGGCCACGGTGAACACGGGCTGCTCTGGGCAGGGGTGCTCTGGGGAGGGGGTGCTGTAGGGGGGCTGCTCTGGGATGGGGGGGCTGCCCGGGGCAGGGGTCTCTTCGGGGCGGGGGGCTGCTCTGGGGAGGGGGTGCTGTGGGGGGGGCTGCTCAGGGCAGGGGGCTGTTCTGGGGAGGGGTGCTGTGGGGGGCTTCTCTGGGGAGGGGGCTGCTCTGGGGAGGGGGCTCCCCGGGGCAGGGGGCTGTTCTGGGGAGGGGGTGCTGTGGGGGTGCTGCTCTGGGGAGGGGGCTGCTCTGGGGAGGGGGTGCTATGGGGGCGCTGCTCTGGGGCAGGGGGCTCCTTGGGGCGGGGGTCTGCTCTAGGGAGGGAGTGCTGTGGGGGCGCTGCTCGGGGCAGGGGGCTGCTCTGGAGAGGCTGCTCTGGGGCAGGGGGCTCCTTGGGGCGGGGGTCTGCTCTAGGGAGGGAGTGCTGTGGGGGCGCAGCTCGGGGCAGGGGGCTGCTCTGGGGAGGGGGCTGCTCTGGGGAGGCTGCTCTGGGGCAGGGAGCTCCTTGGGGTGGGGGTCTGCTCTGGGGAGGGAGTGCTATGGGGGCGCTGCTCGGGGCAGGGGGCTGCTCTGGGCAGGGGGTGCTGTGGGGGGGCTGCTCAGGGCAGGGGGCCATTCTGGGGAGGGGTGCTGTGGGGGGGCTTCTCTGGGGAGGGGGCTGCTCTGGGGAGGGGGCTCCCCGGGGCAGGGGGCTGTTCTGGGGAGGGGGTGCTGTGGGGGTGCTGCTCTGGGGAGGGGGTGCTATGGGGGCGCTGCTCTGGGGCAGAGGGGTCCTTGGGGCGGGGGTCTGCTCTAGGGAGGGAGTGCTGTGGGGGCGCTGCTCGGGGCAGGGGGCTGCTCGGGGCAGGGGGTGCTGTGGGGGGGCTGCTTGGGGTAGGGGGCTGCTCTGGGGAGGGGGCTGTTCTGGGGAGGGGGCGCTGCTCGGGGCAGGGGGCTGCTCGGGGCAGAGGGCTGCGGGGGCGCTGCTCAGGGCAGGGGGCTGCTCTGGGGAGGGAGCTGTTCTGGGGATGGGGTGCTGTGGGGGTGCTGCTCGGGGCAGGGGGCTGCTCTGGGCAGGGGGTGCTGTGGGGGCGCTTCTTGGGGCTGGGCACTGCTCTGGTGAGGGGGCTCCTCGGGGCAGGGGGCTGTTCTGGGGAGCGGGTGCTGTGGCGATACTGCTCGGGGCAGGGGGCTGCTTGGGGCAGGGGGCTGCTCTGGGGTAGGGGCTGTTCTGGGGAGGGGTGCTGTGGGGGGGCTGCTCAGGGTAGGGGGCTGCTCTGGGGAGGGGGCTGTTCTGGGGATGGGGTGCTGTGGGGGCACTGCTTGGGCCAGGGGGCTGCTCTGGGGAGGGGGCTGTTCTGGGGATGAGGTGCTGTGGGGGCGCTGCTCTGGGGAGGGGGCTGCTCTAGGGAGGGGGTGCAGTGGGGGGGGCTGCTCTGGGGAGGGAGTGCTGTGGGGGGGCTGCTCTGGGGAGGGGTACTGTGGGGAGGGAGCTGTTCTGGGGAGGGGGTGCTGTGGGGGGGCTGCTTGGGGCAGGGGGCTGCTCTGGGGAGGGGGTGCTGTGGGGGGGCTGCTCGGGGCAGGGGGCTGCCCTGGGGAGGGGGTGTGGGGGGGCGCTGCCCGGGGCGGGGCCTTCGGTACCTGCAGTGATGGGCGCGCTCAGGCTTGATGCAGCAGCACTTGGGACACTTGTAGATCACCTCCCCGGGCTTCAGCTGCAGACTCTCCACGTGCTCCTTAGTGGCATTTCCTTTGGGCACTGCCCCCTGTGGCGGGACAAGAGCGTATTTTGGTTCCAGGGAAGGAAAGCTCAAAAACAGAAGCAGTGAGCGCACGCGCTGCGGTCTGAGATGCCGTCCGATGATGCGCGATGCCACGGCCGCCGCGTGAAGTGCGGCGATGTGACCGTCCCTCGGGCAGGACCGGAAGTCACTTCCCACGAAAAGTGGCATCTGCGTTCACATGAACTCGAAATACCTTTTTATCCTTTCTGAACCGGTCAGTCACCTGAGTCTTCCCTGGCTTGACGCAGAACACGCCGGAGGCGAGGCTTACTCGTCAGGCCTTCCCGACTCAAGGGCGCTGCCTGTCCCGAAGGGTGACACCCTTCCCTGTCACCGCGCTCTCACGGGCAGGGCTGACGTGACCAGGGTGGCCCAGAGTTTTCCCATCAGCTGCAGCCGGGCAACCCTCACGGGACGCTATCAAGAAGGACCTTCTCTCTCATCCACGAGGTTGCGTAACGCGCCCGGGTCTGCCGGCCTCGCCACGGGCGCTCACGTACACACACGTACACACACCTGCCAAGTGCGGCCCTGAGACGGGATCGGTGCCGGCCGTGGGGAGGGCCCCGCGGTGGGAGGGCAGTGGCAGGGGTGCCCCACGTGCTGGCCAAGGTGAAATACGGCAAGAGGCAGAGGGCCAGCGAGGCCCGAGCAGCGGTCACCGGGGGCTGCGCAGTGACCACACGTCCGCGGGACGGGACTCCAGGAGCCACGGCGGGGCGCACGAAGAAAGGGGACCCGCTGGCGTGGAGGAGGCTCTTAACGGTGGCAAGGTGCGAACGAGGTCCCCTCTCCCACCGGTTAGCGCCACGGAACCTGCACCTCGAGCAGAAAGGCACATTGGGAAGTGCAGGCCGGGGCCGCGGAGGGAGCACAGACCCGAGGAGACGCGAGGCAGCAGTGAGCAGTGGCGGGGACACAGTGGCCGGGACGGCAGGGGACTCCTTGAGGCCCGGGCACAAGAGCTGAAGCTACGTGGGGCAAGGGCTGACCTAATACCCGTGCACCAGCAGGAGGAGCCCAGCCCTCCCTGCTCCTCAGTTTACCTCCCAACACACAAGCACTTGTCCCTTGGCCATCCTAGCACTGGGAAGCTGTTCGGGTCAGGAGCCTAGTGTTTCCTAACACTACAATTTTCTCCTTAAGAAAGATTTAAAAGTGAAAGGTTCAAAACATTTTGGCTTTGAAAATTTAAGTCAGGATGTTAATTTTAGGGGATTTACACACCACAATCTGGAGTCTTTAATCAGGTTTCCTCCACCCATCCGGTAGTCACAACGCTGTACTGATCTTACAAACCCCACAACGTACACGCTCCCGGTGGCAGTTCAGTGTCACGTGTTTCCATAGTAGGAGGCCAGGGACCCAATTTTAAAACCCCACACACCTTCATTTTTATGAGACAGACATGTACCCTTCCCCAGTAAAAACTGTGACCCACTGCTGTACCGTTCTGAAAAGCAGACACCCCAACAACCGCCCCTCTTTTCCAAGAGATCCCTCAGGACCGTTTCCAGCCGCACGGCCCTCACGCGGGGCTTAACGGCTGGGGGGGCCCCCCGCTGGTGTTTGGGGCGTCTTTCTTCTGGTTCCTGGCCCAGAACCCTGGGCAGGCGACAACGCTCTCGGGGCCTCGGGAGGCCCCACGCTGATTCTGCGTCCCTGTCCCTCTCCCGTATCTTTCCATCTCATCCCAACTCCCTGGCATGCGTTCTGGATCCCCAAGACCTAGCCAAGGGGCAGCTGAGAACGGGGCTTTCCCCTAGACCTACATACTCATTTATGGATCTCCCAGGGCGCAGGGAGCATGTGAAAACAGGCACAGCGGTGCAAGCTGGGAACTCCAGAGTGCAGTGGAAGCTTCAAGACAAAGGCCCGGGTGATGAAAATGTCCTAGAACTGACTATGGTGGGGGTTTCGCAGCTCCAGATAAGACCCACTTAACTATGCACTTTAAAAACATACGTTTTATGGTATATGGATTAAATTCGAATTAAAATGCTGACATCCAAGGCCCCTAACTCCTCCTTGACCTTGGAAGGCCCTCCCTCTGAACACTGCATCCAACGTTCTCTGTAGTGACCCAACCAGGAAAACGAATGTGTCCGTGCAGGACAGACGCAGCGTCCTGCCCACCTTCCCTCTACCACCTCTCCTCGGCCTCCCCCAGCCTCCTTGGGGCTTGCTCCAAGGGTTGAGACCTTTTCTGTAGGAGGAGGGGGGCCGGGATAGGAGCTGGACCGCAGGGCTCAGGAGCAGAGTTTCACTCCCAGAGGGAGGCTGTGCCACACAGACGGCAACGAAAGAGCCCCTGCAAAGTCTCTGACGGACATCAGATTGGGCTGTGGTCAGAGACTGTGAGGTGAGGCTGCAAAGCCGCTGGGAGACCATGCATCTGAGTTTGTCCCACAGTGCCGCTCCCGGCTGCCCACCCGGCCGGGTCTATAAATGCTGTCCTCTGCCCAGGACCCCCACTAGGCAAGGGACCGAGTGAACAGAGCAGGGAAAAGCCCCGGGATCTGAGCTCAGACGGCAAAAGTCACATCAGTGTCCACGTAAACCACCCTCTGCGGACTGATCAGTATCGCTTCAGCCTCAAACTCCTAATCTCATTTATAAAAAAATCTGTACAAGACATTAACTTCTCAGTCTTTTCTTTAGAGAGAGCCACCAACAGACACGAGCCCTAAAGACTGTAATTCACAAATCAGGAGCCCCCGCCCCCGAGGTTTAAAACCACTGTTTTAATGCTGTCGAAAGAACCTGTTTTCAAATGAAGCTCCACAGGGACCACAAGCACCCGGCCGTGCACGCCGATGGCCGGAACGTCTCCGCTGAGCCTGCGGGCCCTCCTGCCCCACACAGCGGCCCTCCGCGTCCCCTCCGGGCTCTGCGGCAAGCCTGGATCCAGGGTCTGCAGGGGACTCCTGGCTGAGCTGTAAGGGCCTCAACCGCTCTGCTGACCTAGAGGAGGTCTCACACCTCAGAGAAAGAACCTCAACCCCAACGCAGAGGTTCTGAATGCAGCGGCCTTCGGGACATCGGGGACCGATGGCAGTTCACGGCGTCAGGTCTTTATTCTGAGGGAAATCGCTCCCACACGGAGCCCAACACACCACCTTGGTTTTGTCGACACCGCACAATATACACCCGGGCCGGGCTCCCTCCCTGACCCCTGAGCCGAGGACACCTCGCTTGCGCAGTCACTTCCTCCCGGGTCAACGACCCACACCTGGTGGAACCAGTGCGGTCACTAAGGAGCTCTCCCTCCCTGCCGCACAGACAAGCAGGACCTTGACCCTCTCCAGGCTAGAAAGAGATGCTAGCCTCGGCTTCTGTGTGTAATTACGGAACAATTAGCAAACTGTGAAGCTAGAAAGAACTTAGAGATCATATCTAACCTCAATTTAGCCCACTGAAGTTCAAGTAGTTGCTTCTGGTCAAAAGACAACGGAAAAGATCGGTTAAGTGGTGAAATCTAGAACCAGATCTCCCAGCTGTCAGTCTGATCTGCAGAGAAACAAAGCACTTAAACCAGGAGGGACTTGACAAATCACTCAGGGACACCTTTGCATTTGCACCAACAGCCCGGTGGGATGCATTTTCATTTCTGCACGGAGACCCCACTTTGAGCAATGTTTATGCTCCAGTTCAGACATGAAACAAGCAGGGTGCCCGTTGGGTGCGGTTGGGGAAGCACGTGACTCCTGATCTCAGGGTCACGAGTTTGAGTTGCATGGTGGGTGTGGAACCCGCTTTACGTAAAGAAATAGGGGCGCCTGGGTGGCTCGGTCGGTTCAGCGTCCGACTCGACTTTAGCTCAGCTCATGACCTCGTAGTTCACGCGTTTGAGCCCTGCGTTGGGCTTCGCGCTGACAGTGTGGAACCTGCTAGGGATTCTCTCCCCCCTCTGCTTCCTTTCTCCACTTGTCTTTGCTCGCACGCTCTCTCTCTCTCTCTCAAAATAAAGGAATAAACTTAAAAAAAAAAAAAAAAAACCAACACAAAAATGCTACACGTCTGTACCAGGAGTTAATAAAAGCCCGAGGCCAGAGGAACAGCACCTTCGCCACGGGGTCTGTGGTGCCCCACGACCAGACACGAGAGGGGATGAAGGGTGACCATGGGTACTCACGGGGTCTGTGAGCATGGTTCTCAGGTGGGACGACAGGGCCAGCACCGCTAGGCAGTTAAAAAGGACTCCGTTGACCACAGAGTACCAGAAGTCTTTGGAAGGCAGCAGCATGACGAAAGTCACCACAAAGTCCGCATAGACGACCAGGAGCCACGTCATGACGGCACAGATCATGCCGCAGCCGTCGCGGATGAACCAGACCCTGTCGGCCACGTCAGCCTCAGAGGAAGAGGACGACGAAGAATCGTAATTGTCGTTTTCGGCCAGGAGAGGATGATGTTCGACATCCCGGAGCCGGTGTCCTGATGACGGCATGGTGTCCCCGGGCACCCTAGGAGACGGGACAGAGCTGATGAGGCTCGGGGGGGGGCAGGTGCACACTGGGTTAGTCTGCTCCGGACCATCTCGAGAGACAGTCCACACACAGCAGAAAAGAACATTAACAACGGAACAAGACCTGAACTTTAAAATCTTTCACCTCGGGGACTAGTTTACAGCCTATGACACAGTACACCCCACGGCACGAGTGACCCCGAGGCGCACACAGCCACCGACGGCCAGCCACAGCCACGGACGAACAGAGATAAGGGAAAGAAGAGGCCGGATGCAGCCTCCCAGCCGCGGTGGAGACCAAGCGAGTCGTACCACAGCCGCCACCCTCGCCAGCAGGCCCGGGCCGTGTCTGTGCGGAGGCCCTGGGCCCCCGTCCTCTCGGGACCCCCGCGTGCGGTGCGCTTCTGTGTCCCCTCCGTCGCCCCGAGCTCTGTGCTGTTTCTGGAGGGCGCTCCTCTCTGCTTTCACGTCTTAACACTCTCGTTCCCTCGTGAATCCATTCGCTGAGCCGTTCTCGGACACCTCTCCCGTGCTTCCCACGCTGCCCGCTACAGGACAGCGCGCAGGGTGTGAGGGGACTCCGGAAAAACCCGGACTCTTCTTGGCCGGCTCTGACTGCCGCGCTAATGCGCGCCCCGCCCCGACAGCGACCCGAGCGGCTGAGCGCTCGTGATCACGGTGGGGAAGGGGGGCTGGGGGTTCGCTTGGCCTTGGTGTTCATGCACGGGAAGGAGAAGCACCCACGGCCTTCCATCAGGGGCCCCGAGGACGCTCAGCGTGGGAGCAGGAGCGAGGGCACCGCCGGGCCCCCACGGGCCTACAGATGGGCACGGCTCTTCCTCGGAAGCAACTGCGGCACAGTGATGACAAGGACGAGCCGACAAGAGGCAGCTCAGTGCACGGGCACGAGACCAGACCCGGTTTCCCTCAAGCCGTAAAATAACCTCACTCGCAGGTCAGACACACATCGCTTGAAGGTTTTTTCTGAGTGACACACAAGAAACTAAAGACCAAGAGAGCGTGGACAGATCACAGCCAGCCTTCCGGCCCGTCGGCACGCCTTCCCGGGGGTCCACTCAGTGCAGAGGAGCTCCCCGCGCCCCTCTCCCCCCAGCAAGCCGTCCTGACAGGTACCGTTCCCCAGAGGGGCACGCTGGGAGAAGGGCTTTGGCACACCAGACGTGACCATCGGAGGAGGGTGCACACCCCTGGCGCAGCCCAGTTTTGTCAGTGCCCGGGCAGTGACTGGAAGCTTCTCCCGTCCCTGGAACTCTCAGGGCCCGCCCACCGGTGCTGCCTGTGGCGTGCAGACCCCCTTCTGCCTTAAGGGAGCTCCTGTGCATCTCCCCTCCCTGGCGGGCTCTCATGAAGGGTCCGGCCTTCTCCCCGTGTGCCCGTTTGCCGCGTGCAGGCTGTTGGGCCCCCGGCAAGGGCATGTTTGTTATTCGGCAGATGCAACGCCAAGAGAGCGGTCCCTTTCTCAGATTTAAGTAGTTTCATAGCGATTTCCATGAAAGACTCTTAGTGCATCGTCACTATACATCGAGGCCTTAAGCCAGAGAATCCCTGCGACCAGCATCCGTTTTGCTCCACGGCCACTCCTCGAGCAGGACGCTCCCCGTGACGAGCGGGCGCTTGCTTGCTGGACAGCAAGACAAGAAGCTACAGGCCAGCCTAGCGCCAGAGCGCGTCTGGGCAGTCGGAGAGCAGGGCCCGGCGGGTCGTCCGGAGGCACGGCGCACGCTGGGCCCGTCCCGCTCGGCCCTCCCGGCAAGGTACCGGTGACAGGCGTGCTCCTGCAGGAGAAGCCGCAGACGCACGGACACCGTGGGAGGGCGCCGATGTGCCACATCTGTCAAATCCAGCCGAAGGCCACGGGAAAAGAACCTGATCGCCCAAAGTCACTTTGTGTCCAGGAAAACAAGCACTGAACACGGCAGGGCGCGGCCGGCTAGACCGGGTTCTCGGTCACCGGCTGCACGAGCCGGCGTTTTGCCGAGTCACTGTGTTTACACCGCAGGAAGGGAGGGGAGGAAGTGAAGAAGCCATGCAGACGCTGGAAACGGGACAGCAGACGTGACACCGCCTGCAGCCGCCGGGGCGAGGACGCGGCCCCCTCCCCCCTCAGGGCCGCACCGCCCTCGTCTCCGAGCCCTGACGGCCACCTCTGAGGGAACCCCGGAGGCAGCGCGATCGAGCGACGGGCGAGCCGGGGGCGCACGTCATCATTTGACTTTAGCGGCCGATTTAACGGGATGCCGTCCACGCTGCCGCACCTGAGCTGTTTATGCTCACGTTAGGGACAGCGGTTTCCCAGAACGCGGCAGGTGGCACGGCGGGTCGCCGCGACGTGTGGGGACTGCCATCCGGGCGACGCTTCCCGTTGATTCTCGCCCGGCGCTCACCTCGTCTGCCACACCGATCACTCACGGGTTCGCGTCACGGAGCCCCCTCCAGAGGCGGCGAGCGAGCCGAAGCCCACAGGTCAAAGACTGACCGTCTATACCGCACAAACCGCCCCGTCAACGAACGCAGTCGGCGTCTGCGTCAGAAAGGCGGCAGTGGCCACGCAGCCAAACAGGGCCCCTCGCTCACCTCACAAACGAGCTCGAAGCATTACTTGAACACTTTGCGCCTTTTCTTCAGGATCTGAAGGTGCATAGTGTCCTATGTGACGGGATCTGAAAGACAACAAGATCTGATGAGAAAGGTTACTTCTCTTACGACCGAAGCACACGGCATTTCTTAGGCCGTGATTAATTCGGGGAGCTGTATAACCGACATCACCCTTGTCACGTAAAGTTCCGCTATCCGGAACCACCCCTGACGAAGTCATCACTCCTCTGCATTTCCATTACTAGTAAACTCTGCAGTGATTCACTTTACGCCTGCCCCAGCATTAAATGCGAGTCTGGAAGCCCGAACCTCTTGAGAAAGATCCCCAGGGAGAATCCAGGCCACATCTGACCAGCCTGCGTTTCGAAAGCCCACAACGGTTTTAGCGGCCACAGCAGGAGAATTACAGAGAAAACCGGAGAGAGCCAGACCACGAGGGGAGAGGTGCTGGACAAGGGATGCCGGGCCCGCGGGGAGGGAGGGAAACAGGGAACCGAGTGAGGACTGCCTACTGGAGGAAAAGACCGCCCCCCCTTGGCGTCTCCCTCTGGCTCCCGGTCACCCGCGGGTGGCAACCAGAATTGGCCTCTGGAGAAGCACTTGTGCGTGGCCCTGAGAAAAAGGGCCTGAAGATAACAAGGTGGGCGGGACCCCCGACATAAATAGTCTTTATTCCCAGCACGAATCTTTTCATTAGTTTTTTTTTTTTCAAGCTGTCCATTTATTTCCAGTCTTTCTGAAATATGACTGGCACGCATCACTGTGTGCGTTCAAGGAGGACAGCATAATTCTTTGGCTTACACGTGGCTCAGATGTTTTGAAAAAAGCCCACAACGGGGCTCGCGAAAGGCTAGAGCCCCAGAAAGAGACACAGAACAGGCAAAAGGCAGAGAGAGAACTTAAGAAGAAATAAGAAATCGTATCTGTGAAACAAAAGAGGAACATTCTGAGAACTTCCTGGTTACTGGCAATAAAAATGGTGACAGAATTTTAAAAACAGGATCGGACAGGAGAGTGAGGAACTCTCCCAAAAGGAGAGCTAAGCGACAAAGAGAAAGAACTCAGGAGAGAGCATAAAATACAGTCGGCTGGCCCACCGTCCCGGCGCCTGTCCGTTCTTCCTCCCGTGTCCTTCCGATAGATTATTCTGCTCACGCAAACCCTCCATCGGTGCTGTCTTCCGAAACCAAAACCCCTGACTAGGACAGCGGGAGGTTGGCGTGCAAGTCGGGGAGGAGGAGGGGCCGGGGGTCAGGAGGCGGGAGGCGCCTCTCCCGGGGCCCCCCAGTCTCTGCCACCAGACAGACGCTCCAGAGCAGAGCGAGGCCGCTCACTGTCCTGCCTCAAGGCTCCTCAGAAGCCACTTCTCCCTCAGCACCTACCCGACGGCCCCCCTGCCTGTCCTCCCACCTCCACCCTGGCCACTGTCCCCTAGCACCTTTCCAGCCCTGAGCCCCTTCTGAGGAACAAATGTGGCCATGACTCCAAAGCTGCTGAAACTAATTGCAGGGGGAGGGGGGGGGACTTTTAAAATACGGTATTTATATACAGTAACTTTGTTCACATAGCTATGCGCTAACCAACAACTATTAATATGCAATGATATCTTGAACTGTTTTCAGATAAGCTCACGTAACAATGTTTTAAAGTAAAGCTGGCTTTGCAAAACACAAGACTGCTCAGGCGTCCCGTTTAGAGCAGCATCTCTACAATGAGACCAAATCCCCAATTACTTGTATATATTTTAAAAAGGAGCCAACGCAGCAGCCCCTTCGAAAAGCAAAGCGGCCTGGCACTTTCTCCCAGTTCAACACCCACCCTATGACTCAACGATTCCACTTCGAGATATTTACCCAAGAACGCTGAATGCGAACGCAAACATGGACAGCACCGTTCACGCAGCTTTATTCATAATCTTCCGGACTAGAAACTATCCAAATAGCCAGCACCAGGAGGCGAATAGACGAACTATGGCACGTTCTTGCGACGGCACACTTCTCAGCAACAAAGAGGGAAAAAGCTAGTGACACCTGCAACAACGTGGCTAAATCCCAAAAAACCTTCCGCCATCCGCAGCAACTGTTTCCTCAACACGTCTCTGGAGGCAAGGGAAACGAAAGCAAAAACGAACCATCGGGACCTCATCAAAATAAAAAGCTTCTGCACAGCGAAGGAAACGTTCAGCAAAACTGAAAGGCAACCGACGGAATGGGAGAAGATATTTGCAAACGACGTGTCAGATAAAGGGTTAGTCTGCAAAGTCTATAAAGAGCTTATCAAACTCCACACCCAAAAAACAAACAATCCAGTGGAGAAATGGGCCGAAGACATGAATAGACACTTCTCCAAAGCAGACATCCAGATGGCCAACCGACACATGAGAAAATGCTCCACGTCACTCCTCATCAGGGGAAGACAAATCAAAACCCACCGAGATACCACCTCACACCTGTCAGAATGGCTCACATGAACAACTCAGGCAACGACAGGTGCTGGCGAGGATGCGGAGAAAGAGGAGCTCTTTTGCATCGTTGGTGGGAATGCAAGCCTGATGCAGCCACTCTGGAAAACAGCTTGGAGGTTCCTCAAAAAACTAAAACTAGAACTCCCCTGCAACCCGGCAACTGCTGGGTATTTATCCAAACAAATTAAACTAGCTATTTACCCAAAGGATCCAGGTGTGCTGTTCCGAAGGACCACATGCACCCCCATGTTTACAGCCGCACTGTCGACAACAGCCACAGTATGGGAAGAGCCCAAATGTCCATCGACGGATGAGCAGATAAAGAAGATGTGGTATAGATATAAATGGAGTCTTACTTGGCAATCAAAAAGAATGAAATCTTGCCATTTGCAACTATGTGGCTGGAACTGGAGGGGATTATGCTAAGTGAAATTTCGTCAGAGAAAGACAAATTATCCTATGACTTCACTCATATTAAGGACTTTAGGATACGAAACTCATGAACAGAAGGGAAGAGAAGCAAAACTAATAGAAAAATAGGGAGGGGGACAAGACATAAGAGACTCTTAAATATAGAGAACAGAGGGCTGCTGGAGGCGTTGTGGGAGGGGGATGGGCTAAATGGGGAAGGGGCTTAAGGAATCTACTCCTGAAATCGTTGCTCTCTCTATGCTAACCAATTTGGATGTACATTAAAAAATAAATACATTAATTAAAAAAAAAATGTTCTGCCATCTACATGGCCCTTGAAACCAGGCAACATGAATTTATTTTGAAAGAATTCAAAGTGGGTATGAACACAAGGGGAATGACTGAGAAGAGCCAAAGGTACCTTCTCAGCTGTTGGAAATGCCCCGGATCCTGAGAGGGACATAGCATCTGTCAAGACAAAAGTCGGGGCACCTGGGTGGCTCAGTCGGTTAAGCGTCCGACTCCGGCTCAAGTCATGATCTCACTGTCTGTGAGTTCGAGACCCGCGTCGGGCTCTGTGCTGTCGGTTCAGAGCCCGGAGCCTGCTTCGGATTCTGTGTCTCCCTCTCTCTCTGCCCCTCTCCTGCTCATGCTGTCTCTCTCTGTCTCAAAAATAAATAAAAACACTTAAAACAATTTTTTTTTAAAAAACTTAAAAAAACAAAACAAAATAAAACAGGGGCGCCTGGGTGGCTCAGTCGATTGAGAGTCCGACTTCGGCTCAGGTCATGATCGCACAGCTCATGAGCTCGAGCCCCGCGTCGGGCTCTGTGCTGACAGCTCAGAGCCTGGATGGAGCCTGCTTTGGATTCTGTGTCTCCCTCTCTCTCTGCTCCTCCCCCACTCACGTTCAGTCTCTCAAAAATAAACATTAAAAAAAAAAATTAAAAAAAAACAGCCAACAATCAACAGTACGCTTAAAATTGTACATTTCATCATACATTAATTCCGCTTCACTAAAAGAATGACCAGGAGGAAAATAACCAGTGCGAGTTCATGTGCCGGGTGGGAAAGGCCAAGTGAAGCCAAGCTCCAGCCAGATGTTTCCTCCAGAAGCTACGCTCAGGAGCCAAGACGTCTCTGACAAGACGTCCCTTCAGACACAGTTCTTGGCCTCTTCCCTTGCTTTTTACCTTGGCTATAAACAGAAAATGTGTTCTCAAATACAAACTGAAAACAAATGAACGAAAGACATCAGTTTTCCTTGGTGATGAGTTACTACAAAAAAGAATCAAGAGGGGCGCCTGCTGGCTCGGCGAGTGGAGCGTGTGACTCTCGATCTCGGAGTTTTGAGTGTGAGCCCCACGCTGGGTGTCGAGAGTACTTAAAAAAATAAAATCTAAAAAAAAAAAAAAAAAATCATGATATAATTACTTTCTCTATTGCAATAAAAAGAATGTCTACCCTAGAGTCTGGTATTCATGTTTATATTACAATGCTGTTTAAACTCATTATGGCTTTAGTATTCATACACCCACTGATGACCTATAAAAAGCAGGAATAAGCAACTCTCTGCTTCAGGCACAGAAGCAGCATATGAAGCAAACACAAGCCATGAAAGATCTACTTAATTCAAACGTGGCGGGGGGCGGGAGGGGGGGCGGTTCCAACACCATCCCCTCTACACCAGGCCCCCGATGCACCAGCACAGACAGGAGCTTTAGCCCACGGGAGTTCACAGACCAGCAGAGGTGGCAATCGGGCTGGTAAATAATATGCTAAGTGTTACCCCCAAATTAGGAGCCAAGTGTGACGAGTGAGAGGGAGCACGGCAGCTAATTCTGTCTGGGGGAGCCAGAGAAAGCGTCAAGAAAGAAAGGGGACCGCGTGGTGGGCCGTGACAACAGGCAGGGCCCAGACAGGAGAGAACAGTGTGAGAAGACCCGGGTGGGAGAGGCGCACGGCGTGCTACGGGGCCTCAGGCCTGGGGAGAAGGAGGGCGGGGAGAGGCAGAGGGGACGGGCAGACCGGGGCCACTTCCAAGGCGCTCAGAACGGCCCGTGGAGGAGTCTGGAAGCCTGGACTCATCCCGCTGGAACGGGAGGCACCAGTACTTTGTAAACAGATGCTTTAAAATGTAATTGGCAACAAGGTGAGACCTGGGTGGAAGGAGGCTGCTGCGGCCGAGAGCAGAGAAGGCGCAGGCCGGGGCCAAGAGGGGGCAGGGCCCGTGCGCCCCTATCTCACAGCCAGGCCCAGGAAGAAAGAGCATAGCAGGGACCGACAGCGTGGGGCAGCGGGGGGCACCATACAAGGACGCGACAGGGACTCGGAAACACTGCTGCCCCGGCCGCTTCTTCCCCAACGCAGGAGCCGCAGACTCAGGGAGAGAGCCCGAGACTGGGACTCACAGACTTACAGGCACCTGTGGAACACACTGGCGGACAATCCTCCGCCCTCCCCCTGCCCCGACCTAGAGACCCCAGCACAGAGGGGACGAGCAAAGGGGGAACGGACGTGACCACCCGAGGGGCCACAGAAGTGTGGGGCTAGAGCCCTGGAAGGGGTCCAAAGGGCCAGCAAGGGCGCCAGAAGGGCCGGGGAAGAGCAGGCAGGCCGGAGCGGTCAGCCCCAGCGAAGCGGGCACCGGAGGAGCCCCTCAGGGATCTCGCCCTGGCAGGTTCAGTCCAGGGCCACGAGCCAGGAGAGTGGGTGGTGAGAAAATTAGAGAAGCGCTTTCCAGAAGTGCCGGTAAGTCCAGGATCTGCGCGGCTGGAAGGAAAAGCAGAGGGGATTCTGTGTCTGAGTTTCCGCTCTCGTGCACCATCTCATACGCCACGGTAATCCTAAACAGGAACAGCGGACCCTCGAATAACACGGGGTTGGGGACGCCATGCCCACAGACAGTCAAAAACCTGTGGGTAACTTCGGAGTCCCCCGAGATCGAACTCCTAACAGCCCCCCGTTGATCTGAAGCCTCACGATGACGGTAACAGCCAACGAACACAATTCTTGTACGTATTCTTGTGACGAAGCACGAGAAAAAGTGTTAAGAAAGTCGTAAGAGAAAACACATTTACGGTATTATATACCGTATCAAAAAAATTCACATGTAAGTAGCCTGCGCGGTCAAACCCGGGCTGTGCAGGGTCCCCGTTTGCACACGGGCCGCCTTGGACCCGCAGGGGCTCCACGCAGGTGTCACCAAAGTGCATCTTGGTTTGACAATGCCACGCTTTTAAAAGCCTACCACGGCCCCCAAAGTGATTTAATGGAAACAGAATGAAATATTTATGTACAGCTGAGCCAATTAAGATATCAGACCAAGAAAACATAAGCTAAGAGGCCTCGCCGTGCTTACTCCTGTTTCTTTTTTCTTTCTAATTCTGTACTTCGCTGAACTTTTCTTGCCACTACAAAAGTAATTTAGGCTCGCTGCACTTTTGTGTTTTGAAAGGATGAGGGTCCAAGTTTGCAGACTCGGGGGGACGATCCCCCTTCCTGAGAAGGAGGAAGCAACAGTGGGGCAGGGGGTCTATGGAAAACCATGGAGATGGGCTGAAGCTAGAGCCGTTTACACCCCACAGCACTGTTTTCTGAGCAAAGAGTAACCAGTGGGCTGTGGGTGTCACAAGTGCAGGAAGCCACTGAGATCGGGGAACGGTTGCTGCAGGGAGAGCAGCCGAGCGAGTGGTGGGCCCACGAGGTGCCTCAGACCCCCACTTTCTAACAACGTGATGGGACTGCTTTGCTCTGCCGTCCAAGAGCCCAGCTCAGCACCCAAAGGCTTACGCGGGGCTGGAGAGTAGCCACGATGACCGATGATTCGGTGGAAAACCAGGTGTCAAACAGGTGTCAAAGGCAAGGCCTGAGCTGAAATGACCCGTTGTGGAATGCAGGAGGAAGGGGAGAAGCCTGACAAGCCAGTTGGCAGAAAATTCTAAGGAGCTGGAGGTCCTGGTGAGACTAAGAACCGGGTTTGGAGGAAGTGACAAGGTGGCCAGGTCGGACGGAGGCTGGATCAGCAGGGCAGTTCCAAGAGCTCAGCAGGGGGGCCCTTCGGGATAAAAATAAGTTCCGGCACGTGGCTGTGCAAACAGGCTGCGACCTGAAAGGACGTGAAGGGAAAGGTCTAGTACGTCTGTCCCGGGGCATCAACCTTCATCCTGGATGCCAAGTGAGCCAGGGTGGAGCGGAGGACTATAGGCCGTAGAGTCGGAGCTGGACTTGCTGAAAGAAGGAAAGAATGGAGTGGCCACATAACGTGCTGTAGTGTATTTATGGCAATTACGTTCTCGAACGTTCCTTCCATCATTTTGCAATCGTGAAAGATTTCGTTTGTGCTTTCAAACCCTACCAATAATGTATGCCGTACAAAACCACGATCTTCTCAAATTATTGAATCCAAAGAACAGAATATTAACATTTAAGGGGGAAAAAACCCAACAGAGTATTAAGCCAAGTAAAGCCAAGTCTCAATAGTATGCTGGCACATTATCCACACTGTGACAAGTAAACTTATTTAAGGTTTCTAGGAAGGTCTTCAACACTAAAATACATAACCGCCCTAGAACAGGCCTTGGATGCTGCCGGTCATAGATGGCAGATGGAGAAACGCACCCACCAGGAGCCAATCTCATGGGTGCACGGGGATGGTGCTGGGTTTTCCTTCTTTCCCACGGGCCATGCTTCAGTCTCTTACTGGGTCCTCCTCTTTGTAGGTGCCTCGGTGGCGGTGCTCAGGCTCAGCCCTGGGTTTTCCCTTTATCTCCGCTCTCTCTCAAGGATCTTCTGGGCTCTCAGGCCCACGAACGCCGCTGCTAATGATACACATATCTGGGAAGCTCCGAAACGAACGGTACATCACTGAGCAGATCCTCCCCAACAACCCCCTCCGTCCACCAAACCCTTACGGACCTTCGCAGCTCCGTAGGGCGTACCTCCTCCAGCTAGTTGTCAAGGTCAACACATAGGAGTCACTCTTCACTGAACTCTTCCCCCACCTGCCCCCCCCAACCTCTTCACATCGAACCCTCCAGCAAGTCCTGTGGGCGCCATCTCCAAAACCAGCCCGAATCTGCTCTCTTCCACCTCCTGCCCAGCCAAACCACGGCCACGAGCCCTCCCCCAGGCAGTCCGCAGGGCGCCTCCCCAGCACTCCCGGTCGGTCTCTACCGTCACTGCCTCCCTCACCCCATGGCCCACCCCGAACAAGGTTTCACAGATACAAATCAGATCATACTCCTCCCTTACTTAAAACCACCCAACGAGGGCCTCTGCCGTTAGAGTAACATCCAAAGGCCTCCCTGTGGTCTAAAGCTCTACCTGACCTGGAGCCTGCTGACCTCCCCACCTCGCGGGCTGCAACATGCCCTGCAATGTCCCGGCACACCCCCAGGACGCTGCGCACTCTGCACCTGTCTGTGCAGTGAGCTGAGGGGCAAGGAGCGTGCCCGAGAAGACTCAGGGACACGGAGGGGAGGCGGTGGGATCTGGCCGGGGTGGGGGAGGCGGGGGCGCGGTCAGGAGTCTGGGAGCCTTGCGAAAAGCAGTCGGGGAGACGTGCGGAAGGGTTGAGGGGAGAGAGGGAGAAGGGGAGGAGGAGAGAATCCCACACTTCTGGGGGAATCTCCATTTCCAGTGTCATCCTGAGCACGGGCTGGATGAGGTGGCCTCAAGGACGCGCTCACCGATATCCCAGAGGTTTCACGGTTATCCCCGCGCGAGAGCCACAGCCTGTCTCTGAAAGCTTTTTCTAAAGATCCCAAAAAGGTAAACGAACCCTCAGGAATTCTAAATCCAGAGATACAAAGAACACCAGAGTTCCAAACCTCTCTCAGGTGTCCTGTCCCAGGGAACGGCTGGACCTGAATCAGGCTGGCGAATCCCAGGCTCTTTCCACGTCTTCCTAAATAGGGTTTCCTTGTTTAACATGACGTGAACTCTTGCAACATCAGACTCGCCCAAATCCAAAACACTGGGAGCATCTGACGTGCTAACGTAGCTAGCTCTCGGTTGCAAATTAACGACAATGTAAGATATCAGAAAGGCCAATCACTACGCACCCCCCGTGCACCCCGGAACTTTACATACATCATTACCTTGAAGCCGGCCGCTAGCCTAAGAGCAAGGCCCTAATATGAGCTCACTTCAGGCACGAACAGATGCAGCCTTACAGCTATAGAAACCTGCCCGAGCTCACAGCCAGTGAAGGGTGGACGTGGGACCGTTCTGACTCCAAAACCCATGCTCTTCCGTTAAAATACACCTCCTCCCAGGGCACTTGGTGTTAGAAAATGCATTCTGTAACGAATAAATTGAATTAGGGAATATGGAACTCTAAGAATTCAAAACATTTCAACACAGAACTGATACTGTAAGAGCCTGTCTCGAGAGACACTGGCGGCCTCTCTATCCTGCCTGCCCCCTGCTTACTGGGTGCTGTAAACAAACAGCACCCTTTCCAAAGCGCCAGCTAAACACAGAGCCCTCCTCTCCTCCCACGTACCGGGAGCACTCCTCAGGCAACCGGTATTTATTAAGTCCCTTTCGCCCTCTAGACACACAACCCCTCCACCCCTCCCTACAGGCTCGAGGACACCTCCCGCTTAGGGCTCGGCCCCTTCTCTTCTCTCCTTTCCCACCACCAAGTTTAGGCACCTCGCCTCCGGTATGTGCCTCTGCAGAATCCTAGTCTCCACGGTCGGTCGCGAGGTCCAACCACCCTCCATGCAGCTGCAGGAGTCATCACCAAAAATCACCCGGTGCGTCAGAGTCAGTCTGGTCCAAAACCTTTCAGCCTTGCCCATGGCATTCAAGGCCCCACTGAATCTGGCTCCCCTTCCTTTTCAGGCGTGGTGCTCGCACTCTCTTTCACACGGTGCTTATGCCGGTTCCCTCACCATGCCCTCTTACCCCTCTGTGCTTCTGTTCCTGCTGTCTCCTCCAAGTTGAGGAATCTCATCTCTGCTTAGCCAAATTACCCATTAATCAAGCACTTACCAAGCCCCCACTATATACAGGGGATTGTAGGATGACGTAATTGTTTTCCAAACTGTAAGATGCTGTGCCAACGTGAGGCATTATCTTGGGCCCATTAGGATCTGGATTTTATTAGACAATAGGATTCTAACAAGGTTTTCCAAGAATGGAACAAAACTCAGTGGTAAGCAGAGCTAAGATTAGCAAGACAAAGACATGTTTGTAGACAGAGGCAAAGCAGTCAGTGAGAGAGAAAAAAAATCAAAGAGGCAAAAGTAAGAGGAAAGGACTGAATGCCGGTCCCGAAACAGGCTGACCAAAGAACAGACACAGAGTTAATGGGAAGAGGGATTCTCTCTTCCTCAGAGGTAAAGGAAAGAAAAAGACTGATGGACATTGGGAGATATTTTAGCTAGAAAAAAAAAAAATCAAGGTTGAGCGAATTCTCCCAGTGGCCTCTGTCTCCTCCATGCTCCAGAAGGTAGCCACTCATCAGTGGTAAAGCAAAAGAGTGTATTTTTAAGTAGAAAGGGACCATGAAAGAAGGAAGGGTCCTGTGTAATAAAAACTTTAACCTTGCCCAAAAGGAGGTCTGGCCTTTGTCCTCGGCTGACAGTCTGATTTCGGGTGGGAGCTGGCCACGCCATTGAGACCAACAAGGTGGCTCCGAGGGGGGCTCTGGGGCACGCAGTATCAGCATGGCAATTGATGAATCACCCAATTATGCTTATGGAAGGGAACCCCAAAGAGGACTCGAAACACCACGGCTCCTCTGAGTTTCCCTGGCTGGGAGTGCCCCGCGCGTGCGAGCCGTCCCATCAATGCGGGGAATGGGACACATTCTGGATCCGAGAGAGAAGACCCGAGCTTCACCCTGGCTCCCTCCTCAGACTCTGAGCCAGAAGCCTCTTCCCTTGGCTGATTTTAATCTTTATCTTTTACCTGTAAAAAAGCCTCGACTGTGCCCTAACAGCTTTCCGCAAGTTCCGCGAGTCCTTCTCAATAACAATCAAAACTGAAGGTGGTTTTGAGAACCCCAAAACTTGTAGCTGGTGTCAGAAGCGAGGGTGGTCTGACAGGACTGTTCCCTCTAAACTCTGGAAGTGACCCACTCTCACAGTCGACCTAACCACGTCTCAGATGCCGCAGCTGAATGGTCATGCGGCCCGTTGTGAACACTGACCCTGGACACTGGCTTTGGGGACACAAGGGAATACAATGAGTGTTCACACTTTATGCTCTGCTCTAGTGTTTGACTTTTTATACAAAATAAGCTGTATTATTTAAGTTAACTTACTATTTTTTTTGAGAGCGATAGAGAGTGGGGGAGGGGCAGAAACAGAGGGAGGCCCGAGCTCACGAACGGTGACATCGTGACCTGAGCTGAAACCAAGAGTCGGACGCTTCACCGACTGAACCACCCAGACACCCCGAGCTGTATTATTTTTATAATTAAAAACACTATTTTTAAGAAACATAATCCCTAGGAGCCACTTCCGGAAAATTATCCGGTAGATGATCTGGAGCCTTGCCCCGCCTGCAGTGGAGCCGGGAAGCTCTCAGATCATCAGGAAAACGACTTCTCAGTTCATTCCAAACATTAGGTTCCAATGCAAACTTCTTTCTTTTTTTTTTTTTTTAATTTTTTTTTTAACGTTTTTATTTATTTTTGAGACAGAGAGAGACAGAGCATGAAGGGGGGAGGGGCCGAGAGAGAGGGAGACACAGAATCGGAAGCAGGCTCCAGGCTCCGAGCCGTCAGCCCGGAGCCCGACGCGGGGCTCGAACTCACGGACCGCGAGATCGTGACCTGAGCCGACGTCGGACGCTTAACCGACTGAGCCCCCCAGGCGCCCCTGCAAACTTATTTCTAGTCCCATTGCCTCAAGTTACGGAAAACGATACTATCGGTAAGAGTCTCGAGCCTACAGGTAACACTTTCAGTAAGAAAGCAGAAACGTATCCATACTTTTGTCTGAATCCAGACTGCTCTTAATGAAGTTCCTTTTCGTTCCGTTCCTGCTAACAGTTGTCCTTTTCTAGAAGGGGATTTCTGCTTTTATAATGGATGGATTAGCACAGCTGCAACGATCCAATTTGCTCACTGGAAGCTGAGGCGGGCTCTGAGCCACTGGTAGCAGGAATATTTCTGTACGCGTTTTACGCCCTCTGCTTTGAGCTGAGACATCCGTGCGAAGAGTTCCTTCTGATGGCTGTCGAATGAATTCTTTACGAAGCTACCTTTCGCGTCATCCTGTCCTCGAAAGTCAAGGTGAACCCACCCGTCTAACTCCCAGAAATACACAACGCCCAAGTAACCTCAATAACCCGAACCCTTCTACCTCGAACACCTCCCAGGGTGTTCAAGGAATGCAATTCCACACTTCTGTTCCACCCCATTTGTTCAAATACCCCAAGAGCTTTTCCCTTTAGTCGAGTTCTGACTTCCTAACCAGCAAGCTTAACAAGGTGACCTCTCGAAAGGTGACTGTAGGTGAGTTCAGGTTGTACAACAAAGAGATGAAACTCCTCCTCTGTGAGGGGAAGAGTGTAGGGAGAACTGCATATTGATCCAGGTTTCTAGACCACCTGAGACGGTAAGAGCGAAATAGATACATACATGAGCAGCAGGGACAGACACTAAGCAGACTCACTGCACAACCGATCACGAAAGGAAGCATAACGAGTCGGTTACTGGTAAGCTAGCAAAGTGTGTCGGTCCAACAGCAGAGAGACTTAGTTCCAGCAGCAATGACGCCTCGGGAGGGATGAACCTTGGCTGCAAGAAAAGACGCAGACGTTGTCCTGAAGGCTGACCTGATCGCCCCAGATGCCCAGTCCGGCAACCACCCCCCCGCCAAAGATCGTTGATTGGGGGAAGGGAAGATCATCAGGAAGACGGGCGAAGAATGGGAGAATGATTCAAACTTTTCAGAAAGAAGGGGAGAACAGGAGCATTCGAGAAGCCACGGGCGAAGTTCAAGAAAGCCCTTTGTAATGCTTGGCTATAAAGCACTCTTTACAGGTTACGGAAAGGTTTTATAGCCACTCTCTCTTTTGGCTCTAACAACAACCCCGTTATTAGTTTATGAGAGGGGGAAACCGCGGCTCGGGAGAGCTAAGTGTCACGCCCAAGGTCAGGCGAAAACCTGGGGCTGCGATTCGGGCCGTATCCCGAGAGATCAAGAGTGACAGGAGACACCTGGAAGGGAAGGCAAGCGCAGGCACAGAGGTGGCACAGAGGTGCCCCCGAGGAGCTCGGGAAGGTCGCAGAAGCGCGGCGTCCGGAGGAGAGGGCGCAGGGGGGGCCGAAGGAAGGGCGGGCCGGGGACCGGGAGTGGCCGGGAGGCCGGGGTGTGAGCAGCCCGCCCGGCCCCGGCCCGGCCCGGCCCGGCCCGGCCCGGCCCGCCGCACTCACCCGAGGCCCGGGCGGGGTCGCCCGGCGCTGCGGCTCCTCCCGGCCTGCGGCGGCGGCGGCGGCGACTGCAGCGGCCGAGGCAGGGACGCATCATGCGGCCGCGCTCATGGCCGGGCCGGAGCGGGCCCCGCGGCTCGGCTCGGGCACGTCCCGCCGGCCCGGTCTGAGGGAGGCAGCCGCCGAGCAGACACGAGAGCGCAGAGCCCTGCCTGGGGAGCCGGGCGGCGCGACCCCCGGAAGTGAACCCCGCGGGGGGTCAGCGGCGCCGCGCTTGCGCAGTTCCGGCCGCGCCGCTCGGGCCGCGGAGAGGGCGCGGGAGGCGATTGGTGGGGGCTTGGAAGCCTCGGTCGTCGTGGAGCCGAGAGGCGTAAGGGCTGACAGTTTTCTGCCGCAGGCAGCTCGCAGCCGAAAGCTCCTCTCGCCAAAATCAAAGGCTCCATCCAAAGGGACGTGCGGAAGGGAAGGATGGGGGCTACGGGTTGCCGCACGGTCCAAGCCGCGCCGTCAGGCTGTCAAACTCCGTGGAGCGCTCTCGTCCCGGAGGCCGCGGGGGCGGCCTAGAGCCAGCTTTAGGTGTGGCTTGTACAGCGTGCGGAGCGAGAACTCAGAAAAGGGGGAAATGGAGGAGCGGGGGTGGAAACGATTGGGCCGGAAAGCGCGTGGGGAGAAGGGGAAGCGCCCTGGACTGGGGGCTGCTGGGGTCCGCTGCGCCTCCGGACCCCGCTCTGAGCATCCCAGCGATCCCCTCCGGACGATAGGTCCTAAGGGCTTTGAAGGTAGACACATGCTTTATTTCTTTGATTTTCCTGTAGTATTGGGGGCGACTTCCGCAGGGCTGGGAAGTAGGTGCTCAGTGTTTGTTTTTAAACTGGTAATTGCTTGCTAAATCGTTGTAAGATTAATGACAGCCAAGGGATCTATCAGAATCTCCCTGTGTGCAAGCTACCTTCTCGCCATTTACCATTCTTGCTTCCAGAAAGTCACTCCGGCTAAACTTTTGGAAGTAAGGGTGGGGGATGCATTTAAAAGTTGAAACTTTTGTGACTGTATCTTGTACCTCTGTGTTCAAAATGGGGCTGTGAATTTAGTTCACCCTCTCGGAGCCTCCCATCTCCTGCTGTCTTTGTTTTGGGATTTGTTTCCACAAGGGAGGAAAGTGAGTGAGGCCTTCAATCAGTGACCAATTCTTTTTGCATGGGCTGAAAGAAAGGATGATTATCTGTGAATAACACCGTGACAGCAAGCGGGCCTGTGCTTGGGATATCTTTGTTATGAGCCGAGTTAAAAGAATAGGGCTTTAAAAAAAAAGAAAATTTGCTTAACAGATGCGGAACTGGCTTGAACTTTCACCAGACAAAGTTGACTTTATGCCTCATAGCTATGGACAAGAATCATTTGCATCGCCCTTGCAGCCTGTAAAGTCATAAATAACTTAAAGAAAGGAGAAGACCCCAAGGAACCAGATAACCCAGAAGGGTGTGCCAGACAATGTCTAGTGTTCAGTGAAGACGCCTAATAATCTTTTTGGACCATTTCAGAGTCTGTCACAAAAAAGTGGAGGGTAGAGGGATCCCCACCCCATAATTCTGATAGCTCCCAACTTGTTTATATTGCCTATGCTTTTAATCCTGGCGTATCTTGTGTATCATAATTTTGACAGTGCGCCGCTTTCCTAAAGGAAATGGCGCGATAAAAGCATCCATTAAAATATTTAACAGTATTTAGCAGCAGTTGGCAAAAACAATCAACTGTTATCAAGGGTTTGTTTTGTTTTGTTTTTTAATCTCGACAGAATTGGCATGTTTTTTCAAAAGGTCTCCTGCGAGTCATTTCCCCTCTCCAAGCCTCAGGGTTTTTTTGTTTATCTCTAAAATAGGAGATTAGATTTGATTTCTAAGGTTTCTTCCTGTTTTAAGATTGTGGTTCAACCCAGAGTGTTTTGCCTCTCCCTGATTTCACTGAGGCCCTGGGACCAGAAAACCTAGTATTTCCCATTCCCCTTGTAGTGAGAGGAAACTTCCCACCTCCTGGGTCAGTTCTGTTTACCCTTCAGGAGCTAGGTTCCAGCTCACCACCTATCCCAGGAAGCAGCCCTTTTAAAGTAAAGGCTCTATTCAAACATGTGGAAAGATGCTCGGCCTCATTTGCAGTCCGAGGAATGAATGCAAATCTGAAGTACAAGGAGATGCCACTTTTCACTTAGTAGGTTGGCAAAGATAAAAGGTTCGGGAAGGCTCTGTTGGCAAACAGCCCCGACTGATGCAATTGTAAATTGTTCATCTCTTTGCAGAGCAAGATAGCAATATGAGCCACAAAAATTTGACCCAGCAATTCCCCTCAGGAGTTTCTCCTACAGGTAGCCTTACCCCCGTGCACAAAGCTGTTTGCCCTGGAGTTCGTTCACACGGTAGCACGCTGTAGAAGCGAAGCAAAAGACTGGCAGTGCCCTGTAAGCCTGTGAATATATTAGGTAAAATACGTTGCAAAAAAAAAAAAATACGTTGCGCACGCAAAAGGGAACAGCGTGCTTTACAATTGTAAAAAGGAAGTGAGGCGTGTTTTCACGAATTCAGATACCTGGTCTTCAAGCTATATCGGGTCTATTGTTAAAACTGCGTGTTCTTGTGTAAGAAAGCAGAGCGGGGAGATACATACGTTTATATGTACGTAGGCTATCCCTGGACAGATACACGAGAAATGGGCATGTAACGTATTGATTTTTTTTTTAAGTTTATTTATTTATTTGGAGAGAGAGAGCAGGGGAGGAGGGGCAGAGAGAGGGAGAGAGGGAATCCCAAGCAGGCTCCGCGCTGTCAGCGCAGAGCCCTACTCGGGGCTCGAACTCACGCACGGTGGGATCGTGGCCTGAGCCGAAATCAAGAGTCGGGCGCTTAACCTACTGAAGCACCCAGGCACCCCTGTGACTTGTTAACTTTCTGGCCGTGTGTTTATTTTTAGAGACACAAAAATATAATTGAACGGAGTCAACACGCTACAGCAGGTGGGGAGGCACCTCACAGAAGAGACTGTCCAAAACGTGAAAAAGTGCTTGTTTTCACTAGACGCCCGGGAAACGCAGACTGAAACCACAGGGACGTGTTTACACGCCCACCAACATGGCCGGAATGAAAAAACACCGAGCCCTGGCAACCACCTGGAATAACTCGGAGCCTCTATCTGCTGCTGGTGGGGGGACAGGTAATCGTTAAACTCCCTCCTAGGGCACTTAGGAGTATCTGCCCAAGCCGCACGCGCACGGACTTGTGTTCACCCGAAGACACCTGCCGGACGGTTCACAACCTCAATGTCCGTGACCGACAGAATGGATAAATGGTGCGTACTCATACAATGAACTACCGTGCAAAATAGAGACCAGTCGCACAAACACGTGTCGGGTTAAAGAAGCAAGACCTGAGACGGTACGTGCTGCGTGGTTCCATCAATAAAAGGTTCGGACTCCCGGCGAAACTGGTCTTTGGTATGGGCACACGTGGCGGGGCAAGGGTTACCCGCGAGGGGGGGTGCCGGGCTACTAATAAAACTCGGTGTCTTGGTCCCGGTGCCAGCTGTGTGTTCCTCCAGCTCTTCCGCAAGTAGACAGCGGCAGAGAGAGAAAGAGGCGGGCACTTCCGGAGGTTGTACAGTGGAAAATCAGAGGTTCGTTCTGGAAGGGGGTTTGGGTTTTGCCTTAGGTTTTCCCGCGGGTTCTGTGGTATCGAATGCAACAGCCAGAATTAGGGAAGCTAGAAAGCTGACCGTCCACAACGCGTGGGTATTGGACGAGGCCCCGGGAGTCTCAAGAGCCCGGAGTGGTATGTCCTGAGCTCCTCGGCTCGGGCCACCTCGCCCCCGGCTGTGGGTGGAGCCTGCTGCCCGCCCCCCCCCGCCGCTCGGTGGGGAAGACGAATGGCCAGTGGATGGGTATGGAGGACCTACTGGGTGCCACACTCTGGGCTCGGGTCTCTGTCGCCTCGATGGCTCTCTCATGCCCTTTAGGGCTTCATCCTGTGGCGCCTTCCTCCCTGGAACCCCGTCTCAAACTTCCCCCTCCCTGCTCCGCTCCTTGCCACGTGTCCGCTAACGCCATACGTCGTTCACTTCCAGTGCGGCCCATCCCCGGCTGCAGGGCAAGCCTCACGAGAGGCGGGGAGCTCTGTTGCTCTTGCCCGCTAGTCCTTCCCCAGCGCCCATCAGCCAAGAAATCTACATTGAACGAATGAGTGGGCACACTGTGCGTGGCCCCTTTCCTAGAGGAACCAACGGGCTCAGCGAAGTTAAGCGGCGGCTCAGGGTCACACAGCTAGGAGGGGGAGGGCCAGGAGTCAGACGCAGGTCTGTCCTCTTTCCTGCTGGCCTCCCCATAGACTCACCTCAGCCTCACAGCCCTCCGAAGTTGGTGTGATCCCTTCACACAGCCGGGGAAACTGAGGCTCAGAGTTAAGTGATGGCCTAGCAGGGACAGCACAGCTAGCTTGCAGACCTCCTTCTGTCTGCCTGTGAAGATCCTGTTCCTTAGGCCGTACCACGCTCCTGTTAGCCTGTCTGCTCCTGCTGCCAGGGCCCAATCACCAACCCGCCTGGAAGCAAGGCCCCGCCCATCGTGCTCATCCTCTCTTTGTCCTGTTGGCTCATTCAACAAGCATTTAAGGATCTACTCTGTGCTTGGCACCTTGTCAGGTGTTGCAGACACGCGAGTGAGCAAAAGCAGACAAAGTCCCTGCCTGTTACAGAGCGCATAGACTGAGCAAATACACAAGTGCACGGTTACAAACAGGCGTGTTCCTATAAAGGCAAAGGACATGATGTGGTAAAAGGGTGCACCTGGGAAGCTGGCCTGCCCCCCCCCCCTTCCAGGGGGGGTGTCACGTGGCTTCCTTTCAGCTGTGATATGCGAAGGACACACGGGTATTTGATAAGCAAGGGGGTGTTGGGGGTGGAGGAAGAGGGTTCCAGGCAAAAGGGTAGGTGGGAGGCCTCAGTAGAGGGCAGCATCGATCCTCTGAAGCTCTGCAAGGGGCCAGTGTGGGGAGGACGGGGTGGGGGGCAGGGGCACTGGGGGAGACCAGGCTGGAGAGCTTGGAAGGGCCAGGTCGTGCTAACACCCAGAAGGATTCTGGCCACATCTGAGGGGCACTAGGAAGCCACTGCAGGAGACGGTCACATTTGTGGGGTTTTCTTTTTTTAATTTTTTTTTTTTTAGCGTTTATTTATTTTCGATACAGAGACACAGCGTGAGTGGGGGAGGGGGCAGAGAGTCGAAGGGGACACAATCCGAAGCAGGCTCCAGGCTCCCAGCTGTCAGCACAGAGCCGGCCGCGGGGCTGGAACTCACAAACCGCGAGATCACGACCTGAGCCGAAGTCGGACGCTCAACCGACTGAGCCCCCCAGGCGCCCCCACATCTGTGGTTTTTACAGGTCACTCCAGCTGCCCTGTGCAGAACAGACTGGAGAAGGAAAATGTCAGCTCGTAAATGTCAGTGGAGCCATGGAATCAGAACCCTCCACGCTTTGCGGTCGGCGTAGCATCATCATTAATGGATGCCAAGCCACCGGGTGAAAGTTCATTAGGAAAACAGGATATCTAAATAGCCTAAAAGTATCTTTCCCGCAGATGACTAATTATTTACAAAGGGGAAACGAGAACCTTCACGGTAGGGAAACATGTCACCGTCTCAACCGTGGGTCAAACGGCAGCAGCAGTAATGAGACAGACTGGCGTGGGCACCTCCTGATGCAACGACACACATCGGTGCCGCTGCCCGCTGCCCGCACGGTGTTCCCTGACGACAAAGGGGCAGTCAGAGACACCTGAACCGAGAGGCGTCCCATGAGACAACCGGCCTGCGCTCCATACGCACATCAGGACAGAGAAGGAGACTGACTTCGAAGATGGAGGACGGCGCCCCAGCCAAGGGATGCACCCGGCCCCCAGAAGCTGGAAAAGGCGAGGAGGCCCTCCTCCCCCGGGGCCTCCAGAAGGAAAGATGCCCTGCTGATACCTCGCTTTTAGGGTCTGACTCCAGAGCTGTAAGATACTAAGTCCATGTGCTTTTAAAGCCACAGCGTTTGTGGCAATATGTTACAAAGGGGAGGTGGAAATAGACATGACAGGCAACGGAAAACAGAAGGGATGCCAAGTCATATCACCTCGTTTATCTGTGTAATTGGTTTCCAGAACCATCCCCTACTCAAAGTGGTTTGTGAATATTGATTCAGCCATCCAATAAACTTACTATTTCTCCCACCTTTGCACAATATCACGAGATAATCTCAGCAAATGCTTTGTCCTGGATGTCTGGTTGCATTCCGCCACCTGCCCAGAATCCGTCTCCTTCCTCATTTGCCTGTGGGGACCCGCCCTCCCCACCCAAGTAGCAGAGCGGAGCTTATCTTCACTCGTGTCCGAGTATGGCCAATCCCGTCATCCCAACAACCTGGCCTCAGAGGTTGGTTCAAAGGGCTGAGCACACAAGGAACGTTGGCCCATTTAGACCAAATCCTAGGTCACTTGCTGGAAATACTGAAGGACAGAGTCCTTTCCCCCCTGAGGTTGCTAAGTTGAAAGAACATAGGCCTGTCGCTACTGGAGACCACTTTATGTAAAAGCCCCTAATCCGAGAACGAAGCCAGCTCCGAGGGAGGTGGTCAAATAGCGGGAGTGACACCAAGTTCTGATGACATCATCGGCGCCCCTGGATCTTGCTGGGCCAGCCCCAGAAGTTAGGTGAGTTATGTGAGCCGATGTAGTCCCTTTTTTTTTGAAAAACCAGTTTTTTTTTTTTTTTAATTTTTTTTTTTTTTTTTCAACGTTTTTTATTTATTTTTGGGACAGAGAGAGACAGAGCATGAACAGGGGAGGGGCAGAGAGAGAGGGAGACACAGAATCGGAAACAGGCTCCAGGCTCCGAGCCATCGGCCCAGAGCCTGACGCGGGGCTCGAACTCACGGACCGTGAGATCGTGACCTGGCTGAAGTCGGACGCTTAACCGACTGCGCCACCCAGGCGCCCCTGAAAAACCAGTTTGAATGGAGTTCTGCCACTTACAACTGAAAGAATCCTGATAAATACAGCTTCCGGGTCCAAATACACGATTTCTATCCGATTTCCTGATTTAGCAATTCGTGCGTTTCACAACAGGAGTATGGTTAACCCAGCACAACTTGGTCATCGGTGCTTCCTCTTCTGAGGGGTCAGATGGTTTTTTGTTGGTAATCTGTCCTGAATATTTCCCACGCCCATATCTAGTTCACTGGCCTGTGGTTGGCAGAACTTACTTTCTCTCCATCTTTGTTTAATGGCCACGCGTCTGCCTCTGTCCACCCTTCTGGCAAGATCAGAATACCTTTTATGAGGCATGGAGAGACAGGGTTCATGTGAATCTCTTGAGGAGAAGTCACACGTTCCCCAAATGGAATCTGACCCTGAATGAGCTCCCATCTTCCAGCTTTACTGAATAGTCATTATCACCAGAGTCAGGTCAGGGGCTGCTGCCCTCCTTGCCTTCTGAACCATGAGATCCAGACCTGCCCCGAAATCAAGAGTGGGCTGCTTAACCCACTGAGCACTCGGGTGCCCCTAGACAGGGCTTTATTTCATACAAGCAGCCACCAGAAGGGGCATTAGAGTTCCGCGATGTAGCCGTGGAAATGTGTTTGGAGAACGTGAGTCCTCTCTCTGGAAACATATTCTCTATTTTGCTGGTGCTGGAACCAAGTTTGACATAACCCCAGTATTATCGGGAGTGGGAGACCTCCTATTTCCCATAGGAGACACTCCTATTTTTACCTTTTTCTTTTTTTTTAATTTTAGAGGTGTAGAAGCAGCAGAAACCATAGGGCCTAAAGTTGTTTACTGTGCCGAAAAATTGCAGACTCGCCTAGAACTTTTGGTGCAAGTGAAGTGGGATCCATCAGCTTTTAAGATGACCCCTTTGAAAAAATAAATCAGGCCGCAGATTGCCCTTGTATATACCATGCACCGTTGCCTGACTTGTTTGAAAAGTGTGTTCATTAACGTCAAGACTTCACCCTAACTCTGGCATGGGCGGGCAGGAAATGGCAAATGACATCCTCGTCTTAAAGGTGGAGACGATCCCGGCCCGGAAGCAACCAGAGCCAGGCCTTATTCCCCCCGCTCCCTGCCAGGGCTCCCGGGTCCCCCCACCCAAATCACCAAATCCCCCTCTCCCGCGCTCGCGGAACGGCCGGTCCCCAGGGGGGAACCCTAGTTTTGAGCAGATCCAGGAAACGGGATCCACAGTTGGACTCCGAGCGTGCTTCCGGGGACGGCGGGCCCAGGCCTCCCGTCCAGGCACAGTCGCGGCCCCGAGAGATTCGGGGCCGGGGTCGGGACCCTGACCGCGCCGGGCGCCGGGCGCCAGCAGCCAGCATCGGCCCCTCCCCGTCACGTGACCCGCTCTCGGGTCGCCCGCGCGGGGCGGGGGCGGGGCCGCTCTCGCGCCTGCGCAGACGGCGCCGGGAGGGGGCGGGCACTGCCGGCTGACTGACAGCTCCCGCGGCTGTCGCCTCGGAAGGACCCGGCTCGCAGGCCCGCGCAGTGGCTGCAGCGCGGAGCCCGGAGGCGCCCGCTCGCTCCCCGGTCCGACCGGTCGGCCGGCGCCCGCCGCGGTGAGAGAGGCTCCCGCCAGCGCCTGCGAGAGGGAAACGCGTCAGCTGTCCGGGCGGCGCGGGGCTCTCCGAGGGCCGGCGGGTGAGGGGCTTGGGAGGAGGAGGGGGCGGCCGGATGACGCGGGGTCGGGGGTCGGGAGCTTCTGCGGGGTCCGCGCGTGCCGGGGGGAGAGGGTGGGAGGGGAGCCGGGAGCCCGCGGGGGGGGGGGCAGTGCAGCGCCTGGGGGAGGATGGACAAGGGGTCCCCACCCCCCCCCCCGGTGGCAGATGGTTGTCGCCAGGTGGCTTTGGGGTGGAGTCGGCCCCTGGGTCCTGGGGGAAGAAGAGCCCCCAGACTGCTGGGAGGGGGGTGCCCGGAACCAGGAGGGGAAAGACATTTGCCAAGTCGTGCTGTGTGTTCAGTCTTAAGTTGGCTGCGTCTCTGCTCCCGGGGGGCCGGCGGGGGAGGCACGGTGGGGGGGGGGGGACAGGGTCTGGGGCTCTGGACGGGGTGGGGGGGGGGGCGACAACTGTGCGCGTGCCTTCGCGGCGCTCCCCCGTCCCCCGGTGCGGGTCAGTAGGCACAGAGGTTTGCAGAGGGCACGGCAGCCCAGGCGCAGCGCTGGGAGCTCCAACAGCTGGACTGGTTCGGGGTGGACTGAACCAGAAGCCCCGGGACCGGAAGGGACGGCAGGTGGTCTTCCTGGAGCCGGGTGCGTTTTCCCGCGTGTCCGGGGGTTTGTGCTTCGCGAGGTTGCCCCCGGATTGCACTCGGGAGGAGGACTTGGCGGTGGGCGCCAGCCAGCTCCCGGAACTCTGTGGGTCAGCGTGGGGCACGGGTGCCGACCTGCAGACTGAGCAGGAGCTCGCCTCTGAGCTGGCACAGGTGAGTCAGGGCTGGAGGCACGCAGACCGCTGTCAGGGACCAGGCTGCCCCCCAGGCCGCTGTCACCTAACGCTGATGTTTCTGATTCGTTTGGTGAGAGGCACCCGCTCCCGGAACCTAAGCCAGGGGAGCCAAGATACAGAACCGCGGAATTAAGCAAAGAAAAAAATACAAGGAAGATGGTGATTGGTTGTGCATGAGCGCTTCTCCAGGTCTTTGACACGTTTCTGGGTGGAAGTTTATGTGCTCGCTTTGTTCAGAGTCTCTCCCTCCCACGGTCACCTGTTTTTAGTTCCGTTTTGTTCAGAAGTAGGACTGCTTACGCCTGTGGACAGGGGGCGAAAGGCTTCTGAGATCAATTCACAGCGAAAAAGTTGCCTCGTGAGATTTTCTTTTTCCATAAAAGAACTGAAGATGGCCCAGGACTCACATGTAGCGCTCTTAGTGATTAGCATATCGTCTCTAGCCTCTTGCGTGGTTCTGGGATACGTTCCCGTGGGTTTTTCTGTTGTTGTTTTGTTTTTGCGGGGTTTGTCTTTTGTATGGCCTGCGTCAGCTAACGTGCAGATAGTCTGAATTATTTGAGAATGTAACACCTAAGGGCAGTGACCAAAGCTACCACTCAGTGACGTGAATAAATTACAAACCTTAAATAATTTGCTACGGAATTCTAGAAAGTGAAGAAGAGTGATTCTCTCTATGACAAATAACTTTGGTTCTTCCGAGGTAAATTGATTTATGGGGACCCCAAGAGAGGACACCTTTTAGGACAAACCCTATGAAAGGTTTAGGATGGAATGACTCATTCTACATGCTCCCCCCCCCCCCCCCCCCCCCCCCCCGCTTCCTTCCTCAAAAAAGAAGATAATCAGGTTGAAAGAAACATCAAAAGCAACCTGGGAAGATCTAAAAAAAAAAAAAAAAAAACAAAGTCATGAAAATTCAACCAGCAGCAGGAAAAACATGCAAAGGAAGGAGTAAAACCCTGTTGCTGATGCTAACCCCCCACTTTGATGTGACAGAGTACTTTACAAAGGGCTCTGGCACAAAATCTCGGTTGATTTTCGCAAGAAACTTGGCATGATAGGGGGTGTTTCGTGCCCATGTCGCAGATGAGGAAACTGAGACCAGGCGACTGCCCAAAGTCTCTTAGGTACAAGGGGGAAGAGTGAAATGTTAGACCTAGCCATCGGACGCCAGATGCAGCAGCCTGCCATCGGCCTGTGGAGTGGGGTGCGGTGGGGGGACAGATTTGGCCCGGGGGCTGGCCGCGCGTCCTTCTCTCCCCCCGCCCGTCTCAGTCACGGAGTCAGCTTAGCTCCCATGGCCTTCACCGCATCCCCACCCAAGCCTGAGGGTCCGCGTCTACTCAGATTTGTTTCTCCGTCTTAGAGAAATCTAGTAGGAAGTATGATCGCAAGGGATCTCTTGCTCCATGGCTTGGTGTTTCCAAATAGTCTAGGTGTCTTCAGCTGGGTGGGGCGAGAGAGCAAGGCGATTCTAGGGAAACTTGCCCTTAGAGTTTTCCTCGCCCGCCACCCAGAAGAGAAATGCGGTGGTTGTGAAACCCGAGGAGCTGACCCAGTAGTGTTGTGTATTTGACGCGGTATTTTATACGTGGCATCGTCTGGGTTATGGCGACTTTTTTTTTTTTTTTTATTGTTTTTTAAACAGGGCACAGCTGTTCTCATTAGGAAAAAACAAGCTTTAATCCCGCTTTCTAGATCTGGGCAGCGAGATCCGGAAAAGGACTTTGGGGAGGGGGCGGGGGGGGGGTTATCTGAGATCTGTTTCAGCAGGCAATGGCACAAAACAGAATGACAATGAAAAGGGCACGACAGGAGATGTACAGATCTGAAGAAGAAAGGTGATAGAGGTCCAATCTACTCCATGCTGAGGATATCGTGTTCTTTTCTGGACGTCACATTTAATAAAGGGCAGAGAAAAAAAAAAATCAAGACTATTCCTTGGAAATTGCTACAGTGGTGAATGAATTATGGCTGGGTAAGCCTGAGAACCTGGGGAGCCATGATCCCAGAAGGTTTAGGGCTGTCATTTATTAAACTTGTTTTATAGGGGCCCAAGAACCAAAGGACACAAGCTCTCTGTCTAAAGTTAGAGAGACTTTAGTTTTAAGGCCTTTATCGTGCCGGAATTGAACCATACCCCTCCCCAGTGGCCTGCCAGGACTCTGGGGAGCGAATTCAAACTGCTCACTGTGGTCTGCGTGGGGGGGTGGGGGCTATGTGAGTGCTAGTTGACCTTGCTTGTGTCTCCAGCTTCATCACTTAGCACTCACAAAAGTCCCACCTTCTTCCTGTGCCTTGCACACATCCAGCTCACTCTGCCTCACTCTACCCACCCTGAAGTCCTTTTCCGGATCTCGCTGCCCAGATCTAGAAAGCGGGATTAAAGCTTGTTCTTTCCTAATGAGAACAGCTGTGCCCTGTTTAAAAAACAATAAAATAAAAAAAAAAGTCGCCATAACCCAGGCGATGCCACGTATAAAATACCGCGTCAAATAAACAACACTACTGGGTCAGCTCCTCGGGTTTCACAACCACTGCATTTCTCTTCCGGCTGGCGGAGGAGGAAAACTCTAACTGCCTCAGGGCCTTTGCACTCACTGTTCCTTCTGCCAGATTTCCCCATGGCTGGCTCCCTGTCATTCAAGTCAACTGCTCTAATGTCACATCCGTAGAACTTCCCTGACAATTAAAATAGTTTCTGCCTGGTCCCCAGCCCACCCACTTTATTACTTTATGGTGTTTTCTTTTTTCATAACAGTGTCACAGATGTCCTTCTTTGAGAATGCTTTTATTACGTGCTGCCCATTTACCACTGTATCAACAGTGCCCCAAATAGTGCCTGGCATATAGTAGGTGTTCAATTGATATTTGTTGAATGAATGATTTTTGTGACAGATCTTTTCAAAGATGGGAGGGATTGCTGCCTTGGTAGATACCAAGTTGGTTTTCTTGCGCTAGAGACAGTCAGACACGAGCCGACTAGCCAGCCATGGGGCAAGATAATTCAAGCATTAGATAGCTAGGAAAACCAGATAACTTATGCTAGTGCCCTGGGGCTGCTGTAACAAAGCACCACAGGCTTGGTGGCTTAAGACAACGTATATTTATTCTCTCACAGTTTTAGAGACTAGGAGTCCAAAATCAAGGCACTGACAAGGTTGCTTCCTTTTTGGGGGTTCAGAGGGAGGATCTGTTTGTGCCTCCCTCTCGGCCTCTTGTGGGTCCCAGCAATCATTGGTGTGTCTAGCCTTGGAGCGTTCTTCTCGCTGTGTGTGTGTGTGTGTGTGTGTGTGTGTGTGTGTGTGTGTGTTTCTGTTTCTTCTTTTATTTATTTATTTATTTATTTATTTATTTATTTTCTTTCTTTTTCTTTTTTTTTTTAATTTTTTTTTTTAACGTTTATTTATTTTTGAGACAGAGAGAGACACAGCATGAACGGGGGAGGGGCAGAGAGAGAGGGAAACACAGAATCGGAAGGAGGTTCCAGGCTCTGAGCCATCAGCCCAGAGCCCGACGCGGGGCTGGAACTCGTGGACCGCGAGATCGTGACCTGAGCCGAAGTTGGACGCTTAACCGACTGAGCCACCCAGGCGCCCCTGTTTCTGTTTCTTCTAAGGATACCATCAAATTGGTCATATTCCATTATGACTTTATCTTAATTTAATTACATCTGCAAAGACCCTATTTCCAAATAAGGTCATGTTTGCAGGTTCCGGGGGTTAGGACTTCAACATATCTTTTTAGGGGACACAATTCAATGCATAACACCTTCTCACTTCAAGATCCAGTGACATTTTAAAGGGAGAAACTGGCAGGAGGCGCTGGGTTCTTTTTAGGGATAATGGCATGGATTTGGATATTTTTACATAAAGCCTCATGGTCCTGGGGCACCTGGGTGGCTCAGTCAATTGAGCGTCTGACTTCAGCTCAGGTCATGATCCCACAGTTCGTGAGTTCGAGCCCCGCATCAGGCTCTGTGCTGATGGCTTGGAGCCTGGAGCTTGCTTTGGATTCTGTCTCCCTCTCTCTCTGCCCCTCCCCTGACTTCGGCCCAGGTCATGATCTCACAGTCTCTGGGTTCAAGCCCCGCGTCAGGCGCTGTGCTGACAGCTCAGAGCCTGGAGCCTGCTTCGGATTCTGTGTCTCCCTCTCTCTCTCTCTGCTCCTCCCCGGCTCATGCTCTGTCTCTCTCTGTCTCTCAAAAATAAATAAACATAAAAAAAATTTTTTTTAAGTATTAAAAAAAAAAGCATCATGGTCCTTACAACTTGCAAGCTAAGAGGTGATCTGCACGTGTCCCAGGTGAGGAGGCCGAGGGTCTGAGCAATTGTGTGACTTGCCCGAGGTCACGAGGACAAGGTGAATCTCCTGCATCTGATTGCAAGGACCGCGGCCTCCCCAGCCCTCCCTTGCCTGCTGGGACAGGTCTTACTAGCAGTGCAAGCCCGGGGTAGGACGGGGGATGTCTGATGGCCCTGCAGGAGCCCCGGAGGGACCATTTCCTCCCTTGTCCTTGTCATGATGGCACAGAGAAATGTGGGGGGCAGCAGAGCCCTGTCACCCCAGCACTAGACCGCCCGTGGCCGGCTTGGATGCATGCCGCAACATTAGGAGAACCTGCATTTCCCCTTGTCGGGCTTTTCCAGCGATCCAAAGTCTTTTCCATAAGGCTTCAAGAGTTCTGGTGTTCAGTGTCTTAGATTATGGCCTGAAAAAGTATTGCTGATGTCCTGAGCATGAGCCGTCCAGGAATTCACAGGGAAACTTCTTTCATTTTGAGGGCCGGGGGGAGGGGGGGAGGGTGCGTGAGAGCAGGGCAGGCTGCCAGCAAAATGTCTGAAATCATTTGCACCTTTGCCTTTCGAGACCTTTTTATTTCTGGCTCTGTCTCACCTTATTCGGGGAGATATTCTCTCCCTTATTTAATTTAATTAATTTTTGGTCTAGGTAATACATGCAGATGGGACAAAATTCAGACGATAAAAAAAGATGTCCGGTGCAAAGTGGCTCTTCCCTCTGCCTCCCCGACCCCCTCCCCAGGGGCACCCGTCACCACCAGTTTCTTCTGTCTCCTTCCGGATCTGATGTCCCCTGTAATGTCCCTGACTGCCACCCCCCCCCCCCCCCACACACACACCCTGAGGGCTGTGCTTTCGTCCCCGCCTTCTGTTCCTTCTTCCTGTGTTTCCAGAACCCTTTTCGTGGGCACCTGATGGGCCGATTCGGTCCCATGTGTCGGGAGCTGATGATGGCACCTCTGCCACGAGTTTCATATGTGGAAGGAAGGTGCTCAGGAGAAACGTGTCTGTGACGTGAAATGTGGGCTTCTGAGGCCAGCGGCACAGATGAGACAACTGAGGCCTGCCGTCAGGCCGCCCACAAGGGCCGAGTCGGCGTGCAGATCCCGGCAGCTTGTGTTTCTGTCCCAGCGTCTGGTCCGGGCCCCATGTTAGGTTCCTCTGTCTCCCTGGTTTCCTCCGGTCGGGGACGGTTGTCACCTTCCCTCATGTTATGTATGGCATAGCGGTCCCGGGTAAAGCAGCGTCTTCCTAGCTCTGGACGGGAGCGTTCGCGTGTGGCCTGCACGTGGGGGTTGGCCTTGTTCCACGGAGCAGGTGCGCTACGCCGGGAGCACCTGCTTTCCTCCTCGGCTTTTCTGGGCTCGTTCCAGAAATGGTCTCTGGCCTCTCGGCGCCCAAGACGAATGACCAAGACCCGTCCCACCATAGGAATAATCTACAGCACGTGCTGGAGGAAATGGCACATCTGGAGGGGAGAGAGAGGGCGGGGGGCGTGGGGGGTGGGGTGGGTATTTTTCTCTTAATCACCGAGTCCACTTAGGAGAACACCATGTCCCTCCGTGACGTCCTTTCGCAAAGCAGGTGCGTTCGGAGGCATTTTCCTAGCCTTTGCATCACAGCCAGGCATGACTCAGAGCAAATGACTCACCGGTGGCAAAAATGACCAACGAGCTGGGGAAAAGACGAGAATCTAGCAACAGCGGAGCAGGCGGCAAACGGAAAATACCAGAGCAAACGAGCTCCGTGAGCTGCTGTTTGCTGACACCGTTGAGCGAGGGGATTTGGGGGCGAACCCATGTGGCCGAGATACAAAAATGGGGCCCAGTTAAAAGGGGTGAAAGCCTCATGAGAACAGAAAACCCAATTTTGAGTTAATAGTAGATATCAGGAATGAAGTACATGCGTTAAATGTGATCAAAACAACGACAAACCTAGAAAAACCAAACAACCAATTTTAAAAACTCAATTTGTGGTGATAGGAGGAGGTAGGAAACCAGTTAGCCGAGGCAAGCGAGTCTAAAACCCTCCCTCCTCCGAGAGGGGGCAGATTAGCTGAACTTCATTAAGCAGCAGGATCGCTCTGAGAATCCCGAGGCTCCATTTGGATAATACAAAAATACCTCACTTATCTGCTCTTATGGAGGAAAGAGGTATTACATATAATCGAAATTTCCGCGTAAGTAGGATTAACCAGACTTATCTCTCCTATGGGAGAAGAGTAGCATCTCCGATGTCCTCGCCTCTTCTAAGGAATCCTGCCAGCTGGCCCCGGGTGGCCAAACGCCGACGGGTCCCACGGGATCGGTGCCTCCCACCCCTTCTCCTCTCGCTCGAACGCAACTCTTGTCCCCACACGGCCACCAGGATGTAGCGTCTTTGCAAAGCATAGATCAGGTCGTGATGTTCCCCGGAGATAAACCCTCCAGTGCTCTCCCACTGCTCCTGGGATGAAATCCCAGCCCCTTAGCTTGGCCTCCAAGCCCCTGCCTCGGGCCTGGCTTGCAGCCGTGCCACAGCCTCCGCTCCTTCCCTCCCTCCCTGGGTCTCCCCCGCTGAGCCACACTGCCTCACTCCTGCTTTAATGGGCCAGGTTCACGGCCACCACAGAGCCATTTCCTCAGGCTGGGATGCTGGTCCTCCAGATGGTAGAATGACCCTCCCTGGCCCCTCAGGCCGAAGGAGCTGCCTACGTCCATCTGGTTTCCCTGGCCCAGCGCTGCCCAGTAGAAATACAGGGTGAGCCGCGTGTATTATATTAAGTTGCCAGCAGCCGCACTAAACAACTAAAGAAAACAGCCTCAATTAATTTTTATAATCGATTTTGTTCAACCCACCGTATCCAAAATATCCCTCCCATACCTAATCAGTATAAAAATTATTAGCGAGACATCTTAGATTCTCATTTCACACTAAGTTTGAAATCTGGTGTGGTCAGCACAGCTCAGTGAGCCACAGTTTCGTGGGCTTACTAGCCACGCATAGCGAGCGGCTACTATGTTAGACGGTGCTATGCTCTATTTTTTTTTTAATTTTTTTTTTAACGTTTATTTATTTTTGAGACAGAGACAGAGCGTGAATGGGGGAGGGGCAGAGAGAGAGGGAGACACAGAATCGGAAGCAGGCTCCAGGCTCTGAGCCATCAGCCCAGAGCCCGATGCGGGGCTCGAACTCACGGACTGTGAGATCGTGACCTGAGCTGAAGTCGGACGTTTAACCGACTGAGCCACCCAGGCGCCCCTGCTATGCTCTATTTTAATCACGGCACGTACGATGGGCTGTAATGATATCTTTAATCTCTTTGTTCTCTGCCTAGAACACAAGCTCCCTGAGGGCTAGGCTACTGTTTGTCTAGTTCATCTGAAACAATGCCTAGCACAGGGCACATGCACAATAATATTTGTGGAATGATTGAACCAGCCTGTGACAGGATGCGTGAGACCCTCACCTTACCGTTCAGAGCCAGTCATGTAACCAGTGCATTCGGAGCCAGTTTTTTTTTTTTATGTTTATTCATTTTTTGAAAGACAGAGAGACAGAGCACCAGCAGGGGTGGCAGGGGTGGGGTGGACAGAGAGGGAGACACAGAACCTGAAGCAGGCTCCAGGCTCCGAGCTGTCAGCACAGAGCCCGACGCGGGGCTCGAACTCGCAAACCATGAGATCGTGACCTGAGCTGAAGTCGGACGCTCGAGCTGTCAGCACAGAGCCCGATGCGGGGCTCGAACCCACAAACCATGAGATCGTGACCTGAGCTGAAGTCAGACGCTCAACTGACCGAGCCACCCTGGTGCCCCCGGAGCCAGTTTTAATCAGAGGAACTCAATGCCCAAGGTTTCCTGTGACCAACAATATTAACTGTTCGCACAGAGACTTAGATATTGTCTGTCCAAGGTCTCCTGTGATCACTTTTTATCGGATTTGTTTGGGGGAGGGGTGGGGTACCATGATAACCGAAGAGCAAAGCTTTTCACTAGGAAGGGTTTTCACCCGATTGAGATTCTTTGGCGATGTTTGGTGCTCGGAGTTGATATAGATCAGAGATTTCAACTGGGGAAACATCTAGAGACATTTTTGACCGGCACACCCGCGGGGTGCGTCTGGCATCCGGGGGTAGAGGCCAGAGATGCTCTAGACACCTTGCAGCACACACCCAGGACAGTCCCCGCGGCGAGGAGTGACCCGCCCGAGCGCCGATGGCCCTGCCGTCGAGAAGGCCTGCTGTAGGCCAGCGCATCTGCGTCGCCTCTGATAACGTCAGGAAGGGTATGAGCCTCTGCAGATGCGACAGATTCTGTGCAGACCCCATCTTTTTGTTCCCTTCTCTCTCTCAGGTTCAACCTGCCCCTGCTTATTGGTTCTTTTCCTACAAGTGTAGACGCAACAAAATTGCCCTCAGCGAGAGCACTTGAGACGAAAGAAAATCAGCTTCCCTTGGAAACCGGGAGCTAGCATTCTGCAGAGCAGACATCTGGAAAAGCCTGTGTCTCAAGAACCGTGGATCAATACGCTCGAAGCGCCCCCTGAAAGCTATTTGGATACGTTCTGAGCAAAGCCGCGGCAGAAACTGATTTCTTTTCAGTTACATGCGCATAAACGTGCCAGCTACGCTTTGAAAAAATGCTCATTTAGACTCCAAAGCAGGATTGGAGCACAGAATTATATGCATTTTAATTCTCGTGATACATTAAGTCCCCTCCCCACAAGTAAGAGAATTCAGCTCCCTTATTATTGGGGGTAGAAAAGTGATGAACTATATACATTTCAATTTTCAGGTTTTGGGGAATACGTTGACTCTTGAACAACAGGTTCAACGGGCTTGAACTGAACCAGTTACATATATGCAGATATATATCTATGTGTATATATATTTATTTTATTTTATTTTATTTTATTTTATTTTATTTTATTCTATTTTATTTTTTTTTAATGTTTATTTATTTTTGAGACAGAGAGAGACAGAGCATGAACGGGGGAGGGTCAGAGAGAGGGAGACACAGAATCTGAAACAGGCTCCAGGTTCTGAGCCGTCAGCACAGAGCCCAACGCGGGGCTCGAACTCACGGACTGTGAGATCGTGACCTGAGCCGAAGTCGGACGCCCAACCGACTGAGCCACCCAGGCGCCCTGATATATATATATATATATATATATTTTTTTTTTTTTTAAACAAATACAGTACAGTACCATAACTGTATTTTTTCTTCTTTATGATTTTTTAAATAGTGTTTTCTTTTATCTAGCTAACTTTATTGTAAGAACAGTACATATGATCCACTGGGGCGTCTGGGTAGCTCAGTCGGCTAAACGTCCGACTTAAACTCAGGGCATGATCCCGCGGTCTGTGAGTTCGAGCCCCGTGTCGGGCTCTGTGCTGACAGCTCAGAGCCTGGAGCCTGCTTCGGAATCTGTGTCTCCCTCTCTCTCTGCCCCTCCCATGCTCATGCTCTGTCCCTCTCTGTCTCTCAGTAATAAACGTTAAAAAAGTTAAAAAAAAAAAGTAGTATATATGATCCCCATAACATATAAAACACATGTTAGTAGACTGTTTACGCCAGATGTAAGACTTCCGGGCAACAGTAGGTTATGAGTCGTTAAGTTTTGGGGGAATCAGAAGTTATACGCAGATTTGCAACCGCGTGAGGGGTCGGCACTCGCCCCCACCTCCCCCACCATGTGGTTTAAGCGTCAACTACCCGTACCTGCAAATACAAGCCGAAGTTGTACCAGAGTCGGCGATGTTTGTTACCCTACCCGCGTCTCCAGCGAGATCTGAATTCGTGTAATTAGCTGTGTGCGTGAGGGGCATCGCCTGCCGCTTGGCGCTGTGTTCTCTGCTGGGGGTACGTTCCCTTGTCTGACCAGCAGGCTTCTATTAGATCTTTACGTGTTTTGCCTGAGCTTCCCTCCCTGCCCCTTTCTTGTCTGTCTGCCATCCCCCCACCAGCTCCCGGAAATCTAAAGTTTCATCCGACCCTCTCACATCGTGGAATTAAAAAAAATTTTTTTAACGTTTATTTATTTTTGAGAGAGACAGAGACAGAATGCGAGTGGGTTGGGGCAGAGAGAGAGGGAGACCCAGAATCCGAAGCAGGCTCTAGGCTCCGAGCTGTCAGCACGGAGCCCGCCACGGGGCTCGAACCCATGAACCGCGAGATCACGACCTGAGCCAAAGTCGGCCGCTCAACCGACTGAGCCACCCAGGCGCCCCTCACATCATGGAATTTTATTTGAGCAAAACAAGGTCTAGAGTTATTTAGGGCATGACTCTTTTGTTCCCGCTGCTTTCCAAGCGTCTCCTTTAGTACTGGGATTTTTCAGTCGTTTGCTTCCTTTCCTGCAGGCACGGAAAACCTAGCATTTGTGGGTGAACAGTGCCGAACCTTCCTTGTTTGCTGATCTCTCCTGAAATAGGAATCAGGCAACCCCTTTAAATGCTGTGGAATAAATATCTAAATCCGACGTCGCCTGCCCCATCTTCTCCCGTAGAGACGGGTAAGAGAGGTTCGATCCACACCGGTGTCCTGCAGATGTCTGGAGGGTCCTCATCTGGACCCCAGGTCGTCCCACTTCCCTGCTTGCATTGCAGCACGGCTGTGGAGTCTGGCTCTGCTTGGGTTTATCTAGCCTCTTTCATTTGGGCTCTGTGGCTTTAGACAGCTGTCTAACCTTCCTAAGCCTTCAAGTTTCTAAAACCACAAAAACAGGAATACTAACAGACCTAGCCCACGTGTCACGGGAGCGTTAGGTCAGGTTATCGCAGAGAGCGTTAGCTCCGCGCCCGGTGGGTCGCGAACACACGATGAACGTTAGTTGTAATTGTCATTTAACTATCAAAAAGCATTACATAACGGTAATACTTAGTATGGCAAAGAGCAGCCCAAACCGGCTTGGCTTTCTCACGCCATCGCGTTAACTAAAGCAGCAGCAGGAAGCGTGGCTTTGACCTTCTAGAGAGCACGGGACACGTAACCACAGTGGCACTCAGGTGTGGCGGGACGCCCACGTGTGCACGGGAGAGGGAAGAGTGGTAACTTTTGAGGTGTCTGAAAATGCCGTCCTTTTTTTCTTCTTTTAATAAAAAACGTTTTTAGAGTGTGCACGAACTGGGAAGAGGGGCAGAGGGAGAGCGAGGGAGCGAGAGAGAAAGAGAGAGAGAATCTCAAGCAGGCCCCACACTCAGCACAGAGCCTGATGCGGGGCTCGATCCCATGACCCCGGGATCATGACCTGAGCTGAAATCAAGAGTCAGATGCTCAACAGACTGAACCCCCCCCCCCCCGGGCGCCCCTGAAAATACCATCCTTTTATTCAAATACGAACTTTGTAAGAGGAAGAAATTTTCGAAAAATGTGATTTGGTATTAGCTTCTCTAATGGGTGGTATAAAAAACCTTTAAAATGTTAGAAAGCAAGACCTCTCGTTTCACATCTCAGACTTTGCAGAATCGATGACGCTCTGTCATTAGATCCAGCATGGAATGTCCTCGTGTATGTGTCTCCCTGTCCCTCTCTCCCCCTCTGTTTGTCCTTCTGTCCCTCCGTCTCTCTCTGATCATTGGAACAACCCAGCAGGGACGGTCTGGCCAGAGGCACTCGCTGAAATGACACCTTCCTCCGTGTCATGTTTTCGGGGATTCTGAGTCCAAAAAAAGCATACTTGATCTCTCGGGTTGACACTGAGAGTCCGGAATGGGATTTTAGGAAGATATTCTCATTTGCTCAGTAAAGGAACGGCAGTTAGGAAGTGGGGCAGATCACTCCGGGAAAGAAAACAAACAAAGCAGGCCGTGGAGGCAGTGGCGGTCCGGAAACGGCCCTGGCTCATCCACAGTCCCGGCAGGGGAACCGGGACCGCCATCCCTGGCTTCTCCTGAGCCTTGGTGTGTGACTGTCCCTGGCCCAGGCCCTGAGGTGGAGGGACGGGCTGATGACTGGCAGAGGTTTGGGTCGGGCTGTGGCCGAGCAAGGAGAGTGTGACCCCTGAACCCACAGCCACATTGCCTCCGAGGACGCGGGCGCTGCCCTTCGCGGCTCGCAGGCCACGGTCTCTTCTGTCTGCTTGGTTGGTTCTGCCAAGAGCTGGTGGACGTCCGTCTAGGTGCCTGAAAGTGGACCTTTGTGTCTTTAGGAAGGTATGCAAGTTTTTGTCTCTGTTTCCTTAAAACCCCAGCGGTGCAGAAGGAAGGCCCTGGTTACAGAAGGCTTGTCTTTTTCCCTCCTGCTCGCTTGGCGGGTTCTCTGCGGCTCAGTGCCTTTGTCTGGTCGTACCGAAGGGGCTGGATGCTGACGTGGGTTTGAAGGAAGGCGGCGACCCCGTGCCACGGTGCACACCAGGACTGTGGGCCCCCAGGAAGGCGGGGTGGTTGTCTCCTGTATCACCCGGGGCAAGTCACAGGCTTTCAGGGCAGTGACTCAGAAACCAGGCCTCTCCCTCGTCGCCCCGAACGGAGCGGCTTTGACTGCGTTGACTTTGTTGCAATGCCGAAGGGTGAGACCTCGACTTTACCCGCCGCTCTGGAAGCAGTCTGTCTCCTACCACTGCCACAAGGTCACGAAGAAAGGAATTCTCCGTCTCTACTCAGGTAGATGGTCTCTAACAGGTGCACTTCTGGATGGGTCGGGCGTGACAGTGCGAGGAGAGGAGGACAGAACTGCCCCACAGCTGGTCCGGAGCTGGGCAGGGGTGTTGATGAGCACGGTTCTTCGGGGAGAGAAAGAGCCCTTAGGTGTGATGCTTGAGCAGAGGCCCGTGACCTTGTTTTAAGACCGCAGCGGAGGGAGTTCCCGACCTTGGGTTCCACCTCAAGGATTCCGCGATCCTCCGTCATTGTCCCCTCAGACGAGGTGACCAGGTTCTGCCCTGTGTGTGTGGGCCTGTGCTCCAGCCTCTTTATGCTGCATGGACAATCGTCACCTTCTCAGACCGGCAGTCAGCTCACGGTTCTGTGGAGCCTCTGCATGACTGACCTTGATCCTTCCGTCTGGCTCGGGCTCTTTGTACTCATGTCAGGCGCACGGCTGCACCCCTGACAGGCCACGCACGTCCTCCAGGGGTACCCACTTAGGGAAGGGTCCAGAAGGAAGCGTGGGCAGGTGCCGGGCAGCCCTTGGGAAGCGAGCCGGACCCCTGCGCTCGGTACTGCTGTGTTCTAGCTTCTTAACTTCACTTTGGTCTCGGGCTGTTTGCACTTTATGTAGAGACTCTGGCAGGAGTCATGTCTGTGGGTTTCCTCTTCAATCTTTCTCGCCCCGTGCCTCTTTCCACCGTGCGGTCAAGCCTGCTACCTGTGGCTACTCTCCTAATAGTGTCTTTCTTGCCTGTTTAGTTTTAAAACAAAGCTGACTTGACACGCAGTACTTTCTACATGCGCGGGTGCCTCCTCCATGGAGACAAAGCATGAAAAAAATCACAGAAAAAGCAGGGACTCTGGCATTGTAAACACCCCCACTTCTCTGGCTCCTTTCCCACGTATCTGATGCTCAACCCTGTCTCCCAAGAATTGGAGAGTTTGCCCACCGGAGGCCCTTCTCCCCTGCCTTAATCATCTCTAGCAGCTCTCTGTGTACGGGATCCTCAGTTGTTTTTTGCTTTCCTCACAACGCAAGAGAGACCGTTCCTTCCCCAAGGGAGAGGGTATCGGCGCAAAAACTGCAGAGGACAGACAGCCTACCTGCAGACGGGTGCCATCTTTTAGGGTTGGCTGTTGGTGGAGATTGAGGTGGCTGACTCGGTTGCCCCAGGGACCCGGGGTCAGAACCTGCATGTCAGGAAGGGTGTGTAGTCCTTAACAGATGCCTGGGAGAAGTGTGGGCAGAGAAACCGAGGATTCTGGGACCCACAGCAGGCTGGACGATGGGCGAGCGCCAGCCAAGCAGCTGAAGGCTTGGGTCTCTTGGGCCCAACTTTTTTTTTATAAGAAAACGGAACTAACATTTACTTAGCCCCTACTACGTTCTGGCAACTCAGCTGGCTGTTTCCACCTCTTTTATTTTTCCTTTTCATTAACACATGGTAAAATTCACCTTTTTTTTTTTGGAGTACATTTCTGTAAGTTGTAAAATGTGTAGGTTTGTGTAACCGCTACCGCGTTCACTTAGGTAAGAAAACGTTTTCTCCGTCCCCCCCCCCCCCCCCGCCCCAAACCTCCTTGTGTTCTCCCAAGGGGCACACCCACTCCATCCCTAACTCCTGGCAACCAACGAAGCCCCTGTTTGGGAGCACGTCTTATAACTGGAATCATACCATAGGCGAACTTCGGAGAATGGCTTCTTTCCCTCCGCGAAATGCACCTGGGGTTCACCCAAGGCGTTACGTGCAGTGGGATTTTATCGCCGAGGGGTAGATCCTTGTAGAAGCAACCGTACTTCGTTTATCCGCCCACCTGCTGATGGACGCTGGGTTGTGGCCGTCTTTGACGATTACCAACAGAGTTGCCGGAAACATTTGCATGCAGATTTTTGTGTCAGCTAAGCTCTCACTGAATACACCCTAGGAGTGGCGTTGATGGGTCGTGTGGCACGTAGATGTTTAACTTTATGAGAAGCGACCTGAGTCTCCTATGCAGAGCTCCAAATAATGTGTGCGGGTCCTCTGCCCTGAAGGAGGGAGAGTGTAACTACCCGCTCCTTAAGCAGGGGCTGCCCAAGCCAGGTGATCAAGGTCCGCGGCACAAAGTCCTTCCGGTGGCGTATGCCTTTGATATGACCTGATGACAGTGGCCCTTTACCTCTTGTCCTCTCCCCAGTGTAACCCCAGTTGTAGCCACGAGTAACCCCAGGGTAGCCACGAGAAAAATAGCAGACACATCCCAGTTGAGGAACATTCTAGGAAGTACCCAACACACACTCCTCAGAACCGTCCAGGTCTTCAAAGCCAAGGGAGGTGTGAGAACCTGTCAGAGCCGAGAGGAGTCTCGGGAGACGGGGTGACTAACGCAGGATCCTGGAACAGAGAAAGGACGTTAGGGAAGAGCCGAGGAAATAGGAATAAAGTAGGGACGTTGGTTAATCAGAATGGACCAGTACGGCTCATGAACAGTGACAGATGCACCTCACTGAACTACGGTGCCAGCGGTAGGGGACACTTGATGTGGGCTGTGTGGGCGTTCGGCACTATCTTTGTGACTTTTCCGTAAATCTAAAACCATTCAATCCTCCACAAGTTTCTTAAGAAAACACGCAGCAGCCGCCAAACCATTTGGCATCCCCACCGGCAACACGTGGAGTTCCAGTTACTCGGCGTGGTCAGCGCTTGGGGCTCTCAGGATCGTCTGTTTTAGCCATTTGAACGGATGTTAGCTTGTCGCGGTTGCAACCCGCCTCTCCCCGTCGGCTGAAACGTTGGCCTTTTCACGTGCCGACTCCCCCTCCGTGTGGTCTTCGCGCCGTGTCTGGCCCCCTGCCCCGTGGCCCTGAGTCGGCCGCTGCTTCTCACTGGGACGTTTGGAGGTTCTGTCCACATCCCGGCCGCAAGTCCATCGTTGGCCGTGCGACCCGCAGGTATTTTCTCCCGGTCTGTAACTCGCCTTTTCGTTGTTTGCACGGCAATTTTCACACAGCAAGATCTTTTAATCGTCATGAGGTCAAGTTTGCCAACTGTTCCTTTGGCGGAGGGGGCTGCCGATGTTACGGCTAAGAATGGCTAAGAACTCTTCGCCCCGTCATATATCTTTCTCCTTCTCTCTGTCATCTATCTGTTGTCTATCTCTGTCTATGTGTCTGTATTTATCTATCTATGTGTCTATCATCTATGTCTCTGTCTGCCCATGGGTGCCCAGTTGTTTGAACTCCAGCTGTTGAAATGACTATCGCTGCACCATTGAGTTGCTTTTGTCAGAAGCAAATCAGCTGTACTCGTATGGGGCTGTTTCTAGACACTGTCCCGTTTCATTGATCTGTGTGTTTATCACCCACTGACATCACACTGTCTTGATTACCACACCTATCATAGTAAGTCTTTTTTTTTTTTTTTTTTTTATTTTTTTTCTAACGTTTATTTATTTTTGAGACAGAGAGAGACAGAGCAGGAACGGGGGAGGGTCAGAGAGAGGGAGACACAGAATCCGAAACAGGCTCCAGGCTCTGAGCCGTCAGCACAGAGCCCGATGCGGGGCTCGAACTCACGGACCGCGAGATCATGACCTGAGCCGAAGTCGGCCGCTTAACCGACTGAGCCACCCAGGCGCCCCTATCATAGTAAGTCTTAAATCAGAGAGTATGATTCTTCCAACTTGACTCTTTCAAAGTTGTCTTAGCTCTTCTAGTTCCTTTGTCTATCCATATAAATTTTTTTTTTTTTTAATTTTTTTTTTTTTTAACGTTTATTTATTTTTGAGACAGAGAGAGACAGAGCATGAACGGGGGAGGGTCAGAGAGAGAGGGAGACACAGAATCTGAAACAGGCTCCAGGCTCTGAGCAGTCAGCACAGAGCCCGACGCGGGGCTCGAACTCACATACCGCGAGATTGTGACCTGAGCCGAAGTCGGATGCTTAACCGACTGAGCCACCCAGGCGCCCCTATCCATATAAATTTTAATATTTTTAATGTTTATTTTTGAAGGAGAGAGAGACAGAGTGTGAGAGAGGCGGGGGGGGGGGGGGACAAAGATTCCAAAGCAGGCCCCGGGCTCCCAGCTGTCAGCACAGAGCCCGACGTGGGGCTCGAGCCCACGAATCGCGAGATCGTGACCTGAGCCGAAGTCGGACGCTCAACCGACTGAGCCACCCAGACGCCCCTCGAGTTATTGTCAATGCTATCCTGTTTTTAACTTCAGTTTCGGAATGTTCATTACTAATATGTGAAAATATGACTGAATTTTATGTTGTCTTTGTATCTTGCAAACCTGCAAAAGTCACCTATCCTAGGGATTTTTAAAAAAAAAAAAGATTCCTTAGAAGGCGCCTGGCTGGCTCAGTCGAAGGAGCATGAGACTCTTGATCTCGGGGTCGTGAGTTTGGGCCCCACGTTGGGTGTAGAGATGATGTAAACAAATAAATGCTTTTTAACAAAAAGATTCCTTGGAATTTTCTGCTTAAACGGTATGCCATCTATGAATAAAAAGGATTGTTTTCTCCATCCCAGTATTTTTTCCCAAGGCCTTTTGATACCTTTTCCTGGCCTCATTGCGCTAGATAAGGCTTCCGTGTTGTACCATGTTTATGGGAGTGATCACGAATGGGGTTGGAACCTTGTCAGGTCTGTTCTTCCGCATTGCTTGATCTGATCCTATGTTTCCTGTCCACGAAGCAGATCACGTTGTTTGATTTTTGCATCGTATTCCCAGGATAAACTCTACTTCGTCATAATCATTCTTTTTACGTGGCAGATTTGTTAACGTTTAAGATGTTTGCCTCTGTGTTCGTGCAGGATACTGGCTTGCTTTCTTGTACTGCACTGTCTTCGATTTGGTGGAGGAATACTGGCCCGAAATGAATTGGAACACGTTAGCTCCTGACGCATTTTCAAGAAGAGATTGTGTAGAATTGGTGTTGTTTCTTTATCCATACAAATTTTAGAATAAGCTTCAGAATAAGCTCTGAGCTGTCAGCACAGAGCCCGATGCGGGCCTCGAACTCGTGAGCCACGAGATCATGACCGGAGCCAAAGTCAGATGCTTAATGGACTGAGCCTCCCAGACGCCACCAGGGCTGCTTCTTTAAACGCCTGGTAGAATTTGCCAGCGAAACCATCTGGACCTGGAGATTTCCTTTTTTGGAAGGGTCTATCGATTTCTTTCATTGTTATGGGACTATTTAGGTTGTCTGTTTCATCTTGGGTGAGTTTAGGTAGTTTGTGATTTGTAAGGAATTGGAATTAACCATCTCATCTAGCTTCTTGGCTTTGTGTGTGCCCCTGTCGTCCTTGTCAAGTCTTCAACGCCTCCAGTGATGTCTCTCCCGTTCATTCTTGATTTTGGTCATTTGTGTCTTCTTTCTTCCTTGACCTGTCTTGCTAGAGGGTTATCAAGTTGAATGATCTTCAAAAAGACATTTTTGATTCTATTGGTTTGTTGTTTCTCTTTTTTAACCCCATTGATTTCTGCTCTTTTTTATTTCCTTTCTTCTACCCAGTTTGGGTTATTTTGATCTTCCTTTTCTAGTTTTTAAGAAAGAAGCATAATTATTGATTTGAGACCTTTCTTATCTAGCATAAGAATTTCATTTGTAAATGTCTTTTTTTTTTTTTTTTTTTTTTTTTTAGCACTGGCTTAGCTACATTTCATAGGCTCTAATTAGTTGTTTTTCACTTTCATTTAGATTGGTACACTTTCTCGTGTACTTGGAGACTTTCTTTTTGACCAGTGGATTGTGTAGAGGTGTGCCGTTTCATTTCTGAATGTGTGAAGATTTTCCTGCTATGCTTCTGTTAATTTCTAGTCTAATTCTGTTATGGTCAGAGAACATGCTTTGTGTGATTTCGTTGTTTTAGATTCGCTAAGGTTTGTTTTAGAAGCCATGATGGGGACTATCTTGGGGAATATGCTGTGTGCACTTGGAAAGAATGTTTATTCTGTTGACGTTTGGTGGAATGTTCTATAAATGTCAGTGAGATCCAGGTGGTTGATATTGATCCACTCCTCTGTATCCCGGCTGATTTTCTGTCTACTGCTTCCATAGACGAGTCAGAGAGGAGTCCTAAAGTCTCCAGCTACAACTGTGGGTTTGTCTCTTTCTCCTTTCAGGTTTGTCCATTTTTGTTTCATGTATTTTGAAACTCTGTTGTTAAGTGCCTGAATATTTAGGATTGTGACATCTTTTGACGCCTTGACACTTTTATCATTATGTAATGTTCCCTTTTATTCCTGGCAGTTCTCCTAGCTCTAGCCTAGACTTTGTTACTAATACAGCCTTTCTAGCTTTCTTTTGATTAGCGTTTGCATATTTCTTTTGTCTCCTTCTATTGTTAATCTAATATGATTATATTTGAAGTGAATTTCTTGTAGGTAACATGTAGCTAGGTCATGTCTTTTTATCCATTCTGATCGTCTCTGTTATTTAATTGGTGTGTGTATGCACAATTTATACCTGACCTGGTTATTAATAAGTTTGGATAAAACTTTAATAAGTTTCCCATTCTATTGTTGTTTTCTCATTGTTCCATGTAGTTTTCTCTCCCTTTTCCTGTGTTCTCCAGGATTATTTGAGTGTTTTAACATCCCATTGTATCTATTGAGTTGTTTAACTTTATACAGCTGACCCTTTAACAACATGGGGAGTAGGGGTACCAATCCCCTGCACAGAAACTCATATATAACTTTTGACTCCCCCAAAACTGAACTAGTAATAACCTACTGTTGCCCCGAAGCCTTACTGACAACATAAACAGTTGATTAATACATATTTTATATATCTATCATATATTGTATTCTCACGACGTAGTAAGCTATAAAAAAGAAAACGCTATTAAGAAAATCACAAAGAGGGGCGCCTGGGTGGCGCAGTCGGTTAAGCGTCCGACTTCAGCCAGGTCACGATCTCGCGGTCCGTGAGTTCGAGCCCCGCGTCGGGCTCTGGGCTGATGGCTCGGAGCCTGGAGCCTGTTTCCGATTCTGTGTCTCCCTCTCTCTCTGCCCCTCCCCCGTTCATGCTCTGTCTGTCTCTCTCTGTCCCAAAAATAAATAAAAAAAACGTTGAAAAAAAAAATTTAAAAAAGAAAATCACAAAGAAAAGAAAATATTACAGTACTGTCCTGTGCTGATTGGAAGAAACCTGTGCATGAGTGAACCCATGCTATTCACACTGAACTGCTCAAGGGTGAACTATAGCTGTTTGTTTGCTTGCTTTGAGTTTTTCAGTGTTTTCTCTAGGGATTACAGTATGCACACCTAATTTCTCGTGTTTATTTAGAATCAATATCCGACCACTTCAGGGGGGAAGTGGAAACCTCACCACGAGGTAGGGGTCTTTGTTCTCTCCCTTCATGTTGTAGTTGTCCTACATGTTATGTCCATTTACACTGAAAACCTCATCAGCCAATCTTACGATTTTTGCTTTCAACTGTCCAACATATTTCAAAGAACTCAAGAGGAGGAGAATAATCTCCTGTATTTACTCAGATTTCCTCCCTTTTTTTTTTTTTTTTTTTTTGCTGGCTATAGAATTCTACCCTGGCAGCTCTTTTCATTCAGCACTTAAAAACTGATGCTTCCCTCCCTCCTGGCTGCCCCAGTTTCTGTTGAGAAATCTACGCTCACCAAATCCTTATTCCCCGTTGAGTAATGTGTTGCTTTTCTCTGGCTGCTTTCACAATGTGTTCTTTGTCATTCATCTTCAGGAAGTATATCACGATGCACGTGGCTGTGGATTTCTTCTGTGTTAACATTGCTGCTGAAGTCTGATGGCTTGTGTCCTTTGCCACATTTGGGGAGTTTCAGTCGTTCCCTCCGATGATTTTTTGGACTGCCTTCTCTCACCTGTCCTCCTGGGACTCTAATGACACAAACGCTAGATCTTTTAGTATCGTCCCACAAGTCCCCAAGGCTTTGTTCATTTTATTAAAAAAAAAAATCATTTTTTCTCATCGTTGTTCACATTAGGTCATTTTCACCGATCGCTTCTCGTGGTCACTGATTTTTACCTTTGTCCTATTAATTCTGCTGTCGAGCATAGCCAGTGGCTTTTAATTTTTCAGTTACTGTATTTTGTTTAGTTCTGAAATTTCCATTTGATTCTTTATATCGTCTGTTCCTTTGCTGAGACTGTTTATCATTCCCTTCATTCCCCAAACTCCTCACTTTTGGAGTTTTTTTCTTTTTCTTTTCATAACAACTGCTTTGAAGTCTTAGCTAATTCCAGTAAGTGTGTCACCTTGACCTTGGCATCATCTGTTGATTCCCTTTTCCCATGTGAGTTGAGGATTTTCCTCATTCTTGGATTCATCCTGACTGTTCAGATACTACATTATGAAACTCTGGCCCAGGCGCTCAGATTCTGAGTCCCTACCGGCTTTTGTGGGCCTCAGTATCAGTTGTGTTTTCAAAGCCTTCGTGGTGCCGTTCAGATCTGCCCCCCACGTGCTACCCCGTGGCCAGCGGTCTCTGGCAGCGGTCTCTCCGGAACCTCAGCGCCCAGAGTCTACGATGTGCTGTTGCGGATTCTGTCTGGATGTGTGCGGCTCTTGGGGTGCGCCCAGGAGCACATCCGCAGCTTTATGGGCTGGTTCCCTTGAGCTCCTCCCTCTTCCTGATGTTCCCAGGACTTTCCACTTCCAGGACCCTCCTCCCCTGGGTCCTTGCACCAGAAAGCGGGGGCGTTACTTCTCCTGGTCTGTTGCACTCTCCCCGCAACTTAGCTCGTGTCTGCGACTAAGCGAGAGGAGGGTCGAGAGAGAAAAATCCGGTGGGTTTTCGCCCACTTGAGAGCGCGGCACCTGCAACGGACAGGAAGGCTCCTGCCTCCAGCGTTTTGGGCATCTGTGGACCCCTCAGCTGCTGTTGTCACCGCTCCTGCCAACTCGCTGGGGGGCCGGGTGCAAAGAGCCAAGAAGACAGAGGCATGATACAAGGAACACCCTGGGATTTGGCTCACTGTGTCTGAGAACCAGGGGCCCCTTCCCCGCTCCTCAAGCGGGATCGCATGGCTTCCCCTGGGGCTCTGCCGTCTACACGGACACACACTGCTGGGCGTCAGGTTGTGGCGCGTCCAGGCAGGGGTCCTGGCGTGGGGAGCCGGCAGACTCCCCCCTGCTTTGCTGGCGCTTCCCTCATCTACCTGCCACTGAGACCTCGCAGAGACCTCGGAGAGCCGCTCTGCTCATGCTGCCCGGCCGGGTCTCAGAGGCACATTCGGTGGGTGAGACGGCACGGTGTGCTCACTTCATCTCGCGACCACGGGGAAGCCAGAAGACGTGTGTTCTAGAAGCATTCGACAATGAAATCTGGATCAAACCGAGGAGTGAGGAAATCGGGGTGTATCCGGTGCAGGAAAATTGTGGTTTGTGTGGAGAAAGAGGGAAACAAAGGTTGAAGGAGTGGGTAGATGTTAACAGAACCGGCCGACCTGCAGGGTCCAGGGAGCCCCCTCTCTCGAGATTTCCTCCTTCCATCCCGAGGTGTCTGGGAGGTGTCTGCCCTTACGGAGTGACCAGGCGGTTCCTCGGCCCCCGCTCAGCCTGCCGGGTTGCAGGGAACGGTTTCGTTTGGCCAGAAGCAAATGAGCTTTCATGTCCACGCGGGGCTGTTGGGAAAAGTACACACGGAGAGAGATTTCTCCCTGAGGAAAGAGCCTGTACTCCGGGGTATCGGGTGTCTGTGCCCAGGCTGTCACCAGCGCGTGTGGCCTCGTGCGGTGCCATCTGATTCGGTCTCGACAGGGAAGCCAATCCCATAGAGTAAACCTGTGTCTCCTTTTCTCTCGCTCGCTCACTCAAATAAAGCACAGCCTCTATTGCAAGAATAACTCTTGTTTTGCTGAGACGTTGATGCCCGTGACGGTCTCACCGAATTTCCGTCTGCACATGTTGACCCAGATGAAAACAGAGACCAGGTGTGAAGTGCAGAGCAGAGCTTCTGATGTGGCTTCTTTCCCGGGTCTGTGATGCCGACGCGTCCTCAGGGTTTCCGTCTCCCTGTGGGTTCGCGTACCGAACGTTCCGCAGATGCCCGATGTGAATACCATTCACCGTTTGTGCCTCAGACTTGTGTTTTGGTTCTGGGTCTCTGTTTTTGTTTTTGCGTTATTAGCTCACTGGACGTCACCAGCAACAGCGTAGGGCAGACGGGGTAGCCGTGGCATCGTCCTGCGTTATTTTTGCAGAGTTGTAGCCCCAGAGAGAATAATTTACGTCTCGGTTTTCCATTTTGCGTGTCATTTTCATTTACCGTAAGCGTTTTCCCGACGCCACGCTGCCATTGCCGCTGCCCGTGACATTTCAGTGAGGCAGCAGAACTGGCACCGTTTTCTTCTCGCTGAGCATCTAGGTTACGGTCACATTGTCGCTCTGTTTGCTGCGTTAACTCCTGCTGCGCGTAGGTTCCTTGGCCATGTTTTGGGTTCTTTCCTTAGGACAAACTAAATAGACTCTTAAAATGTTGTTAAACACGTTTCAACATTACACGTTTCAAAAGACCACGAATGACCTATAGAACACACGGCCGCATAACACATTGACCAATTCCAGATTTCTCCATGTTGAAGAGCAGGTTCAGGATGTGTCAAGAGATGTAGCCAGAGGGAGGCAGGTGTTTGTATAGGGAAATGAAGAAAGGATTAACACAGGCATTGTGTGTGTGTGTGTGTGTGTGTGTGTGTGTGGGAGAGAGAGAGAGAGAGAGAGGGAGGGAGAGGGGCCGGAGGGGGAGGGCGAGCAGAGGGGGAGGAAACTAGCCAGATGACAGCAGAAGCTGTGTCTTGAAGAAGCCAACGGCCAGAAGCTTGTGCCAGGTTGCTTGTGACCCACGGCGGTGTCCCCTCTGCGCGCGGCCGTTGGAGAGCTGTGTGGGCAGCCCCGACCAGCTCCGCATTGCAGAGCGCCATGACCGCCAGCCAGGTGAACCGCGTCCAGGAGGATTTGCCTAGAGCCCTTTCTCCCGGAGACACAGATGTCCAGCGTGCGTGTTTCTTCGTTGGGCCAACGGGAGCGAAGCCCCAAGCCCGAAGACAGCGGGCGTTTGTTCAGTTCGTCCCTCCCCTCCCCCGGCTTCTTCGGAGAGGGGCCAAGTCCCAGATCTCTTAGGGAGCCCGTCCCCATCCAGCGATTAAGTGTGGCTCTCTCCGTGCCGGGGGTCGGAGCAGCACGAATTTATGTTGCCAGATTATCCAAAACGATGGACGGCCGTGTCCGGCTATATCCAAATTGAATCCAGCTGTCCCCAAATTGTCAGCCGTGTCCTTGTAGTAAAGAAGCACAGCTGCTCACCAAGGGAGGGGTGTGCTTTGCAGTAAGTTCTGACATTTGGTTGTATTGGAACCAACTCAGTGAATCCGTAGTGAAACTTCATGGGAGACACCTGTCACCGACCTCCTCCTTGTCGCCTTAAATGAGAGTGCTCACCGGTTCACAGAGGCGGTGCCTGGGACCAGTGAGACGGTAGCAAAGTGCAAAATGTCCATCCGGGTGCTCGTGGGAGGTGACTTTTGTGTCGGGACTCAGGGTCACTCGTGAGGAACTGCGAGATTTAGCATCCTGGACTGTGGAGGGGCCTTTGGTGGGCAATCTGAGTGCTCCCTCGCTGCCTCCCTGATCCCCCCCCCCCCCACCGGGGGGCTAATGGAACTCCTGGGTACTTGGTTGTTTGGGGCAGTGTGGTGAAATGGAATCGGTTCCGGAGCCTTCTGCAAGCTCCACGAGGCCGGACATTTGTCTCTTCCATGGCTCTTCCCCACACATAACACAGCGCCTGGCCCGTCACAGTGGATTGAATTCGACACGGCCGAGTCACGGTTTCGTGGGGAGGTCTTTGTGGAGAACTAAAGCCGTCTCGCCCTCTCACCGCACTGGGGAACCAGCAGATGGTCCCTTATGTCTTTTTCCTGTTCACCGTGGGCACTTTAGATGTTTCTTTCTTCCCGGAGGTCATAAAATGCGGGTCATCTTTGGATGTGACCTTTATGACAGCTGTGGTGGGGTAAGGCCCGCATTAAGCGTCATAAAATGTTATCTCGGAATGGCACTGGCACGAATCCTGGAGGTCCAAGGGCCTCTCCTGTTGATAACCTGCTGACAAGCGGACGTCTGCCCTCTGCTTCCGGCCGCCCTGGGAAGGGGGCTGGGGGCACCATCGGGCCGGGGAGACTGCTGCTTTGGTGGACCTCCCCCATTAGACTCTCTTCTTCCCTCCAGAGCCACATAGACATAATCTGGTCCCTCGGGCAGGTGCCCACTCCTCACAAATTTGAAGACCCCTGTCCTGTCCCCCACACGTGACTTACTCCCCGGGTACGTTTCCTCCACTTTCCCACTGTTGCTCACGTGACACGATTGTCAGGTGGGCTCTCGTTTTCGTCTTTATTTTTTTGGACACTGTCCAGATCTTCAGCGGTTCTCTTTCCTTCCGTTTTTTGTTTTTTTGTTTTTTTTTTAAAGACTTCACAAGCATTCATTGAATTAAAAATGCCTTTGCCAGTTTATTTTTTCCCCACACAAGGAATCCTCATGGGTTGCTTTGGACTCAGCGATTGAAGAGAACAACGCGCGTGGGCTCTTGGACGTGTTTACTCGCCGTTGCTGCCCTAAGAGGGGCTGATTATTCCTTTCGCGGTGTAGGATTGGACGCGATGTTCTGAGAGCATCCTGACCGGTGGAAGCAGGGTGTGGCGAAACCGCCACTCCTGCTTTGGGTCCGCCACTGTCTTCAACACGGTTTTTTATTGTTGTTAGCGTCAGACACGCAGACTTGCGGCATGCAGTGCCTCTTGGGATCGGGCACGTTTCTGTCAAAATGTCAGGCTCCCTCACCAGTATTTCGTGAGTTATTCAAGGGCAGAAAGCGAACAGATTTATTATCGAGAGGCATCTCTTAAGACGCAGCCCACCACTGAGGTCTGCCGAGAGCTTTTTGGGTCCCGATCGTGTCGTCCCCTGTGGTAGCTGGCTTTGGGTTCTGCACATGCTCCGTCACCACGTTATTTACCTTCGAGCTTGAGTAATTGATGAAGATGTAGGTTAGAGCCCGGACTGGAGTGGTAGACCATCTTCCAGGCCACCACGTGTCATTGAGTTTAAGACCTCATCGGTTTTAAGAGTCACCGTTATTTTATGCACAATGAGGAAAGGTCACATATTGCCATTTATACTGTCACACAATGCTTTTAATCACTTAGACTTTTTATTCTGTCCTTATCGAAAGAATGCCTTTAAAATTACATCGACGTAGATTATCATCACGTATCACTCTCGTCCATTACAAGGAGGGAGACGGAAGCAGAGTATGTTGGCTCAAGGACTTCCGGAACTCCTTTACATGCAGAGACCCGTTCTTCTGAAGTCCATGGGTTTCTGTAAAATATCATCCTCTCTGCCATCAACATGCTGTTTATGGAGCACCCCGTCCGTGTCCCTTTGGGGAGGACGGGAGCACCGAGGGAGGGGCAGGAGGAGGACCGACGCTGCTCCACTCCCTGAGGGGGGTGTGGTTACACGGGGCTGTTCACTTTGGGGGAATTCAGTGAGGGACACAATTATGACTTATGCACCCTTTTAGTTTATTTTTTAGTTACTTTGAAAAATAAAAGCGGGTCCGCTCTTGTCCCCAGACAGTGACAGTGGATCATGATAAGCCTGCCTAAGGGCACTGATGAGACATCCAATTTCAGAGATCTTAAAATGCAAAAAAACAAGCCTTTCGGGGCAAAGAAATACAGCCTTTGTACATCTGCCTAATCACACAGTGTCCCCGACACGTCTGTCCGTTTCGCCCTCAAAGCTGTGATGAATTTGTCAAGTACCTCACTGAAGGTCAACCCCGATGCACACTTAGCACAGTGACCCCCGGATCTACGAGTAGGAAAGAAACACAAACAGCGCCCGTGATGAGGCTGGCTTAGACCGTGACCTCACCGCCTCCCCCTCGAGGTGCTCCCACAGCGACGCCGTTAGTAACCGCTCGCTGTTCCCTGGCACGGCCATCTCACTTAATGCATTCACAGCGTGTTCCGCCTTCCCCTCCAGAAGTGGGGTTGACATTTGTCCTTGTCTTACCTCCCCCGCCTGTCATCATCGCTTCTTGGGAGACGAGAGATGGCGCAGGCTTCCCCTGGAGAGGCTGGGAGCTGTAATCCGTCGCTCGGCAGCCCCACACTCAGTCTCGGTTCCCTTGACCGGCGTGGGCTCTCAGCCCCATCAGAACCCCTAAGCGTGTGCGTTGTGCGGGGCCTTGGGCCGAGCCCACTCTCTTTTCCCACACCCGCCGGTGCCCCTTTCCTACACGCACCCCCCGTAGCCAGCGCTCAGCTTTGTCCTCCTCTGCCGCCCTCGGAGCGGTCCTGTGTGTCACATGTGCTCCTGCCTCATGATCCCCGAGTCCACTGTTAGCCTGGGCTCTCTCGGGAGCTACAGCCATCTAGTGTCACCTGCAGCGTGCCAGGTACGTCCTAGCCCAGGGGAGCTGGGGGCTGCGTTGGGATGGACGGCTTGAGGGTGTGTGGTTGGGATCCCAGATCCGGAATGTGGATCCCGAATGGCCACAGGCGCCCCTGCCCCTCCCCAGACCTCCACCCTGCACTCTTCTGGTCAGGGACGTATTACAAAAGCCCACCTCCAAGGAGGCCGCTTCTGGACACGTAGCCCCTCGGTTTGAGCGCCTTGTAAGCCTCCGGTTTCAGATTTGGACCAGGCGGTGCTAAGTGTCCCCCAGGGTCACGCTGCAGTGGCAGCTGGCCGCGTTCCACAGTCCACCCCACGGGAAACGTCGGGACCCTGCCGACAGGATCGTTCTCCCGGGATGCTTGTCCTCCCGTCTCTACGTAGCAGAAACTGACCCGGCCTCCCGAGACTGTCCTTGCCTGTGGGCGTCCTCCGGCCCCCGTGCCCCATGTGGTGCTCGTGCCCCCTGCCCGTCCACACAGTCGGTTAGATCCTTGTCCTCTTTTCCCTAATAGGTGTGCACTTCGTAAAGACCGGGTCTGCGAACTCCTCTGGGCACCTAACACGGAAAACAGGTTTGTTCGTTTCAGTTGGCTGGTGGAATGCGTTTTTCTTCGCCTCCTGGGTTATGTTGGAAGCCCACTGAGGTCAGGAAGGGGGTGGGTGCCTCCCCCATGCAGCCTAGCAGAAAGGCTCAGGGGCAGGGCTTATAAACTTTATGTTTAATTTTTATTTTTTTAAAGTTTTATTTATTTGAGAGAGATAGAGCGTGAGCAGGGGAGGGGCAGAGAGAGAGGGAGAGGGAATCCCGTGCTGTCGGTGCAGAGCCTGATGCAGGACTTGAATGCACAAACCGTAGGATCATGACCTGAGCTGAAACCAAGAGTCAGACGCTCAACCGACTGAGCCACCCAGGCGCCTCGTTAACTTTATTGACTGAAAAGTCAGTAGTGATCCTGCCGGGTTTCCTCCTTTTAGCTGTAAAAATACGGGCAGCGAGGGGCACCTGGGTGGCTCAGTCCATTGAGCGTCCGACTTCGGCTCGGGTCATGATCTCGCGGTTCGTGGGTTCAAGCCCCACATCGGGCTCTGTGCTGACAGCTCAGAGCCTGGAGCCTGTTTCAGATTCTGTGTTTCCCTCTCTGTGCCTCTCCCCTGCTCACACACAGGGTGCTCACACACCCTGCTCTCTCTCTCTCTCAAGAATAAGCATTAAAAAATTTAAACAAACAAACACGGCAGTGGTGTTTTTCTGAGTCTTCCTTCAGCCTCTTCCTCCCTTCAGGGAGGCCAAGGGCGTTGGAGGAAGTGTTTGCAGGTGATCAGGGCCGGGTGGGTGGGCCAGCTGCCTGGGCACATGCAGCCTCTGCCCTGTGATCACCTTTGAACTCTGACCTGTGAGATCCCCACAACTGCCCTGGCCCCGAGGACCCTACAGTGAGGAAAGCAGACAAGGCTGCTGGCACACAGGGAGCACCCCCTGGGGGAGCGCGGTCCTGAGCTCACCAAACCAAGGCCGTGAAGGGGCACAGCCGACGAGACAGTTGCCCGGACACGCAGGGGCCAGAGCGCTCTTGCCAGGTGCCCGGCTCGGACGCACCCTCGGAGAGGGTTGCCCGTGAGCGCCCCGTCCTGGGTGGGAGCCAGGTGGGGCCGCGCACGGCTGCGGAGACGTAACGGGAGCTGCCACTGCCCTCGTCGTCACGAGCGGAGCCCCTGCGGCCACCTGAGAGGCCGCTGCTGCCCGCATCCGAGGGAGGGAGTCAGCGGGAGGACCGTCCTCTCCCCACTGGGAGCGGCAGCACCCGGCTCCTATTCTGGCTGTAAAATGGGAACGTTGGCGTCTGAGAGAATTCGGCCGGAGCGACTGGTGGTCTGGTGCTCGCCCAAAGCCCTTTGGGACATCTGGTCCTTGAGGGAAAGGGGCCCCCGTGCGCACCTCGGTTACAACGTCCCCAGGCTTGTGCTGCTTCCTCCCTGTGTCGCCAGGAACGTCCTGTCCTCTCCCTGGAGGGGCGTGTGCCCCAAGCCCACGGACACCTGCGCCCGGCTGCTTCAGCGCACGCCTTCAGACTTTTGGAGAGTCCTTTAGAAATACACGTTCCAACGTCTCTGCTTCTGTTACGGAGCCTTGTAGTGCCTACAGGCCTTTTACAGATCTCACTACAGTCGTCAGCGTTGTTCACGTGAGGACCTCCTTGACAGTTTTATTTTTAAAACCAGTGTCTGGGAAAAGTCAGCCTGCAGATGCCTCTGTCAGAACGAAAAGAACCGTATGGCCCAGCGCGCTTCCCTTTTTTGCTTTCGCTCCAGGAAGCCCCACTGAGCTCCTCGCCCAACATAGGTCATTGTTCCCTTGATTCCACGGGCCTGTAAGTTGCCCTGGGTCCACACTGACCAGGAGAAAATCTACGTCTGAACAGCTGCCCAAACGCAGCGACATCTAAGTGGGCATTGGTGACGTTTCTTACTTGACATGTATTCGTTCCCTGAAATGACTCTGGCCTCGCGGCCAAGAGGCCCCAAATTCTCTACCTGGTTCAGAGGCAAAGTCGGTGATCACCCAAAGATGATGAACGGATTCGCTTGGCAGAAGCCCTGGGGCTGCTCAGCCCCTGGAGAGGCACACGAGAGTCCTTGTTGTGGTCTTGTGTGTGAGAGGTTCTGAGCAACAGGAAGCGTGCTTTCTACCAGCCTGGGCTGGTGGCCGAGGTCTGGCTGGGGCGCCGGAGGACCGAGCTGTGCGGAGGGGCTCAAGGGCCGGCCCGCTGGGTCCTTCTCTGACTCGGGACCGCGGGGGTCGGGGCGCGTGGGGGAGCACGCACGGTGTTGAGCAAACCCAGCCTGAGCCGCAGGGAGAGCCCTGGCCCTGAGGCCGATTGTTTGCGGCAGGCGGGGTGCACGAGGGGGGATCTGGAAGCATCTCCCGAGCGGAGAGGTGAGGGGGGTTCGCGCCGTCAGCCATGGTTCACGGCAGGCCCATTCGCCACAGGGTGACCGCGTTTAGCTCTCTCTTCTTCCTCCCTGTCCTCCGCTCGGGCAGCTTCAGGGAGGCACAGTCTTCCTGGAGACCGTCCGTTATCATATCACATCGTAGGGGAACCGACCCTGGAGCCAGTAATCTGATAGCTGATCTGCTTCACCGATGTCAAGACCACCCTGGAGACCAGAAACCTCAGCTGAGGTTTGTGTCTCCCCTCACTCCTGCCAAACCCCGTCGATCTTCCCGCGAGGTCACCTTGAAATAAACGCTGTGCGGGGGACCAGAGGGGACTCTTCGGCAAGGTCACCCGCTCGCTTGCGGGCGGGAGAGGGACAGCCAGGCACTAGGTGCAAAGCAAACGTCGAGATTTCCCTTGTGTGGTTGTGGTACCGATGGAAGAAGTAGAGAGAGATACACGGACACGGACGTGGGCTTTGTGGGCGCCGTGGCCTCGAGAGGCTTTATCCCCCCTTCTGTTTCCAGATCTCTCTGTAATGCTGTGTTCGTGATGGAGGGAAATGGGCACCAATGAGCCCCACAAGCCCGACTGAGGGCTGGAAACGTCGGGTTCGTAGGGATCCACCTGAAGCCCACATCAGGCTCGAGGCTCACGTGGCTGGTGCACGGGCCCGGGGCCCGAGGTCCCCACGCTCACAGCGCTTTAGCGTCTCGCTCATTTTGTCCTGACGCTCCTAGGCTAGAACAAACACCAGGCACCCCAGTGGGTCCTCAGGTCCTAACAACATTCTGGCTGTCTGTGTTAGTTTCCCACGGCCCCTTGAACGAGTTACACAGACTCGGGGGCTTACAGCCTCACACATTTACCGTCCCACAGTTCTGGGGGCAGTCTGATGGGGCTGATGTCAAGGTGTGGGCAGGGCAGGTTCCTTCTGGAGGCCCCAGGGAAGTCTCTAGAGTTTTCCGGCTTCTAGAGGTGCCCGCATTCTTCGGCCCGACGCCCCTCCTCCATCTGCAAAAGACCATTGTTCCAGCTCCTTCCCTGACTCTGACCCCTCTGCCTCCCTCTTCTGAGGACCCCTGTGGTTATCGTGGGCCCCCCCGGATCATCCAGGACCATCTCCCCTACTCAGGGCCCCCAACCTGCCATGTAAGGTCACGTGTATGTAGGTTCTGGGGATGAGGACGTGAACACTTAGGGGGGACCACTGGTTAGCATACTACACCATGAGAAAAACTATTTTTTATTTCATTCTCCGCTGGACGTGGCCGTTCTCTTTTCTTGTCCCGTGTTGACTTTTGCGCAATACTTTTCTTTGTGGTAGACTGCAGAAAATTCAGCTTCGCAAAGATACGAGGTCACGGGAAGCAATCCAGCGAGAGCTAACGGTGAAGCTGTGAACTGCTTCGGGCCAGCAGTTTGCTTTGTGTCTGGAAGATGTCCAGTATTGCTGTATTTGCCTCGAAATCCTGAAATATCCCACAGGACCTCTGTGAGTTTGCTCAGGTATCCCGGGGTGCCCCGGCACCAGTTTGGGAACCGCAGCTGTAGGTTAAAAGCATCCTGGCTCGGCTCCTTGGGCTGTGCCTCATGTGGGAAGGATTGGGGGTCCCCCCCTTAGCTAGGCTGTCCCCTCTAGTGGTGGGCGGCATTCGGCTAAGACGTGGCTCCGGAAAAGAACGTGGTGCCCAAGTCCGAAGAGGCCGTCGGACCCACGGTCGACTCCTGGCCGAGCCCTGGCCCCGTTTCTGGCCCGGTGCAGAGGGGCTAAGGGCCACTGGCCTCCTTAGCCGGTCACACCGACCCTGCCCTCCCATTCCGGCTCCTGCAGTCAGGCGCTTCAGGACACCCTGTGTCCACAACCACAGGGGAGGAAAGGACACTTTTCTTGGGTTATCCGGTTGTATTTTCTTAACAAAATTTAGTACAAAGGCCTAGAGGGCATCCAGTTGATGCTAGGCGACGAAGGCCGTGTGAATTCAATAGGATGCCCATGTCTGGGGAGTGAACCATGTTTAGAGGGTTAAGTCCTGGAGCTTACGTGAGTCTGATGACTGCGGGAGAGAGTTGCTTACATTCTGCTTCTCACCCAAGACCCTCACCTTCTCTCTGTTTGGACTCTCTGTTTCGCACAGAGCAGGTGGGGTTGAAAGTCTCAGGACTTGAGTCTCAGGGTCAAGGACTTTCAGTAAAGCAATCAGCATCCGTCAGGGGTGTGCAGTTTTCCTGATTTGCACCGGCCCTCTGCAGCCCTTAGGGAAAGCAAGGCAGATTTTCTGTGGGGAGGTTAGCTCGCTACTTTACGGGAGGTGCCAGCAGGTGACATTCAAGTTGTGGCTGGAGAGAGGTCCAAATGTCCCAGGAGCTCAGGCAGTAGCTGCGAGGGACCTTTGACCTCTGCTCCTAGAACAGCAGGTGGTCCTGTTCCACACCCACCCACCCACCCACCCACCAGGTGACCTCGCTCAGCCATGCACCTGCCTCCCCCAGCCCCAGACTTCCGTCTCTAAAGTAGGAGTAAAAACAGAGCACTGCCCAACCGCGTGACAGAGTGGTCCCAAACAACGTTTTTACGTATTTTTGTGCCTCGGAAAGCGTCAGCTCTTCTGATAATATTGGCCTCGATGTCCTTTGTTGTCCGTGTCACCGTTGCCACAGCAGGGCTCTCGTTCACCCTCTCCTCGTGGGCCAGGAGGACGAGAACACCTCTCCGTGAGCCCCGCTCTACTCGATCAAAGTAGAGATTGCTTAAAAAGAAAATCTTTTAAAAAATGGATGTGGGGCACCTGGGGGGCTCAGCCGGTTGGGCGTCGGACTTTGGCTCTGGCCACGATCTCACGGTTCGAGAGTTCCAGCCCCAGGTCGGGCTCTGCGCCCAGGGCTCAGAGCGTGGAGCCTGCTTCGGATTCTGTGTGTCCCTCTCTCTGCCCCTGCCCTGCTCGCTCGATCTCTCTCTCTCTCTCTCAAAAACAAATAAACATTAAAAAAAATACTTAAACAAAATGAATGACTTTCCCAGTGTGAGTCTGATGGGAGCTGGATCCTGAGGCAGGAGGCTGGCTTTCTCTGGGTCAGTCGTCAGGCAAAGGACTCAAACCAGACGCCTTCGTCGGAGGCTGGGGCTTGTGGGACAATCCGGCTGCAGAGGCACAGCTGGCCTCGTGGGTCCCAGTTCCCTGGTGTGCAGAACGGACCCGCCCTTCCTCGCACACTGCCCGGCACTTAACCCCGAGTGAAACAGATGAGTCAGAGTTCTGAATTTGGGGGCTAGTTGGGGTTTCGACCTTACACGCGGAAGGAGGGTGCAGATCTAAAACCCACCGAGTGTCTGTGGCCCCAGAACAGACTTCGGGGAAGGTGGTTTGGTAGCCCCCATCGTCAGGCTTAGTAATGTGCGAAGCTCTGACCCAGCAACCCCGCTTCCAGAAGTGTACCCCCAGAGGGAGCTGTAGGGGGCCAGCCTGGTGGTCAAGAGCAGTGGTCCTGCGGTTGGATTGTGGGTGCTGTCGCTTCCTAGCTGTGTGCTTGGGAGTGAGTCTCCAAGGCTTGATTTACTGACGTCGCGTGATGAGGGACGAGCTGGATGGGCGTGATTGTGAGACAGCCTGTCACGGACGCCGGGTGAGCGAGGCTTCGCAGGCCCTTCTCTTTTTGTAAGAGCAGCACGTCTGATAGTTCTTGGGGACACTCAAAGAGAGGGAGTCGCCTGAGGTGGATGGCCAGGGGCAGAGTTACGGAAAGTTCCGGATTCTCCCCCAGGGAGCCTCGTCTGATTGCTCAAGGTGCAGAGTTTGAGCAAAGCCCCGTGGGGATGTGGCTGAGCAGCCACAGGAAAGCAATCTCCTTCCGAGTTCCTTCTGCAGCTGGGGCCTCAGGGCAGGGCGGGAAAGCCTGGGTGGTGTGGCGGGAGGGGCGGGGAGGGGCGGGGAGGGATGGCGGAGGGGAGGAGGTCAGAAGGAGACCACCTTGGCCTGCCCCCGCCTGCCCCTTTGCTCCCGTCCTGTGTGCGTACAGATGCCTGTGCCTAAACTCCTACCGCAGCTGTCCCTCAGCCTCCTGGTTCCCGAACTTTCCAAAGTCCTCGCTGCCTAGGCCCCTTGTGTAGGCTGTTCCCTCTGCCTGGACCACTCTCCTGTGTCAGAGGTCCCTCGCGTCTTCTCGGCCGGTGCTCCTTCCCGCTCAGCTCATATCTGCCTTCCTGACCCCCCGTCCAAAGAAGCCCTTCTCGTCGCTCTCGGGGACATCGCCTGGGGACTCGCAGCAGCACTCAGTACTTCTTTTTTTTTTTTTTTTTTTTTTTTAATTTTTTTTTTTTCAACGTTTTTTATTTATTTTTGGGACAGAGAGAGACAAGCATGAACGGGGGAGGGGCAGAGAGAGAGGGAGACACAGAATCCGAAACAGGCTCCAGGCTCCGAGCCATCAGCCCAGAGCCTGACGCGGGGCTCGAACTCGCGGACCGCGAGATCGTGACCTGGCTGAAGTCGGGCGCTTAACCCACTGCGCCACCCAGGCGCCCCAGCACTCAGTACTTCTGAAGCTCTTGTTTGGGTTTCTGTTTCATCAAGTGTCTCTTACCCTCCCGTCCCCTTACCCCTCCTCCGCCCCATCTCTTAGCCTGCGCCCGCCCAACACCAAATGCTCCTTACAGCCTCGTCCGTGACTGGACCCCCAGCTGCTGGCGCATAGTAGCTGCTCAGTAAGTATTTGTTGAGGGCACCTGGCTGCCTCCATCAGTAGCACATGTGACTCTCCACCTCAGGGTGGGACGTAAAACCTACTTAAGAAGCAAAAAGAAAAGAGATACCTGTTGAATGAGCAGGTTGGGTGGTTAAGGCCTTTGGGTTATAGGTTGACGTAGAATTTTATTTACTTGTTTTTATACATTTTTTTTTTTTCTTTTTTTTTTTTTTTTAAATTTTTTTTTTAACATTTATTCATTTTTGAGACAGAGAGAGACAGAGCATGAACAGGGGAGGAGCAGAGAGAGAGGGAGACACAGAATCTGAAACAGGCTCCAGGCTCTGAGCTGTCAGCACAGAGCCCGACGCGGGGCTCGAACTCACAGACCGTGAGATCATGACCTGAGCCGAAGTCGGACGCTTAACCGACCGAGCCACCCAGGCGCCCCATGTTTTTATACATTTTTTAAGCTTATTTGTTATTCATTTTTGAGAGAGAGAGAGAGGGCGCGTGCCAGCGGAGGAGGGACAGAGAGAGCGAGAAAGAGAATCCCAAGCAGGCTCGGTGCTCTCAGCCCTGAGCCTGACCTGGGGCTCGATCCCACGAACTCTGAGATCGTGACCTGAGCCGAAATCAAGAGTCAGATGCTCCACCGACTGAGCCACCCGGGTGCCCCCGAATTAGAATTTTAGTCTAATTTGGTTGGTGGAAACTTTGTGCCCCAAGGCCCAGGAAGTGAAGTGGAAGTACGTTCGCAGGAAGGCGTGTTCTACCTCAAGGCCACAGAAAAGCATTTTCAATGTGCACGAGGCAGCGTAGTTGGAATGATGCTGCTGTGATTTAAAACCCTAGGTCTCAGAGTCTGCGGCCCTGGAGTGGGTTTGGGAGCCTCCAAAGGCACTGGGGCACGATCCACAGATGTGTTTTCTTCGGCCCACGAGGTGTTTTGAAATGAATTCGAATTCGCTGCCCACGTTGGGGAATTGGAGGATTTCACGTAGTGCATTTCCGCAGTTCTTCGGAAAGCTCTTTAGATCTGGTGCCGCTGGGTCCCGAGTGCCGCACCTGGTGGCTCCGAGCGGGGACGAGCGAGTTGGTTCCCGAGGGGCCCACTCCCTCTGGCCGGCCCGACATAGGTGGTCACGCGAGGTGTGGGACCTGTGTTCAGAGCGACCGTCCCCTTGTCCTGCACGGAGGCTCATAATTATGCGTCCTTCCTGAAGGAAGACGGTGGGATGCTTCCGAGGCCCTTACCACCGGCGGCTGCTTCTCCCTGGTGTCTGAGCTCCGTGGCCCGATTCGGCAGCCCTGCCTTCTCTGCCACGAGGGATGGCATCCCCGGGCTGAGGGCCCCGGGGGCCGGCAGTGTGCGGTGACTGTGCCCTGCTCTGCGGCGGGCCTGGGTCTGCACGCTGTGGCCCACGGCGCCCTCACGCGCCAGGACTGGGTCCCCCGCCACTTCTCCCCCCCCCCCCTTTGTGCCTCTCCCTCCTTCCTGAGCCCACGGAGGAGGCTTCTGGGAAAGGATGACCTACTCCCAGAATTTCGAGCTAGGGAGACGCTGGGAGAGCCGCTTGCTAGCCTCAGGCCGGACCAGAAATAGCTGTGATAATTCGATCTGATCGTGAAGCCCCGAAGCTGGGGGTTCTGCTTGGGTACGTGGGTGCAGCCTGTCCCACCGCGTGACACTGTCTCGAGGTACGGAAGTTTGTTTCCCTTTCCCTCGGAATTTTCACTTGTTCAGAAACTGCATCCCTGTGATGAAAAACAAAATCGAAAGGTGCCAGGACTATAATGCACTTGTCTTCTTTTCCAGCCCTTTTCTGTACGTATGCTTCTCTGTTACATAAGAAGATTACAATTCACGCCCTACAATATTCGCAGCAGCCAGACCAGAGGACGGCATGCTGGGTTGGGGGGGGGGGGGGGCGGGGCACTCAGGAAATATTTTTGACTGCAGACTGTTTTGTTTACTTGGCTGTGAAGTGAACATCATTCACTCACGTTCTAATTGTTTCCAACTGCATCATTCACTGATTACTGTTGCATCACTTTGTTAGAATTTATTTGCCAGTTTCCTGTATTTAGATCCCACCCCCCCCTCCCCCAACTTATCAGGATTAGAAATACTGTTGTTGCTGGGGCCCCTGGGTGGCTCTGTCAGTCAGGTCATGATCTCACCGTTCATGGGTTCGAGCCCTGCATCGGGCTCTGTGCGGACAGCTCAGAGCCTAGAACTTGCTTCGGATTCTGTGTCTCCCCCCGCTTTCTCTCCCCCTCCCCTACTCGAGCTCGGTCTCTCTCTCTCTGTCTCTCAACAATCAACATAAAATAAAAAAAGAAATACTGTTATTACAGGGAGCATTTTTCTCCACGTAACTAGCTTTGAGTTGAATTATTTTCTTAGGATACACTTCTAGCATTTGAATTCTTGGATCAGAGGATAGAAAAGTAAGAGCTATAGAAAATACTTTCCAGGCGTACCTGGCTGGCTCAGTCAGAAGAACACAGCACTCTTGATCTTGGGGTCATGAGTTTGAGCCCCACGGTGCGTGCGGAGATTACATAAACCAACCAACAGACAAATAAATAAACAAATACATAAATAAAGATAGTTTCTAGAGCCTTATTTATCCCTATTGTCAGGGTTACTTGAGGGTATTAACTTGACCGTATCCTCATCAGCGTTTAGATTGCATTTTAAAGTTTCTGCTAACTTGGTACCTAATGGCACCGAATTGTTTTAATTTGCTTATCTGCCTGTGTGGTTATTAGTGCTGGCTGAAGAATTGCCTAAGCATTTAGCAATAGTATTTCTCCTTCGTGACTTGCCTATTTGAATAGTTTGTACATCTACTCGAATACAGAGTTTTCGGTCGGGTTGGGGTGGGTGGATTTCTGATATGTGTGATTTTTCCATTTTTACCATCCAGTGTGTTGTTACAGGGGTGGTCTTCTGTGCTTTGGAGAATCTGAGAAGGTGGTGGCCAGAAGGATCTTACAATTCAAGCCTGACTGGGGCACCTGGGTGGCTCCGTGGGTTAAGCATCTTGACTCTTGATCTCAGCTCAGGTCTTGATCTCAGGGTCATGAGTTTGAGCCCCATTTGGGGCTCTATGCCGGACATGAAGCCTACTTAAAAAAAAAAAGAATGCAAGCTAGACCACAGTGTCTCAGTCGGGGAGACCCCGGCCCAGAGAGCAGAGCCCGTGGGCACAGGTGGTGGGAGGGGAGTCCGGGCCGCCCCCAGCTCCAGACCGTCACTCCTCAGTCTCTGCCTCTCTGAGTGGTAGCGCTGTCTCCTGAACCCCTGAAAACCCCACGTTGCTCTCCTGGCCCAGAAAGTTCTTTTAGGTGGAGATGTTCGCTTCTCTTTTTTGGGCCAGCGCAAGCTTCGTAGGACTCTACCGAAGATGTGTCGTTGTTACTCCAAGAGCAAGGAGCCAGCGTTCCGTCTCCCTGACTCAGGGCATTTAAAAATATCCTGGGCTGGGGAATTCGGAGGAGCCCGTGATCGATTTGTGAGCATCACGCTCTTAACAGGCAGCAAAGGCGGTTCTGATACTGAATTACGCTCGGGAGACGCACTGCGGCCGTGTCGCTGGCCACCTGTCGGCTAGATGCTTGGGGTCTGCCGAGGGTGAGGAGGAGGACGTGTCCGGTCTCGAGGTCGCTCTTGTCTGGGGGAGCTGACGTGGCAGGACGGCGAGATCTCGCTTCCTGCTGAGCTGTCTGCCACTCCTCACCCGGGAGGGAGGGTCGCGGAACCGGTGGGTGACTCCCCAGCTGGCAGCCGGGAGACCCCGTTCAGGTGCGAAGGTTCCGGTCCCATCGTGGACCCTCCCGGCCCTTCGAGCACATTCCCGGGCAGCTGTGTCCACGCATTCACGGACGTGCGGCCAACACTCCCTTAGTCGAGACCGTGCTGGAGGCTGGATGGCTACACAGGTGCTCCAGGGGCTCTTACTCCAGAGGGATAAGCAGAGATGCTAATATCTACCCGTGACGCTAACGGAATTGCAAATGGGTGCAAATAAAATTCGGAGGGGCGCGGAGGAATCGCTGAATAGTTTTGAACAAGGGTGGCGTGAGCTGCTCGGGAGAGGCGGGGCTGTGTCAGCCCCGGGCGATGGTCGGCATCCGGGCAGGGGGAGGCAGGAAGAAGGCACGGAGCGGGAAGGGGGAGCGGCGGAAGGAACGGGCGCCACGGATGCACGCCGTCCCCCAGCCGGCTGTGTGCAGGGAGGGGGCAGGAAGGAGAAGGGGGGTCCGGGCGGCACACGATGCTCAGAAGCCATCGGAGGGCATGCGAGGGACGCGAGAAGGGACGTCTGTGTGGCGGCCTGCGGAGGTTCTGGGTCTTGAGTGGAAGACTCCGCAGAGAGGAGCCCGGGAGGGAAGAGACGCCAGGCCGGCAGCCGAGGGGCCCCACGTGCTTAGCAGAGGCGGCTTTTCCCGCCGAGCTGGGCGACACCGTCTCCCATGGCCGCTGACTCCAACACGGGCAGGGAGCGGGCCCGTGTGTCCTTGGTGATGTTCTGATTCTAGCCCGGGGTCAGCCTTTTTGTTTAGTGGCATCAGTCTGGTGGCCCAGAGCAGGGGGAGGGCCAGCAGGCCCGGTGCCTCGGAAGTCTGTTGAGTTTGGAGGAATCCCGATCGTTGGTGTTTATTCGTGCGTTTATTCGACAAAGAGTTACCGAGTACCTACCACGTGCCAGGCGTGTGACAGCAAAGTAGACGGTGGCGAAATGATGTCCATGTAGAGACGTCCCGAATTCTGGACGTCTGGAGCCTGTTCCCTATCCAGGGAATCTTGGGGCCTCGCTGATTCGGCGGAGTCTGTGGAGTCTCCGAGCTGCGTTCCCCTTACGCGGGCGCAGCGGTAACGCTGATGTGCCTTCCCTTCTAGATGCCTTAGGGCGCGAGAGCCGCCCCAGAGGACGCCTGGTGGCCGGCAGCGCCCGAGCAGCTCCTGTGCGTGGCCTCCAGCTCCCGCTGACGCCCCCGGGAACGCGGTCCGCCGGCCCCTCCCGCCTGGAATCCCCCCCAAACCATGGAGGCCCCGGAGGTGCCCGTGGGCGCGCTGCTTGACTTCGGGACCGAGCCAGCCGCGCCCTCGCCCCTGGAGGCGTTGCCTCCGAAGCTGCAGGATGGGGACAGCTCGCAGGGCGACGGGGCTTCGGAGAGCGAGACCACGGAGTCCGCGGACAGCGAGAATGACATGGGCGAGTTGCCCCCACACCCGTCCTGGGACCGGTACCGCCGCTCCTCCTCCAACGAGTCCTTCTCTTCCAACCAGAGCGCCGAGTCGGCCGAGGACGAGGAGACCCAGGAGCTCCGGGAATTCATGCGCGGCTACGTGGACAAGATCTTCTCTGGCGGGTGAGCCCCCGGGACGCGGCTCTCCGTCGGGGTGGGGCTTGCGCTCCCGCACCTGCCGGTGAGGCCGGAAACTTTCCGTTTCCCAGACTCCTCTTCGCGCTCGTGGGCAGCGGGGCCTTCAGCAGCTGCCAGGGTGGGGGCCCTTCCTCGGTCCTCTTTCTTTTTTTTTGTTTTAATTTATTTATTTTGAAAGAGAAAGAGAGCCCGCGTGCGGGAGGGGACAGAGAGGGAGAGAGAATCCCAAGCAGGCTCCATGCTGTCCGCACAGAGCCCGACGCGGGGCTCGAACTCACAAACTGCGAGATGATGAGCCCAGCCGAAGTCGCACGCCCAACCGACCGAGCCCCCCAGGCGCCCCGCTTGCTCCTCTCTCTTGCCTTTCCTTCGCAGTTTTTTGGGGTGTAAATAGGCGCCCTGGCAAGGGAACACACGGAGCGGAGGGGGGTTGGGATCAGGCGGAGGAGGGGGTGTCTGTGGGTGGGCCCCCGCTTGTCCATATCTCCACGTGGGGGTGGGGCACAAACCCAAAGCCCTGGGCTTCCGACGTCAGCCGTTGCCTTGCGTCCCGGCCGCCCGCTAGTCCCTGGCGGCCTTGCCACCCGTCTGTGGTCTGTGGACCCGCAGCGTCAGCGTCCCGGGAGCTTGGGGCAAGTGCGGGTCTCGGGCCCCCGCCAGGCCCACTGAGTCTGAATCTGCATTCTAACCAAACCTCTGCACTCTCTGTACACGCCCTTCGGTGAGAGGAGCTGAGGACCCCACAGGATAAGTTTCCAGTTTTATTAACACAGTAGGAACTTCTGCCTGTTGACACAGTGCAGAGAGGCATTATTTCCTACCGCGATTTGGGTCCCTTGTTTGTAATCTGGCAAGGTTGACTCCTGCCTTTGCCAGGTGTATCTCCGTTTTCTTTGCAGTTAGAAGAGGGAAGACCAGGGGCCCCCGGTGGCTCAGTGGGTTCAGCGTCCGACTTCGGCTCAGGTCATGATCTCACAGTTCGTGGGTTCGAGCCCGGCGTCAGGCTCTCCACTGGCAGCTCAGAGCCTGGAGCCTGCTTCGGATTCTGTCTCCGGCTCTCTCTGCCCCTCCCCCGCTCGTGCTCTGTCTCTCTCTCAAAAATAAATAAATATTTTTAAAATTCTGAAATACATAATAATAAAACATGAAGAAAAGGAAAAAGAGAAAAGGGAAGAGCTCAGTGAAATCCGAATATCGGACTCTCCCAACATGCATTCGTGTTTGATTTTGAACGCATCCTGGGAGAGCAGATCTGGCTCCCTCCTAATTCTGTTTGACTAACACTGGAATGAGTCAGCTTCCTCTGAGCACACCCAGTTAATGAAAGGGGAGAAAGCCCAGAAGCCTGCTAATCTGTCGGGAAGGCCGATCTATATTTGCCACAGCCCGTCAGCAGTACGGAGCAAGGACAGCTGAGCTGGACGCGTCTTCGAGAGCATTCCAGAAATCGCTGCAAACCGGCTGGCACCTTCTCCTGTTTCATCCGGTGTTGGTATTTTGGGATAAGTGAGACCAAGATGTTTCCCACAAAACCTTAAATAAATGAAAAATCGCACGAGCTGATTGAGCCTCAGCCTTCTGCCGCTTCTTTGTTTTGCCTCTGCATGTGGGGTAGCGTATCGGCTTTCCACGAAGAGTGATCAGAAGTGGTTTGAGGTCGGGGGAGCGTTCTGTTCCCCCACCCCCTCCAGGGTCCCCCAGTCTCCCTCACACACAGAGCCAGGATCGTCAGAGAGGGGAGCAGGCTGGGTCCTCATGGTAACTGACCGTGCCCACCCCCCCGCATCAACCCAGCGTGTGCTGCTGGGGCTGAGCAAGTTAGCTGTTCTGGAATGTGCTGTGGCTCTGTGCTGACTTCACCAATGAGCGGGAAGGCGGCTGAGCTAGAGAACCAGGCCCTCAGAGGGTCGTGTGACCCCGGCCGGTGCTCCCATGTCACGGGAGGCAGGACCGAGGGGATGGGACACGGGCTTTGGAGCCGGGACGTCTGGATGGAGCTCCCATTTGCCACTCGCCTGCTGTGTCTGGTCCCCTGAGCCAGTCTCCTGTCTTTGAAATAGAAACGACCCCATTTCCTCGTGGGGGCCGCCTGAGGGTGGGGTGAGCCGGGGCCGGGGAGGGGGTGTGGGGGGGCAGGGCAGTACTTACTCGTTCCTCCTCCCCCCGTCCCCTGCTGTGGCCGTGTTTGTTCCGGAGGACTGAAGGTTGCTTTCTTCTCCTCTGTTCCTTTCAGGGAGGACTTGGACCAGGAGGAGAAAGCCAAGTTTGGGGAGTACTGTAGCAGTGAGAACGGAAAAGGCCGGGAGTGGTTTGCTCGATACGTGAGCGCCCAGGTGAGGGGTGGTGACGGCAGGTGCTGGTGATCTGGGACACTGGGGCCACGTCTGCCTCACCCACTTTGGAGGAAGGAGTCCAGGGAAATGACCCAGCAGGAAAACAAGTAAAACTTACCCAAAGATGTTCTGAAAAGGCCTAGTTAGAATGGCAGGAAGTGGGAAAAGTAGCTCGTGTAGATGCCCCCCGCTAGAAAGAAACGTGAGCAAACTGGGCTTTTAACTGCGTGAAATGATAGACAAGTTAGTTTTGTTGTGTTTTGCTTACAATTTATTTTATTTTAGAGGGAGAGAGCAAGTGAGTGGGGGAGATGGGCAGCGGGACAGAGAAAGAATCTCGGGCAGGCACCACAGTCAGTGCGGAGCCTGATGTGGGGCTCGATCTCACGACCATGAGATCATGACCGCCAAAATCAAGTCGGACGCTCAACCAACTGAGCCACCCAGGTGCCTGGGACAAGTTTTTTAAGGGCAAGCTTGTGGACTGTGTCCATGCATAGTTGTATTCCATAACCCACAATGTTCAGTTTTTACAAAGATCACCAAGGCAGTGACAGCCATGTGAATTCAGAAAAGAATTTTTTTTTTTTTGTAAATACCTGCTAGGTCCTTTTTTTTCTGTAAAGTAGCTTTAAACTCTTAGCTTTTAAAGTATTTTTTACTTTAATTTTTTTTTTTTAATGTTTATTTTTGAAGGAGAGAGAGACAGAGCGTGAGCAGGGGAGGGGCAGAGAGAGAGGGAGACCCAGAATCCGCAGCAGGCTCCGGGCTCCGAGGCGTCAGCGCAGAGCCCGATGCGGGGCTCGAACCCACAAACCATGAGATCATGACCTGAGCCCAAGTCGGAGGCTTCACCGATGGGGCCGCCCAGGCGCCCCGGCTTTTAAGGTGTCTTTATCACAATTTATTGGCTCCAAAAAAAATTAGAAGATGCAGATCAGCAAAAATAGAGAAGCGACCCACAAATCTACAACCCAGAAATCGCGCGTGTTGCCGTTTGGGGGGTTTAGTCCCTCCAAACTGTTCTGTGTTGTGTGGGCGGGTATGTCGCACCCCTGGACCTAACACTTCCGAGGAGACGCGGGAAGACGTCGGCTTGGGCTTTGCCGAGCGACGGTCGCGTGTCCGGGCCCGCGCTCTGCTCGGGGTCCCGGTTTCCGTAGCGCAGGCGGGGCTGCTACCGCCGGGGGCTCGCGGGCCCCGCTGTGTCTAGCGGTGCCCGGCGCGGTAAGCCCTGTGCCACCTGCGCGCCCCGTGACGCGTCTGCCCTGTTCCCGGACAGCGCTGCAATACCAAGTGCGTCTCGGAGGCGACCTTCTACCGCCTGGTGCAGTCTTTCGCCGTCGTCCTGTTCGAGTAAGTCGTGCTGCTGCTCACAGCCTTCGTCCTACGAGCGTGTCTCCCCCCGACCCCCGTCCTGCCCCGTGCTAACCCGGGCCTTACAGCACCTGCTCGGAAATCCCGGCATCCACCCAGAGGCAAGGCCGTGCGGCCTCTCGCGGGAGGGAGTTTGGGTCCTCCCCCGAGGCCCCCCGCAGGAGAGGTTAGGGCACTGCACCTGGGCCTGAGCAGATCCCTCCGCCAGGGCCCTCGGGACGGGCTGGGATAACACGCACTTGACCCTGCCCTCCTGCGCAGGGCGCTGGCGTTTTGTTGGTTTCCTGCCGTGGAGTGCTTCGAACTAGATAGACAACCGCCCGCCTAATGATCGGATGGGACCCGATGAGTGCAGCCTGCCCTGCGTGCTAATTAGGCCCCGCTGGAGCCTTTTATCACAGACGGCACAGTAGTCCCCGTAGGGGGTGTGCGTGGGGGAGGCAGGCCACGTGAGTGAGTCACGGCTCTCTCCCCCTCAGGCCGCGGGGCTCTAGGGCTGCCAGACCCACGTCATCCATCCTGGACCTGTGTCAGAGCAGGCGACAGCCCGCCCCCCCCTTCCCCCCAGCGTGAAATGGAGGGGATGTGGCTCTGCCTTGGAGACGTGGGACAGCAGCTTTACCGATGCGGGGGAGGGGAGGCAAGGCACCGTGGGTGGGAAAGGCCAGGGTGGGGGGAAGCCCCGATCTGACAGTCATTTGTGCCCCCGCTTACCCTCCTTCCGTCATCATGGCCTCAAAGCAGCCCCGTGGCTTGTCCCCATGTCCCCATTGTCCTTCCAGGCTTGAAAACTCCCTCCTCCCCGCAGAAAGGTAGCTGCTGTTGTGACCCTTAGCCCCCCTGTGTCTGGAGGTCCCCTCACCTCTCTCTGTTCCCCCACGAACGTGGGGCACGGACTGGAGGGGAAAGACCTTAAAAAGGAGGATCCCCATGTTTCCGGCGCTCGCTCAGAATGTCCCAAGTTGAAGACAGGCTCCCGTGGGGGGCTTCTGGGTCTCGGAGCTGCGGGGGGGGGGGGGGGGGAGGTGCAGTTTCCAAGCAGGCCCAGCTGTCTTGTGCACAACAGGCTCCCCGGCACTGAGACCACTCAGCTTCCAGTCACATCGATAGGAATTCTCACGAATCCATATTTTACAGAGATGGCACCTGTTCCGCTTGGCAACAGAAGTATTTCATTCTCCACTTCCTTTGAATTTTCCCTGAAATAAAATTGGGGTGCGGGGGGAGGAAATTCCCTTCAAATTCCAACCGGACCGAAACACAGAATCTTCCCCCATTGCTTTGTGAGTGTATATATTTTTGGCTGTGGTTGGGAGAAAAGAAAGAAACCTTGTAATATGTTTTAAATATTTACTAATTTTTAAAGTTTATGAGTTTTTTAAAAAATTTCTAGCTTATGAGTGCCTTTCGTTTTTACTTTTATTTATAGTCTTTTATGATTTTATTGGCAGTTTAGTTAAGTTTTGTATTCTTTTTATATTGAAAGCTAACTGGCCCTGACCCTACTGTCTAGATAAAGTCCATCCACTTTTTTTTTTTCTTTTTTTAAATAATACTCATCCAAGGTTAGGAACTAAACGGGAAAGAAAAGTGCAGAAGCACAGGATAGGGAGGCACAGCGCCTAAAATGGAGAGGGGATCCCCTTTATACAGCCCTGCCCTGGCTCCTGTGGTCTTCTCCCTGACAATGACTCCTGTGGATGGTGTGCACCCCAGAGATTCTGTGTCTTTCCAGGAAAGGCACTGCACCCACATGCACTTCTGCATTTGTGATGGCTCTGTGATGTTCCGATATCTGAACGTTCCAGCGTTTCTCCAACTCATGCCCCGTGGGTGGTAGATTGTTCCTCTCCCTCATCTGCCCCGGCTCACGTGGTGGTAGACGTCACCGTCACATCTGCAGCTGTCGCAGTGCATATTCCTAGCGGCAGACAGGGCCCCTGTTTGAAGATTTCCCGCCCCCCCCCCCCCCCCCCCCCCCCGCTTTTCGCTTGCTGAGTTGACCGGACCTCTGTGTAGCTCATACATCTTAACATAGTAGGAACAATACAATAATGATCATCCTTTACATCTGGAGAACATTTTTGAGTATAGAAAGGTTCTTGTGTATACTAATTAGATTTTTCAGCAAGTGACGTAGGGCAGGGAGGTATTCATATTCCCAGTGGTTCTCAAAGTGCTGTCCCGGGGCCCAGGAGCATCAGAACATCAGCTTCACAAGGCAGTGTGTTAGAAATGCAAGTTCTTAGGCCAACTGCCCCAGACCCACACAGCCAGACTCTGGGGGTGGGCCCAAGAGTCCACATCTTAACTGCCCTCGCGGTGATTCCGACGTAACTCAGAAACTTCAGTTTCTGTAACTTCAGTTCTGATATAACTGAAAACCACTGACAGCATGGGCCCTCTAACTCACTGCTGATTGCTGAGAACTGGGGGCTGGAGGGCCGCGTGGCCTGGGGCCAGTGGTTTTGGCCTGAGACCCAAGGCCCGACTTCCAGTCCTGGCGCTGCTCCTGCGTGTAGGATTAAGCGTCCTGAGCCTTTCCTGTTCTGCCTCGAAGGGAGGGAGGCCAGGCTGAGGGAGAGGCACAACAATTTTTTACTCAGTCAGCCTCGTGTCCCGTATCAGGTGCCATCAGATGGACGACTTCGGGCCTGCCAAGAACCTCATGACCATGTGCTTCACCTACTACCACATCGGTAAGGCCCAGGGACGCGACGGCCGTGGGGACAAACGTGGAAACCCCAGACTTGTCAACCTGTAACGTGACAGCAAGTGAGGGTTTTCTCCCGATTAAAGGCAAAGGCGTGAGGCTTCCAGGAAACAAAAGCACCTGATGAGTGAGATTCCTAAAACGGGAGAAGACGCGGTCTGTGTTGTGGGTCATGAGGTTGACTATCCATGGTAGGGAGGAGACCACCCAGCAGCTAGGAGGAGAGAGAACAGGTTCGTTTGGCGGGACGTTTCACGGTAGACTCGGGAATAGCGGGATGTGAGGACATCAGTTTCATGTTTTAGCAAAATGTGAGGTGGATGGCTGTTGAAGAGAGATGGGGGGAGCGGGCCAGGGTCTTAGGGAGGAAAGCGTCCCTGGGTGTGGGCTGGAGAGGCCCTCACGAAGAGTGTGGGTTCTTCTTCATCCCGAGATCTCACAGCTCTTCTGGCTCATTGCACTGGAACTTTCTGGTAATTGGAGCTCGAGGCTCCCTACGTGAAGTTCCTTGGGCATGACAGAGGGACTCGTTCAGGCCGCCGTAGGCAGAAGGCCACTTGGGGCCTGTGTGTGGACTAGAGCCGGGTCAGGGCAGCGCTAAGCCTGGCCTCCCTTCCCACCCCCCCCCCCCCCCCAGGACACACGGGTCTGCTCTCGTGCTGTAACCCCACGTCCTCTGCAGCGTGGCTTCGCCCTCTCTCCGCTCCCAGCTGCCCGTCCTCGCCATGCCTCGCTTCTGCTGGCGATAGCTGGTCAGGCGGCCTCAGCTCGAGGCCAGGCCAGCACTGGGCGGGCGCTCCATCCATGGGATCCCCTGGTCCAAACCGTGGCTCCTCCTTCTCAAAGAACAGCAGACGCGGCTCGTCTGAGTCACATCTGCGCACAGAGCAGGTTACGTTAGTAGGGGACGCTCAGCACCTTAGCCCGAGGGGGCACTTTGCCCCAAAGTGAGTATCTTTGACTGAGGTAGGGTCTTGATCTATAGGCGTGCCTTGACCTGAAGGGGGCAGCTTGACTCAGAGGAGACCCTTTGGCCTGTAGGGGGCGCCTTGACCTCGACTAGACCCTTTGCCTGTAGGGGATGCCTTGACCTGCAGGAGACCTATTGACCTGTAGGGGGCGCCTTGACCTTGGGTAGACCCTCTGCCTGTAGGGGGCGCCTTGTCCTGCAGGAGACCCTTTGCTGCAGGGGGCCTTGGCCTATTTACCGCCGTCTCCTGGGAAGCCACACTCCTGGTTCAGGCCCTCCAGCTTCTTCGGGGCTGGCTCCTCACCTGTTTCTTTTAGCCCCTGTGCGCCTGGCTGCCCTCTTGTACACAGTAGGCGTCACCCTCCGCCTTCCCGGGCATCTGGGGGCCTTTGCATGTCACGGCCGCCGCCACAGAACGGCTCCTGCCATGCAGTGTGGTTCCATTCCTGTCCCCTCCCGCCTCTCCCCCCTCCAGGCAAGCCACAGCTGCTGCCCCCCGAGTCCAAGGAGAAACCCGCGGGGAGCATCGACTCCTACCTCAAGTCCGCCAACAGCTGGCTGGCAGAGAAGAAGGACATCGCCGAGCGGCTGCTGAAGAACACGTCGGCCAAGACGGAGAACGTCAAGGGCTTCTTCGGGGGGCTGGAGACCAAGCTGAAGGGACCCCTGGTCAGGAAACAAGAGTAGGTGTCGCCGGGTGTGCGTCCCTCTGGGACCCACGGCAGAGGCCGCGTTCGGCCCGCCAGTGGCGGTGGCTGGGAGGCCCTGGCCTGGCAGGGGGGGGAGTCTGGTGACCTTGGGCGCCTGCCAGCCGCTCCCAGGAAGCGTGGCGGCCGGCCCCGTTTGAGTCCTCACCCCGAGTTTTCTGTGCTTTGCAAATGCCATTGGGTTGGCCGCTGGTCAGGGGTGTCCCCTAGGGGACTGATGGGGAGCGTGTGGAAACTGCCTGCGGGCAGGAGCGGGGTCACAAGCCCTCTGGTGAGGGTCAGTGGGTGGTGGAGAGACCACTGTCCCCCGGGACAGCTGTTCTCCCACAGGAGCTTGGGAGCCTTCTGGGTCGGGGCACTTGAGAACGGGGTGTCGAAGTGAAGACCTCCCAGGAAAGGGGGCACGTCAGCAAGAGAGTGCCCGGGTTCCCGGTGCCCGTCCACCCCCTGCAGTCCCCACTGTCACCTCCGACGGCGGGTTTCCACCATGACTTGGCTCCGTTCCTCGTCTGGTGCAGGCAGCTTTGGATTCAGAGAAAATGGGGCAAGGTAGCCTAAATGCCACATCTCAATTCTGGAAGATTGGCAATTGGTAAATGTAGCGTTGCTTTAATGACACTTTTTCAGAGACAGTCGCAGTAAATGTACCCATTGCTTGCAAGACATAATCCGGGCTCAGCAGCCCGGATAGAGCTGAGAAAATGTGCAGGGGGTCACTTTGTCACCGCTGTGGTGTCTCTCCCCCAGGGAGGAGGAGAGCAAGCCCAAGGAGAAGCCGCAGAAGACCGGTGAGTGCTCCCGGCGGGGGCCCGGGTGTGGCCACCACAGCGCCCCTGGTCCTGTGACCCGGCCACTGGGCATTAGCAGCCCCACCGAGTGGCCCCTGAATATCTGGGCCCCTTCCCCCCACCACCCCGGCAGCATATGATGCCGTGCGTGACCCCTGACTTCTCTCCACCCGGTCGGTCATTTCGTGTTGGACTTCCGGGGAAAACTTCTCTGGGGAGAGGACTCAGGAACCAAACTCCTTGTCCGGGAGGGTCCCCGAGGGGCTCGCCAAGGCGTGGCTGCAGCCAGAGCCACGGTCGGTCTTTCTCACCCCGGCCCCCCGCCCCGCAGTGACCGTGTGCAGCCCGGAGGAAGAGAGGAAGGGGGAAAAGATCTACCTGTACACGCACCTGAAGCAGCAGCCCATCTGGTAAGGCCGCAGCCCCGGCACCGTTGTCTCCCCCAGCAACCGCGGTCACTGCCTGCCAGGGGGGCCACAATCAAAAAGGCCAGCGGCGGCAGGTGTCCGTGAGGCCACGGGGAGATCAGAACCCTCCTCCGGCGCCAGTGGGAATGTAAACCGGGCCGCCCGCCGTGTAGAACGGCCTGGCAGTTCCCCGAAGTGTTACGCGTCGAGTTACCCTCTGAGCGACGGTGTGCTCAGAACAAGCCAAGACGGGTCCTCAAGGCAAACCTTACGCACATGGGCGCGTGATGGCCGAAGGGTGGAGGGCGCCCAAATGTCCACGCGTGGACACGCGAAACGCGACACGCGGTATTCAGCCACCTAAAGAGTCACTGACAGGTGACAGCGTGGGGGAACCTGGAAAATAGTTAGCCCGGTGAAAAAGCCAGATGGAAGAGACCAGCTGGTGTTTGATGCCGTTCATAGGAGACAGTTCAGGTGAGGCACGTCCCCGGAGGCAGTGTAGGTGAGTAGGGGGAGGGGAGAGACTGCTAATGGGTACGGGGGTGCCGGACGGGGGATGAGGAGTGTTCTGGAAGTAGATAGTGGTCATGGTGGCACAACTCCAAATATACTAGAAACTGTGAAACTGTCTGCTTTAAAAGACTGAGTTCATGGTATGTGAATTCTATCCCAGTAAAGCTATTTCCTCCGTACGTACAGAGACGAAAGTCGTCATTACAACGAGAGACCGGGGATCAGGGGAAACCTTGCCCTCTGTCTTGCTCTGTTCGACCTCTCGTGCTGCTGTAGTCCCTCCGGAGCCTCCCCATCCCTGGGTTGTGTTCACTCACAAGCGGGCAGAGAGGCAGCACCTAGAGCCCACAGGGCGTCCCACGCGCCCCTCCCTCGAAGACAGCCTTGTGGCCCCGGGAGAACTTGGCGCAGGAGCGTGGCCAGGTTCCGTGGAAGCAGGGAGAAGCCACCGGCCACGTCACACCTGTCCGGGGCTCTGTCTCGGGCCTTCTGGGCTGCGACTCGGCTGCTGCCTTATCACCTGCAGCGGGCTTGGCACCCCGTTCTAGAAGGGGCCAAGCGACAAAAATTTCAGGCTTTGCGGGCAAGTACTCAACTCCGCTGTTGCCGTGCAAAAGCCGCCACGGACAATGTGCCCGGGCACGGCTGTGTTCCGGTAGAACCTGTTTGACACCAACAGGGGCAGTGGCCCGATTTGGCCCACACGCCCTCCGCGTAGTTCTTTAAGGAGAACGTTTCTGACTCGTGTGTCCCTGGGAACGTGTCTGTTCTCTACACGTGGCCTGTCGGTGCCGGGTTCCCATTTATGTTACTAGACCCTGACCTAAGGCAGCAGGTGCCCCCAAATGCCCCGCTTCCGCTGGGAGGCCCAGCGCGGGTGGACAAGCGGAAGACGGCCTTCATCCGTGCCCCGCGGGCGGTAGCTTCGGCTCTGGCCCGACGGATGCAGGGTTCACCCGCCTGGCCGCCGTCCCGCCCACACACCGCCCGCGTTGCGCCTTTGTCCTGGGAGAGGGGTGCAGGTGCTGTCGTGACCCTTGGCCGGAAGCCAGGAGCGCCACCTCGGTTTGGGACAAAGGCGGATGCTCATTGTTTTCCTTCTCTGCTCCGCGTCTGAGACTCATCAGAAACTCCTACAGATGTGGGACACTGCGTCCTTACCCCTCCCGTGTGCTGGGACCCGCCTCCCGGCCCTCCCCGGAGAGGACTTAAGCACACCTCTGTCTCGCAGGCACACGCTGAGGTTCTGGAACGCGGCTTTCTTTGACGCTGTGCACTGTGAGAGGAGAAAACGGTCTCCCACCACCAGGTAGGGCAACGCCTGGGCTCGCTTCGCCTTGGGGGAGAAGACCAGGGAGTGGCTTTGTTTTCCGGTTCCTGAAGAGGAAAGCAGGATGGCTGGGTCCGCGGCGTCTGTCTCCCATTCAGCTCCTTCTGACCCCGGTGCCCTGCGAGCTGCCCGCAGGGTCCTGGGCACGCACAGCTTCGTGGGTGGGGGTCCACAGCTTGCATGAGCGCTTTCTGCCCTGGGCTCTGGCATGACTTGCCCTGACCCTCCTAAAAACCGCCTCCTCCCCCAGAATGAAACCATCGGGACCCCCCCCAGGCTCCACTCTGCCTGTCACTGTAAGAAATCAGAATCCTGAGCACGAACCGCGGCCACGGGACTGTGGGGCGCAGGGCCGGCCGCCCCCGCCGCGGACTCTGCTCAGAGAGCTGATGTCTGGAGACACGGCTGCTACATTCAGCTTTGCACCTCTGGTCTGCAGCCTGAACAGACCTCCCCAGCATCCCCGAGGGTGGTCTTGCCACGTCAGGAGACCCCTTTTGTAAACCATTCCACGGAGGCACCGAGGCTGGAGGTCACTGCCTCTCTGGCCACAGCGAGCCAACATTGCCCACTGTGTATGGCGGCTGGGCAGGAAAGTGCGGCAGAGCCCTCCCGGTCCCGCGTCCCCGTATTGGCCCCCTCCCCAGTCATGGGACCCTGAAGCCCCTGAACCTCTCTAACCGGGGGGAGACCCCCACCCCCACCCCCAGTCACTCTCCCTGGCAGGAGGGAGCACGTGCGTGCCGTTTAAGACCGGTCCGCTAGCACTGGGGGGATCCCAAGTGCAACCTTTCTTTTTGGGGGGCAGCTCACCTTGACGGGGCGGGGTGGCCTGCGGCGTGCTGCGGCTGCCTTTCCCGAGGGAGGCGGAGGGAGCACGCCGAGCGGGGAGATGCTGGAACCATCCGGGAGATTCTAGAGAGAGAATTCCACGCTCTGCCAGGAAGCCAGGCTGCAGGAAATGCTTAGATGCTTGTAGGCGGACGGGGTCTCCTCTTGCTGCTTGTGTAGCTGTCGGGCCCCCAGCGGACGAACAGTCTCGAGTACCCCGTCTCTCTGCGTCTCTCTGTTTCTGCCTGTAATAACGCTCCCCTTTCGCTGTTCTCTTTTTTCCATCCACATATCTTGCATGACTTTGACATGTTCCTCTGTTTACCTGTTTCTGCTGCCGCTCCAGAGGGGATGCTGGAGAGGAGGAGAAGAAGAGGTGTGTGTCCACGTGACTTTGTTCATGTTACAGGGCCGGGGTCCCCGCCAGGGCCGCCTCAGGGCGGGAGCTGCCCGCTAGCTGCCGCGGGGGGCGGAGCCCAGACTCGGGGGCACGCCCGGCCCTGGGACAGGCCGGCGACGGGTGGGAGGTCGCAGAGGACAGAGCACCAGGAAGAGGAAACAGATAGGGCACTCGAGACCCCAGAAGGCCCGGGGTCGGTTCAGACAGTGAGCCGCGAAGTCCGATTCTGTGCGCCTCCAGCCTTGCCCTGGCCACTCCGGCCCTTCCTAAGCCGCCCTCGAGCCCCCCGCCTTGACTTCACGCCGGGGAACCCGGTCCCGGCTCGAAGCCATGGACGGGTGCGGAGCGCCTGCCTCTCCGCGGCCAGGCGCCGAGGTGTGCAGGGGCCACAGGGAGGGAGGACAGCCGCCCCCTCCTTCCCGGCCACCGTGCGGCATGGAGTCTGTGTGTGCGTGTGTGTGTGAGGGGGGGGTCCCTGAAGAGAAGGGCCTAGAACGGGGCTGCTTCCTTCGAGCCACGGTGGGGTCTGACTTTAATCGTTTGACCTTCGTATTTGTCAGAGATGTTTTGTAATATATTTTCAGAGTGAAAGGCCTGCCTCTTCAAAATACGGTTTCTGATACAATGATTGTTTCTTTGCTGGAAACTTCCCAAAGTGTGCTTCCTTTAATCGGTGATGTATTTTTAGTGCTTATTGTTTTATGAGAAATCTTGTTTCTTGGGCAGCCTTATGATGGCTATAAAAGAGGCAATTGGGCTTGGGATGCCCCCGTTAGGACAAAGCCGCCCCATTCCCACAGTCTCTGTGGGTGGGGGCGCGACTAGCCACGGCCTCCCGAGGGCAAGGCTTCTTAGCACCGCGCCTGAGGCCCAGCAGGCCTGGAACATCCCGGCCACCTCCAGACTGGTCGGCCTGGAGCCCACAAGGGGATGCCGGCCTCCGGGCCCCCTGGGCCCTCTCACCCAGAGCAGACGTGGTCGGACCCCACGCATCTAGGACCTGTCCCCCGCCCCCACCGCACACACATGCCCCGGGCCTCGCCCGGATGAAGGGCGAGTCGAAGGGCGAGTGTTCCTTCGAGATCGGGGTGGGAGGCCAGCATTCCATCTGCTTTCTGGTAAACTCGGCTGATGATACTCTGAGGCGGAAAAGCCTCCTTTTCCAAAGGTATCTGTTGCTCACCTCCACATTCCCACTGTGGCAGTTTAGACACACGCTCTGCCCTCCGTGTGCTGTGAGACCTCGACCAGCACTGGGTGTTGAACTCCGTTGTAAGGAATTGGTTCGATTGCGGGCGTCACCTGATGAGTGGCTTGCTAATGACCTCCCACCTCTTTTTTCAGAGGTCAGATTAAATGTCCCACTTCTAGCCCTAGCCATGGCAAAAAGAATCACCTTTGCATCCAGGTCAGGTGGGTCAGAGCCCCTGAGTCATTCCTATATGGTGTGGGGTTGTGCACTGCACAGCCTGTGCAACTGTACACGGCAGGCCCGATGGTGGAATGGGGATTTGTGGGCCTGGACAATCCTAAGGGTAACCACTGGAGGGAAAGGGTGGGAAGGAGAACGGGATGGGATGAGCATCATGCCTGGAAGCATATTCTGGGTTTCTTCATGGGCATCTTGTCATCGGCACGAGGAGACGGGGAGTGACCCCGCCCCTCACGGCTCTCGTGCCCCTGATGCCCTGTGGCCTCCCACTGAGCCGCAGTGGCAGGAGTGGCCCTGGGCCCGGCGGGTGGGCAGCAGCGAAGATTCGATGTTCTTGGTTCTTTTGCTCTTCCTTTGGCTTCTCCATTGCCCCCACCCCTCACTCCCTCACTCCGCCTCTTCTCTCCCTCGGCTTCTTTCTCTCTCCTAACCTTGGTCGAGTCAGACTCATCACCCAGAGCTTAAGTTTTAAGGGGAAATGGGCTTAAACGCGCGTCTCCTCCACAGACGCATCTGCCCCTGCCGGCAGCCCGAGGGGCCGGGCACGGAGCGGTCCGTGCCGGGGCTGGACGGACCCCGGTCCCCTGGAGACAGGGGCGCCCCGCCAGGGGAGGGGGAGATGGCACACTGCAGAGAGCTGCTGGAGACGGCTCTCAGTCGCGACACAGGATTAATGCCGCCCAGAGAACCCCCTCCCCGCCCCAGACGCTGTGCGGGCTGGTGTCTGTGCCCCCACACGGGACGGGCGGTTCTGTCCTCAGGCCTCCACGTGCACAGCCACACGCACACCGCGTTACTCTCTCACTTGGTGCCGGAGGCCTAGCGCCTCTTCACGGTGGTCGTGGGGGACGGTGTGCGGGGGCCCCCAACAGACCGGGCTCTTATCTGTGTGCTCTGGGGAGGGGCACGGAGCCTAAACCTTGGCCACGCGGAAGCCAGGGCGGGGAAAGGCAGCAGAGCCAAGATCCCGCCTAACAGGGCAGCGTGGCCTTCGGCGCGTCCAGCCTCCCCTGCTCCCCGGGCCTCCTGGCCACGAGAGGCTGTGCGGACCCCACCGAAGAGCCAGGGAGGCCTGGAGACGTGGCGCCAGCCTGCGAGCCTCCCCGGTGGGTTCTGTACGCCCGCTCCCCCGGGGCGCCGGTAGGGCCCTGTCCCCTCTGCCCATCTCTCTGCCTGTCGGATGGGCCCGGGACCTCCCATCCTTGAACCACGGAGAAGGGTACGGAGGGTGGTGTTCTCGTCTCCTAGAGAACGTTCTGGGCGAGCACGAAGCGCACGTCACCTCTGGGTCAGTAGGAAGCGTGTGAGCTTTGGGGTCTCCTCGTCCCCGGAAGGACGAGGCGATTAAGTGTGTGTTTGGGCTCCCCAGGCAGCGTGTGAGAACCCGGGCAGGCGTTGCGCGAACGCAGAGCAAGCGGCTCTTTGGGGACGGGGCTCCCTGTCCGCGTCAGGGAGGCCGCGCTCGGGCACCGGCAGCACCTGTAGACCAGGGCAGGGGGCGAGCGGCTGGGGATGCGACGGGGTCCTGAGACCCTCTCCTGTCACCTGTGCTTTCAGGGAGAAGTGGTGCCACATGACCCAGGAGGAGAGAAACGACAGCCTGCGCTTCAACGAGAACATCACCTTCGGGCAGCTGGGGTGAGGGCCCGGGACGGCCACCCCACCCGGGACCCCGGGGGGACCCTGACTTGAGTGGGGGCGGGCGGGGCCGAGCTGGGCTTCTCTCCTGCGGGAAGACCCGTCCTCGTGGTGCCCAGCTGCGGTGACAAGGGGCCCCCAGAGGAGACGCTTGGCAGAGGGGGTGCCATCCCCGACGGCGTCACGCCTCCGTGACACCACGTCGTCGTAGCTGCGTGTCCTCAAATGGCTCGAAAGCACACGACGAGTGACATCGAGGCTGGATTCCGGTTCCTAGTGAACGCGCGTCCTAACCCCAGTCTCGTGGTGAGGGTGTCGGCTGGCCGGGGACGCCACTGCTGAGTCCCGCTTCTAGCACCTTCAGGGGTGCTGCGTGTCGGGCCCCGGCTCCCCCTCTTCCCCGGGGAACAGAAAGGGTGCTAGCTCACGGGTGTTTCCCCCCAGCACGTTCACTCACAACATGCTGGCGTTCGGACTGAACCAGAAGCTGTGCAGCGACTTCCTGAAGAAGCAGGCGGTGATCGGCAATCTGGACGAGGGTGAGCGGGGGCCGGAGGCGGGCGGGGGCGTCAGGTTTTAGGAACAAACGCTCAGCCTGCTGGGAGTTTCCCACCCCGCTCAAAGCATTGCCGGTGTTTCAATTAGAAATGTGCTACACTGTCTGGCAGGTTCACCGGTCCTGTTCTCCTGTCTGTGCAGACACGTGGGACACTTGTCATTGCATAAGCAGGACTGGCCAGGGTGGGGGGTGGTGGGCTGGGGTCGGGGGGGGGGTGCTTACCAGCTCAGTGTTTACGAACAGCGCCAAAGACCAAGATGTAACCTGGCGCTCAGACTCTGAACTTGACCGTGGCCAAGCTCCGACCCTGAGTTGCCTCCCCTAAGCGGCCACCGTATGCCTGGTTTTGTTTCTTGAGCCACACTGCCATGAGAGGTATGGGGACAGGCGGAGAAGGCGGGGGCGGGCTTAGGGGGTCTCGAGGTTTCTCTAGAAGCTCTGACCTCTGTAACGAAAGAGGCTACGTTCCATGTCCGCTCCCCTAATCTACTAGTGCAGACAGCCTCTGTGGGTCATCCCACCTGCTACCAAAACTTTCCCTTGTGGCCTAAAAAGCCTTCCACTTAAGTACTTACACGAATTTGGATTCACACGGTATTCTTTAAAACAAAAACAAAAACAAAAGCCCTCCATCCTGCACCAAATTAAAGGGGCCACAGAGGAGTGGCCTGAGGAGGCAGGAGAATGCCCAGTGCTTCCCTGGAACGTCCCGGAATGTTGTCATCAGCCCCACGGTGCTGGGCAAGCACACTGGCCCCTGCCCGCCAGGCAGCGCTGTGCGGTGGGTAGGACTTGGGCCTGGGTGCCCCGGTGCCGTTCGTCCAGCAGCACGGTGCCTTCCTCGGCCTCACGTCATTTCCACGAGAAGAGGCACCCGCTTTCCGAGAAGCCCCCTTCCAGGAGCCAGACGTGTAGCGTGCTGGCCGCCGAGGGCTCGGTGGCCCTGGCCATCTTCAGAAGCCAGTGTTCGCCGTTCCTGGCGAGATCCTGCTTGGTCGATGAGGGGGGCAGGACCTCCCTGCCCGTGTCGACGTCTTTCTTCCGAGAATTAACGTTGTTTTCTTTTGCAGAGCAGTACAAGCTGCTGAGCGACCACATCGAGCAGATGACCGCTGAGTAGGCCACGGGAGGTCGCCCGAGGCACCCCCCCAGGAGGACTGAGGGTACCCGCCACTCTCCTGGGCCAGCGACTGGCTGTCACCCCACCCGATGACCCTGCATGACATCAGCAGCACCCAGAGCCACTCCACGCTGCTCTAGAACTAGCAGTTAGAAGAATCTGGTTGCCCGACCTCCCCACCCACCCTCTGCCTTGAATGCTCCCCCCATCCACATGCCAAAGCGTCCCTGGGGTTACATGGCTAAAACCAAGGTGACTGTCCATACTCCTGAGTGTCAGGGCTGTGACATAGGACCAAGCGGACGAGCAGGAGAGAGAGAGGGTGGGGTGCACATGCGGATGCAGAGAAGGACATCACGAGCTGGCCAGTGACCCCGGGCAGTCACTGGTGACCATCTGGGAGCCTTTTCTTCAGCAGTGGAACGGAGTAGGGCATGCTCCCACAGTGGGGGGGGAGGCCGAGGGGGCCATGGGTGTCTCAGGGCGGGCCAGGTGGGTCCGGGGCTCCCGCCGCCTCTCTGTCGGGTCCCCACCGTGTGACGGGAACTGGAGTCACAGGAAGCTAGCTCCAGGAGGAAAGACACCCTTCATGTTTTAGGGAGGGAGGGAGAGCGGTGCAAGGACCTTCTTCCCTGGCTGTGGGCACCCTGGGGACCTCACAGGCTCTGCGCGGCTGTGTTAGAGCCACATCAGCACAGACATGTCTGCAGCGTGCCTGCTCGGCCGACGGCTTCCTTCTGAAGCATAGAAGGTTCTGCCGCTCGCTCCCTGGGGGAAGCGTGGGCTGTGTGTCCCGTGAAGAGACCCAGAAAAGAGAGGTTTCTCTGGCGGCTGCGAGACCACCACGCTCTCCGAAAGCAGACAAAGATGACGGAGAAATCTGTGCCAGTGTTACCGACAGCCGGGCAGAGGCGGCTTCTGGTGGCAGGTGTGAGGCTCCTTAGCTCGCACGCCGTGTGACCTCTTTCCTGCAGACTCTGCGGCCGCCCCCTCGTCTCCCATCTGGTGTCTGGGAACCACGGCTCTTCTCCCCGGGTTTGTGCCGGGCACAGCGGGGGAGTGACTGACCCCTGCGAGGGGTGACCCGCGAGGGCTGACCCCTGATGGCAGGCGTCCAGCCTGCGGCTCCCCTGGCGTGAAAGTGGCCATCAGTCTGGATCCCTCTGCCTCCACCCGCCCCTCTTGGGCACTGACCTTGAAGTGGGCCTGGCGGGCTCTCTCCTTTCCCCACGTCCTCCCCTCCTGTGTCCCCCCTCTACCTCCTCAACTCTCGGCCTTTACCTTACGGTCTCCTCTCAACCGCAGCAAATACATGCCTTGTAGTCACCCACCCGGCCAGTGCCGGAACGCTTTCCCTCGTGGGATGCCTCCTTGGAATGTTCCAGACACGAGCACGCATTGTCTGAGCTGTGGCACGAGCATCTTGGGGATGACGGGAGAGGAGATGTGAGGCTTGGTATGATCTGAGCAACGTTGCCAGCCAAAGACCGGGTCCCGAAACTCAGTTCGTTTTTATGATGGCTTCGTGTGTGTGTGTGTGTGTGTGTGTGTGTGTGTGTGTGAGTGTGTGACAGCAGCCGGTCTGGCAGTGTCACCAAACAAAGCACAGCCCTGTTGCTGGGACAGGTCACACAGACTGGAGGTCCCTCCATCCCCCAGCCAGTGTTGGGCCCCAGGGCTGGTGCATGCCTCCACGGAATGCATTTCGAGAATTAAGGTCAAATGAATGGGTGTGTGGGCCCCTCCAGCGCCTGCTTCAGATGATGGGTACCTGGCTGAGCCTCTCCACCACGCCCCCTGGACGTGCTGTGCTCCCCTGCCCATCTGCAGAATCAGGGCCACACAGAGGGGTCTGTCCGAGGCCCCCCGCAAGACTCTCCCTTTAGCTGCCGTGTCGTTGGCTTTATCAGTCATCTCTTAGTCGTTGAAACGCGTTGCTTTATTCTAAGGTGCACAGAAGACTTATCCTTGTATATATAAGATTTTTGTATAGAAGTTTGGTCTGATTTCCCGAGGCAGAAAGTGGGTTCTGAGACTTCCCAGCGTGCTGGGGGGCGCGACGCGGAATATTCCCCCTGGGGTAGGGCCCGCAGGACCACGCTGCCTCTGGAAGGAAATGCAGCTTTGACTGCTTTGGGCTTTTCCAAGCACTTTAGCTTCAGAAATGATCTTGAGGTTCTCCCCCCCCCCCCCCCCCCGCCCACATAGGCCTCTTGAAATAGCCCTTGAAGGTGAAAGCAAGGGTTGCTTGGGTCCCCCCACCAACCCTCCACTCCTTGTCCCTACGGGTCTGACCCCGGCATTGCTCAGACCCTGCCAGAGACCTGGGTCCTCCTCAGAGTGCATGATGCCGACTCCTGGTGGTGGCATTGTGCCCTCCGGTGCCTCTGGCCATCGTCACCTAGAAAGCAGGCCGGCAGGCCGCCCGCCCCACCGTGGTTTTCCTCTATCCCTGTAACGCGGTCTCTTCCTTCCGGAGCCCGGCCAGAGCAGACAGACAGGGGACACTGTCAGAGGTCCCAGCGTGTGAAGAGGGCGTGCACACACACGGATGCTTTGCTCTAAAAGCCCTAACAGCTCTTCTTGTAAACTCAGGAACCATAGACTCCATGCAGAAAGCATCAGATTATACCCAAGAAGAGAGTTTCCCGTCCCGGCAGGTACCGTGTCCAAAGCCAGGAGCTCTGGAGGCTCAGTGGCGTTTCAGATTTTCATTTTCGCTGGCTGTCCTCAGGGGCGGGTGGGGAGGGGGGTGTGTGAGTCACAGTGAGCCAGGATGGCTCGTCCTCTCAAATAGGAAGGTCCCTGCTTGGAAAACAGGACGTTGTTGAGACGCAGCTTCGTATGTGTTTAGCCTTTAATTTTAGCAATATTGATAGACGCGTAAGAGGGGCCCCGTTACCGTTCAGATCGCGCCTGCTGTGTGTGTGCATGTGTGTTTAACCAAAGGTAGGAGTATCAGACCCTGATAGTCTAAGTTATTTGTACAGTGAAATGGAGTCAGCTATGATTTTCTCATTGCCAAAAAAGGGGGGGGGGGGGGTTGCTAAGAAGCTCTTACGTTACCAAAAGGAGAACCGCAAAGGGTCCATTTCCTGAGTTCTCTACCCAAGTCAAAACCTAGGATGTTCAGGTCAGCCGGCTCGCCCAGCTGGGGTTAGGCCAGAGACCCGGGGCGAGAGTCAGAGGACCGCCTCGCCTCTCCCTGCCCTCCTTTTTGGGAGTTGAAACCAGCGTGTCCCCTTACTTCTCCAAGGCCAGCTAGACAGTGAGTTCGTTACCGTGGAGACGGACTGCGTTCTGTGGGTCGCTCGTCCCGCAGAGCGCCTGCCGTCGCGGGCTCTTGATGCGACGAGGGCAGCGTTCACACCGTGAACGGGTCTGTAAGCGGCTTCGTCTCACCGCGGTGACCGCAGCCGCGAGTCAAGGCCGCCAGCTGGGCGCCTGGCCTTCCTGCACGTCACAGCTTCCTAACTGGTTGGCTTTTATTTAGGGGGGATCCAGGTGGACCCGTGAGGCTAGATCAGCTTTATTACCAAATTACCTAAAACCGCAGACGCCTGGGCAGCCGCGGGGGTGGCGGTGGGGGTGGCACGAGCCCTTTGCCCAGAACAGTGGGGAAGCTTGGGAAGGAGGGTCTGTGGCCCAGAGGGAGGAGGCCGGAGCGGACGGAGCCCAGCCCCAGCCTCAGGAGGGGATGAAGCCCCCCCCCCGCCCCCGGCCAGCTCAGGCTGCTGTCTTCTCTCCCTGTTCCCAGTCATGGCCCAAGCTGCCAGGTGGGGGTCCCTCCCACCCCCCGGCCTTGTAGTTCTCCTGAACCATTGTTCCCATGTCTCCGCTGCCCCCCCCCCCAGACTGCCTCAGGACCCTCGGGGATGAGTTTCACCAAAAGGGGAATTATATTGGCTAGAGGCGCCCCTAATGACCAACGTGTAGTGTTCAGACCTCGGGCAAAGCCACACAGGGCCACGTGTCCCATACATCCTTGTCGCCGTGTGGCTGGGAATAGGGATGTGTTGGTTCACCAAGTAGCAAAGAGAGGAGTCGTTTTCAGGGTGTCCCCGTTCAGCAAATACACTCAATGCTAAGAACGTCCTCCATGGCTGCCTCCTGCGGGGTATCATCGGTCCCCTTGTTGTCCTCGGGCCCGAGAGTCACACTCCTTGTGGAGGATGGAAGGGCCTCGTGCTCTGTTTCCTGGGTGCTGGCCTGTGTTCCCCGAGTCGACCAGAGCTCGTACGTGGAACCCCACCGAGCTGTGTCCAAGGGGCTCAAGTGTCCCCAGGATTCAAGTACGGCCGTGCTGTCATTGCAGGGCTCGTGGTTACTAATGGAAAGGGATAAGCTCGTCACTTCTGGAAGACAGGATGGTCTGGGTTTGCCCCATCTTCCTGTAACTTCCACGCACAAGCCTGTCACAGGGTGTCCGCACAGTTGGGGTCTCTCAGCCTACAGAATCCAGGGCTTCAACAAGGCAGAGCCAGAGCAGAGCCCGCCGTAACCTGGAACCCTCCGGAACTGCACCTGAAGGGTTGCACTTGAGCCAAAAGGGGCCGCCTATTAAATCCCCCTTGACCCACCGCTCAGTCCTAGAATTGGGGGACTGTCCCTGTTCCCTCCTGGGTCCTGGGCATGTGCTCATGAAAGGAGACAGGAGAAGGCACTGCGGGCGCTGTTCCCACACGTCAGCTCTGACAGGGGTGGGGTCCTGATGTCCTCTGTGCTAGGGACCGCATTGGGCGAGGCCTCCCGCAAGCCTGGGACTGTCACTTCTGCAGACGCCTTGAGAAAGACAAGCCAAACCTTTGATTATTAGGAGATGCTAGAAATTCACACAGTAGACTCACAACCCCTTAAAATACGTAAATGTGTTAGAACACGGTCAGTCTGCCGCCTTTGTTATAAACCGTGGCCTCCGCTGGGGCTTCCGGTGACGGTTTACACGTGTGCATCGTGCTTTCTCCTTTGGCCAGTGGGTCTCCGACCTGAACTTGCCACCGCCACACCCAGACCTTGCCTTTCAGTCGCCCCAAAGTAGAGTTCAGTGCCGCGGGTGTTCTCACTGATAAAGTTAACACAACTCTGTGTCCCATTGGGTGATGTCCTACAAACAGTATTTTAAAGCTGAGGACGTTTCAAGGGTGAAGGTCTCAGAACAGTGCTAAAATCACAACTGTTTCCTGTGAAGAAAAAAAAATATGTCTCTATATTGCACCTCAGATTGTCAGAAGGTGGAAATGCAAATAAATTATCTTTAAAAAAAAAAAAAAAAAAAAAAAAAGCCGGTCTGCCTAATTTTTGTTTTCACGTATCCATGAGGACTCCTTACAGAATTGGCGATCTTTTCAGTGGCATGAGTGGCTTTTCGGAAGGAAACATTCTTTTCTGGGGTCAAATAGATGATTTCCTCGTTTACGCTGAGCACGAGCATCTTGTCCAGATGCACGTACGTCCCACGGAAGCGCGGGAGGAGGAGCGTCCCTCTGAGGGACAGCCCACGTGGGGGTCTGCTGGAGTGGCCCCCTGGACTGGACCTCAGCCCGTGCCTCCGGGATGCCTAGAACCCCTTCTGGCTGGAATCCTGATCTGGCTCTTCTGTGTAGGCTCTGGGTCTGGAGTGCTCGCTTGTCCAGCAAGAAAGCGGGACGCGGGACTAAAAATGCGAGAGAGGCTAATGTCCGGGAGGAGACAAGAGCCCCGAGTGAGGGTCCTTGCTCTGTGTTAATTAGGATCAAAAGGCTTATAAGCGTGATGGGCGTGCATAGAGAGACAATGAAATCGGGAACATTAACTCATGGGCGTGGGGCAAAGGGGGTTTTGAAGATGTGCCAGGTAAGGGGTTTGGGTTGGGTGGAAGGTTGTTTACAGCAGACGTGAGGCACCACCTCTGTTTATCTAAACTGGCCCAGGGGACAGGAAAGACAGAGCATGCGACCTCAGGGTCAGCAAGGCACCTTTCTTTTGCTAATTAGCTCCACTCTGGGCAACTTTGAGCTGCAGGGATCTATAGCGCTACTTACCTAATTTGGTCCTTCCTTCCTGTGAAAGCAGCTTTCTGCTATTGTAGTAAGTTGGGGGACGCTTTCGCCCTGAATACCTAATCTTGGTCACCTCGTATACCTTTGTTCTATACTGGGGCCTTTGCCCCGCCCTCTCTATACTTAACCTATCTTGTTTACCCAGACTTGGGTGTGAGAGTCCTATGGCTTTCTAATTCTTTATGCCTTGTTAACCCATCAGTGCAGGCTCAGGGAATTCCGAACCTTATTCCCCACACTCTTCCTCTGACCCAAGCTGCCTCCGCACTGTGTTTCACGGACTCGGTGGGGGAGCTGTAGGCGGAGCCCAACTGCACCCTGACAGGAGCAGGGTGCCTTTATCGGTCCCTTCCAATGTGGTGTGACAGAGGTGTTTTGTGAAATGTTGGGCTTTCTCTTTTTCCCATTATAAGAAGTCAACAGCCATGGCGCCTGGGCGGCTCAGTCGGTTGAGCGTCCGACTTCAGCTCAGGTCACGATCTCGCGGTCCGTGAGTTCGAGCCCCGCGTCGGGCTCTGGGCTGACGGCTCGGAGCCTGGAGCCTGCTTCCGATTCTGTGTCTCCCTCTCTCTCTGGCCCTTCTGAAAGGCGTGCAGTGCTAGGTCATTGAGGTTTTGGTTTGTAATTCCCTAACGATACATGGCTTGGAGCTATGTTTGTGTGGCTAGTGATGATGTGTCTTCTCTGCTGAGGTGTCTGTTCAGACCTTTACCTGTTTTTAGTGGGGCTGGTTGTCTTATCGTTGGGTTACGAGGGTTCTTTGTATATTTTGACTACAAACCCTTTGTTGATACGGGCTTTGCCAATATTCTCTCCCAGTCTTGCCTTCCGGGTCCCCGAACAAGGTCTTTCACGGAATGGAAAGCTTCATTTTGAAAAGTACACGTTACTGCTTTTTGTGCGGGGGTGGGTCGTCTTTTGGTGTCTTGCGGGAGGCTCATCACCAAACCCGAGGTCATGTAGATTTTCTTCTGTGTTTATTCTAGAGTTTTTGTAGATTTGCATCTGAAATTCATCTGCGGACAGTTTTGAGTGCGTTTTGGTGTACGTAGTCATGTCTGCGGCTGCATTCATTGCATTCCGTGCAGTTTCCAACGAATTGTTCCTTAACGACCCTTGGCTAAGAGGCGGGATGGGTGGCTCCGTTCAGTGTGACTTTCAACGCGATAAGGGATCCAGCGGGCGCCCTGGCCGCCCTCGACCGGCGGCTGGACGACCCGCACTGCCCCCGAGGGCCGACAGGGGGCGGCCGCCGCACCCCGCGCATGCGTGTTCCCGGGCCCCGCCCCGTCTCCGCGTGCCAGCTGCCCCGAGCGAGCTGGGTCGCCCTGACGCCGGCCGGGGAGGCGCGTTTGGGACCGTGCGGGCCGCGCCCACGACCTCGAGCCCCGCTGTGGAGGTGCCCCGGGGCTTCGTGGCTTCGTGTGTCCGGTGGATGCTGGCAGGAGCTGGGGAAGGAGGAGGCGAGGCCGCGAGAGGCGGAGGTGAGCGTGTGGGAGGAGGGGGTGAGGACGCGGGAGGAGGGGGAGTTGAAGACCCAGCGGCGGCGGAGAGGCGAGGCTTGGAAGGACGCAGTGGGCCCGGGGGGCTCAGTAGTGGGCGGCGGGCGTGGGTGTCCGGCGTGGCTCTGGTGAGGGCGGCCGCCAGGGGTGGCGCCGTGCCTGGCGGGTCCTCCCCCTGCCGCCCGCGCCACCCCGCCCCAGGGGCGGCAGATGTGCGTGTGGTTGGGTGGCGGGAGCCTGTCGCCTCCGGCTCGTTGGTCTTTCCCCCTCTGCTTTGGCCGTGGGGGCAGAAGCACGCGGCTGGGTTGTGTGTTCTTGGACTTGGATCGGGGCCGCCGTGAGTCTGGCCGCCCTGGGGCAGCGTGGGTGCGGGCAGGAGGGACTCCTGCGCCCCCGAGCACCACGTGTGCGTCCTCGTCGGGTCTGGCAGTCTGCGCGGAGGCCCTCTGGCCCTGCGTGGCTCAACTGAAAGGCTGGGGCTTCCGCTCGGACCCTGTGAGCTCTGGCTGCCGTGGGCCCCCCCCCCCTCCCCGGGCCCTGCCGCTCGGCCCCCCCCCCCCCCAAAGTCCCGCTGTCCCCAGGCAGCGGCTCCTCTCTGCCCGGGCGTGGACGAGGCTCCCACTCACCGGGTCAGTCCTTCCCTCCCGCCCGGAAGCCGTGGGGCGCCTTCTCCCCCTGCGGGCACCTGCACCAGTTGCCCTGGCGAGCAGCGAGTGAGTTCGCTTTCCATCAGGAGGAGAGAGAAAGCAAAAACACACCCAGAGAGGGGGACCCTGGAAATCCAGTGGCACCCGAGAGCCGCCACAAGTCGCTCTGTCCACCCCACCGCCCACCTGTGCCTCTGGGGCCCAGAAAGAGAGCCGCTCTTCCCAAGTGGCCGAAAAATACAGACCTGCGTTTTCAGAGAGGGTGGCGAGGCAGGCCCGGGCTTTATTTAGTCCAACCCCGGAATCAGGAACCACCCGCCCCTTCGATGCTCCGGGGCCAGAGCGGGAAGGGGCGGGCACAGACGGCGGGCCAGGTCACCAAGCAGGGCCATTTTCCTTCAGAAACTGTCAGTGGGGTCGGGACACGGACGAGGTTAAAGAAGACGGACATCCGTGTGTGTGTGTGTGTGTGGTGCACGCGTGAGCGTATAAACGTAGGAGATGTATGGCTCTATGACGTGACTACGTGTGACTTACAATACGATCTCCGAGCTGTTGGTTTAGAAATTATTGCATAGAAAGTGTAGAATGTTGTAGTTAGTAGAAAAAGTTTTTAGGTTTATTTTTGGGAGAGACAGAGACAGTGCAGGCGGGGGAGGGGCGGAGAGAGAGAGAGAGAGAGAGAGAGAGAGAGAGAGAGAATGAGAGAATCCCAAGCAGGCTCCAGGCTGCCAGTGCGGAGCCCCGTGTGGGGCTCGAACCCACAAGGCCGCGAGATCATGCCCCGCACTGAAGCCAAGAGTCAGATGCCGAACCGACTAAGCCACCCGGGTGCCCCTAGGATGTTTTGGTGATTTTGGGAATGAGCGTTCTCCCTGGTAGAATCAGGGTGGGCTTCCCTGAGGAGGTGCCAGGGAGCTGGATTGGGGGTGACAAAAATCAGTGTGCTGAGGGTGCGAATCCTGCAATGATCCCCTGAAAGTCTTCTGTCCCCCACTTTGTTGATGAGAGAATCACGGGGCTCACTCCCTTCCCCACCTTTGCCACCCTCCACCTCCCTTGTCTTCCGTGATGAGTCCCTGGTTCCCAAGGGTATCCCTGCGCATCGTGTCCACGTGTCAGGGGTGACTCGTGGCCCCGCAGACCCGTATGTGGAAATGCTGACTCCCGGTGCCTCAGAATGTGGCCTTATTTGGAAATAGCGTTTTTGTAGATATGATTAGTTCGGATGAGGTCACGCTGGGTAGGTGGATCCCTGCGCCGGTAAGACTGGTGTCTTTACAAAAAGAGGGTGTTTGGACACAGATCCACACACACACACGCAGGGAGAAGGTCACGTGAGGGTGGAGACAAAGGTCAGGGTGCCGTGTATAAGCCAAGGGACCCCAGAGATGGCCAGCGGCCCCCAGAGGCTGGGGGAGAGGCCTGGAGCCCACCCTGCCCACCCCTGGCTCTCGACTTCAGGCCTCTGGAGCCTCGAGAGAGTAAATTCCTGTTGTGTGAGCCCCGAGTGTGTGGCGCTCTGTGACCGCAGCCCTGGAGGCCAATCGGCCGCGCTCTCAACATTAAACCCGCCCTCGGGTGTAAACACCCGAGTCCCCGGGGTCCCAAGGTGGGAAAGGAGACCCAGCACGATTCAGGTTAAGGGGCACCCCCCGTTTATTGAGCACCTGCTCCGTACCCGGCACCGTGCTGGGCACAGCGATCCCCAGAGTGACCTCTGAGGTCGGCGAGATTGCCCCGTTGCGCAGATGAGGAAACTGAGGCTCAGAGGACACGGGCCTTACCCAGAGCCCCCCAGCCCGCCCCAGCCCTGAGCATCCAGGGTCAGCCCCCGTTTGCCCGACTGGGGAGCTCTGGTCCTATTGATGGAGCGCCCGCCCCCGTCCTCTGAGGTCTTCCTCGGCAGAGGCTTCCAGAGTCTCCTCGTCTTCTCTTCTCTCGCCCCGTAGGGCGGTCTGAGCGCTCTAAACGATAACAAGCGGGAATGACGAGGGCAGGGACAAGTACTGAGCCCTTTCTAAGGGGCTTCGTGCAGGTTCGTTCGCCTGACGCTCCCCACGATCCCACAGGGGGATACTGCTATTCGCCCTGCTTTGCAGGCGAGGCATCTAAAGCACAGAAAGGTTAAGGACCTGTCCTGAGGTCACACAGCTTGGGCACAGTGGGTTTGGTTCCAGGTGGTGTAGCCGGGGCCGTACTTACTTGCTTCACTGCCGTTAGAATTTGTCAGAAAGACACGAGACGCTCCCTGCCCCCTCGACTGTGGGACGTGGCGCCCCCCTTGTCCCCCACCCACTGGGTGACTACCCCTACCCCGATTGGTACCAGGCTGCTCCTTTATCTGACTCGGGTGAGCACGGAGGGGTTTTCCTGTAGAACCAGAAATGTGCTTTGCCGCGCTCGTTGGGTGCCCTGGAGTATAGGTACCTTATGACTTCCCTCAAATTTGAGAAATTCAGGCTTCTGACACCCGTGGGCCCCAGGGCACAGGAGCCACCCGTGCCGAGCCCTCGCCTCTCGAGCCGCCACGCTTCAGGACGCCTCTAGGGGGCACTCAGGACAGGCGCTGGCGGCACAGGGCCGGTTTACGTGTTGATGTGATTTCGCTTCCAGGCCAGTCCAGGCCAGACCCCGGGGGAGGGCTGCACGCTCCCCAAGCTGTGCCGCCTTCTCAGGATGTCCCGCAGACCCCTGTTCTGAGACGGCCTCCCCTTTGTCGCGGGATTGACGGCCCCACCCCCAGCGCTCACCTGGCCAGTGAGAGACCACGGGACAGCTGGGGAGGAGACGGTGTCCGTGAGTGGCCGAGCATCGCGATGTCCGTAAAGCCCGTGCATCTTGGCTCTAAAATCCTGCCGGGAGAGACCGGGACGGGTGGGGTGGGGGTGGGGAGAAGGTGCACGGCCGGCACCACCCCCACCTGTGCTGTAATCTACAGTAGTCCTACCACCCCACTTTATAGATGGGGACACTGAGGCCCGGAGGGGCCAGGTAGTCACACAGGAAATTAGAGATTGCTCTTTCCCCTAGAAGAACGTCACAGAGGTGAGCGAAGGTCCCGGAGCCCGTTCAGTCTGCATATAACCTCGTATGGTGGTTTCCAAGCTTCCGGCAAATGCCTTGACCCGTCACCCATCGGGAGCCGGGATAGGATTCTCCTCCCGTTGAATGTGTCCTCAGTGACGGACTCACGCCCAACAAATAGACTGTGGCAGGAGTGACACGTGAAAGGTGGTACCTATTCTGCCTGCCTCTGTCATGGGATGCTCGCTTCCGACCCGCTGCCGGGCCTCCCGGAGAGGCCGCGGGCAGGGTAGGCACGCGGGCTGCAGGCCCCACTGAGGACGCAGGCGGGTCGGGCTTTGCGGCATGCGGCTCAGGCCGTAGCCCTGGGCCCTGAGCGCGGAAGAACCCTGTGTTCCGTCTGACACGCTGCTGTCACCGTCTTGAAATTCTTTTTTTTAGTTTTTAACGTTTTTATTCATTTTTGAGAGACAGAGACAGAGCACTAGCAGGGGAGGGGCAGAGAGCGAGAGGGAGACCCAGAACCCGAAGCAGGCCCCAGGCTCCGAGCCGTCAGCACAGAGCCCGACGCGGGGCTCGAACCCACGAACCGTGAGATCGTGCCCTGAGCCGAAGTCAGATGCTCAACCGACTGAGCCCCCCGGGCGCCCCTTGAAACGCTTAATAATTGTTGAACGAAGGGCCCACGGTTTCATTCTGCACTGAACCCTGCAAACCAAGAGGCCTGTCCTGTACCCGGATAATAGCCATCATCCGCCAGATACGGTGCGGAAGCCTTTGAAGTGACTCCGGCCCCAGCTGCCGACTGACTGAAAACCCAGGAAAGACCCGCACGAGACCGTCCAGCTGAGCCCCCAGAAGATAACCACAGCAAGTGGTAGCCGTTTTCCAGCACTGGGTGTGGTGTGGTGTTTTCTAGATAAGTCCGCTCTTGATTTTCATCAGATCAGATAGGGATAATACGCATTTTGTCTGCATCCAAACTACGGCAGACGTCAGCCTGGGATGCTCTTTGTCGTTGTTGATTCCTGTGTCTGGTTTTTTTTTTTTAATTTTATTTATTATTTATCTTGAAAGAGAGAGAATGAGTACGGGAGGGAGAGGGAGAGAATCTCAAGCAGGCCCCGTGCTGGCAGAGCAGAATTTGAGGTGGGGCCCAATCTCACAACTCTGACATCATGACCTGAGTCAAAATCAAGTCAGACATTCAACTGACCGAGCCACCCAGGCACCCCTCGTGGGTTTGTTTAAAAAAATTTTTGTTAGGGGCACCTGGGCGGCTCAGTCAGTTAAATGTCTGACTACAGCTCAGGTTATGATCTCGTGGTTCGTGAGTTCGAGCCCCACATCAGGCTCCGGGCCGTGGAGCCTGCTTCGGATTCAATGTCTCCCTCTCTCTCTCTCTGTCCCTCCCCTGCGCTCTCTCCCTCTCTCAGAAAATGAATAAAACATTTAAAAAATTTTTTTAAATTTTTTTAAAGCTTATTCATTTATTTTTGAGAGAGACAGGGCTAGTGTGCTGAGCAGGGGGAGGGGCAGAGAGAGAGGGAGGGAGAGAACCCCAAGCAGGGCCCATGCCATCAGCACAGAGCCCAACGCAGGGCTCGAGCCCATGAAGCCATGAGATCGTGGCCTGAGCCGAAGTCAGACGCTTCACAAACGACCGAGCCACCCAGGCGACCCAGGATTCATCAGAGTGAGTCTTCAAAATTATAACCATTGCAAAATGTTGCCAATGAAAACTGCTTCTGAATCGAGACAAGTGAAAATCAAATTCAGCCCCACACCATCAGATAGAAAAGGGAGCGTTTGTGATGTGTACCTCGAGGTCTCTCTCCGGGTCGTAGTTCTCCAGGGTCTGGAAGGCGCTGGAATATACCTCCACCGCTTTGGCATGTAAGACCATCTCAATAGTGACAAAGTCCAAAAAAATTTTCTGTGGGGAGAGCAGGCGGAATCACATAAACCACATTCTCAAAGCCCTGGGGCCATCTTGAATACGGGGGGGGGGGGGGGGGGGGGGGATGGGGGTAGGGACTGTTACTTTGTTACTTGCCCTTATGGGGCAGGTCCAAGGCCAACGTAACTTTTGTTTTTGCCGAACAGACAATACGTTCCCATTCAAAAGCTGCCTCGCCCAGGAATTGTTCGGGAAGCAGAGGGCGTGTTTCTTGGTGACTCTAAGGGGCAGGCTTTGCTCTGCCCTGTCACCTGGGCTCATCTGCACAGCCTTTGCTTCTGAGGACAGGTGTTTGCAGCTTGATGGCTACAAAACCTTTGGCCTCTGTCACCCATGGGCCGTGAGTGGATCTTCCGGGAGAGACCTCAGAACCTCGCCAGAACGTAATTTTGTGATAGAGATATTGATTTCTCTAGATCAGATGGTTCGGCTCAGCTCAACAAGCTCTAACGGAGTTCCCACTGCATGCCCAGCCCCAGTGGGGGCTCCTACTGTGTGCCAGGCTTCACATAAGCTCCTCCTGTGTGCCAGGCCTCACATAAGCTCCTCCTGTGTGCCAGGACTCACATAAGCTCCTCCTGTGTGCCAGGACTCACATAAGCTCCTACTGTGTGCCAGGCCTCACATAAGCTCCTGTGTGCCAGGCTTCACATAAGCTCCTACTGTGTGCCAGGACTCACATAAGCTCCTCCTGTGTGCCAGGACTCACATAAGCGCCTCCTGTGTGCCAGGCCTCACATAAGCTCCTACTGTGTGTCAACTTAGGAGGAGAGGCTCCTACTCTGCTTTGGGCCCCAGCAGGACACGGGCTCGGTGTTGGGGGAGGAGTGGGCGGTTTGGAAACCCACCAATCACATAAACATTGCCGTGCCTGCTGGGGGAGGCAGGCTCAGAGGAAGTCCCCAAGCGAGCACAGGAGGGGGGAGGGGCCAAGGCCAAGGTGGTGATGGGGATACGTGCGTCCCGTCTCCTTCCTTCTGCCCCTGGGAGGCTGGCCTGGTGGTCACCTTCTGCCATTTACTGGCGTGTGGCCTCTCTGACCCTCAGTGACTTCATCTGCACGGTAGGGACACGTGTGGTCCCAATTCACCAAGCCCCGTGAGTCAGTATGGCGGTTGCGTCCGTGTCCCCGGATCACCACCAGCTCCACTGGGGACTTTGTCAGAAATGCGGACTCTGCAGCCCAACCAGGGCGGGCCGGTCGCCGGGTGATCTGCGTCTGAGGCAGCCCTCCAGATTTCTGACGCACGCCCAGCGGTGTGGACCCCCGGACGAAAGCGTCACTCACGTGCTCTCACAGGAGCCAGAGAGCTCTTTTGTCAATGTGATCATTGTACATACAGAAACGTGACCTAACCCCGATACGGTGGTAATCATTCTTTCCAGTTCTGAGGGGTTTTTTGTTTGTTTGTTTGTTTTCTTGTTTTTCTCTTGCGGAACTGGGAGCGCTTTTTAGGGGATGGTCTGGATAAGTGCCTCTTCCAAACTTAATCCCCAAAGTTCAAAGGGTGCCCGCTTTCAACTGCGTGCGTTTGCTGGCCCCTAACTGGGGAGCCCAAGCCTCTTGTGCTCAACTCTCGCTGGCACCCCGCGGGCCTCATAAACAGCAGATGCCTGATGGTGGCCTGCTGGTGACTTCGGGTCCTGCCTGCCGCACAGAGGCGGAGCACCAGCGACCATCACCGCTCCCGCTTGTGCGTTACTTGTTCGTTCGTCTCCCAGACGTTCCCTGAGTACTGCTAAGTGCCAGGCCCTGGACCCTGTGCAGGGACCCGGCAGGGGGACACGACAGCCAGGCGCCGTGCCGTGCCCCACGTGTGCGTGCCCTGTGGCGCACGGCGTCGGGGGGCAGGCATGGAACAGCAAGTCGCCCCCCACGCTCTCCACTCCCTAACGAATGGCGTGCATCATGGGTCTTCCCCGGGGTGGCAACTTCATGAGGACAGGGGCCTTCCTTTTCTGGCTGTGGTGTCCCGGCACCAGGCACAGCGCCTGGCACATAGTAGGTGTGTATTTAACATGTGTTGGATTAATGAGGGAATTAAAAATACAATTAACCTATCCGCCACGCCCCGGGATAACTGACCCCAGAGGGAGCAGAGCAGTGAATCGACGTCAGGGCCGGACTGGGCTGGGGGTCCAGGTGAGTGTCGCTGGAGATGAGGGGGTGTCACCTTGATGCAGAGTAAGGGCTAAGCCTTCCTGGCAGAGGGGCACAGCCTGTGCAAAGGCACTGGGGTGCGTCGGGGGGTTGGCGCCCTTGAGCTTGGAGTGATGCGTCCAAGATAAGGCCGGGTTGGGCTTCCGGAGGCTTGGGGAGGATTTCCGCCTTTATCTTTAGAATCAGGGAAGCTGTGGGAGGGCATTAAACCCAGGCGAGACAAGTTACAGCTGCCTTTTGTGAGGTCCCCGGGGCTGCAACTTGGGAAATGGACCGGATGGGGGATCGAGAGTGGGTGCAGGGACCTCTGTGACCAGCCGGGGCTCTGGGCCCAGGAGTCTGGGTTGCAGTGCCGGCGGCAGGGGTGCGTGAGGAGGAAGCTCCCGTGCCCAGCCCCCTGCGCCTAACCACGGCTGGCTCGGCGGAGGGTGAGGAAAGGAGGAGGGAGTGAGGGCAAAGGCTGCGGGTCCCTCCGTGGCGAGGAGGGCGTCGGGGGACGGAGTCTGCCAAACTGGCCTGGCGGGGAGCCGGGCCCGGGTGCTCAGAGGCGGGGCTGTGAGCGCTGAGCGGCTAGATCGGGCCAGGATTAATCGTCCTGGGAGCCGGGGCTCTGAGAGCCGTCTGGGCAACGGGTGTTCGCCCACGCTCACGTACACGCATCTGCGCTCACACACACGTGCACACGCACACTCCCGCAGACAGGCACGGGCTCACGCACACACACACCCACACACTCCTAGAGGCCAGAGCACGTCTACCACAGGGCGACCACCGCTACCTGAAGATCTGTCAGCTTCCGCTTCTGGAAGGCTTCAATCCTCTCCCCCAGCCGGTGGGTGGTGTGGCTGGCATCCGCCGAGGCCCTCTGCACGCTGGTCTCTGCCTGGCTCCGGAGGTGGGAAGTGTCACGGGGTGGTTCTGGCCTTTGGACACTATTCTGGATCATTTTCAGGTCTTCCTCTGGGTCAGCTCCCTGCCTCACGGACGCCTCTCGCCAGTTTGGTCATCGGAGGAAAGGCCGAGTGCGACCGTGGTGGAAGGGGCAGGCGCTGCTCGGACAGACCTGCTGACTAGCCGCGTGACCCCGGGCAAGTCGCTAAACCTCTCTGAGCCTCACTTTCTCTGCCTGTAACGGGGGACGGCGATCGCAGCGGCTTTGCATCAAACGGGGGGCACCTGCCGAGCTATCCTAACAGGTGCTGCGCTGTCGATGATGATTAATTCCCGCACGTGGAACGTTCTTTAGGTAATTAGCCAATTCGTATGACCCGGTCCCACGCCGGGCACCCTCGGAGTGGAGCTCCACGCCTGCCCCTTACCTCCCTGGCGTGACCTAAGGCAGGTCACGTCTTTCGGCCTCGGCTTCCTCATCTAGATGATGGTAGTGGGGCTACAAGTTCAAAGTGCCCCCAGCCCACTGCTGGCCCCGCACCTCTGACTCGCATCCTGAGCCCAGGGCTGTGCACGCACCTGCGCAGGTAAAGGTTCACCTGGCTCTTTGGGGAGGTCGTCCGTCACCTGCACGGGGCTCGGCCTTGCCCAGACACACGCGGGGCACTCACCTGGGACTGGGGAGGGTGCTGTTAAGGAGCCAGGTGACTCGGCAGCCCCTGCCCAGAGGACGCCTGTGACGGACGCCCAGTGTGGCCCGGCAGCCTTGGGCCCACGGCCCAGGGAAGGATACAATCGTTAGCCGATCCGACGGTGACTTCTGCCTCAGTTTCCCCAGCTTTGCCAGTTGCTTGATCTCGTTCTTCTGGACTTGCTTTAACTTCTTGATCTCGGCCTAAAGGAGGGAGGAGGGCTGCGTCTTGCATGTCCAGATGGGCCACTCTGGTCAGCCGGTGCCCCCCCCCCCCGCTTACCCGCGTCTGCTTGATGTGGGCCCCGTAGAGTTTCAGGGGGCTGATGACCTTGGTCTCCAGCCTCTCGACCTGGGGGAGTGTGGACAGGCAGAGAGTCAGAGCGGACAGAACCGGGGAGGCTTGGCGGCTGCACGGATAGAGCGCCGTGGGCACACCCATGGGTGGGTGCGTGGCAGGAGCCCGTGGGGAGCTGTGGACGCCCGGGACGCGGTCCCTCGTCCCTTAGGGTTGTGAGCGCCGCCTGAGCTCAGGGCTCGACCTCCCAAAGGCTCCGGCAGCACATTTCATCCCACGAGCCTTGTTTCCTCACCTGTGAAATGGGTATAATGACTGTGCCCACTGAGGGTTTCGTGACGGTTCATTGGGACCCGTGGCTCTTTCAGTTCTCCAGCCTGCCTCACGATCTCACGCGGGGGCTAAACAGACTCACTGGGAGCCCAGAAGGGCAGGGGATTCAGACCCGACTGAGCCAAGTGCGCTATGCAGCCCCCGAGGGCACAGCATGGTCTTGGGGCGGATGCCTCACAGCCCCGAGTCAGTGCCTAACTGCCAGGTGTAGGAGTCCCCGACCCCTTCCCCCCCAGGCTCCTTAAGACCCTGATTGCCAGGCACCGCCCCCAGGGGTGCTGACTCAGCAGGTTCTCCGTGAGGCCCAGGAACCTGCATTTCTAGCAAATTCCCGGGTGAGGCCGATGCCTTGACGCCCAGTGGCCTGAAAATTTGGCCTGACGGATGGGAGTCCCGTCTTAGAATCCCCCCATGCCCGTTCCTTTTCCTTATCCTGTGGGATAAACACGAATCTAGAAGAAAAGATATATATGTTTTCCCAGGAGTCCAAAGGCAGAGGGACTTTCCTCCCTGCTTTCCTTCCAGCATTTTCTTTTTAGAAAACCTGCGATGAGAAATCCTTTCTCTGTCCCTTTGGGACGTATGTAAACCTTTTTAGAAGCAGCGGAGCGCGGCTTCCGCCCTCAGACCTGACCCCCCGCGAGGGATCCCCCCGGGGCCACCCCGCCTACCTCGGCCTGCCGGTAATCCTGGACTTTGGCCAGGTCCTCGGCGAAGCTCCTCAAGGTGGCCCGCATGTCGGGGTGCTCGGTGTTGGCGAAGTCGGTGAGCTGTTTGACCAGCCGGTCGGCCTTGTCCCGCACCTGGGCCGTCTTGCGGGTGTAGGCAGCCAGCATCGAGCAGAACTGGCCCAAGTGCTTCTCGGCGTCGGTCACCGTGTCCTCCATCACCCTCACCTGGCTGTCCCTGGGGAGGTGGGGCCCGAGAGGCCGTTCTGGGCCCCGGTCGGGACAGCCACACAGGGTCGCCCGCCTGCCACCCTGCGCCCGGTCAGGCGCCCGGTCCCTCCCTCCCGGTTCCATCGAGGCAGAGTCGGGAGACCGGCCAGGCGGCAGGGCTGGTCAAGCGGCCGGCGGGAATGCAAAGGCTGCTTTGGCTCCAAATCCAGTCTTACCCTCCCTGGGACCCTGAGTGGGGCTTTTCTATTCCTGGCAGAGTTATTCTTCTTCTCTTCCTAGCTGCGATCGCCTCTTTCTCCAAATCCCCTGAGTTTGCCTTTCCCCCCAGCTGTGGAAATTCTCTCCTCTCTCCGAACCCTGAAGCTTTTTGTTTTGTTTTTTTAAATGAATAAACTTTAGGTGCGCCTGGGTGGCTCAGTCGGTTGAGCGTCCGACTTCGGCTCAGGTCATGATCTCACGGTTCGTGAGTTCGAGCCCCGCGTCGGGCTCTGGGCTGACGGCTCGGAGCCTGGAGCCTGCTTCTGAGTCTGTATCTCCCTCTCTCTCTCTGCCCCTCCCCTGCTCACGCTCTGTCTCTCTGTCTCTCTCAAAAATAAACATTAAGAAAAAGAATAAACCTTTTTAGGGGGCCAGTTTCAGGTTTGCAGGAAAACGACGTGGACAGTGTAGAGAATTCCCCTGTTTCCTCTGCTCGGAGCACACACGGTTTCCCCCGTTATTAACGGGGCTGCGTTTTTAAAGAAGTTCACCGGGTGGTCCCGAGGCAGCCTTGAGTGTGTGACCCTCAGAGCAACCAGGCATCAAAACGAATGGGTAAGGGGCAGGCGCGCTGTAGGAGAGCATCAGTAGAATCTGGCCAGAGGAGTGCGGTCAGGGACGACCCCACAGGGGGATGTTGTCTGCTGGGCCCTGAGGCTCGAAGGGAGATTTTCCAAGTGGACATGAGTGAGGGACAGAGGGCTTAGACCCCGTGAATTTGGCTTCCCCGGAGCTGTGGACAGTAATGCTGGAGAAGCAGAGGTCAGCTTCTGGAAGCCTCCCTGGTCTGGAGCCCCGTCTTCCCCTGACCTTGAGGTGGGGTCGTGTGGGAGGGAGAGCGCCCCTTACCGCCGGCCGCCCCCATCCCTCTTGGTGCATCAGGCCCCCGAACCCTGCTGCCCCCTCCCTCCCGGCCAGGGCCAGCGCAGAGCCGCTCACCTGGACAGAACGACGCTCATTGTGACCAGAGGCACCAGCTGTTCTGGGCTAAGGGAATAGGGACAGGGCCCCGGGGGTCCCTGGGGGAAGCCGGCAGGGCTGGGCGCAGCTGCGCCGTCTCGGCTCAAAGGACGCTGCCACCTGGTCGCCGGGCAACGTGGCCACCCACAGCTACCCTGGGAGGAGCCCCAGCTGCTTGCCTGGCAACCTGTCCCCGGGCCAGCCCCGCCCACCCTTGCGTCAGCTGGGGGGAGGCGTCCCAGGGAGCCCCCACTCCTCGTCTGAAGGTGGGGGTTCCCCGAGAGGCAGCAGGGACCGGAGTTAGGGCAGCTTGCCGTGCCTCAGCCCCTGCTTGCCCAGGGCCCTTCCTAGCCACGAGGGGCGGCCACCCAGCCTTCCCCAAAGTCTGGGAGTGGCCGGCAGGGTCCTAGGAGGGACCGAGAGGCTCAAGAGGGGTGTGTGGGAAAACACAGTCGGCCTGGGGGGGTCCCGGAGCCTTGTCGCTGAACGGAGGGGATAGGACACCAGCCCAAAGGAACTCCTTTAACGTTTCAATCACCATTTCATTATTTTCCCCCTTATTATAAAAACAGTACCAGCCCATTGTTAGAAAAGCGAGAAAATAAAGACACGAAAAGAAAACCCCAGGCCACCTGGAAAATTGTACTAACTTACGACACGTTGTACTAATTGTAAGGTTTGTTCGTTTCAGGGCATGAACGTTTTACCTACAGAAAGGAAGTACCCAAGTAGCAACGGTGTCAGAGGCCGGGTGAGAAGAGGGGCAGGTGCGGGGCAAACACAGAGAGCAGAACGTTGGCACCTGTCGCCGCTGCGGGACTCCCCAGACGACCGTGTTCGCCTTGCCTGTCTGGAGGTTTCCACAGTGGAGAGCGTTTTTTCAAAAGCACCTATAAAAGCAGGGACTTTAAGAGTCGGCTGAACACGGGCTCAGCCCCCAGCCCCCAGCCCCCAGCCCTACTGTGTGACCTTGGGCTCACCGCCTGTGTAAAAGGGGACCCTGACAATACCTCCTTGCCTTGCCCACGCTTAGAAGAAATAAGTCTGGGGGCGCCTGGGGGGCTTAGTTGTGAAGCGTCCGACTTCGGCTCAGGTCGCGATCTCGCGGTCCGTGAGTTCGAGCCCCGCGTGGGGCTCTGTGCTGACAGCTCAGAGCCTGGAGCCTGCTTCGGATTCTGTGTCTCCCTCTCTCTCTGCTCCTCCCCTGCTTTCTCTCTCTCTCTCTCTCAAAAATAAATAAACATTAATTTTTTTTTTTTTTAAATAGAAGTCTCTGGTGTGCGGGTAAAGGGACAGGGCAGGGGCCGGACCCCCGAGGTGGTGACGGCTCCCCCGTGGCTGCTGCCTGCCCCCTCCCTACCCCGTGTTCCCGTGGACCCTGAGCAGTGCGTGAGCACGACTCAGCTTCCTCCTGCGTAGATCCACGTGGGACCCACCGCCTCCTGTGACCCGCGCGCCTAGGCTCTGCCGGCCATCACGCGGCTCTTCCCTGTACGAAGCTGGGCACCTGGTCGGCTCCCTCTCACATCCTTGGCTCCCTTCGCTCGTGGGGGCTGCACTGAGTTGAATAACGTCTCCCCCAATGTCCACCTAGAACCTCTGAAAGCGGCCTTATTGGGAAAGAGGGTCTTTGCAGATGTCATTAGCGACAGGGGTCGTGCTGGGGTAGGGGGGCTCTAGTCCAGCAACTGGTGTCCCCGTAAGAAGAGAAGGCAGAGGCACGGGGACACGGCCGTGTGACCCAGGGGCTGAGACTGGAGGGATGTGGCCACTGGCCAGGGACCGCCGGCAAGACCGGAGCTGGACAAGGCTCCAGACCGTCCCCTGGCGCCCTCGGAGGGAGCTCGGCCCTGCCCGCACCTTGACTTCGGACCTCTGGCCGCCGCGCAATAGGACAGACCTCCGCTGGGGGCCGGTGACCTGCCTGCTGTCCCGGTCCTCTGACCTCACACCTGCGCCCTACACTTTTGATTATCCCTTTGGACGGTTAGTCCCCTCCTGAGCAGGCCCGGCTGCGAGTCTCGTCCAGGTCGAGAGGTGCCCACAGCGGAGGAGGCCCCTTTGCCCCGGGGGTTCTGGGTCCCGTCCCCGGCACCTTCTCGGGTCCTTGGCCAGAGAAGCATCCCCGCTCTGGGTCCTTGTCCCTCAGCGCTCCTTCCTGCCGGCTGCGCGTGAGTGCGCCTCTCCTCGCGGAGAAGCTCTCCCAGCTGACTTCCCCAGCCCTCCTCTCGTCTGCTCCCGCTTAGTAGAACTTTGGAGAACAAGTGGCCTCTGTTTCCGTCCCTCCCTCTCGCCTTTCCAGCCACTGCCTCGTTGTGGTCACTAAATCTGGTGCCCTTCCTCAGCCCTGTCCCCTGCCAGCAGCATCCAGACCTCCTTGTGTGTCCCTCCCTCCCTCCTTCCCTCTCTCTCCCTCCCCCTGCCCCCCTCTCTGTCTCTGTCTTTCTGTCTCTCTCCAGCTTCTTCATTAAGGACTCATGCAGATAATCCCCGTGATAGCCAGACGCGGGGAGCCCTGTGTGGCCGGTTCGCATTCGCTCCTGACTCACTCAGAAGCCGTAACAGACTCTCTCCTCCCAAAGGGTGGGTTTTCTTTTAAAAAGCAGGAGTTGGAGGGGCACCCGGGAGGCTGAGTCGGCTGAGCGTCTGGCTCTTGATTTCGGTTCAGGCCATGATCTCACGGTCTGTGAGTTTGAGCCCCATGTCAGGCTCTGTGCTGACAGCTCAGAGCCCGGAGCCTGCTTCAGATTCTGTGTCTCCCTCTCTCTCTGCCCCTCCCCTGCTTGCGCCCTGTTTCTCTCCGGAAGATGAATAAAGATAAAAAAAATTTTTTAATGTCAGCTTTTCAGGTAACCGAGTCCTGGGGTCGCATTCCTGGGTCGACCGCCTCGCCCTCAGGGTTTCCAGTAGTCCGCCAGGCTCGGGTGCAGGGGTCCCCGGGAAGGCGTCTGGTGGCTGTGGTCAGCGCCCACCGTTGGCTGACTTTCTGTGCGGGAGGTGGTCCTCCGTGCCCTGGGTGGGCCTCATGCAATCAGTCGCAGGCCTTTTGAGCCAAACTGAGGTTTCCCGGGGACGAAGAAAGTCTCGAGGCCACAGCGTCAGCTCCGGCCTAAGTTTCCAGCCTGCTCGCTGGATTTTGGACTTGTCAGCCCTCACGACCCCACGAGCCAACCCCTTACGATAAGTCTGTCATCTACCTGCCTGGTTCTGTTTCCCTGGAGACCCCGGCTCTTCTAGGATGAGGAGAAGCTACGGGAACCGGGTCGGGGTTCGGCCGCTGGGGACGGGCGTCTGTGTTGCAGACAGTGGCCACAGGAGGGCAGCAGAGACCCCCTAATGGGCACCTCCCGGGTGGCGCGGGCAGAGCGGCCCGGGGACCTGGAAACACAGGGCAGGAAGCACACGCAAGAAAGCACGGCCTGAGCCCAGATGGCAGAAAGCAGCGGGTGGGAGAGGAAGGGCGACGTTTGAATTCACGTCTTAGAGGCTTTTAGGAACCTTGAAAAATGGAAACCACCTTGTCGTAGGGCCACCTAGAGACATCTTGCGGCCAGAGGGAGAACAGCTAGGAGACAGGGAGGGACGCAGACCTCCTGACCCTTTGCCCAGAATCCAGCGTGGGTCTGCAGAGAGCAAGGACGGTCTCCTAGGAGACCTCATGGGACTGTCACACCCAGGAAGTTAGCACGGACGCAGCGCTGGCATCCAGTACCCTGTCCGGAAATTCACGCGTCCCCCATTGTCGCATGTGGGTCCCTGCAGACTCAGGAGGGGCTGCGATCCCTGCCCGATTCTTGGTCTCCTTAGAGTGGGAAGTGCCCTCAGCCTTTTTTTTTTTTTTCTTCCAGGATACTGACTTTTCTATTTTGCAACTTTTTATTTGGAAATAACTTCAGTCGTACAGAAATAACGCAAGACTCTTTCACCCAGACTCCCCGATTGCGAACATTTTACTGAGTTTGTCTCATCGCCCTCTCTCCCTCTTTCCGTGTAGTTTATTTTCTGAACCCCCGGACAGCGAGTTGTGGACCCGACGCCCCCTCGGACCCAGACCCTTCGTGTGTGTTTCCTAAGAGCACGACCGGCCTCTTACGCGGCCACAGAACAGACGGCAAAATCAGGAAATTACCTCTGCTTACACAGTATTATTCTATTATCTCATGTACAGACTTTGTTCAGAATTCACGCTTGTCCCGGTAAAGTCGTTCTCGTGAAGAAGCAAACATCATTTTCTCCTGCTCCAGGATCCAACCCAGGGTCACCGGCTGTCTTTAGCTGGCTCGATTCTGACGTTGTTGTGGCCTCTGGGCCAGTCGTTCTAGGGGACGGGCCTCCATTGGGGTCATTGATGTCTCCTGGAACATCAGGTTTCACCCTTGGGAGGAGCTCTCCCCGGTGGCCCTGGGTCTGGGCGAAGTTGATCCTCTGTCCAGGATTAGGTGTCCTGAGTGTCCCCTCCGCCCTGGCTCCCGGCTGCTGGAAGGGACACGTCCCTACGTGAGCACACAGGTCCTTGCCTCGTGGAGCTTTCTGTCCGGGGGCCCGAGTCCGGGCTCCTGGCTGGGACTCAGGACAGGCCAGGACGCCCCCACTGAGTCTCAGTTTCTTCATCCGTGAAGCGGGGACGGCAACTTCCCTCATAAGGTCACCTTGGGGAGATGTTGGGAAGGGACCCTCTGTGTCTGGCCTTAGTAACCCAGGGAGGGATGGGGGCATGAGGTCCACATGGGCAGAGGGCCTGCCCCTACACGTGTCCCCACATGTAGCCCGACCTTGCTGGGCTCAGGGAGCTCTTCCCTCCCGGGATCTGGCCTCAGACGTTGTCAGTGCAGAGACTGACTTTCGTTTTCCAGCAGCCGCCTCACCCTGTGCTGACATTTCGCGGACTGGGCGAAGCCGGGGGGCCAGCGCACGAACTCAGGGAGGGGGTTCACCTCGGGGGCGCTGCGGACCCCACGGTCGGCAGTGGTTTCGCGGTCCCGCCGGGCCCCGGCGTTCCTTCCGATTCCGAGTCCGGCTTGGGGGGGGGGGGTGTGTGTGCGGGGGTCCCGGGGGTCGTGCCGAGAGGCCCCAGTGGCACCGGGGGTGGGTAGAGCTGCCAGCCGGGTCCTGGTGGGGGAAAGCGGCAGGGTGGTCCAGACCCCCGGGAGATGGCTCCATCCCAAACGCGCCCGCGCTGGGGGGCGTCGGGCCAGCCCCGGCCGGGTGTGGCCGGCAGGGGGGACGGCAGAGTTTGTGCCCGGTTGCTGGGCCTCAGACTGGCAAAGAGCAGCCGATGGTAAACCAGAGCGGCCCAGCTCTAGGTGACGGGCGGCCCTGAAAGGTGTGGGGGTGGGGGTCTCACCCTGCCCGCCCTTCCCCGCCCCTCCCCGCCCGACTCTGACTTCTGACCTCCAGGACGTGGGATAATAAATGTGTGTTGTTTCAGCCACGACATTTGTGGTCATTTGCTCCACCAGCCACAGGAAACTCCCTTCAAATTCCAAGTCTAGCCGTTTGTCCCCTTTCTGGGGCTGGCCACGGAGGACGAGAAGACTCTGCGGGCGCCTGTCCGGGGGGCGCTGACCCTGGCGCCCCCACCGCCCTCAGCGGCTTCCTCGTGCTGCCCACTCCCGGACGGGGGCCCTGAGCCCCCGACCGGACCCCCGGCACTTAGCCCCGGCTCTTTGCTGCTGTTTTCCCCGTGGCCTGAGCCCTGATTCCCAGCCCACAGACCCTCAGGGAGGAGGACCGTGGAGCCAGACTGTCCCAGTTCAAATCCGTCCCTGCTGGGTGCCTTGGGGCGGCACGTGCCCTCTCGGAGGCCCAGTGTCCTCACCCGTATAGTGAGGGTGGGTCGTGACTGTTCTCCTGGCTTCCAAGGGCATCTTGTGAAACACCCATGAAGCTCTTTGCCGCATTTCCTGATGATGTCACTTGCTTTTTTTTTTTTTTAATTTCTTAACGTTTATTTATTTTGGGGAGGGAGAGAGAGACAGAACGTGAGCAGGGAAGGGCAGAGAGAGGGGGAGACACAGAATCTGAAGCAGGCTCCAGGCGCTGAGCCGTCAGCACAGAGCCTGACACGGGCCTCGAACCCACGAACCACGAGATCGTGACCTGAGCTGAAGTCCGACGCTCAACCGACTGAGCCACCCAGGTCCCCCTGCTCTTTCTTGTTCCATCTTTAGGGCCATGGTCAAATGTCTCCTCCCCCTGGGCTTTGTATCTTCCGTGCCGGGATACATGGTTTAATCACCTGTAAGGACAATACAGTTGCTAACATTTATTGGGCTCTTACTCTGTGCCAGGTACTGGGCTAAGTGCTGTACACAGAGTGATACATGTCACAATTATTGTTGTGCATAATAATTATCTTTCTGTCTTCATGCTTGCCCCAGCCTCTCACACATGGTAGGTCCCCTACAGCCCCTCTGCAACTGGCTGGAACTTCACCCCCGGCCAAAAACACGATGCATCATTTAGAAATAGTACTGGTTACAAGTAAAAGGAAACTCCGAATAACCATGGCTTTAAGAATATGGACATTGATTTCTCACCTGTATGATGTCGTGATGTCAGAGCCCTTCTCTTTCCTCTATTGGCTTCTACTCCTAGAGTTGTCTCCTGGTCCAAAATAGCTGCTGGAACTCCAGCCATCACATCCACCTTCTATCTGCTCAGAAGAAGGGGGCGGGGCGAGGCAAAGAAGACCAGGCCCCTTCCTTGACTTAAGTTGTGCACATCACTTTGTGCTCACATCCCGTCGGCCAGAACCCAGTCATACAGCCACACGCCTAGCTGCAAAGGAGGCTAGGGAATGTAGCCTAGGCTGCAGGGCCTGACTTTTGGCAGGCCTCACAGCTACCAACTCCCCAGGGACTCAGTTTGTACCCACGCCCACAAGAGCCCCGGCCTCAGGGAGCTCGATGTGGACTCCCTCGGTCTTTCCCAACAGGGGCCCAACGTCAGGGATCTGGGGAGCTTGGCAAACACCCTGTGCTCTCTGGAACTCAGAGTTCATGTGCTGACCCAGCACCAGTGACAGGCCTGATGTCCTTCCTCCAGGCCAGCGGGCTCCCTGGGCTCGGCATCATTTTTGTGGCGTGCCTCACTGCCCGTCTGCAGTCTTGACCAAACAATTAGGAAAGGACTCTCGGATTTCTTCAAATGAGCAGAAGAAAGCAAAGAAAACCCAAAATATGTTTCCTTTGGAAAACCCGGGGATGATTTCAAAACCCGATGATGCACAAGTCGGGAAGGGGCTGGGGTAGCTGCTCTCCGGGTCCACCTGACAGAAAAGTCCAGGAGGGCTGCGGGAAGGGCCCCCGGGGGGAGGCCCTTGTCCTGGGGGAACCGTGCTGTGTGACCTGCGTCGGGTCACCGTCCGTCTCTGAATCTCGTGTTCTGATCTGTATGAGGGCGAGACCGAGTGTCCTCCCATCTGTGCCGCCCTGGAGACCGAGCGCCCTGTACTCTGACTTGCGTATCGCTTTCTGACGGGCAGCCGGCTGGGCGCTATCTCTGGACCCCCCGCTCCGGGGAGCCCAGCCCCAGCTCCCCTCTTTGCTCCTGCTGAGCCCCTGGCCGCCCAAACACTTCTGTACAATGGGAAAGCCTTGATCCCTTCTAGGCAAAGGGAAGACAGTTTAGGAGCAATTGCCATGTCCCTAGGAAAGGAGGACAGGAAAGGGTGGAGGGGAGCGTAAAACCCTGGGGACGCGTCTTACTTACATTTTTCACAAAGCATTTCCCCCTGATTATAGAAAATCCAGAGGGGGGCGCCTGGGTGGCTGAGTCGTTGAAGCTCCATCTCTGCTCAGGTCTTGACCTCAGGGTCGTGAGTTCAAGTCCCAAGTTGGGCTCCGCGCTAGGCGTGGAGCCTGCTTAAAAAAAGAAAGAAAAGAAGAGAAAATCCAGAAACGTAAGTAGAGAGAAAAGCCCATAATCTGCCATCCAGGGAGTGACATTTAGATACGTTTCTTTACTATGTCTTTTGTAAATGCTTTTTTTTTTTTTAACGTTTATTTATTTTTGAGAGAGAGACAGAGCACGAGCAAGGGAGGGGCAGAGAGAGAGGGAGACACAGAATGTGAAGCAGGTTCCAGGCTCTGAGCCGTCAGCCCAGAGCCCGACGCGGGGCCCGAACCCACGAACCGTGAGATCGTGACCTGAGCCGAAGTTGGAGGCTTAACGGCCTGAGCCACCCAGGCGTCCCGGGTGAATAATTTTTATAATTTCCTAAACTCTGCAGATCACAGGCATTCCCGTGCTGTTTCTTATAAACTCTGCCTTGGTGTGATTTTTGTTATTAAGAAGGATTTCAAGGGGCGCGTGGGTGGCTCAGTCAGTTAAGCGTCTGACTCTCGACTTTGACTCGGGTCATGATCTCCCGGCCTGTGGGGTCAAGCCCCGCGTCAGGCTCTGCCCTGTCGCTGTGGATCCCGCTTGGGGTCCTCTCTCCCTCTCTCTCTGCCCCTCCCCTGCTCTCTCTTTCTCAAAATAAATGAAAAAAAAAAAAAAAAAGATTTCAAATATATGGAACCGTGGGAAACCATAGGACATGGCGATCTGCGTACCCACCGTCGAGGTTGGCCTCGGCCGGCCACTTTTTAATGACTGTGCGATATTCCACGACAGGACACGTACCTGGACGTGAAGCACCTGCCCTGTGCCCGGGGGCCACGTCCGGGAACAACCAGCCTTGGCATTCGCTGAGGGTCTGACGCACAGCACGTCAGGATGCATCGCAGCGGCGGCCAGGGGGAGAAGTAAAATTTCTAACCGTGCGAACGCGACGCCAGCAGCCTTCCTGGGGGCTCAGCGCACCTCGCGGGGGAAGGTCTCCCTGAGGACTTTTGGCCCATCGGTTCGGGACCCTTTCGCTTAGTAGGACGGAATCCCCAGGGCATCCCCGCCCCCGTCCCCCCCCCCGCCCCGTGGGAAACCAGCACCGAGCGGTCCCACGCTTTCTACAGACACATCGACTATTCCGCGCCGACCCCCAGCCCCCCTTTTGGGGACCCCCCCCCCCCCACAGCCAGAGCAGCCCCTCTGCTTCCCAGTCTCGCGGGCCCGCGGACCGGTTCTGACCTGCTGCAGGCCTCAGTGTTCTCGTCTGTCAAATGGGACGAGTACGTCAGCCTCCTCCCTCGCGGGAGGGATAAGCCATACCGCGGCACGCTGACAGGTTCTGGCGCAGAGTCAGGGCTCCAGGGCGATTTTATTCCTGGTCCTGGAGCCGGGGGGACTGGCCGGGCCCGGGGTAGGAACTTTCTGGCAGAGCAGGGAGCACGGGGAGGGGGGGGGGGGATGTGAGCCAGGAAAGTGGGAAGGCACCCAAGACAAACTCTGCTGACTTCAGGGTTCCGCTGCAGCCCGCGGCCCCCGTCCAAGCCCAGGCCGCCTCCGTCAGCGGGAACAAAGGGTGACCTCCCCGCAGGCTCCCTGATCCCACGGGGACGGCTCAGCGTCGCTGTGCTGAACTCGGGTTTCCTCTCTCCCCGGGGCGGCCCCGGCACACCCGCCCCGATGAATCGACCCCGCACCACATTTGGCCGAGATGAGCACCCCCGAGGCCGAGTCGCGGGGGCCGGGCCTCGGCCAGGCCGGGGCGCCATCCGGGAGCAGAGCTGCAGCCCCGGGGCCCGGCGGTCTCCCCCGCCCCGACCCCGAGTCCCTCCCGGGGCGGTCACTGCGAGGACGAGGTCCGCCGCGGCGGGGGCCTGGAGTGGCGGCTAGCGATCGGAGCGGAGCTGAGGACTTGGAAATTTCCACGCGGCGCCGGCCTCGGTGTGGCCCTCCCGCCTCCAACCGACAGGCGATCTTTAGATCGCGAAGCATGTGCAGTCAGGACTCAGTCAACGCGATTCGTTTTGAGCAGCTGCTCCGGGCCGGGCCTCGGGGACCGCGGCACACAAGACAGGTGCGTGCCCTGATTTCCTGGGGCCTCCGGCCGGCCGGCGGGAGGCCCCAGTCAAACCAGAGCATGGCGGGGCTGGGTCGGGGGGGCGAGGGCTTCGTTCAGACGATCCGGTAGGCGAGGGAGTTAAGAGTCAAGAGGGAGTCGCCCCCACCCCCACGTGTGGAAGCAGAAAGAGGGACAGTGACCAGCCTGGGCGAGGAGGCGGAGAAGTCAGAGCCCACGTGCGCTGCCGGCGGGGACAGAGACCCGGGAGGCCGCTGGGGCCTCTCCTCCAGAGGTGACGCCCGGACCGGCCGTGTGACCCGGCCGTCCCCCTCCCGGGGACTCGACCCAGGGCAGGTGGAAGCGGCCGTGCGGAGCCGGGCGTGCAGACCTCCGCAGCAGTGCCGTTGTCCCCGGGAGCCGGAAAGTGCCCGCGACCCAGAGACCCGTCAGCGGGTGAACGGATGGACAAGACGTGGGCCCCACCGCGCGAGGGACGTGGGCCGGCTCCAAACAGGAACGGAGCCCTGACACGGGCTGGGACTGCATGCTGCGTGACTGCGTTTACGTGACGTGTCAGCAACAGGGACGTCGCGGAGACAGGAAAGGAGATTCCGGGTGGCCGGGGCTGGGGGAGGGAGAGTGGGGTGACGCCGAAGCCCGCGCGGTTTCGTCCGGAGGTGATGAAAACGGCCTGAACTACGTATGTGATGCTTGTGAAGCCATTAAAAACCGCCGAGCTGTGCGCCCTAAAATGGTGAACGTCACCATACGTGGATTATATCTTAACATCAGAAACAAGGCAGAGGAGGGGCGCCTGGGGGGCCCCAGTCGGTTGAGCGTCCGACTTCTGCTGAGGTCACGATCTCGCGGTTCGCGGCTTCGAGCCCCGCGTCGGGCTCCGTGCTGACGGCTCGGAGCCTGGAAGCTGCTTCGGGTTCCGTGTCTCCCCCTCTCTCGGCCCCTCCCCTGCTCACACTCTGTGTCTGTCTCTCGATAATAAATAAACGTTAAAAAAAAATTTTTTTTTTAATAAATAAATAAAAGCAAGGCAGAGGAAAGAGCCGGGAAATGGGAGCTTTAGATGTTTCACAGCTTTCTCCACTCAGAAGTCCTGGAAAGTCTATACGGTATTCATGCCTTTGAAACTTTACAGGCTTTCAAAGCTGGTAACTGCAACCTCTTCTTCAAGGTCTTCTTGCCGGGGGTTATTTCTGTGGCCCGGACCGTCCAGGGAAGGGGCCGGTACGTTTTGAGCACAGTTGCGCACAAACACAGGCATGTCAGGAACAGCAGGGAAGTCTGAGATGGCCACCTCTTTGTTTCTCTCTGGAGGTCTAAACACCATCCAAATCTTTCTGCCCTTCAAAGCCAGCCCTTGCTGGGTCCTCTCAGTTTGAATGTAAGCCTTTTCGTGAAAGAGGTTAGAGAGGGTACTGCCACGTACTGTTGGGCGGGTTGTCCACTGTGCAAGCGGCGTTTATTAAACGTTGCTATATACCAGAAACTGTACTGAGCACTTTACCTGTGATGAACTTTGCTTAATCCTCACATTCACCCTTCAGTGAGGGTTACTATCCTCCGTTTATGAAGACAGGAGCCTTGGGAAGTTCCATGATTTCCCCCCAATTCACCCTCCTTTCCCGGTGGCTTTGGGAGCGATGCAACTCTGGCGGGAGCCTGGCCTCCCCAGGCCTCCCCACAACCCCGGGAGCCCAGGGAGCCTGCGCCTGCCCGTAGCTGAGCCTTCGCTGCCGGAAGGGCAACGGTTAAACCCTCGGGCCAGGGATCGAGCGGACCTGGTCCAGCCTTGCTGACTCTGTTTTTGTGGGAGCCGTTTAATCGCTCTGGGCCTCGATTTCCTCATCTCTAAAGTGGTCGGTAATGATGTCTTTCTAGAGTTGCTGGAAGGACTGAACGATTTTACACCCGCAGGAAACCCCCGGTCCGTGCTGAGGCTCAGAGTCACGGGTGGGCTGCATTTCCCGCCAGTCCCCGAGGGCGGGGGGCTGCGCTGTCTCCTTCACGGCGGTAGCCGGTGCCCGGTGCAGTTCCTGGCTCGAGGTCAGCCCGTCGGTAACAGTTTTTGAACGAACGAATGAATGAGTGCTGCTCAGCGCAGGGGCTGGGCCCACACTGCGGGATGGAAGTCGCCGGGAGCCCCGGTAGGAGAGGCCACGGCCCCCGGGTGCCCCCGCCCGGGCAGAGGTCGGCTTCTCCGTGGGTGGTCCCGCCCTGGAGCTCGGTCAGCGCACAGCCCAGAAAATGCGGCTGGAGGGGCCGCCACGCGGTGGGGGAGCTGAGGGAGGAGGCCGGCCTCTCCAGTTTCGCCCCTGCCAGCACCCGTGACCTTCCCCACCTGGCCCTGTCCATCTCACCGGCGGCCCTGGCCGCCAGGGACCCCGCGGGGCCCGCCCGGCTTGCCTTTCTCACGGAGAGGGACACCTTCTCCGTCTGAACTTTCCTCTCCGGCTCTCAAATTACATTCCATTCACAAAAAACAATCTAGATCTTAAGACGTGTGAGCGCATTCTAAGGCAAAAAGCGAGGTGGAAAAATGTGGTCAGAGAGCGAGCTCGCTGGGATTGGGGCACAGGAAGTCGCTACGCCCTCCCCCTCTCCACCCACCCACACACACATGCCAGCTGGGAAGCCTTCCCATCTGCTGCGTGGGTTTCCAGCCTCAGAGTTGCCCGCTCGGTGGAGGGGGTTGTGGGGGCTGAGCCAGGAAGGCAAAGAAATTTGGAGGACAGTCATTCCGTCCATTCTTCTTGGCCAGGGCTGCTGGGTACAGTTGGGCAGGTTGTTCACTCTGTGAGAGTGGCTGGCTGCATTCCACGAGCCATGTGCCCTGGCCTGGGACTCTGTCCCCCGGCCGGAGCATCTTCCCCTCCCCAACAAAGGTACTTCTGCACAAGGGGTGCCCGGGGGGGGGGGGGGTGTCAATCAGCCAAGCGTCCGACTTCGGCTCAGGTCACGATCTCATCGTTTGTGAGTTCGAGCCCCGCGTCGGGCTCTGTGCTGACAGCTCGGAGCCTGGAGCCCGCTTCGGATTCTGTGTCTCCCTCTCTCTGTGCCCCTCCCCTGCTCACGCTCTGTCTGTCTCCCTGTCTCTCAAAAATAAATAAAAACATTAAAAAAAAATATTCACAGATACTGCTTGGGCTAGTGATCCTGGCTTCTGTATCTTTACTTCTTAATTTGCCTAAAACAGAACTTTGCTAAGCGTGACCCCCCCCCCCCCCCCCCCCCCTCGCGCGGATATTCCCCATGGCTCTCATTGATCTACCGGCCAATGATAATAACACCCGCCTTAACTGACCATTCTCTATGTGCCCAGATGGTGTTCAGGGATTTTGTATACAGGGTTCCTTCCCCACGAACACACACAATCTTTATATTATAAAGTATAACATGTATACAGAAAAGTACGTAAAACTTGTATATACTGTTTAACAACTTATAGAGGTTTTTTTCTCATTATTTATTTTTGCAAGAGAGAGAGAGCAGGGGAGGAGCAGAGTGAGAGGGAGACCCAGAATCCGAAGCGGGCTCCAGGCTCCGAGCCATCAGCACGGAGCCCGACGCGGGGCTCGAACCCACGAACCGCGAGATCGTGACCTGAGCCAAAGTCTGATGCTTAACCGACTCAGCCCCCCAGGCGCCCCAACACTCTTGAACCTCACAGCAGCCCTGTGCGTAGCTATTACCATCCCATTTTCCAGATGTGGAGACAGACGCAGAGGGGGTAACTTGCGGGCCTGAGATCGTCCAGTAAGGGGTTGGGGCGGGATTTGAACCCCGGCCTCTGGCCGCATAAACCCATGGGAATCCCCTGCTGCTTCGTCTCGGGGCGTCCTCACGGCAACCTGCTTCTCTCCTTGTCCCCATTTCCCAGACGGGACACTGAGGTCACAGGCATGGCTCGCTTGTCCAGGCCTCCGTGCTTACACCGTCACCCAGTCCCTGTGCACACGGTAGGTGCTGAATGCCTCTCTTCTGGAAGGTTGCGGGTGCATTCGAGCCCAGCAGGGGCCAACCCCGGCTCCAGGCAGATTTGTGAGCGGCACGGGGACCCCGCCCGCGTGGCACCTTCCTCGTGCCCAGGAGAGACTTGTTTCGGGGCCGAGTCCCAAGGATGCCAGCTTTCTCTCGCGCCGCGTGGCCGCTCGCGGGGGCCTTGGCTGCGCACCCCTTCACCCCGCCGAGCTCTGCACACAGTAGGGCCCGCGTGGAACAGAATTTCACACGGGGCGGGGGTCTCGGCAGCTGGAAGACCGGCGCTCAAACCCCAGCCCCTGCTCTTGTCGCCCGGAGAAAATTACGTCGCTGCCCTCCAGCCGCCTCCTCCCGGTCCCGTGCCCGGGGAAGGCGTCGGCACACAGTAGGCATGTTTCTTTCCCGGACTCGAGACGCCGGCAGTGGCGGATCTGGCGGCCCGAACAAAACCAGAGACGGGTTTTCACATGGAGTCCTTATCCACGTGGCCCCACAGGCTTATTCCTGTTCTGGGATTTTTTTTTTTTTTTCTTTTTTCTTCTTTTTTTTTCCCCGTCGCATCTGTCAGTATCATAAATACTTGCAAGGGCAAGAAAAAAATTCCCCCAGACTTTACGTCAACACAAACAGCCCTAATTGGTCCTGGAGCCTCATAATTCTCCGATTGTCTTGACCGTGTGTATCTGGGAAATTCACAGCAGTAAAGGTGAAGGGTGTTTTCATCCGTGAATGGATGTCTTCAACTGAAATTCGGCTCCAACCCCTCGCCTTGGGGCACTTTTTCTGTGTGTGAGCAGAAATCGGACTTATCGCTTTCTTAGGGGAAGGAGAAAATGCATGAATATTGAATTATTCGGCTGCCAAGAGGGGAGGGGTAGGAGCCAAGTGAATGGAGAACCGGGATTTTCTTTGCAAAGGCCAAGGCAGGATCCGATGTAGCCCTTCGGATCTGTGTCTGTCCTCCCCCGCTGCGTCGTGTTGGGGGCCACAGGCTGTCATGTTTCTGCTACCCCGGCGTCTCTAGTTTTGGAAAGGATCAGCTGTGGGCGAGTTTGGGTAATTTCCGGTCTGTTCTTCTGGGCTCCTTGGCATATGTTGTTCTGCTCGCAGCAAACCTACGAGCAGGGGTGGTGTAGGCGGAGCCAGCGTAGGGGAGAGGGGAGGGGAGGTCCACGCAAGGCTTTGGCCAAAGAATTGCCAGCCCGGAGGGAGGGAAAGGGGGTGGGGAGCCTGCGGCCGACCTGTGGCTGATGAGGCTAGAACATTCTGCAACGTGGAAGCCAAAACATTCCGGGAGAAACATTCTGTAGCTTCCAGCCTTGGAAGTGCAGGAAAAGGATTTCCTCTTCGGGCAGCTTCTGGGGGCTCTGGGGACGGCCCCCACCAGTGGCAGAGAGGGGCGGGGGCGGGGGACAGGAAACGGGGTCGAGAGACTGGGCAGGCCCAAATTTGGAGATACGCAGGGGCAAGAATTTCAGCCCCGGTGGAATAGGGCTCTGTAAACACAGAGCGTCCTCCTGTGACTGTGATCCCGGGGGCAGCCGCCTCTGCTTCTGGGACGGGTAAACTGAGGCACCAAGCTGCCTCCGCTTTGCAGAGCGAGTTTCCAGGAGGGCTGCATGGCTGCGGAGAATGACCACAAGCACGTTTCCCGAGCAGCAGCCGTGTGCACGGACTTCTGTTACGCTCCCGGGTCCCTGGCATATGCCCCGCAAGGGACAGGCCATCAGGTCCCTAAGACAGATGTGGACCTGAGGCTCAGAGAGGTGAACAGTCTGGCCCAGGCTCCTTACAAAGAGTTTACGTTGGGGCGCCTGGGGGGCTCAGTCGGCGAAGCGTCGGACTGGGCTCAGGTCACGATCTCACAGCTCATGAGTTCGAGCCCCGCGTCGGGCTCTGCGCTGACAGCTCGGAGCCCGGGGCCTGCTTCTGCTTCTGTGTCTCCCTCTCTCTCTGCCCCTCCCCCACTTGTGCCCTCTCTCTCTCTCTCTCTCTCTCTCTCTCTCTCTCTCAAATAAACATTCAAAAGAAAGAAAGAAAGAAAGAAAGAAAGAAAGAAAGAAAGAAGCTTAAGTGTATATGAAGTGCAAAGGCATTCTCTATAAACTGTTGAACATAAAATAATGAAGAATTCAAAATTGTCATACCAACTGTTAGGAACGATTACGACCATTGCATTACAGGGACTGTTAGATCGAGTTCCTCTGTTGCTGTCTGGCAGAAAATTGACATAATTGATGTGCACATAGCCCAGCTTTCCCATCAGTAAGGCGATAATAAACATACAGAAATATTTGTTTAAATTATAAAGATGTCCCCGATGCAAACAGCATCCCCTTGGATGTGGTTCTTTGCGCATTGTGCAACCTAAGCAACTGACCCGTGGCAACCCTGATGATAAGCAGCCCTGATGCATAAGCAGATTTGAACTTGGGACCGCCTTCCGGAGCCCGGGTACCCCACGGGCTCATCCCATGATTTAATTGGCTTGTGACGTGGCCCCACCCCAGTTTCTAACCTCAAAGACAAACAGCAGTGACGGGTCAGAAGGGCATAAAAGGAATAGCGGGGGAGGGGATGATACAGCTGGCCCTCGAACAACGCGGGCTTGAACTGCACGGGTCCACTTAGGTGTGGCGTTTGTTTCCCCAATGAATACAGTGCTATCAATGTCTCCTCCTCATGATTTTCTTTAGAGTTTTTTTTTTTTAACGTGCATTTATTTTTGAGAGACACAGAGAGATAGAGCGTGAGCGGGGGAGGGGCAGAGAGAGAGGGAGACACAGAATCCGAAGTGGGCTCCATCCAGGCTCCGAGCCGTCAGCCCAGAGCCCGACACGGGGCTCGAACTCACGGACCGCGAGATCGTGACCCGAGCCCAAGTCGGACGCTTCACCGACGGAGCCCCCCAGGCGCCCCATTTTGATTTTCTTAATAACCTTTTCTTCTCTCTAGCCTACTTTATTGCAAGAATACAGCGTATAACACACATTACGTCCAAAATAGGTGTTGATTGGTTGCTTCTGTCATCGGTGAGCCTTCTGTAGGCTCTTAGTGGTTAAGTTTCGGGGGAGTCAAAAGTTATCCGTGGATTTTCGCCTGCAGGGGTGGGGGGGAGGTCGGGACCCCTAACTCCTGTGTTGTTTCCAGGGTCAACTATACATACAGTTGCTATCACTCCCTCCCCAGTGCTGGTACAGGGCCCGGCATACAGTAGGCGCTCATTAATGCAGATCGAATGAACCACTGTGCTTATGCGCGAAGGCTAAGGCCGCCTCCCCTCCCCTCACGCCTTGTCTGACGCCCACGTGGCACCGAGCCCGGGGACGGTGGCAGATGGAGGGGCCACCGTGTGAAACCCCACCGAGCCAGGGGAATCGGAGCCAGCTCCCACAGGCCCCGGGACACCGTGGACCGTGTGAAAGCCACCAGCCAGAACCTCTTGTAATCAGGGACAATGCTCGGCCCTCTGTCCCGAAGGACATCCCGGGGTCTCCGGAGGCCAGAACGCCCTTGCCAAGTGGCCTGGCCCCCTGCCCGCCCAGCACCGCCTTCCAAGGGCGGGACCCACCTGGCGACTCCTTCCTCCCAGCTGCTGGCTCCGGGGGTTCCGGCCACACCTTTCCTGTGGCCGCCCCTTCTCTTCCCGGCCCCCACCCTGCTGGCCGGGCCGCTCCACTTTCTGCCCGCCACCACCCGCAGGCTGTCAGGGCAGTTCCCCATGGAAGGAGGTGACGAGCAGGGAATTGAGCACAGGGGTGGTGCTGGCTGGGGCCCGGGTGCCTGACTCGCTTGTCACGCTTGGCAGGGGTGGGTGTTGAGAAGGGGGGGGCTCGTCCGTGTGGGTGCCCTCCTCCCCGACTTGCTCGGGCTTTGCCCAGCAGCCCTGAGGCAGCTGTCACCCCCACCTGCCACATGGGGGACGTGACTGAGGTTACCAGCTGCGGGCAGGGTTTAGGCTCAGGCACATCCAAGGCGCCCGGGGGGCTCAGTCGTAGGTGCACGACTCTGGGTTTCGGCTCGGGTCTTGGTCGCACGGCTTTGTGGGTTCGAGCCCAGCGTCGGGCTCAGCGCCGACAGCTCAGAGCCCGCTTGGGGCTCTCTCTCCCCTCTCTCTGCCCCTCCCTGTCTCATGCTTTCTCCCTCCCTCTCAAAATAAACAAATAAACTTTAAAAAATGTCTATCTTTGGGGCGTCTGGGTGACTCAGTCAGTTGAGGTGGCCGACTGCGGCTCAGGTCACCATCTCACGGTTCGGGGGTTCGAGTCCCGCGTCGGGCTCTGTGCTGACAGCTCTGAGCCCAGAGCCTGTTTCGGATTCTGTGTCTCCCTGTCTCTTTGCCCCTCCCCCTCTTGCTCTCTGTCTCTCCCAAAAATACATAAACATTAAAATATAAGTAAATAAATGAATGAAATAAAAAATATATGTATCTTTCAAAAAAAAAAAATGCTCAGACACGTCTGCCTCCCAACCGGGAGTGACTGACCACGCGACCGTCCTGCCTCACAGAGGCTCTGCAAACCCCGGGGCTCCGCGGGGCCCAGCATGTTCGGGCCGCATCTGCGCCTGGTAGAGATGCAGGGGTCACGGCCGGATCCCCACCCCCCACCCCTGCCCACCTCCTGGCTCCAGTAATACCCCAACAACGCAGAAAGTAGAGTGGCCTTTGCCCAAACGGCAGTTCTTAGGGGGAGGCCACAGCGACTACGTTGCTTCCTTCTGAAGTTTCTCCAGGATGGACGCTGGGGGTGGGGGTGGGGGGGTCACCACCTACACCTGGGGGGCAGACGTCTCCCGGGAGCCGGGCGGTCAGGGGAACGTGGAGCGGAGGGCAGGAGGGGCGCGGAAGCGAGGAGAAGGGAGGCAAGGACCGCAGTCAAGCCACAGGACCGGGGGGGTTACAGGTTACCCAAGACGCGGGGCAGCTCCCGGGGGCGGGTGTCTGTCCCTCCCAGCCCCCCCAGCAAAGCCTAATCAGTCGGAGCCACTGTCCTGCTGAGGAAAGTCCTGCCGGACTGCTGACCACCCCCCCACTTTGGCCTGGGGGTCAGGAGCGCCGCGTCCGGGCCTCAGTCCTGTCAGGCATTAGCAGCCGTATTCCTGAGCAGATTCATCGCCACTCAGACCCGCCGTCTCTTCGTCTGAAAAGTGAGTGCGACACAGTCCCTGACTCGGGGGTGCGTGGTGGGGAAGGGACAGTGGTTGTGAGGAGGAGAGAAGCTGCCATGATGGAATCAAAGTGCTTCTTGGTGTTCCCACAAGCGGGAAAGAAAGGAAGGAGGTTCAGGCCATCCCCAAAAGGTCAGCGCGAGGGTTAAGGGAAAGAATCCTCTGTTTCCTCCAGGACTTGGCCTTGGTTTGGCCCGCTTCCTGCTCCGAGAGGGCCGCGCAGGCCTGCCCTCATTTAACTTCTCCACCGTTCAGCGGCTTTGCCAGGGCCTGACCCGGCGAGGTTGGTCTGATTGTCCTCAGCCTGCGTTTTAAAGCGAAAATAGGCAGGGAAGCTGCAGGACCTGCGGAAACGGTCCCCCTCCTCGCCGCAGTGCACGCGGCAGCTGCCCCCCCCCCCCGCCCCTTCCAGACGCTCCCATTCCGTGGTGCTCTGATGCTCCCGGTCAGTGGGTCACCCGGGGTGGTTCCTGTGCCCACAGGCCCGGCGAAGGAGCCAGCGTCGCGGCTCCAGAACTAGAAGCGGCCCTGCAGAGACCCCTTGGGGCTCCGCCTGGCTGGCGAGCGGGCGCGGGCACCGACCTGCTGCAGGAGCTCTGGACCCCAGCCCCCCTCCCCCTCCCCCGCCCCCGCCCGCAGAGCCGTTTTGGGGAACAGGAACGTCATCCCGGTATTGCATCGCGCAAGGTGCAGGGCTCAGGCTGGTACTTCCCCGCACCTCCGCCCACCTAGGAAAAAAAATCTCAGGGAAGGACTTCCGATTGGTCCTCCTTAGGTCACATGCCCCTCCCTGCACCAATCGCAGTGTCTGGGAGAATGGCAAATTGTGATTGGCCAGAACCGGTCCTCGTTGCCTAGAGGCAAAGGCAAACTCTGGTGATTGGCACCTGCCCCCTGAACCTCAAGGTCGGGGCCAGCAGAAGCCCATTCCCCAAGGTCGGGGCCGCAGTGTCACCGGCAGGGAGTGGGGGTTCTGGGCAAACCCTGCCAGATGGCCACACCCAGGCCATGTCCAAGGTGGGGTGAGGGGAGCGGGCTGTGTGGGGTCGGTCAGGCAGGGGGAACGCACCCCCCCCCCGCCCCCCAATGGCTCTGGGACCCCCCCCCCTCCTTCTGCCATGTGTCCACAGAGAAGGGGTGTGGTGACGCCTCCTGTGCGGTCGCGGTGCGGTGGCCGGGCTGTCCCGATGCCCCGGGCCTCCCTTCCCCGCCGCTAGAGCACACGTTGCAAACATCTGCCCGGCAGGGCGGCTGCTGGGGGTCGCCTCCTGGAGCTCCCCGCTGCTGACAGGAACCAGCTCTCGCCTTTTTATTACCCGCAGCGCACATCTGGGAACACTCTGGATCAGTCTGGTCGAGCCAGTGGGCCGAAGAGCTGACTCCCGGCCAAGCTCACGGGGCGGGGGGAGGGGGGGGCGGCGGTGGCGACAGCCCGGGTCTGGGAAGCGCCGCCCCCCCTACGCACCCCTCCCGCAAAGCTGCCCCGTGTGACCGCTCCTGGCCGGCTGCCACGGAGGCGGTTGTGTAACCAGCCTCGTCCAGGAGGGAGGGGACGGCCTGGGCCCAGGGCGGGGTCCCCCCGGCCAGGCTGGCCTGCCAAGCCCAGGGAGGGGGCCTCTGGGGTGGTTTTAGGTTGGGGACGTGATGGGGGGGGGGTGCTGGGGCTTCTCTGATTAGGGCTCAGCAGTGGTTACCCCTCCCCCACTTCCTCCCTCGCCTCCGTGTCTCTCCTCTCTCCTCCCCTCCCCGAGACTTCGCGTCTTCTCCTTGGAGGAGCTCGGCCTTAAGCCCCACCTTTGCAACTGAGCAGGGGGCAAGATCCTGAACAAACAGCATTATTTTGGACACACCTAGGCTTTCTGCTGGAAGACGACAGGGGGTGGCGGATGGGGAAGGGGGACAGCTGCGGTCCCTACCCGCGGGAAGGGGGACAGCTGCGGTCCCTACCCGCCCCCATCACGTGTTGCACCCCTTCCTCTCGGGCCTCTAAAGAGAGAGAGATGACCCTGCAGCCTCCAGAACTTTCCTGGTGCTCCCGGGCCGTGACGCTGGCTGCCGAGTTGGACACGGCTGCAGAGAGGGCTTCACGGACCCCCCAGAGCTGTGAGCCACTGCCAGCCGCAGCCACAAACCCCCCAGTCCCGGCCAGCTGGGTGCTGGCAGCCTGTGGCTTCCTGGCCGTCTGTCTATCCATCCGTCAGTCTGTCCATCTGTCTGTGTGTGGCACCCTCCTCCCGTTACCTGCTGAAACCCCCACCACCAGGACACTTTATGTCGTATTTATTTTGTTTACAAGTGACAACTCTTGGGGCGCCTGGGCGGCTCAGTCGGTGAGGCGTCTGACTTCGGCTCAGGTCACGATCTCGCGGTTCGTGGGTTCGAGCCCCGCGTCGGGCTCTGTGCCGACGGCTCGGAGCCTGGAGCCTGCTTCCGATTCTGTGTCTCTCTTTCCCTCTGTCCCTCCCCTGCTTGCTTTCTCTTTCTCTCTCTCTCTATCTCAAAAAAAGAAACATTAAAAAAAATTAAAAAGAAAAATAAAAGTATCAGCTCTTCGGCAAATGGAAAGCCTCACCAGGGAAGGCTGGCTGGCCCCGGGGGCGGCAGGGCAGGGCTGTTTGTCCCGTCTCCTCGAAGCCAGGAGAGCAGAGAAGTCCTGAGGCTCTCGGCCATCTCCCAGGCTCAGCCAGAACGTCCCCTTCAGCCGTGTATTCGTTTTTGGTTTTGTTTTGTTTCGTTTCGGTTTTGTTCACAGTGACCGAATCGTCCCGGGTCGAGGCCCGTGCCAGGTACCTGGATTATAACAGTGCCGGACAGAGTGTCCCTGCCTCCTTCACTTTACTGGCATGTTAGGAATAAAACAAATCCAGTCAGTGAATGCAAGTCATTATGATTAGGGTGGGCCTATAAAGAAGCTAGGCACCAGAACCCATGAGGCCGAGATCAGCCTGTTTCAGACGGGTGGGGTGCCTCTAACCCCCGGGCCGGGCAGGAAGAGAGGTCTCCCCTCGTGAGTAGGGGAAACGATGCTCCAGGCAGTGGGGAGATCACGTGCAAAGGCCCTGAGGTAGAAAAGGCTTGGTGGGGTCTAGGGCCTGAACGGAAGCTGTGGGGCTTTGATGGAGGGAGCAAGGAGAGAGGAACAGGAGGGGGTGGGGGCACAGGACCTGATCATGGGAATCCCGTGGGCCCTGGCCGGGACCTTGAGCTTTGTTCGAAGAGTAGAGGGAAGCTATTCCGTGGGCCGACGCAAGGGAGCGTCACCATCTGGCCTGCATTTTAGGAAGACCACTCTCCTAAAGACAGAGCAGAGAGAGCTCTGTCTTGGGACAGAGGTTGGGAGGAGCCAGCCATAATCAGGGAAGCAGAGGTGATGGTGGCCTGGCTGGGTAGAGGCCCTGAGGTGGGACAACAGGTTAAGCCAGGAGACCTCAGAGTCTCCACCCTCGTCGGGGCCTAGTTAGCAAGGGGAACAGTCAACCATGTATTTAAATACAAAATATAGGAGCAGCTGTGGGGGGCTGCAGGAGTCCTTAATGAGGGGCACCTAACCTAGTCTTGGAACAATCAGGAGGGCTTCCTGGAGGAGGAGACATCTAAGCTGAAAACGGAAAGATGAGTAAGAGCCAGGAGAAAGGGGGTTGGCACAGCGGGAGTACGGTGTCCCAGGCAGTGGGAACAACCCACGCAAGGGCTGGAGACAAGAGGGAGCAGACACCTTCGAGGGCCACGGAAGGTCAGCGTCCCCAGGGCAGAGGTGACGAAGGGACACCGGGGACCCAGGAACCACTGGGGGATTGAAACCTCAGCGTCACAATCAGATTCCAGTTCAGAGACATCTGCGTCTTCTGTATCTTCATCGGATTTTCTTTTTAATGTGTATTTATTTTTGAGAGAGAGAAAGTGCAAGGAGGGAGGGGCAGAGAGAGAGGAGAGAGAGAATCCCAAGCAGGCTCAGCTGTCAGCGCAGAGCCCGACGCGGGGCTCAAACCCGCGAACCTCGGGATCCTCCCCGGAGCCAAAGTCGGAGGTTTAAGCGACTGAGCCACCCAGGCGCCCTTTTTTTTTTTTTTTTTAATCGAAAGGGGAAAATGTATAATCTATTTGACTGTGAAAGCCGTTGCACGAATAGCCTGGCTTTAAAAAATATTTAAAATATTTTCAACAACCAAATCTCTCCCTGCGAGGTGCTTTCGGGCAGCAGGGGAGGCTGGTTGGTGATGTGGCCTCCCGGTCCTACAAAGCGGCGTTTGGAGAAGGGGCCTCCGGGGAAGGAGAAACACAGATCCTGGGAAGAACACCCACAGCTATCGAGAAGGCCTGTCGCTGTCACCCCAGGGCTAAAACTGAAGCATTAAGGAGCCCATCGAACTCAACCTTGGCCTGCCGTCTGCTGCGGGCCCAGCCCGGGGAAGGCAAGTCCCACAAAGGTTCGACGAAGACGCTGCATTCGGGGAGCGGAGACGTGCTCATTTCTTTCCCTCTTAACACTGCCTCCCACCCCAGGGATACCTGGGGGGCTCGGTCGTTTGTTTGAGTCAGGATCCAACTAAGGTCCACGCCGTGGAGGGTTAATCTAACATAGACGCTTAACATACAGACCGTAGGCTTCTCCTTTGTTCCTTTCTGTCCCTCTCTTTCTCTCTCCCCTCTCTCTCTCTCTCCCTCTGTCCCTATCTCTGTTTCTGTCTCTCCTCTCCCCCTCCCTCTCTGTCCTTACAATGTATTTATTGATGGAACAGGGTTGTTTGTCTTGGGTGGGAGTCTATTTTCACATGGTCCCTAAGTAGTAATGCACATATATATTTATACGTGTGTGTGTGTGTGTGTGTGTGTGTGTGTATGTGTGTGTGTGTTTAAAAACCACTGCACTAGGGGCGCCTGGGGCGGGGGTGTTCGGTCGGTTGAGCGTCTGACTCTCGATTTCGGCTCGGGTCGTGATCTCATAGTTTTGTGGGTTCGAGCCCCACGTCAGGCTGTGGGCTGACAGCTCACGGAGCCTGTTTCGGATTCTGTGTCTCCCTCTTTCTCTGTCCCTCCCCTGCTCGCACTCTCTGTTTCTCAAAAATAAATAAACATTTAAAAATATATAAAAATAAAAAATAAATAAAGGGGGGGGGCAGACTGCAGGACCATGAACTCCGCCTGCAGGAAGGGCATGGGGAAGAGAATTCCCGTTCTCTGAGCACCCCCTTGCCCAGAGGCTTTGTGCGTGTTCAAGGTGTCGTGGCATAGTGGCTGAGAGCGTGGCTGTGTGAGCAGTGTGGGCCGTGAGGGGCATCGTCCACACGGAAGTTAACGGGGATACCTGGGGGGCTCGGTCGGTGAAGCATCCGACTCTTGGTTTTGTCTCTGGTCATGATCTCCCGGTCTGTGAGTTCGAGTCCCACACGGGGATTCTGCTCGGGATTGTCTCTCTACCTCTCTCTGCCCCACCCACACACTCTCTCTCTCTCTCTCAAAATAAATAAAGTTAAAAAAAAAAAAAAAGAAGTTAATAATGATGGGGCCAGCTAAAAGTTGATCTGCTTTTCAATTTGTAACAGTGTCACTGAGGTCTAAGTCACAGGCCACACGGGTCACGTGTACTCGATTCGGTGTTTCTTAGTATAGTCGCAGATTGTGACGCCTTCACCACCAGCTAATTCCGGAACATTTCCGTCAACCTGGAAAGAAATTCTCTATTCTGTTCTCACCGTCCTTCCCCATTTTCATCCAAGTCGGTATCCCTATGCTACCTGTAAGCTCCCCCCTGTCCCTTGGGATTGGCCTACACTGGCTATTTCTCCAGACAGATGGAATCCTACCGTGTGTGGCCTTTCGTGACTGGCTTCTTTCACCCCGTGTGATGTTGTCAAAGGTCGTCGGTGGTGTCCTTTCCTCTTTTTTATGGCCGCGTAATATTTCAGTGCGTGGCTAGACCATTTTGGTCGATCCGTTCATCCATTGATGGCCGTTGGGTGGTTTCCACGTTGGGCTATTATGAACAAGGCTGTTGGAATCGTCTGCGTATAGGATTTTGTGCGGGTGTATGTTTTCAGGTCTCCGGGTTGCAGGGTCATATTATAAGTCCACGTTTAGCCTCCTGAGGCTCTGCCAGGTTCTCCAGAGTGGCCGCCCATGTTACACGCCTCTCAGCCGTGTGTGAAGGCTCAATTCTCTCTACGTCCTCACTAACCCTTGTTTCTATCTGCCTTTTTGGTGACGGCCATGTGTTCTGAATACAGGTCCCTTATCAGATACGCGATTTGCACATATTTTCTCCCGCTCTGTGAGTTGTCTTTTCACTTTCTTGGTGGTCACCTTTGGAGTGGGAAAGTTTTCAGTTCTGACAAAGCTCGATTTCCCTGTTTTCTCTTTCGTTATTTGTCCTTTCAATGTCATTTCAGAGAGCCATTGCGTAACCCACAGTTATGAGGATTTTCCCCTAAGTTTTCTTCTAAGAATTTTTTTTTTTAATGTTTATTTTTAAGAGAGACAGATAGAGTGCGAGTGCGGGAGGGGCGGGGGGGGGGGGGGGAGACTCAGAATCCGAAGCAGGCTCCGGGCTCTGAGCTGTCAGCACAGAGCCCAACGCGGGGCTCGAACCCATGAACCCCTGAGCTAAAGTCAGACGCTTGACCGACTGAGCCACCCAGGCTCCCCTCTTCTAAGAGTTTTTTAGTTTTATCCATTTTGTCACGTAAGTCTTGGATTCCTTTTTAAGTTTGAGTGTATGGTGTGAGGTAGGGGTCATGCTCCATCCTTGTGCATATGGCTGTCGAGTTATCCCAGCCCTATTTGTTGAAAAGACTATTCTTTTCCCCATTAAGCGATCTTGGAACCCTTGTTGAAAATCGGTTGACTGTAGAGGTGAGGGTTTTATTTCTGGACTCTCGGTTCTCTTCCATTGATCTATGTGTCTTCCCTCACCACCCAGCCTGAGAGACTGTAGGTTTGCGCCAGGTTTTGAAATCAGGGCAGTGACCCTCCTCCAGGTTTGCTCTTCATTCTGGAGATTGTTTTGGAATTTCCCCTATGAATTTTAGGTTGAGGTTTTTCAGGCTCTTTTTTATTCTAAATAATATCACTGGTAAAATCTTAAGCGTGGGGCCCAAGCGCCAACGTGCCCGGGTTGATGCCTTTGGTCCTACTGCTTACTAGCTGTGTGACCTTGAGCAGGTTAATGGGCCTCTCTGTGCCTCATCCATCTCAGGCGTACGATGTGGATGATGAGTGTTCCTGCCTCGTGGGGCTGGCTGCCACAAAGATGAAATAAGCCAGGACGGGGGAAGGAGATCTTGGCGTATAGCACACTGATGGCCCTTGGCGAGCTTTAAAATATACTCTTACCGGGTCCCCAACCCCAGAAGGTTCGATTTGATGTGTTCAGGTGCAGCCTGGGAAAGGTGTTGTGGCCTTTTTTTGGTTTGTTTTTAGTTTGCCTTTTGTTTTCTTTAACTCCCAGGTGATTTTACAGGGAAGCGCGTTAAGGACGACACAATCATCCCCGCGTGGCGAGGCACCTGTGCACTCACACCAGGTTCGGGCTCCGGGATCCAGAGAGGACACCTCCCCTGACCTCAGGACGCCCGACAACTTGGCAGGTGGGCAAAGAGACACGCGGCGAGGAGATTCAGTACGGTGAAACGCAACGGTCACGACACAACGCGAAATACGGCGACGTGACCTGACATGAATGTAAACGGTCTCGTCAGAAAAAGTTCGGGAACAAGGCGAGCCCCGGGGGGACAGCGCACGGAGACCACCGGTCCAGAGTCCCCCCTCGTGAGGTGGTGGAGACCGGAAATGGCCACGCCTCCCTCCCGGGCCGGCCCTGAGGACTGAACCAGGCGTCCACGTGGGTGCGGCCGCCCTGACAAATCGGCACAAGAGGTGTGGCCGGCGACAACACCGATTTATTGTCTTGCCGTTCTGGGGGTCAGCAGCCCTAACACGAGGGTGTGGGCAGGACTGCGCTCCTTCTGGGGAATCCAGGGGGGACTCTTCTGCCCTTTCCCCAGGGCACCTGCACTCCTGGGCTCGAGACCTCTTCCCGAATTCTCAGGGCCAGCCGAGAAGCACCTGCCCGTCTCTTGCTCTCTGACCCTGCTTCTGTCACACGTGTCTTCTGACTCGGGCTCTCCTGCTGCCCTCCTACAAGGACCCTCGTGACGACATGGCCCCCCCCCCCCCCCAAGCCGGGACGTGGTCTCCATCTCGAGATCCTTCCATTACCTCTGCGAGGTCCTTTGGCAGGTAAGGTCACGAATTCGCAGGTTTCGGGGTTTCGGGTGTGGATCTCTTCGGAGCTGTTGTCCTGAGGACCACGACGGTGGTGGTTAGCACCTGCCGATCCCGTCTGACCTGCCTGGCAGCCTGTGTACCAACCCACAAGGCCGCTCTCTCCAATTCGTCAGCGGGGCACCAGAGGCCCCGGGTCACCGCAGCAGAGGCAGGACCAGCCGTGCGCGTCTTCCCTGTGGGAACGACCCGGGGGGTGTCAGGCCACATTTGACTTAGAGGAGCTGTCGGAACCGATCACGATTAGCACCGAACAAGCTTGACCGACGATCGGAGGCGAGATAGCGAGAGGGACGGTGGTCTCCCAGGCAGGCGGGATGGTGGGGCCCAAGGCCTCAAGGGGTCGGGGCTGGAATGTTTGGAGACAGAGAGGGGCCTCGCTGGAGAGAAGGCTCCCATCGGTGGGGAGGCCTGAGAAAGCCTTGAATACCGAGCCTCGGTGTCTAGACTGGATCCCTTGGGCAGTCGGGAGCCACAGAAGGTGTGTGAGCAGAGGAGTACCATGAGGAAGGGGGCTGTTAGGAAGGCTGTCCCTCAGAGGCCTAAATGCCCTCCCTTCACCCACAGCAACCTTTCTACCCCCGGCATCCCTGGGGACCGCCTGGCCCTGTCCCTTTGGGAAGAATTAGGTCCACTGGCACCTCGTTCCTGTGCTCGGGGACCACTTGGCGGCCGGAAGCAATGCATTGTCATGCTGGCCTCCAGGATTTCCTGCAGCAGCCCAGGGGCCGGACGGGGCTTTGTGGAAATGCTCCCCGGAGAGCCCCGTGCTGCCCGGCCAGGGTCAGGGTCAGGCCCAGCAGGCGGCAGAAGGGGGGGCGTCGCTCAAAGCAAAGGGGACCTTGGGGAGAGGGCCTATGCAGGAAGTGGGTGCTCTCTGCTCATTGGGCCTCGGGACCTCCAGGGCCCTGCCCACCGGCCTCCAGGCTCTGGGTGGGGGCCGCCCCCCAGCATCCTCTGCAGGGGGTGCCGTGGCTCTGACGGTGGCAGGCTCTCCTGACCCCAGCTGGCCGTCGGCTCGTCTGCTCTTTGCATCCAGCAGACATGACATCTGGGACCTCAGGGACCTCAGGACGTGTCCCCCTCCTCATCAGAAGGGCCCTTTGGACCCCCCTGCGCCGAGAACATGTGAGGCTTGTCACTCCTGGCCTCAAACTGCTTTTGGCTGAGAGTAAGGACACACGCTGGCCAAAACGGAATTATATTTATACAAATAGTGTCCACCCAGTGCCGAGCGGCCAGGAGGGGCTCAATAAATGGGCGTCGGGGGACGGGGGGTGGGGGGGTGGGGGAGGGGAGGCATCCAGCCAGCCCACCACGCCCCCAACCACGACAGGCCACCCCCTGAAAGGCTCTGTGGCTCAAGGCTACGATACCCCAGGGGCCCGGCCTGCCTCCCTGCAGCCTCCAAACCCCAGCCAAGGCCACATAACGTGTCCTGTCGCCAAACGTCCTAGGCTCGTCCGCGTTCCCTGTGGCCTGGATCTGGACGGGGCCCCGGTGGTTCTATGAGAAGCCGGCTGGGGCCTTAGCACAGGGCTCCGGGCGGAGGTGGGGGTCAGCAACCTGATTCCTGCCCCAGGGTGACTGGGGAAAACACCTCTTGAGCCCCCAAGCCTCTTTGGTGCCTCTGTCCCACCACCGGCAACACACCCGGCACCCCCCCCCCCCCGTTGTGCCCACGCACATGCCTGGAGCCCGGGGACCTTTGACAACAGCTGTCATCCGATTCCCGTTACTGCCGAACAGGGGACCGATTGGGGTGTTTCTATCCACCTTCCAGATGCCTCTGAGCCCTGCTTGTCTGCCCCATGGACCAGAGTGGAGGGCAGGTGGGCAATGTGGCTGCGTGACCTTGGACGAGGCCCTGTCCTGCTCTGAGCAATGCCGGCTCCCCGGGAGAGTGCCCCCCCTCCCCGCCCCCGCCCAGTGGTGGGGCCCGGAAGCTCTGGGTCTCCCCCGACCCTCGGCCCCGCTGGAGAGAGGAGGAGAGGACAGCCGTGGGCTGTCTGTCCATTGCCAGGGAAAGCCACCTCCTCCTGGCAGTGGGCCGGGGTTCATTCACCTTGGTGAAAACAAGAGCTGCCGTTAACTGGTCACCTGCTGTGGGCGGGACCGTGTCAGGCCACCAGCCTGGGCGTCTTATTTGGCCCTCGGCGTCCTGACAGCCAGGTGCTGTCATTGGCACTTTACAGACGAAGCCCCTAGACTCAGGGAAGGGTCGCGGCTCACCCAACGTCACCCAGCTGGTCAGGTGGGGCTGGGCTAGAAGCAGGGACATCGGTCGTCCTCTTTCTGTGAGGGCGCTGTGGATTCCCCCCCTCAGCGGGGGCACAGTGCTGTCCCCAAGAAGGTTCTGGAAAAAAACCTAAGCAATAAACGAAATGATTTCCAGCGGGGGGCATGCTACGTGGGGGCATCTCCAGGAGGCGATCCGAGAGTACCTCTCGGAAGAGGTGACTTTCTCGTTGATGCTGTGCTGAGCTTGAGAACAAGTGGGAGCTTTGCGTCCAGAGGGCATGAGGCCGACCCCCAGGGCCGAGAGGGTGGGGAGGCCGCGTGTGGTCCGGCTAAGCCCACACTGCACCGGGTGCTGTGGGAGAGACAAAGAGCCCTAAATCAGGTTTCCTGCCTTTGAGGAAATTCCAATTAGATGTGAGGTGCGATGCAGAGGCGTGATAAGTGGCTAACAATGGCAGGCAGGGGAAGAAAGCTAGTAGGACTAGCCGGTGAGGGCACGGGAGCCCAGAGGTGGCCGAGGCCCCGCTTGGGCTCTCCTTCAGTCCTCGGCGCTGGGCAGGCTGGGGCGGGGAAGGGAGGGGAGGTGTGGTCAGGACCCCAGGGGACGTCGAGGGCAGGGTACGAGTGTCCTGTGGCTGCTGTGACAACCGGCCACAGTCACGGTGGCTTCAAGCATCACAGACGTATCCTCTTACGCCGCTGCGGGTCGGGCGCCTGACGTGGGTCTCGCGGGCCAGCTGAGGCTGGCAGCATAGCTCGTTCCTTCTGGGCACCCCAGGGGAAATCCGTGCGCCTACTTTTTCCAGCTTCCAGGGGCCACTGCCTTCCTTGGCCTGCCGCCTCGCCCTCCGTCTTTAAAGCCAGCCTCCCAGCGGCCTCATTTTCCCTCTCTCTGCTTCTGACTCTCTGGCCTCCCTCTTCTAAGAACCTCGTGATTGCACTGGGGCAACCCAGATACCCAGGCCAGATCCTTTCACACTTAGGGGCAGACGGCCCATCCCAGGTGAGCAAGGGAAGGATGTCCCAAGAAGGGCGATTGTGGGGACAGCAGCAGTGGGGATGTCACTGCAGCACACGCACACAGCAGGCGCTTAATGGATGGATGTAGAATGGATGAACGAGTGGGGTGTGGTGCGGGGGAGACAGCCGGAGGCCCGGGGTCCCACGCGAGGGAGAAGTAAGGGCAGCCGAGCTGTGCCCACGGATGGAGCTGCTGGCTGGGGTTGGGGATGGACAGAGCCCCCCCACCCCCACCCCCCAAAGGCGCCCTTTCCGCCATAATGGCCCTTGAATCTGACCAGTGACCTCGAGCCGGCTATGTACCAGCCCGGGTCTGCTCTGGGGGGGGGCAGCCAGGACTCACACCGTTGAGGGGCCGTATGACTCCTCCCCCACTGATGGAGGGGCCGTGCCCTCGACAGCACGGGCAGTGGTTGGCTGAGTCTGTCCTCTCTCTGCCTCCCAGCCCGCTAGCTCGGTGCCGGGCGATCGGACCCAGGACTGTTGAGTCAGGATGCCCCCAGGCTAAGTGATGGAAATCTCAGCGCCACCCCGCCCCCAGACCCGCTGAGTCAGACCCTGCGTGTCTTTTTTTTTTTTTTTTTTAAGTTTATTTATTGATTTTGAGAGAGAGAGAAAGAGAGAGAGAATCCCAAGCAGGTTCCGCACTGTCAGCGCGGAGCCCAACACGGGGCTTGATCTCATGAACTGTGAGATCGTGACCTGAGCCGACTGAGCCCCCCAGGCGCCCCCAGAATCTGCATTTCAGTAAGGTTTCCAAGTGCTTTGGCTCCTGCCTGCCTGTCTGACCCACAGAGAATCGGGAGGCAGAACAGGGCGACCCCCCGCGGGCCGGGGGGCCAGGCGGGGGGACAAGCTGAGCCGTAGAAGGCGGTGTGCCTCTGGAGGGGCGGGATGCAGCAGGCAGACGTCGCCGTGATGGGGCAGGAGCAGCGACACCGATCACATGGTGTCGGAGGCGCCATCGTTGTTCCATTCTCCAGATGGACGGAGTGAGGCCCGGTGGCTTGCCTGACCCCGCTCAGCTCGTCTGTGGATGGGCCAGGATGCAAATCCAGAAATCCTGGCTCGAGGCCTTGTGTGGAGCCCATCTCCAAAATGCCTCCCTGAGGCACCAGGGAGCCACAGACGGTTGGAGGGCAAGGGAGCGATGTGAGCAAAATGGACTTTTTTGGAAGGCCGAGTGGGGCAGCGGCGTGCTGATGGGTTGGCTGGGGGGGGGGGGGAGCCCGTGTGTGTGTGTGTGTGTGTGTGTGTGTGTGTGAAGGGCAGTGGGAGGTGGGGGTGGGGTGGGGAAGGGGAGGCCCCCGCGGGACACCGGCCTCCAATCCAGGCGGCAAGCGGTATGACCGCGTGGGGCGGGGCCGGCGCGGCTGAGACGCGGCCAAGAGCGAGGTCTCGGGACAACCGCCAGGGGGTCGAGGTGGCCACCTAGGGCCGGGCACGAGAGGCCGATGGCTGAGTCCACGGGAGAGGTTTGGCCACCTGGAGACAGACGCCCACGCACGCGGGTTTCCCTGGCTTATTTCTCGCTGTGCTTTCCTTACCTCCTCTTTCCCCGCGACTTGGAACAGACTGGAGTCCCTGGGAACTTCCTGTTGCCAGGCCGCCTCGCGGCCCTTCCTTCTGGCTCGGCCGGGGGGGGGGGGGGGGGGGGGTCCCAAGCAGGCCACATCCTGCCACCCGCTGGGAGCTCACAGGGACACTGCTTGGCTTCCCCTCCCCTCAGATCTATTAAATTCCAGAGGGCAGAGGGCGGCCTGCAAAGGGGGCCCGGGGCACATGTGCCCCTCCGTGGAGGCCCTGAGCCCCCCAGATGTGTGTCCTGCCTGGGGGTGCGGGCCGGCTGACCGTGGCGGCCTGCTCACCTAGCCCCACGGGCTCACAAGTCTGCCAGCCTGGGCCGGTCGGTGGCTGACCTTGGGCGGGTTCCTCAACCTCTCCTGGTTTCCTTCTCAGTAAACACGGGGAGATTAATAATAATAAATGTTAAAAGATTCCCATCGGATGGGATTGTTTTGAAGATTTCTTGAAGATAATGAACGTGAAGGTCAGAGTAGCATTATAAACACGCTCATTACCATTTTTTCCTGGCAGGGATTGGCCTGAGGGCCTGGGGAGATCGTGGTCAGAAAGCTAGCTACTCGGGATTAACAAATGTTGGTTGAGCACCTACTACGTGCCAGGCGGTTGGTTGAGTACCTACTGTGTTCCAGGCCCGGGGGAGAGAGCCATTCCTGGGAATAAGCAGACAAGAGCCCTGAACATCTCAGTCCTTTATCCTGGGCACTGGGTGCCCAGCCCTGCGCTCAGTGCTTCTGTGGGCCATCTTGTTCACCCTCCCCACCTTCTTCTGTGAAGAAGGCGTTATTCCTGCCAGATTTTCTCCCCTTTTGAAAGTTGGGGCAAAATTCACATCATCTAAAATTCACTATTGTAACCATTTTATTGTATTTTATTTTTTTAAATGTTTATTTATTTTTGAGAGAGAGAGTGTGCCAGCTGGGGAGGGGCAGAGAGAGAGAGAGAGACACACACACACACACACACACACACACGCACAAAATCCCAAGTGGGCTGTAGATTCTGAGCTGTCAGCACAGAGCCCGACGCGGGGCTCGAACCCACGAACCGTGAGAACGTGACCTGAGCCAAAGTCGGAAGCTTAACGGACGGGGCCACCCAGGGGCCCCTTCACCGTTTTAATATGCGCGATTCTGTGGCCTGTGGGGCATTCTCCGGCTTGGGCAACCACCTCTGTACCTAATTCCAGAACATTCCATCACCCGGAAAGGAGACCCTGTGCCCAGCAGCACTCACCCCCGCCCCCTCCCCAACTCCCGGCCACCGCGGTCTGCTTTCTGGCTCTAAGGATTTGCCAGTTCTGGACAGTTCATGCCGATGGAGTCCCCCACGGCGCTCCCTGTGTGTCCGGCTTCCGTCGCTCAGCGGGGTGTTTGTGCCGTCCGGCCACGCCGTAGTGGGTGTTAGGACTTCGCACCTTTTTACCGCCGAATAATGCTCCGCCGTGTGGATAGACTCCGTTTTGTTTATCCATCCGCCTGCTTGGGGGCGTCTGAGTTGTTTCCACTTTTTCACCCCCATTTTAAAGACAATTGGAAACCGCAACCAAACCCGCTATTGGCCTAAGGGCCACACCTGCCCGTGACCCAGAAATTCCCCCCCGAGACCTTCACCCGAGAGAAACGAGAGCGCGTGTGGACACCAAGAGCTGGTAAGCCACACCGGAAACAGGTCAGATGTGCAGGGACAGGGCGAGCGTGCCGTGCTCCTCGTGGGGCAGGGTCCTGGCCCTCCACAGAGAGGGAGGGGTGACAGAGTCCCCCGGGGCCTCGGAACGATCTCAGAAACCCGACGCGGAGTGAAGGAACCCAGACCCGAGAGTGCGGGTGGCTCCGTTTGTACGAAGTTCTCGAAAAGCCAGACGTGCAGTGACAGAGAGCAGATCAGTGCTTTTCAGGGGCCGGGGAGGGGCACCAGGCAAGATTTCGGGGGTGACGGAAGTGTCGTTTGGATGGGGGCGGCGGCCACACAGGTGTATACGGGTGTCAGCCTTGACTTATTTTTTTAAGTTTATTTATTTTGAGAGAGAGAGAGAGAGAGAGAGAGAGAGAGAATCCCGAGCAGGCTCCGCACTGCCAGCTCGGAGCCGGGTGTGGGGCTGGAATTCACAAAGCGTGAGGTCATGACCCGAGCCGAAATCAAGTGTCAGCGCTTGACTGACTGGGCCCCCCAGGCGCCCCTGAACTTACTTGAAACGGACCCGTCTTAGCGAATACACCGCGCCTCCGTAGAATCGGCTCAAGAAAAGCAGCTCTGTGTCCCTGCCCCCACACCCACAGTCCTTCCTGGCCCCACTCTGGTCCCCGTTCTCCGGACGGGGCAGGCTGAGCCCCTCTATTCTGCCCGGAGTCTGAGTCTGCCCCAAGCTGAGCCCGCGGGGCCGGCACGTAGGAGGTCCTTCTGCCCGAGGCTTGTGACCCCCCTGATATACCCTGGATGGAGCGTAGAGCCCAGACCCGGAGGCTCCATGTAGAACCCGGGCCCGAGGCCGCACCCTCCCTGGGACCGGTGGCCAGGCCTCCGTCTGGACCCTGGGGGCCTGACCCCCGGCATTCTTCATGCTGGTGGTGTAGACATGTCCGCACGGCGGGGCGGTCAGCCCGGTGGCACCTGCTGAGGCGCATCACTTCCCCCTGGCGGGTCCACGGCCACCCCCTCTCCACCTGGAAAGGAGGAAACTGAGGCTCCGAGAGGTGCTGTCCGTTGACCCGGGTCTGTCAGCGGGCGAAGGCAGAGCCGGGGTTCTGACGTGCAAGGAATCGGCCCGAGCAAGTGTGGGTCAGAACGTACAACGCTGATGTCGGGGACGGTCTGGGCGGCCGGGGCACCCGCAGTCTCGGGTCACCGCCCCCGGGACGGCCCCAGGGTCTACACCAGCTGCTCCCCCAACAAGGGGCCGATTCGAGGTGATGCGGGTGACAGGCTGGCAAGGGCCGTGGACAGGTCTCTGTCGGGGAGGTGCTGGGTCGCCGTGTGTGTGTGTGTGTGTGTGTGTGTGTGTGTGTGTCTCTCCCTGTGTCTGTATCTCTGACTCTGTGTTTTACCATGTAGGTGAGGTCGTTTTGTCTGTCTGTGCACCCACGTCTGTCTTTGGATGTCTCTGTCTCTCTCTGTTTCTATCCATCTCTGTCTCTGTATCTGTCTCGTTTTGTTTCTGTACCTCCTACTGTCTCTTTGTTTCTGTTCTCTCTCTCTCTCTGCCTCGGTCTTTGATGAGTGTCTGCCTTTCCCTGACTGTCTCTCTCTGGTGTCTGTTTCTGTCTCTCTGTAGCTCTGTCTCTCTCTGTAGCTCTCTGTCTCTGCCTCTCTCTGGTGTCTCTGTCTGCTTCTGGCTCTGGTGGGAAGAAAGCCCTTCTCAGGGCGGGGACCCGAAGGAGGGGACGGGCCTGCCCTGACCTGGCGCGGCTCCTTCCCAGGCCGGCTCTGGCGCCTGTGGGCCGGTGGGAAGAGGCATTCGGCCCAGGGAGGCCAGGGCCTGGCAGGCAGGCCTTTCCCGGGACGGGCCCTCCCGCTCCCCGCCCCCCTGCAGCTGGCTGCCTTTCCCTCTCCCTGTGTTTCCAGGGCCCTGAGCACTGGAGGGAAGGCCCTGAGTCCGTTTCAAGGGCTCCCACTCTGCGTGTCCTGGGGCCCTTTGGGAGGGGGTGTCCAGGCCCGGGCCCCACCCCTTGGTGCAGCCTCCGGCCTCCCTTGTCCCCTCATGGGACCTTCCCAGTCGAGTGCCCACCATACTCCCCTTCTTGGCCCCTGTCTGGATGAGCTGCTGGGGAGCCCCCAACAGCTTTGAGGATTGAGGCCACTGGCAGGACCCCAGAGGTCAGAGGCTCCCCCCCGCCAACCCGGGCAGGGCTGGCCGAACCGGACTCCAGAGCCACCAGCCCGCCCAGAATAGCTATCTACTCAAAAAGACAGAGCCCAGCGGGCCAGACGTAGCTTCGGAGGTGACCGACCTGAATTCTCGGCCTGTGTCAGTTACTGTTTGTCTCCAGGTTCAAGGTCGTCGTCTCCCAGGGAGGCTGAGACCACAGCCCGTGGCCGCACAGATGTCCGCAGTAAACGTCAGCCAATCATTCCCCACCGACCATCCTGCCTGGCAAGGGCAGTGCTGTGCCAGGAGCACCTGCCCTTTGATGGGAGGGCCGGAGGGCAGGCACGAGCTCAGGGCTCTCAGTGCCTCCTCACGAAGCACTCTTGCAACGGAGACTTGTGAGAATCAGCACGCACTGACGAGCCGCCGTGCATCCCGGGCTCGGTGTCAGGCTCCTGGGGTTCCTTCCAGGCAGGCAGTTCCCACCCGGAAGCCCCCACCAAGGGCTCTCTGCGCGTCCCTTGGTCCAGTGTGGGGGAGGTACGTGGCCTGGCGGGAAGCAAGGGGTCAGGCCGGGCTGGCTGCCTGGAGGAAGGGGCCTGCGAGGGGGCAGAGAGTAGCACAGGGTAGAACGCTGTAACTGTGGCTCCTGCCCAGCCTCCCTCCCTGCCTCGGGTGGGTCAGAAGCTGCATGCGTTCCCCGCCCCCCCCCCCCCCCCCGGCGTCCCCCGGCGGCCTGGCCCTGGCGGCCACACACCAGGGTCCCAGCAGCTGGGAGGGTGACAGCTGGGCCCTGCCCTGGTGACAGGTTCCAACATGTTCCCTTCCAGGGTGGAGGCAGATTCAGAGAGGAAGGAGGAGGGGCCCCTCAGAGGGTCGAGGTGGGGCAGCTGGGGATCCAAGGGACTCGGGTCTGTGTCTGGGCTTGCCCCGCGCCTGCTGGCAAAACCCTTGGCGTGTCCCTTCCCCCATCTGCAAAGGGCCGATGATCGTGACCCCGCACAAGGTTGTCCCAAGAATAAAATAAAAGTCTGTGATGCGGAAGCTGAGTGAAAGGACCAGCCCGTAGCCCCCAGGGCGGTGACCTTTCATACCACCGCTCTGAGAAGTGGGGACGTTGAGGCTCAGAGAGTTTCACTCTCTCGGGTGTTCAGGGGCAGGGCTAGGGAACTCTGTTAAATTTTGCTGTCTATATGGCGTCTCCCCGCTGGATTTATCGGCTCCCCGAGGCCTTATTTCTGTAGCCGGCAGGGAGCCCAGTTGATAAACGGGGAATCAATGAGCGAATTGACCGATGTTAAGCTGTGTGATCCCCTTTGCCTCTCTGGGCCTGCCTTTCAGTGTCTGTCAGGTAAACGACGGGTGCGCCCAGCTCTGAAAAGCTTTTAGGCTAAACTCGGGGAACGCAGTGCGGAGAACTGCAGGTCAGGGCCTGAGCACGGGGACTTTCCAAGGTCCCTGGTCATTTTTAGCCTCGCTCCTAGGGGACAAGCGACCCGCGATCCGTCCTCTGCCCGGCCCGCGCTCAGCGAGTTCTTTTTCTGGCTGTATGAACTCAGGCCGCGTGCGCAGCCAAAGTTAAACTCAAGAGGGCTGGACACGTGGCTTGGGTGGGGAGTCGGAACAGATGGCAGGCCACCTGTCGGAGGGGTGGCTGTGGCACAGCAGCTCCCACCCAGTGGCCCCTCTGCCGCCTGCCCCCACCTCCACCCTCCCGCCTGCCTCTCGGCCTGTCTCTCCTCCTCCCTGGGCTCCGTGCACCCCTGCAGCCTGCAGGCCTGCGCTGGTGGGGAAGCCAGCATCTCCTCAGAGGCTGGAGGGAAAGCGAAACTCAGGCGAACAAAGCCAAGGGGGCTTGGGTCACCCCCAGAGGAGACCCGAGCGGGCCCGTGTGCCCATCTGCTCCTGAGTCTCCCCACACCCCTGGCCCACCACTGCCCCCCCAGAGTGAAATGTCACCAAGTCTGTGGGCATTTAAAGATTTGAGGCTCCCAGGGCGCCTGGGGGCCTCCATCAGTTAAGCGTCCGACTTCAGCTCGGGTCATGATCTCACGGTTTGTGGGTTCGAGCCCCGCGTCGGGCTCTGTGCTGACAGCTCGGAGCCCAGAGCCCGCTTCGGATTCTGTGTCTCCCTCTCTCTGCTCCTCCCCTGCTCTCACTATGTCTGTCTCAAAAATAAACATCAAAATTTTTTTAAAGATTTGAAGCTCCTATTATTTAAAAAAAAAAATCACAAACCAATATATATGCACAGTTCATGGTAGAATGAAAATACAAAACACCTGTAAACAAAAAGAAGGAAACCACCACCTGTAGAAGGAAGCCACCCCCCTGGCAGGTACATCGACTCTCGGTGTCTTGTCTTCTTTCCGTGGACGTGCAGATCGTGTTTTCCAAGCTTTTGCTTGCACAGTATCGGTGTAATCCTCTCCATCAACAGCGAGGCTACCGTGGCAATCATTTGGGACGCCTGTGTCTTGACCCGGGACCCAGTCCCTCATCGGAAATGCCCAAATCGCAAAAGCTCGAGAGACGAAGTTTGCGCGGAACCCGATCGGTCACAGAGATCTGCCCCGAACTGACGTGAGGCCGTTTATAGCCTCAGTTTCCCTGCCTCGGCGCGAAGATTCACATGTTTTGCTGTAGAAATATCCGTGAGTTTGGTTCAAGGTGTCGTGTCGGACCCCACTGAGGCGTGCAGTAACACTGTGCGGGGTTAGCCGCGGAATTGTGAATTCCGGAACTCGTCTGGTGTCACGGAGGTGTGCTCTTGGGTTTTAACTGGGTGGATGTGTTGGGAGCTGGACATTTGCTGGGTGTGGAACCCTCTCTGCTGGTGTTTTGTATGTAGTAGTCACGTCAACACCGAGAGAGGGCACTGTGCCCTGTTCACAGGTGGAAACACGGAGGCTCAGGGGGTCAGAGTTGAACCCCGATCGTTGGCTACCAAGTTCAAGCACGTACTGCCCCCCTGCCTCCCTCCCGCTCTTTCCTGATACGATCTGAGACCCAGTGATATCAGTGTTTTTCTTTCTTTTAAAAACAAAACAAAACAAAACGTGTAAACCTGTTTTTCTTTTAAAAGTTTATTTTTGAGAAAGAGTGAGTGGAGGAGGGTCAGTGAGAGAGAGAGCGAGAGAGAGAGAGAGAGAGAGAGAGAGAGAATCCCAAGCAGCCTTTATGCTGTCAGCAGAGAGCTCGGCACGGGGCTCGAACGCGTGAACCTCAAGACCATGACCTGAGCCACAAATCAAGAGTTGGACGCTTAACTGACTGAGCCGCCCAGGTGCCCCTGATATCTGTGTTTTTCGAACTGTGGTCCGTGCCCCCTGCCTCGGGGGTCCCCGGATACTCCAGGCATCAGCTTGCCAAGCAGACTCGTGGCGATCCTGGGGCTCTTCAAGCTGGAGACTTTCTGCCCTGCGCCCCGGAGACTGGGGTCAAGGGAAATGCTGTCCATGATAATGGGGGCCCGGGGGCTCCAAGGTCTCTGTTTTGTCTCAGTTTTTGCCTCTGCATCCTGCTGCCAGATGCATGTAGACACCGCCGGTTCAGGAGCCCCAAGTCTCTGGAGCAGCCCGGGGACTACCGGCCACACCCTGTTGGCCTCAAAGTCATGGCTGGGAATGGGCTCTTCAGACCCAAGCCATTAATTTTGGGTCACAGAGCTCAGTTCAGAAGCTACCTCTCCTGCCCACTCCCTTCTCGGAGCCTGGCCTTCTTGCATATTTCAGGGACACAGGACAAAGGTCCCATGTGAGCACAGCCACCCCCCTCCCTGTGCTTCTCCTCAAAAGAATAGTTGTATCTTTTATCTTAATGCAGCCTGTCCGTCTTCCCTTGCTGCTTTCCTTTTTTTTCTAGGAGTAAATTCTTCCTTCCTCCCACCCGCAACTCATCTATCCGTCATCCCTCCTCTTTCCTTCCCTCTGTCCATCCATCCATCCATCCATCCAGTCAGCTACTCACCCATCCATCATCCCCTATTTTTCCTTCCATCCATCCATCTTCTTTCCATCCATCCATCTATCCATTCATCCACCCATCAGCCAGCCAGCCAGCCAACCAGCCGGCCAACCAGCCATAATCCCTCTTCTTTCCTTCCATCTGTCCATCCATCCATCCATCCTTCCTTCCTCTTTCCATCCATCCATCCATCAGCCAACCAGCTAGCCAACCATCCATTATCCCTCTTCTTTCCTTCCATCTGTCCATCCATCCATCCTTCCTCTTTCCATCCATCCATCCATCATCCATCAGCCAACCACCTACCCATCCATTATCCCTCTTCTTTCCTTCCATCCATCCATCCATCCATCCATCCATGCATCCATCCATCTATCCATCTATCCATCCATCCAACCATCCATCCACCCATGCACGCATCCATTCATTCATCCTGGTACCCAGTAGGTGCTCAATAAACCATAGTTGAACGAATGAATGAATGATGAGTTTCTCCAAGCGGTCTATCTAGTGACCTTATGAGAAAGGGGGAAAAAAAAGATTCACCTAGAATAAGTGATTCTGATTGGATGAATTCCTCACATCTCTCCTCATCCATCCATCCGTCCATCCATCCATCCATCCATCTGTGCATTCTTCAGCAAATGCTTACTGAGTGCCCCGTCAGTGCTGGGCATTATGCTAGGTTCTGGTGCTAGAGATACAGTGTTGAACAACAACAAATGTCTGGCTCTTACTCTCACGGAGCTTGCAAATTTGGGGGGTGGGTGGGGGGAGACAGATGTGAATCGAATAACCACACTCATGAATTCACAACTGCGAACGGCACGAAGTGCCCAGAAGGAAAAGAAATCACCTAGCATATCCCAGCGGTTCCCGAGCCAGGCCTGAGGACCAGAGAGGGCTCCCGTGAGGTCTAGACCCTCCCTCAGGAACCCAAAGATGAACCGGGCACCATCAGGAAAAGGACACCCGCCCCAGGTGGCTCAGAAGAGGGAATTAAATGAAGGGACCTGGTTACAAAAGTGATAAGCCCGTTGTAAGAGGAGCAGGAGATTAGGAACCACAGAGAGCTGCTGTCACCTCCCCACTCCCCGCCCAGGCTGGAGGGACAGAGAGGAGTGTTACTGGAGCCACAGCAGAAATATGCCCTTTCTGGAGACACTGCCCGAAGCAGAGAGGGAGAGACGTGGAGAGGGGAGAGAGGAGAGAAGAAGAGAAAGGAAGAAATACCCGGCCTCTCTCTCTGTCCGTCCCTGGGTCTCCCTCCAGGGCCTCCATTGGCTGAACCTAGCGGGTAGTCACACGGCGGGGGAAGCTGGGGTATGGAGTTTGCAGGGCCTGCCCGCAGAGCAGGAGAAGGGTGAGGAACGCCTTACGTCTGGCACAGGCAGGAATTAAACAGGCACAGAGGGGAGGGAAGCAAGTTCCCCTTCCCGACAACCGCGACAGCACGTGCAAAGGCCCTGTGAGGCCAAGCGCGTCGTGCCTCCTAGAAAGGCCAAAGCACCGGGAGGGCGGAAGTGGCCAAGCAGAGTCCTCGGGTCTCCGGGGGACCTGCTCAGGCTCCGGCAAAGAGGGGGTCTGACCACCTGAGAGCCATGAAACCTGAGAAGGAGGTTTTACGTAGGAGGGAGGCCGCGGCCGGATTTGCACTTTTGAAAAGATCACGCGGGCTCCAGCGGAGAGGAGAGCAGATGTGAGGCGCCCACAGAGGGGGAGCAGGGGGGAGGCCTCTGCTGCCCCTCCCCCAACCTCGGCTTCCACCCCGAGCCAGGGCCCCCCCACCCCGACTCCTCCCCACCCTCTGGCCGCATGCACCCGGCCGCTTCCTATAATGCGATGTTCTCTTCCTTGACCATGTGTTTGCCTTGCTCTTAGATCTTTGCCCCCGGAAGTGGCCTCCCGCTCAGCCCGCCTCACCCGCCCCCTTCCCCTCCGCTAAGCCCCCCCAGCTGCCCACAGCCCGGGCCGGGGTGCCAGCCACCACGCCACCTGTTCATGGCCGTTTTCCCCTCTCCAGTGGCTCGGCTTTCAGGCCCGATAAATATTAATGGCCGTGCAGGGTCGCGGGTGGCCCCACAGAGAGATAGTCTTTCTGGAAGGCACGTCAGGGTGCCCAGCCCGAGTTGCCGCGGGACCCCCGGGGCCTGATCCCGGCCTCCTGCCTGCCCCCCACCTGCGCCCCTTCGGGGGGCGAGCCCGGAGCCTCGGGAGACCGCCCAGAGCATCAGACTTGCTCTGGTTCTCTCGTGAGGCCAGGGCCGGTCCTCACGGGAGCCGAGCCCCGGGGTCCCGAGCAAGGCCTGGGGTCAGGAAGGAATACTAGAGCTCCTGGACAAGGGCACCTTGGCCTCGAAACCATAAACCCACCTTTCCCGAGGGCTTGGAAGAGCTTTCAGCTGAGAGGTCCCCCCCCGACGCCGCGTGCGTGCGGCCTGGAAAGAGCCAGGTCCCCGGGCCTCGGCCCCTCCACCTGTTAAATAGAGGGGGTGGGCTGGAGAAGGTCCCAAGCCTCAGCTTTCCGAAAATACATACTTCTTCAAGGCAGGAGCCATTCGGGGAGCAGCCGGGGAGAAACAGACGGTCCCTCCCGTACCTTCCGCGGGGGCGGTGCGTCTGTATTCAGAGGGGCCCCGGTCGCCCCACGGCAGTTTGGGGAAGCGGGTGCCGTCATTCCCCAGCTCTGGTTCCAGATCTGTCCCTTAGAAGCTGTGTGATCTCGGGCAAGTGGCTCCGCGCCTCTGGGCCTCACTCTCCTCATGTACGAAGTGGGAATAACCCTAGCCCAGCCCGCCCCACCCCCCGAAATACGCTTTGCATCCCGGGGGGAGTGGAGTCAGGACTCCCAGTGGGAACCGGGGACTGTAAGTCACTGTTCCTGGTGAGCGCCGTCCTCTCGACAGCTGGAATGTTCTAAATCATTCTAAGACCTGGGCAGATTGGAATTTTAAAATGTGTTTCCCCTTTTAGAGCAAGCCATGCCGGAGTATTTCTGGCCTCTGAAAGGAATACAGTTTCAGAGCCGGGTCCGAGAAACCACACGTGCTAACACAGCCCAAGGAAAACACCGACCCCCGGGCCCTTGTCCTTTGCGGCCCGTGTGGGCTTCGTGGGGGTTGCTGGGTGGGGAGACGGCACACGGGGTCGGGCTGGCGAGTGGGCGGCTGAGAGCGGGGGTGGGGGGGGGGGAGCCAGGGAGCCCCGGGTGTGCCGTAAGCCACCCCGAACGCGGTTTCTGACATCTCGGTACGCACAAACGCCCTGGGGCCCGCACTCGTGCGCCCAGAGACACAGTATGAGTGTTCGACAAAAGGCGTGGGCCAGAACGTTCAGAGAAGCTCTGTTCGTGTCAGCCTGAGACAGCACCTAGCCGAAAGCTCTGTCTAGAGCGGTAACGGGTGACGGGCGGCCGGGGTGCTCGGTCGGTTGAGCGTCTGACTCTTGATGTTGGCTCAGGCCGCGATCTCACGGCCTGTGGGATCGAGCCCCGCGTCCCACTCTGTGCTGACAGCACGGGGCCCGTTCGGGAGTCTCTCTCTCTCTGTGTCTCTCTCTCTCTCTCTCTGCCCCTCCCCCACCCCTTTTTCTCTCAAAACAAATAAACTTAGAAAGAGAGCGGAACGGATCAGTTACGGCATCGTCCCCGACGGAATACTATATAGCAAACAAAAGAAAAGAAAGAAAGAGAAGAGAAGAATCCCGTACGCCTCCAGGAGAAAGCAGACAAGGGTTTCACAGACATAATACAGAGCCCAAAGCCAGACTCAAAGAGGACATATGACATACTTCTATTTATATAAGGTACAAAGACAGTCTGTACCAACACATGCCTCCACATGGGTGAACCCTGAAAACCTTACGCTAAGTGAGAGAAGTCGGGCACAAAGGACCACAGAGTAGACAATTCCGCTTAACTCGAAACGTTCCGGGCAGGCAAACCCACAGGGACACAGCCGGGTAGGGGTTGCCAGGGGGCTGGGGTGGGCGGGAGGTGATGGATAAAGGGTCCGGAGTTTCTCCGGGGGGTGGTGAAAACGTTCCGAAGGTGGCCGTGGTGGTACACACGTCAACGTGCTGAAAGCCACTGAGCGGGGGGATTGTGTGGCGTGAGAGTCACGTCGCAATAAAGCTGCTAAAAAAGTGACAAACCGGTGTGGCGTTGGAAGCCAGGACGCCCGGGGCTCTGGCCGTGGGTCTTTACCCTTGGTGGTGGGCGGGGCCCGGAAGGGACACAAGCTGGGGGGGGGGGGCTCCTGGGAGGCTGGACCTGCCTTCTTTCTGGGTGCTGGTAACACAGATGTGCTCGGTTTGTGAACCTCCCGCAAGCCGTCCCCACACGGTGATGCACGCTTTTCAGGGCCGCGCGGCAGCGAGAGGTGTTTAGAAACAAGCCCCCCGGGTTAGGACTAGACGCGTGCGTCGGCCTCGCTTCTCGTCCCCATCGTGCGCCCGGCACCAGCCGACCACAGAAGTGAAAGACCAGGGCAGGCGGGCTGGCGGGCCGGCCTTCGGTGACTCAGAGCAGCTGGAAAGAATCTGTCGCTGCTGGCCGCCAGCCCCCGCCCCCCGTTAGCCGGCGCCCAGGACCTGCCGCAGCCCCCCGAGTGTTCCGGGCCTGAGGGTGAGGGAGCCGGGCTGGGTGGGGCCCCCGGCGGAGCCATAGACAGGACCCGAAGGCGTCCAGGAAGCGCTGGCCGTTAGCCTCTCTGGCGGCACCCGGCGAGGGACAAGGGTGCCTTTATTGCAGAGGATCGGGGATGGCCGGCCAGGAGCTGGGCACACGGCAGCGCGGATGAGAGCAAGACTCCAAGGCCACTTCCCAGCCCTGTGACCTTGGGGACGTGCTAAGCCTCAGTGTCTGCATCAGTACAATCGGGTGACAAGAGTGCCTGTTTTCTAGCCTGTCACGGAGGCTGCACCGGCTCGTGGAGTCAGCCTGGAATGCAGCACACCTCAGCGGCCGGCGTGGCACCCTGGGGGACACGGGCCGGTTGGCGTGAGCGCCTCCCGCAAGCCACGCACCCCTGAGGCGGCTCGTCTGTTCCCAGCCCTTCTGTTCCCAGCCCTCCCCCCCCCCCCCTCCCCGTGCCCTACCTTCTCGGGGAAACCTCCCTGACCTGGAAGGCTGGCAGCTAACCACATAAATGATTGCTGCGGATTCTGTGCAGCAGACCAGGGGTCTGCAGAGAACCCAGCAGCCCGGGAGCATCTGAGTTCACTCGAGATTTATGTGGAGTGTTTGTCCCCGCATCCCCAGCCGCGGGGCCAGCCTGGCGATCGTTCATCAAAGGGGTTTTACGAGGCCCCGGGAGTTCCTGGCAACAGCCTTGGGTTTCGAGACGGAGGGGGTCGGGGGGGATGGTGTCACCCAAGGGGAGACTGGGCTGTTTGCTTCCGGATTCTTTTTCCTGGTGGACGGGAACCACGCGAGGCTTTAAAGGGCACCCGATTCTGCTCTTGGGACGTGCACCCCCACACACGGGCGCCTCACTGGAGAATGCGGGCAGTGTTTACTTTGGTTTTTAACGAAGCGATCTGCACGGGGGTCTCGGGCCCCCGCGACGGGAAGGTCGCCCTGCCCCCTCCACTCCCCAAAGCTCTTGTATTAGAAAAAAAGGGGCGCTAAGACAGGGTCACCCAACATGCTGTGCGTTTTTAATGTTTACACGGAACAAACTGGCCCGCGTCGAAAGTGCAAGGAAATCTCACTATGAGGGCCTGTGCCTCTGGGCCTCAGTGTCCCTGTGTCTCAAAGGGAGAGGACGATTCCCGCTCTTCCTCCCCCCGCCCCCCCCCCCACTGCTATGTCATGTGAGCTAACGGGTGTGAAACGGCTCATAAGCCCGAGGCCCCCATAAATCCCGGGGATTTTTTTTTATTGTTAATGGTTGCATTCCTTCCGTCTGAGGAGGACAGACTTCTGCCGGTGGCCTGCCATGTTTAAAGCTCTTTCTGAGAATGGCAGAAAAGTGCTTGCTTCATTCTTGGGGGGGTGGGGGGAGGAGAAAGAAGGAAAAAAAAAAAAACAAAAAAACCAGGGCAGTCAGATGATAAATTTTGTTTTCCTGGTCCCCAGTGAGCCAGAGGCCAAACACAGCCTCCGAAATAGCCAAGACAGGCCAGCCTGCAGAAGGAAACGGCCCTGGGAGGGGTGCTTGAAACACACACATGCAGTTTCGAGGGAGGACCCAAAGGGCAAAGGCCCCGGGGAGAAGGGGGGAGGCTGGGCGCCTGGAACGGACTCGGCCTCCATTGCCGGCCCCCGCGGGGGGAGCGGGACACTGGCAGCCGGCAGGAGCGGCCGGGCAATTCTGGAACTTGGAAGGCCTGGTGAGGTTTTAGCATCCGAAGGTCAAGCGCCGATGGAGCCCCAGCCACGTCCCTGGCCTTGTGACACCGTGCCACAGCACAGGGGAAGCCACTCGGGTTCTGCCCCAGTGGGAACAGCAGGCCCGGAGGCAGATGCACACAATAACGTGCGATAAGTGCGCAGAGCCTGGAAAGTCGCCTCGCCGGCAGGGTGAGGGCAGATTCCTGTGGTTTCTGGGCCAAGACAACCCCACAGGAAGCTGCGAATCTGAGATGCGCCCAGACGTTCCAAGCTGCCTGCCTTCTGGTCTCCTTCAGAACCAAGGTGGGGCGCTTTCTCGCCGTCTGTCCGTCCGCAGGACCGGCTCTGCCCTTGAGCACCTGTCGCTGCTTGCAAGCCCCCCGCCCCCCACGCCCTAGGAAGGAAGATGGGGAGTGCGGGCAGTGGTTCACGGGGCCCGGGGGGAGATGGGGACCCTCTTTCCAGCTGCAGGGAGGCCATGTGCTCAGAGCGGGGAGCAGGGACGTGGCTCTGCTGGGGCCGGGAGGCTGTGGCTCCCAAGTGAGGTTAACACAAGGGGGCCTCGACGCGTCTCATCTTCTGGCACTTGTCCCGCCTGTTTGCGTCCAGACGGGGACCCATCAGGGCCTCAGTTGCCCTGGGTGTGAAACGGGGAGCACACATGAGGCACCGGAGGCCATCCCTGCCCCGACCCACCAGCATCTTTGGACTCAGGACAGAGCTCGTCTTCTTAGCTAACAGCCAGGGAGCTACAAGGTGCCTGGGCTCTAGCTCAGCTGCACCAGGCTGTGCGACCTCGGGCCTCGACTTGTCTTCCCTGCGTCTCTGTCTCCTCGCCCGTAAACTGGGGGTACGGGACAACCTACCTCACAGGCCTGTCGCACAAATTTGGTGAGTTTACGTCTGTAAGGCACAGGTCCCGGTGAGACTAACATTCCACCAATGTGTCCAAACACAGTTATTTCCGGGGCCGTGGAGAGCGTGTTTCACCTGGATTGTCCCAGTTCACCCCCCTCGCAGCCCTCCGGGACAAGCCACTTTGTTATCCCTGTTTTGCAGATGGGGAAACTGAGGCTCAGAGAGGCGAAGTCGCAGACCAAGGCCATACAACGAGTAACTGTCACACCGTGCCAACGGCTCCACTCCTCGGTCACCCACCCACAGATAGCCAACCATCATCACCTGCCTTTTCCCTCTGATCTGTGGTCACCTGCTTCCTGGTTGCTGAGATGCGTGCCAGGGGACTTTCCTGAGTCACTGGTCATTGAGGGAAACAAAAACATCCAGCTGGATGCCTCCCTCCTCTCACCCCGGGTCCTCTTGACACACACACACACACACACACACACACAGAAGGCACATGCTCGGGAAGTTCCGCTTAAAGACCAGCTTAGCCAAGAAAACTCCCACCTCCCTCATTTTGTCCTGTTGACCCCCGTGGCCCTCCTCCCTCACACGGAGCCTCAAAGGGGCCACACGCACACATTCTCACTCCCAACGTGCCAGGCCTCTGTGCCCAGGGCATCACCCTGCCTCAGTTCATGGGCACACACACACAAATCTGGTAAGGGTCACCACCGCACTGTGCAGAGCAGGAAACTGAGGCCTGGGGCGCTAAGAGGTTCGTCTGACGCTCACACAGACCGAAGAGGGACGGGAGGATCGGGACCCCAGTGCACGGGACCCGGGCCCTGAGTGAGGCCCCAGATATGTGACCAGCGAGCAAGCCAGACCTGGTTGCTGCCCCGGGGGTGCAGGGCCCGGGGCGGGGCGGGGGCGGACCCAGGCTGCAGCTCAGGGAAGAGTTGGACAGAAAAATAAATAGAACCATCAGCAAATTCCTTTGCCAGGGAGTTGAGACAGGGAATAGCGCGGGGGACCTGCTTGGGATGCTGAAGGCAGGGAAGCCTTTGGGGGAAGACGCGGCAGCCAAGGCCGCAAAGGTGAGCAGCAGTAGCACAAAGAGAACCCATGGAGGCATTTTGAGGAGGGAGGAAGCACGAGCTTAAGGGGTTCACGGGTAACCCCACGGGGATCTGCATTTCCAAAGGGGCACGGTTTCACCGGTCTGTGTGGGGCTCGAGGGTTGTGCTAGGGGCCCAAGGAGTGGACCTTGCCCCTTAGCGTTTCCTCATCGGTTCCCTCCTGCCACCAAAATGCCAGAAGCAGGGAGAAACCCTTGCCCTGCCCCAGCATTCCTTGGGGACAGTTTTTGCCGACGCAGCTCTTTTCTGGGTCTGGGTGAGGAGCTGCAGTACTGGGTTTCTGGCGGTGTTGGTGGTGGTGATGATTTTTTTCTTAACTCCTAGACTGTGACCCCTGGAATACGCTCCAGGGGTTCCCAGGAGGCGGCCCCTCGCCCTTGTTCTGCTGATTTATAATGCGTGCGCCCCCCCCCCCCCATGCCAAGGGGGAAGCCTAGGTTTATTTACGTGCCAGTGCCCCGGAGGGCAGAGGGCCCACCTGGCACCTTTGTCCCCAGGCTCACTCTGGGTTCCAGCTGGCAGGCAGGGGCAGCTCACTGTCAACTGCTCTGAAGTCAGAGACTCAGAGACTCTTGAAGCTGGAAGAGATGTCATTTCGTAGACGGGAAGAGGAGGCCCAGCGAGGCCCGGATTCGCACAAGGGCCTCCCAGCCTGAGCCAGGGCGGTGGGGAGGACAGAAGGGGCCCGGCCACGGGACGACATGTTGGCCTGGCGTGGGGCTTGGAGTCCACTGCCTGGGGCTGAATCCCTCCCGCCACTCCGGAAGAGTAACTTAAACCCCCAGTGCCTCTTTTTTCCCCATCTGTGAAATGGGCAGATGTCAGCACTCAACCCAGAGTTAGTTACTGGGGGCAGGCACTGGGCTGATGTGTAGAAAGTGCTTAGCATGGCCCCTGGCACGCAGTCGGTCCCCTGCCAGAGCTCCTAGTCATTAGGAGGAAGAAAGGGCCCAGAGTTGTTGAGTCACTTGCTCTGGAACACACAGCGCCGAGACACGCAGGACCCTTTCTGTGCTGCCGGTGGGGCTGCAGTGGCCGCGGGGCAGCGGTGGGGAGAGCTGTGTGGCAGGTTAAGGACTCCGGCCCCCTGACGGCGCCTTCGCCACCACGCCCCAGGAGCCAGGGAACCGCTCCTGTTCCCTCTCCACATTCGGCGCACTGGACCCCGAAAGGTGCCCCAACCCGGGGCGGCGCAGGGCCGCCAACGGCCCTCCTTCGCCCCCCCACCCCCACCCCCGCCGCTTTGAAACGGGGAGGGGGCCGCGGCGCCCCGAGCCGCCCCTCCCGAGAGCCACTCTCCCCCCCGCCCCCCTCCCCCCCCACGGGGCTCCTCGGAGTCTCGGCGCCGGCCGCGTCCTCACCGGGCTCCTCCCGCGCGCCCCGCTCGCCCTTTACTTAACCGCTGTCCGGGTCGGGGGGGCGGGGGGGGGAGCGAGGGCGAGAGCGAGAGCGAGACGGAGAGAGAGAGCGCGGGCCCCTGCCCGGGGCGGGATCCTCGGCGCGCGGGCCCCCGCCGGACACGGCCCCGACCGCGGAGCCGCCGGGCCATTGTGCGCAGTCCGGGCGGCGGGGGGAGGGAGCGCCGGGGAGGCGGGGCGGGCGCGCGGGGGAGGGCCTCCCCGCCCGCCGCGCGCCCGCCCCCCGCCCCTCCCCCGCCGCCCTCCGCGCCGCCCCGCCCCCCTCCTCCCCAATTAAATGACCCCACGCTTTGGCAGGCGCCGGAGCTCGCACATGCGGCCGCCGCTCCAGCCGCCCGGGGCCCGCCGCCGCCGCCGCCGCCGCTGCCGCCGCCGCCGCCGCCGCCGCTGCCGCTGCGTTCCGGGCGCGCTCGCCGCGGCGCCGCCGGGGGCTCGGCAGGCCGGGGGGGGCGCCCCCGCGAGCGGCCGTGCGCCCGCGCCCGCGCCCGCGCCGGCCGCCCGCCGCCAAACTTCGCGGCGCGCTCATGCCCCACGTCGGGCGCGGCGTGGGCGGCGTGGGCGGCGGGCGCTGAGGGCGGCCCCGGGGGGCGCGGGCGCACGGGCGGACGCGGCGCGGCCATGAGCGGGCGGCCGGCGCCGCTCTCCCGCAAGCAGCGGCTCATGGCAGCCGTGGGCGAGCGGGCGGCGGCGGCGGCGGCGGGCGGCGGCGGCGGCGGCGGGGGCGGGGGGGGCGCGCCGCTCTCCTGCTTCATCTGCGGCGGCGGCATCGGGCGCGGCAAGGAGCTGAAGCTGCAGGTGAGGCAGCCGGTGGCGGCGGCGGCGGCGGCGGCGGCGGCGGGCGCGGGCGCCGCGGCCCAGCCCTTCTTCCCGTTCCTGCAGCAGCAGGAGCCGGCGCCCGGCGCGCGCGAGCTGTGCCCGGCCGACGGCTGCGTGCTGGTGTGCGCCGTGTGCCGCTGCTTCCTGGGCGAGCAGTGGGCCGCGTTCGAGCGCGCCCGCACGCCGGTGGACAAGCGCATGTACTGGCTGAAGCGGCCGCACCAGTGCGACGCGGGCGCGGCCGGGCGCCGCGGGGCCGCCGGGGGCCCCCGCGAGTGGAACGTCGCCTACGCGCTGGGCGGCGCGGCCGGCGACGAGACGCGGGACTCCGAGCTGTCGGAGCTGTCGGACACCGACCCCCTCTCCGAGCCCGAGCCGGCCGCGCGCGACGCCGCCAGTCCCCGCCGGGACGGGGCGCCGGCGGCGGCGGCGGCGGCGGGGGCGGCGCGCGGCCCCCCCGGGCCCGGGCCTCGCGCGGGCCGCTGCCAGGAGTGGAGGCCGGCGCCGGGACCCCCTCCGGGACAGGGCGACGCGGAGGAGGAGGAGGAGGAGGGCGTCCCCTCGAAGCCGCGCGGGGACGGGGAGCCCAAGGCCGGCACGAGGCGCCGGCGGAAGACGGCCGGGAGGCACTGGGTCCCCGAGGCCCGGGCCAGCGTCCTGAGGGGCGTTCAGGACCCTTGGCAAGGCCCCCCGGTCCAGGCGGCCCCCGCGGACGGCGCCAAAGGAGTGCCTCCGGGCACGGCCGCCGGGACTCCTCCGGAGAGCAGGCCGCCCGGGGAGGCCCGCGGGAGCTACTGCATGTCCGAGGACAGTGACATCAACATCACCAGCGAGGAGGAGCCCCTGCCCGGCGCCAAAGAGAAGGAGAACGGAGGCGCCGGCCCCTGGGCTTCCCCGGAGAGCCGGGCCGCGCCAGCAGAGGGCCTCTGCTGCTACATCTGCGGGTCGCCGCTGGCCCCGGCCTCGCGGCACCAGATCCACGTGCAGAAGCAGGAAAAGTTGGCTCAGGCGCCCTTCTTCCCCTTCTTGTGGCTGCACAGCCCCCCTCCGGGGGCACAGCCCATCAGCGAGGGCGGCAGCACCCTGGTGTGCCCCTGCTGCTTCTCCTCGCTCATGCAGCAGTGGCAAAGCTTCGAGCTGGCCAACGTGCCCGTCCTGCAGCGACTGTACGTGGTGCCCCTGAACAGCCATGCCCCGGGCATGGCCTCCAAGGGCCGCCGGCCCCCCAGGGAGGAGGGCCCGCCCGCCGGGGCCCTGCCGGAGGCCTGCTATCTCTGCGGGGAGGATTGTACCCAGGACGCCCGGGCCGTGGCCTCCAGGATCCTGAACGGCACCCCCAGGGGCTCCATGCATTTCCCCTTCCTCAGCCTCCTGCCCCGCCCCCCCAACGCCCGGGGCCCCAACAAGCGCTGCGAGGTCCGGAGCTGCCCCAAGTGCTTCAGCGTCCTGGAGGACGTGTGGGCCCTGTACCGGACCTGCCACAACGACGAACTTATCACCTCCGTGCAGGGCTTCCTGGGCAGGTACCACCAGGCCTTCTCCGCCTCGGACCCCGCCCTCTCCGAGCCGCCCGCGTCGGCCCCGGGCAGCCCGGCCTCCGTCTGCTACGTCTGCGGGGCCGAGCTGGGCCCCGGGAAGGAGTTCCAGCTCAACGTGAACCCCTCGGGCCGCCTGGGCGAAAAGGAGCCCTTCTTCCCGTTCCTCACCGTCTACCCGCCGGCCCCACGCGCCAGGCCCGCGGACTCCACCGGCCTGGTGGCCACCTGCGTGCTGTGCTACCACGACCTGCTGGGCCAGTGGCTGCAGCACGAGGCCCGCGGCTCCCAGCACACCGTCAGCGCCTGGTCTCGACAGTACCGGGTGGAGACGTTCGTGTGCTTCTTCTGCCAGCAGGAGAAGGAGCGGTGTCTTGGGCTGAGGGCCGTGCGGGTCGCCCGGCTGCCGCTGTTCCTCTACACCCTGCGAGCGAGCCACAGCCTGCTGGTGGACGATGGGCGGCAGCTGATCATCGGCGCCTGCGTGGAGTGTGGGACCCTGGTGTGCGCCGGCCAAGGGCTGGCCCGCCAGGGGCCCCTCGGTTGGAGCTCCCCGGCGGCACCGGCGATGAAGGTAAGCGGCGGTTTTCTCTTTGGCCTCTGCGATCCGAGCGGGGAAGGAAGACGTGTTGTTTTCTGTGCCTCTGCCGGGGAGGCGTTTGTACCGGTTCTGTGTGCCGCGTTCCAGGGGGGAGGTGCCCTCCTGGGGCCGCCGGGCTGGTGCTTGGGGGACAGCGCCGGCCTGGCCGGGCTGGCAGGCGAGTGGAGTTGGGGGGGACCGGGAGCGGTCTTGTGGCAGAACAGGGCACTGCGGAAAACGGCAGGCACGGGCCTGAACTTGAGGGTGTTTGCAGCGAGCGGAGTCTGTCACACAGAGGAAGCTCGGGGCGCGTCTGTCATCTGCCTGATAACATTGGTAATTAGTCCGGCCACGCGGGTCACCGTGAGGCCTCTGCGCTAACCCCTTTGGAAACGCAGCAGACGTGGACGGTCCTCTCCGCTCCAGCGCTCGCACTGTGTAGCTTCTGGAGCTTTCCACACCCAAGTTCACACTTGTCCTTTGAGACCCTCTGGTTGCTTAACAGCAGATGGAACCAGGTTTTCAGACGTGGGGGTTTGGGACCCTGGGGGACAGTGGCCTGAGCAGACTCCGCCCCCCTCCCCTCCGCGGCGGAAGAGAGTCTTTTTTCGCTGCAAATCAGCTGTGCAGAAGGAGGTTGGGGGGGGGGGGTGCCGGCGCCCTGTTTATAAGGCGCCTGCCTTCACGCTGCCTGCCCCGGAGGAGCCAGACGGGGCTCAGTTAATTTTGGATCTGCCTCTGCAGAGGCCGAGGCGGGACCTGCCCCCAGCGGGTCTGGGGAAGTAGGTGTTTGTGAGTTGGGATCAGCGTCGTGGCCGAGGGGGCCCTGAACCCTAATCCCCACCGGAGACCGTGAGACCGGCCTGTTTGATCGGACGCCTGTCATGGTACCACGTCACGGGCGTGGGGCCCGTGACCGGTGCTTGCTCTGTGCCGTCGCGCTCTGCCCAGGCTACCTTGTCTGCACGCGTCCCCTTCGGGCCGTGGAGGTGTCACTGGGGGCTTTGTTGGGCCTCTCGTTCTAAACGGGGGCACACGTCGCTCCCCGCTGTGGGTGCGGACTCCTCGTGAGCAGCACGCGGCGGTCCAGCCTGTGGATCTGCTGCTGGGAATCCGAAGCGGTTTCCGGAAGGGCCAGGACTTGGGAGGTGAGCCCGGCTTCTGCGCTTGCTACCAGATCCCCAGCGTCTGGAACAGTGCCTGGCTCAGAGTAGGTGCTCCGTAAACATTTGTTGCGCCACCAGCGCCGTCCCCAAGCATCCCTCCCCGTCTCCTGGGAACCGAGCACGTGAGAGCACGTGTCTGTGCTCGTCCCCCTGGTGCGGAGCGGAGGGCCAGTGTGCGACCGCCGTGGGCATTCGGATGCCCCCGGAAGGTCAGGCCCTTGGCGCCCAGTGAGACCCTCCCATCCACCTGGTGTGTCGGGCAGACTGTTCTAGGAGGCAGGCCGGTTCCTCTGTGAGGCTGTCGCTTCGCGGGGTGGCCGCGGGTCTCGGGCTCCGTGGCGGTGCCGCGTGCCGGCCACAGCGCCCTCTCTGAGGTTTCCGGGTGCTCTCTGCACAGCGTCCACGCCGTGGCGAGTTTTTCCGTTGTTGATTTGCTCACTCATCGGGAGTTGATGAGCTGCCAAGCGCGGGCCTCGCGGGCAGGAACTTGAGGAAACAGTCCAGCTGGGAAGGTTGGGGTGGAGGGGAGCCTCGTGGGGATGAAAACGCAAGCCGGAGTCTGCCCGGAAGGGGTCAGCGTGAGTTGGGGAAGGCTGGCTGGCTTGCGCGGTTCGGCGCCATTTCCAGAGCGTCTGCTCCTGGGAGGCCTTATTGCCCCCATTTCGCAGACGAGAAGTCAGACAAGTCAGGTGGCATCGGTGACCTTCCCACAACCAGTAGAGGTGGCTGAAGTGGGTCTTCAACCTACGTCTTCCCAGCCCCGAGCCCCACTCCGTCCTCGGGCGGGGTGCGGTGGAGAGGGAGGGGTCAAGGGTGAGGAGGCGCGGAGGCAAGGGGCGACCAGAGGTGCTTAGTGGGGATGACGGCAGGGGGGACGAGGCTGGCGTGCACGGAAGGCCCCGGAGTCAGGCACAGGAGGCAGTTTTGGAGTTGGAGGCACAGGGGAGAGAGAAAAAGTCCTTGAAAGAAGGCTCGGAACGCGCCGGGAAGAGATCCACCCAGGGCTGGGCCGTGGCAGCCGTCCAGGTGGGTGGCGAGGCCATCGGCCTTGGCGGTGGGGGGGCGGGGTGGGGGCGGGGGAGGCGGGGTGGGGAGGGCAGCCGTGCGGCTCCAGTAGTCAGAGGGAGGACGGGGGAGCATCGGCTCCCGCCTGTGAGAGGGTAGAATGCCGGAAACTCAGCCTCCTGCCCTTCCTTCCTCCCTCCCTGCCATTCATTTAACAAATGTTTATGGAGCGCCTACTCTGAGCCAGGCACTGTTCCAGACGCTGGGGATCTGGAGGCAAGTGCAGCGCCTTCAGTGTCGGGGGGAGGGGCGCGGAGCCCGGCACAGAATACCACTTCCCGCGGAACCGTAAACAAAGCGGGGCCGGGGCTCTCCGGAGGCGCCACGGTGGGCACGAGGCCTCAACACAGTGCGGCTGGAAACAGACCCGGGACTCCCGGCGGGGGCTGGCAGGGTTCGCTCCCGCCAGCCCCTGAGCCCTGTCTGTCTCCGCCGTGTGGTTTGAGAACTTGGGTGGGAGTGGCCAGGGGCATTGGAAGGTAGCCACAGGGAAACCGCTGAGCCGGAACGGCATGTTCCGGAACCTCGTCTATACCGCCTCCCGCGACGCCTCCGTTGTTTCCTGCTCAACGTTCATTCATTGGCGAATCAGCTTTAAACAGTGTGAAAGAACACAGGGAAAGAGAGGGGACGGGAAAGAGAGCGAGGAAGAGAAAGGAAAGAAAAGAAGTCACCGACACCCTCTGTCGGGGTCGCGTTTGCGGCTTTTCGGTCCAGCCGAGTGCACGCCTCCTGGAGGGCACCGGGCCGTGTAAACCACCAGACCTCTGAGCCGGCCGCGTGCACAGGACTGTGCTTGGGACGCCGAGGTGATCCTTCCTCTGGAAGGTCTGGGGTCTGAGAGTGGCTGGTGCCCGGTGGGAACGCGGGACACGCTTGTTCCCTTCTCTGTCCCTGAGGTGCTGGCGACTCCGGGTTAGGTCTCTGGGAGGCGCCCGCATGCCGCGATGTCGCGGCCTCTGCCCTCCAACCTTTCTGCAGGGGATAAGGGGTCGGTCGTCCCTCCCCCTGGAGCTAGGGGGCACAGCTGGCCAGGCTGCCCGAGATGGCAGCTGGGGACGTAATAGGGATGATGATGCCTTTCTAGAATGTTCTCCGCGTTCCAGACCGTGCCACATGCTTCCCCCGTGTTCACTCTTACTGAGCCCTCCCCACAACGCTGTTGAGGCAGGTGCCGCTGCCTCCGTTTCATACCGGAAATGACGACTCCAGAGAGGTCAAGTGACTGGCCCAAGGTCGCTCAGTTGGTAACCGCGGGACCAGCATTGGACCCAGGAGGCCCGCTCTGGCGTCTGTGCTCCAGCCTCTAGGCTCTCTAGACCCCGGGGCTCCAGCTGTGAAGGTGGCAGTGCCCTGGAGGGACGTGGTCCTAATGTCCCCTGCACGGGCCCCACCCCCTCCCCCAGAGCAGCTGAGAGGCACGAGGTCAGCTTGCACGGGCCCGAGGTCCTGATGGGCCCCCGCTGGCCGGCCCGGACGTCCTGTACTCCCCGTTCTCTGCCCTGCTGACTAGTGGCACCCTTGGGTTTTCCTCTCCCAGCCCTGCTCTGGTGTTCAGATCGCAGCTGGGACCTCCCGCTGCTGGTGGGACAAGCCTGCCCCCGTCCCCAAAGGTCCGCCGCGGGATCCCTCGGCCTCCTTTGCGAGCCAGTTGGCGGGCGGGCCACCCTGCCCTCTTCCCGCGGTCTGTCCTGGGAGCGTTCCGGGGACTGGAGAGCTGCTTACCTAACCGCACCCTGGCCCCTCACGGAGGGGACACCCGGCCCGGCCCCCAGAGCGTGGCCTCCGCACCCAAAACAGGTGTTGCTGCCGCGGCCCCTTTCTTGTCTCCAGGCTGACATCTGAGGCCCGCAGAGAGCGCCTGTCATCACTTGCCTGTCGGGGCCGACACGCACATCTGTTTCCCCCGTTCCCCGGCTCTCGGCGCCCACACGGCTCCGTGCTCTTCAGGGAGGGCCTGGCAGCCCTCCTCCCCAGCCCGGTGTGGGCTCGTGGGACACCTAGGCAAGGTGACTGGAGGCGGGGAGCCTTCCGGAAGATGCCGGGGTGGGCGGGGGGCGGGGGCTGCCCGGCTGGGCCGACACCGGCACCCTCTCTCCCTGGCGGCAGCTGGGCAGCGACTGGGCTTTGGGCCTTTCTCAAGCTCCCACCGCCTCCTCCGAGGGGAGGGCTGTGCTTTTCTTGGCAGGTTGGAAGCCATCTGCTCAGAGGAGTGAGCTCTCCAGACCCGCCTTGTCCTAAACCTGGAGGTGATTGGAGGCAACTGGGAAAGAGGAGGTTGAGGCAGGAGGTTTCCAAGGCTCAGCCCTCCCTGGAAGCAGGGAGGGGCAGGGGCAGGGCCGCAGGGTGGCCGTCTTTGGTGAAGTCCAGAGTCCTCAGAGCTTTCCGGCCCCTTCTCTGCTTAGATCTCTCGGGATCTTACTCTTGGGAGGTTAGCTCTCTGTGACTGTCTTTGGAGGGTTTGTAGGTTGTGGGCAGGTTTCCCCAGTCGGCACGTTTTCTGGGCTGGGGAAGCACCCATGTCTGGAGATCACGTTCATTTTCTGCCCCTGGTCCCTATCCTGGTCGGGACGGGGAGAGGGGTGATGCGTCTGGCCCCCAGGAAGAGTATCTAGGAACTTGGCCTCCGATGGCCACGTAGCCGCAAGTGGGAGGTTCACGGGGGCCACGGTGGAGGGAGCTTCTCGCCATGTGACCTTCGCTCAGTTTCCCCGTCTGTCAAAATGAAAGGTCAGGGCCTCAAGGGTCGCAGGTGGTTTGCATTTCACACGTGTGACTGGCGGGTGGGGCTGTGTTGAGAAGGGATGCCGGGGCTGTCTGCCCTTGCGGGTAGAACGTCGAGTAATTTATCGGCCGTCTCTTCTGCAGGGTTAGGAAGGAGAGGGCGCCTTCCCGGGGTCTAGGTTTTCTTTATTTTCTTTTTCTTTTTTTCCAGCTGTGCTCAGGTATGATTGGTATAACATTGTGCGAGTTTAAGGTGCAACACGTTGGTTGGAAACATTTATATGTTATACAACGATCACCACCGGTCTCACCACGTGGCCGTTTTCCTTCTTTTTTCTGTGCGTTTAAGATCTGCTGTCTTAGCAACATTCAAGTATGTGATACAGGATCAGTAGCGGTAGTTACCGGCTGTGCGTTAGACCCCCTCCCTTGGCGATCTTGAACCTGGGAGTTTACGCCTTCCTTCAGTATCTCCCCCGTCTCGTGGGGTCGGGGTTTTAAACTCAGGGTATGATGTGGGGGCCCCTCCCGTGATATTCTGCCCCACGTTAGGGTCAGGAAACCTCTTGGATCACCTTTTGGGGGGCGACACTATGCCAGGGGGCCCAAGAAGCCCACAGCCTAATGCCACTTTGCTGCTGTATTTTTTCAGCAATACGAGCTGATTAGACGCATAGGTTTTGAAAGAAATCCCGGCAGCCCTGTGACGGGGACACAGCTGCCTCGTCCCCGCTCATGCTTCTACTCTTGTCCGTGGCCGCCCGGGAGAAACACATTCCACCCAGCAGGTCGACAGGTGTTTGCGTACCTACACGGCAGCAGGCGCTCTGAAGACGTGCTGTGGAGTCAGGCGGGCCCTGCCCCCGGCTGCTCGCGTGGGTGGGGGGTGGGGAGGCGGTGACAGGCTCTGGCCGTGGTCGTGCGGCGTGCCGGGTTCTGTGCCGGGACCTGCCGGGAGCTCGCAGGAGGGTGGGAAGCTGGTGTGTTCAGGGAAGGCTTCCCGGAGGAGGCGCTCTCTAAGCTGAGTCCGAAGGCTGGAAAGGACTCAGCCGGGTCCATGTGAGAGTCACGTGCTCCTGGGGAGTATGTACAAAGGCCTAGATGCGGGGAGTGGGATTTGCCTGAGAGCCAATTTGAATCCGTTTGAATTTTATGCCAGTGACTGGGCCCTAGCCCAGCCTTTTAATCAGAATCTCTAAGGGGTAGCCCTGGGGCCCCTGGTATTTTAAAGCTTCCAGAAGATTCCAGCGCTGCGGTAAGGACTGGTGAGGGAGGCCATTGTGAGCATAGCCCAGGAATTTGGGACTTTTATCTTGAAAGCTGTGCCGGTCGCTGAAAGGATTCTATTCTTTTGTTCAGTCTGTCTGTATGAAGCACCTGCTGTGTCCCAGGCACTGTTCTGGGCCCAGGGTCCCACAGTGAGTAACCCAGATGGGGTGCAGGGAGGGCTGTGGCTGCGAGCAAATGAGTGGGCGGGGGGAGGGGGGAGGGCTGGGGGCTGTCACCTGAGCCAGGAGGACGGTCCGGGCAGGGGACCACGAGGAAGCTGGGGTGCCAGAGGGCAGGGGAGGGGGCCGGTCAGACAGGCCTGGCGCCCTGACCTTGCGAAGACACTGTTTTATCTGTTTTTCAGTTGAGATATAATTCACACACCATAAAATTCACCCTTTCAAAGCCTACAACTCGGTGACATTTAGCTCGTTCGGGGAGCCGTGCGGCCACCGGCACTATCCGGTCCCCCCCCACCCCTGCCAGCCCCGCAAGCACTCGCGTCCCTTCCGTGTCTGTGGGTGTACGTCTTGTACATTTCACACACACGGAGCCACGCGACTCGCGATCTTTCGTGCCTGGCTTCTCGGACACAGCGCGCGTCCCCGGTCTGCCGCGGCCAGAGCAGGTGCCAGCGCGGCGTCCCCACACCGATGGGCGTTTTGCCCACCCGCGCCTCGGCTGGCGGACGTGGGCGCTGATTCTGTTGGCCCCCCGGGGGCCATGCTTCCCGGAACGTCCGCGTGCAGCTTTTCGTGTGGACGCGTGTCTGCGTTTCTCCTGGGGGAGACGCCCCTGAGCAGGGATTTGCTCAGTCCCCTGGGAGCTTTGTGTTTCACGCTTCCAGTTCAGAGTTCCCACCAGGGAGTTTAGTTTTTATTTATTTACTTTTAATGTTTATTGTCGAGAGAGAGAGAGAGAGAGAGAGAGAGAGAGAGAGAGCACGAGCAGGGGAGAGGCAGAGAGAGAGGGGGACGCAGAATCCGAAGCAGGCTCCAGGCTCCGAGCTGTCAGCACAGAGCACAGAGCCCGACGCGAGGCTCGAGCCCGTGAACCGTGAGATCGTGACCTGAGCCTAAGTCAGAGGCTTAACTGACTGAGTCCCCCAGGCGCCCCTAGTGGGTTTTAATGACACAGTACGACTGGGGTGGTTCCGTCGGCTAAGGTCGACCAACTAAACGTGACCACGGCCATGCTCCTAGCCTAGGTCTCCTGATGTCGAATTTGAGTTTGAAGGTGGGAGTTGGTCTTCTCCCTGGGATAAGAGGGACTGTGTTAGGAATTGGGATGGGGCTGGGGCGCCCGGAGGGCTCAGTCAGTCAGGCGCCCGACTTTGGCTCAGGTCTTGATCTCACGGCTCATGGGTTCGAGCCCCGCGTCAGGCTCTGTGCTGACAGCTCGGAGCCTGGAGCCTGCTTCGGATTCTCTCTCTCTCTCTCTCTCTCTCTCTCTCTCTCTCTCTCGTAAATAAACGTTAAAACAATAAAAAAAAGAATTGGGAAGGGGCTTTGGACTAGCTCCAGCCTGGAAGGCAGAAGTCCCGGATTCTGAGCGCCAGCACTCGCAGTGGCCACAGGCAAGACTCTCCCCTGGTCTGGGTCTCAGTTTTCTGTCTGTGAAGTGGGAGTAGACGGTGGCCTGCTGGCTGGGCCCCTGGGCTCCTGTATGGCTGCCGAGCAGTAGCCATCTCGTCTTTCGGCCCCGTCGGCAGGAGCAGGACCGGGGGGTGCGTGGAGAAGACCCCCGAGACAGACGTCTGGCTTGGCCGTGAGTCCCGTGGCGCTCCGGTCCCCCGCCCCCGCCGCCCGGGCCGCGTGCCGTTGCTTCCCTGCTGCGGCAGAGACCGCTGCTCGGGTTGGGTCTCTTCCACGAGGTGCCACAGCCTCAGACGACTGGCGCACAGGTCGCGGTCAGCGTGTGGCTCAGCTGGGCAGGGACGGGCGTGCTGGGACCCCGGGCAGGAGCGGGCAGCGCTGGGGGTGACCGTTTCCGCCTGGCGGGCTGTCGGGTGAGAGTGCAGTGGGGGCGAGGGAGCAGCCCGCGGCCCAAGGAGGGCCCCTCAAAGGTAGAGCCCACGGTGGCCACGACACCCCGCCGACCGGTTAGTGACAGCTGTGGGGCAGAGCCGGTGACGAGGAAGGGCCCTGGGGTTCCGTCTGTCCACCCGGTCCCCATGAAGACACAGCGAGGTGGGAGGGGACGGCGATGACAAGCCGAGCGTGTTGATGCCGTCCCGCGGTGCCCCGTGGAAGCCTCCACCCCTCGTGTCGGGCAGGTTCTCCGATTTTGTTGATGAGGAAGTTGAGGCACAGAGAGGGGAAGTCACTTGCCCAAAGTCACACAGCCAGGAGGTACAGGAGCTGGGAGGCTTCCCTGCGGCACCACACTCCTCCCTAGTGGGTACCCCGATGCAGCCACGTGGCAGGTGTGTGTGGGTCAGCGCGGGGAGGGCTGAGGGCCCAGCCAGGACCTGGCCCCCGTGGGGGCGGGGGAGGCAGTGGGGATCTAGGAAGGCTGCCTGGAGGAGGGGGTCACTGATGGGGGTCCTACAAACGGGCAGGTTTTATTTGATTCATTTTTGTAAACTTTATTTACCTTGAGTGAGGGAGACAGCTCAAGCGAGCATGTGAGTGGGGGAGAGGCAGAGAGAGAGAGAGAGAGAGAGAGAGAGCGAGCGCCCCAAGCGGGTTCCATGCCACCAGCACAGAGCCCAGTGTGGGGCTCGATCCCACAAACCGTAAGATCATGACCTGAGCTGAAGTCAGGAGTCGGGCGTTTAACCGACTGAGCCCCCCAGGTGTCCCTGGGCGGGTTTTAAATCAGCAGTGAATCTACAGAGGTCTTCCCTTTTTGAGTTTATATGCCAGTCACGCCATCGTAAATGTTATTTTATTCTTTTAACGTGTTTGCTGCTGACTGTCGATTATACCGTAGGAGCCGCCTCAGTGTCCGAAAGGTATCTTCGGGTCGCGTTGCGTTTTACATTAAAAGTATCACGCGCTTCATGGTGGGAGACGTGGGGCAGGTGACAGGTGGCCGCGTGCCAGGTGCGGTTCACCCCTGCCTTGTGGGTCACCCGACCGTCTCAGCTCCGTGTCCGCGGCTGCCCACTGATGGGTCATCAGCCCCAAACCTCCGTGGGTCCCGTCATTGGCCCCACTCTGTCACCAGCCACGCGGGGGACCTTGGGGAGGATGCCAGTGTCCTCCCCGGGCTGCGGGTTCCTCCCGTGACCGTGGGGGGCGGGGTGACCTGCGCTGTGGATGGGTGGCATGGGGGCCATTCATTTTTCAGATGCAGAGACCGAGACTCCTGAACCTGGGAGTTCGGGATCGAATTACAAGCAGTGAGTGCGGCAGCTGGGACGCCAGGACGAGGGAGAACTGGGTGGTCGGGGTGGTCCGGCTCCAAGGCCTTGGCCTTTCCACCCCCGCCCCGGCTTCAGCAGCACTCCCTGGACATGATGTGGGGCTGGCAGGGACCTGGCCTCTATCCCGCCCTGCCCTGGTGTAGCCGCACAAGCACCCGCTTCCAGAAAGGGGTTTTGGGAGAGGGGGTCGGAGCATTGACACACGGCAGCACTGTTTTTATAGGCCGCCCCGGACCCGTAAACCTCGTCTCCCGGCTTCCAGACGAGAGGCTTCGTAGACGGGGGTTAAGAGGCTTGTGTGGGTCCTGATGGGCTGGAGACGCAGGCAGGTGGGAGGCAGGCGTGGGCCTTCCAGATCCCCGGGCCAAGCAGGACTGGGGCGAGGGGGCACCGGGGCTCCCGGGGACCACAGCACAGCGGGCACTCGGGGACAAGGGAGGCCGGGAGGAGCCTTCAGGCAGTGGGGGCTCAGCTGGCCTGACAGCCTGGCTTCCCAGTGGCCACAGCAGCAGCTCCTTTAATCCGATTCCTTTGGGCGGCTGGATTCCTCCAGGCTTGGCTTCTTTCCTTTCTCACAGTCCCGCGCTGTTCGTCCTTTTGTGCGATGATGCGACGTCCCGGGACCGTTGGACACGGGAGGCCCCGGGCCTTCAGAGCGAGGGGCTTTTCGCGGGGCTCCTGGCCGCTGCTCCCGCCCCGAGGAAAGCAGCTCAGCCCTGGGAGCCACCCGGAGGCACAGGGTGGAGTGGCCTCGATGTCCCCGGGCCGCCAGCCCTGCGGAAAGCGGCCCGGCCCCTTCCCCCGGCCCGTTGCCTGCGGAAGAGAGGGGGTGCCGTTCTGGAGACCAAGCCCCCGCTTCCCCTCTCGTGCAGGAGCTGAGGACTTGCCCACCGGACTCGTGCGTCCCCAGCCAAGCACGGAAGGGGGCTCCCGGACTCCCTCCCCTCAGCCCTGCGGTGCGGAGAAACCCGGCCCTGGGCTGGTGGTGGCAGAGCATCAGACTGACCCCAGCGGCCTTTCTCCACCTTCTCACGCTCTGTGTGTCAACAGGGGGCTCGGTTGGCGGCCCCACCCTCCTGCTTCCCGTCACCCCTCGCCCTCCTGCTCTCCTCGAAGCTCTGCATTTTCTTCCCTTTGCAGAAGCGCGTCGAGGGGCGCCTGGGTGGCTCGGTCGGTTAAGCATCCGACTCCGGGTCTCGCCTCGGGTCGCAATCTTACGGTTCCTGAGATCGAGCCCCGCTCGGGCTCTGCGCCGACAGCTCGGGTCCTGCTTGGGACTCTCTCTCTCTCCCTCTCTCTCTCTCTCTCAAAATAAGTAAACAAACTTCACAAAACGTGTAGGCCGGTCGCGGGCCTGGTTTTGCCAGCTCCCGTGCCGTGTGATTGCGGGTTCCTCCCCACGGATGGGCGAACCCGGGTCCCCGGTGACCGGTTACCCGTCTCTCGCCAGGTGCCCGGGACACCGGGACCTTTCTCTGGGGGTTAAGGAGTGGCTTCCGGGCAGCCCCACGGAAGGCGGGCGGGCGTCGCTGGGGGCCCGCTGAGCCAGGACAGCGGCTTGCGGGGGGTGTCGCAAGAGCCCGGAGGGGCCCTTCTTCCTGCGGCCTCCCCCGGCCCCCTCCGCGTGCACAGACATCCTGCCCGCGTTCACAACCTTCTCTCCTACATCCTGTGCCCTCGCACGCGTGCGTGCCCCGGGATGTGTGCACACAGGCCGTGCTGCGTTCTCGGGGGAGTCTTTCCTTTTCCCCCCTCTAACGGTGTCCGTGTTTACCTCCTCGCTGGAGGAGAGACTGTTCTGTCTCTGATGCGTTGGTGCCCTTGTGCCCTTGTCGCGGTCCCGCGTCTCTCTCCGGTAGCACCTCGCAGTCCGTTCTGTCGGCATTTCCCCCGTCTGGAAACCGAGGCCCCCGAGGCTCCGAGAGGGAGGGCGCCCCCCCCCCCCCCCCAAGCCACCCAGCTGCCAGCACCAGGCGGGACGCACCCTTGCCTGCCGCTTTCTCCGCCCCGCCAGCTGCGTTGGGGTGGCAGGTCTGGGAGAAGCCCCTTCCCGGTGACTCTCTGGGTGCCTGCGTTTCGATGTCATCGCCGTCAGGCGGCCAGAGCCGTGTCCCCGCCCGCCCTCAGCCCAGGACCCCCCAGGAGCCCAGCATCTGGCCCGCAGCCTGGGGGAGCTCAGCGGAGCATGCTTGGAACACGCTCTGGAAACTTCTCACCAGACTCTGCTCCGGAGCTCCTCGCCCTCCCCGCCCCGTTTGGTGGGACCGTCCCCAGCGTGTTGGGCGGACCTTCTCGGCACTCACGCGGGGGAAGAAGCAGTTCTCTGGGCGGCGGGAGAAGTGTTTCCCCCTCGCTGGCTTCTGCGTGGGCCTTTTGGAACCTGGGCCCAGTCCTCCTCCCGGTGGCTTCACCCCGGCCCGGCCCGCGGTCGGGAGCTCCCCGGGGGGCTCCGTGCTGGGGGCCTGCCGGTGGCCTGAGGCATCCCGGCCAGCTCCCCGGGCCCGGGTCCGCGGGAGAGCTGCCTCCGTGTACCTCCCTGGGGCATTGTGGGAAACTCTGGGGCCCTGCAGGGAGCCTGGGGGACGTCGCCTCAGAGCCGTGTGTGTGCGTGTGTGTGCGTGTGTGTGTGGGGGACATGACGGGCAGAGTCCCCAGCGGGGGCCTGGCAGGCAGTCAGGACTCCAGCAGAAGTGGCAACCAAACTGCTGGGAGCAGGGGAAGGAGAGGGAGGCGTCTGAGGCCCCGCTCGCAGCCCGTTGGCCTCAGAAGGCCCCCACCGGGGTCCTGCCTGTCACGTAGGGAGGGCTCCTGATTACCCTCCCGTGAACCTTGGCCTCAGCTGCAGGGAATCCAGGCCATGTTCCAAATGACCCCACCACGGAGCTGTGGGAGGAGGCAGCACGGGGGCTGCAACACCTGGAACTGTCCTGGGCCACCTGCCATCTGAGGTCTTGTCACTCCTTCTCTGGGCTCCTGGTGCCGCCTGAGAGGGCGAGGGGGCATCCGGGCAGACGGCGGAGGGCCCTTCCCGGGACTCGTGGCCCGGAGACGACCCACGTTCGCAGTTGGCGACGGCCGGCAGGCACCTGCCACCTGACCGCCTGTCTGTCGGTCTGTCCGTGGGCCCCGTTTCCTCTTCTGGATGTGGGACTTTCCACGGCACGTCTGCCATGGGGCTCGGGACGTCGTGCGTGCCCAGCAAGTACCGGCTCGTAACTGTTTTTGCTACAGGGTCCTCGTTCTGGAGAGCTGAGCCGTGGAGCTCAAACACACAGGGATCTGGACCCTGTTCGTGGAGGGAGGCGAACCGGGAGGGGCCGCGCTGGGGTCGGGCCCCAGGAAGAGGAACACGCTGGAACCGGGTTAGGAGAGTTTACAAAGACCCGTGCTTCTCACATACGTGTTTCTCAACCCTCAAAACGCAATGCAGAACCGGGTACATACGTGTATTTTTCTGGGGAGAGGGTCCGTAACTCTCGTCATCAGGCTCTCACGGGGGTCGTGTGGCTCCCGGTGGGGAGAGAGCCACTGTCACGGGTGTGCTTATAAGCACTACGCATGTGCCCAGCTCCTCGTTACTGCTTGAAACCCACCCTTGTCCCCGCCGTCGTGTCCTGACGTCTGCTCTTTCTTCCACCTCGCCGTCTGTTTCTTGCTCCGGGACACCTTCCTTTGCTAACTCCCGCCCGCTGGAAGTTTCTCCTCTCTCCTGGCTGCCCGAGGCACTTGTCTGTATGCAGCTTGGTCACTCTCGGTAATAACTTTGTTCTGTGTGGTCTCATGTGGTCTTCTCATGCGTGTGAGCCCCGTCTCTCCCACCGGATGCAGAGAATAGCTAAAATTTGACCCTCGTGTATCGAACACGGTGTTTCCTTGCAGCCCACGGGAGCGGTATTCCTGAGGAACTTTGCGGCAAGATCAGAGTCTCAGAGAGGATAGGAGCTGGGGGAGGGGGGGATGAATGGAGATGACATTAAATATATGTTTTTAAAAACCACCAGAAATGGAAGTTCTAGGACACGTCGCTGCCCGAACCAACTAGCTTTGTTCGCGTTTAAAAACCTGCTCTGGTCGGTAACCCCGTGTTCTTCAGCGGATAAGAGACTTGGCCGCCGTCTTGATGTGCTGAGAGAGAATTATTCCATGAGGTTTATGTCTTCTTGAGTCTGTTCTGCTAATTACTGTTTTGTAAGGAACTTATCCATTTCATGCAGGTAGTCAAATTAATTGGCATCACTTCTGTAGAATATTCCCTTAGTATTTTTCTTCTTTTTTTTTTTTAACGTTTATTCATTTTATTTTATTTAAAAGAATTTTTTTTTAATTTTTTTTTTTTTAAACGTTTATTTATTTTTGAGACAGAGAGAGACAGAGCATGAACGGGGAGGGTCAGAGAGAGGGAGACACAGAATCTGAAACAGGCTCCAGGCTCTGAGCTATCAGCACAGAGCCCCACGCGGGGCTCGAACTCACGGACCGCGAGATCATGACCCGAGCCGAAGTCAGCCGCTTAACCAACTGAGCCACCCAGGTGCCCCTAAAAGAATTTTTTTTAATGTTTACTTTTGAGACAGAGAGAGACAAAGCATGAACGGGGGAGGGGCAGAGAGAGAGGGAGACGCAGAATCCAAAGCAGGCTCCAGGCTCTGAGCTCTCAGCATAGAGCCCGATGTGGGGCTCGAACTCACGAACCGCGAGATCATGACCTGAGCCGAAGTCGGACGCTCAACCGACTGAGCCACCCAGGCGCCCCTAAATGTTTACTTATTTAAGAGAGTGCGTGCACTTGTGTGCCCTTGTGCAAGCAGGGGAAGGGGCTGAGATCCAGGGAGAGAGAGAGAGAGAGAGAGAGAGAGAGAGAGAGAAAGAGAGAATCCCAAGCAGGCTTCAAGCTGCCAGCACAGAGCCCAACACGGAGCTCAATCCCATGAGCAGCGAGATCAGGACCCGAGCTGAAATCAAGAGTCGGAAGCGTAACCAGCTGAGCCACCCAGGCGCCTCTCTCCATTCCCTTAGTATTTTTCTAATGTCTGTAAGTTCTGTAGTGACGTCCCCTCTTTCTTTGGTGGTGGTGGTGGTGAATGGTGCCTTCTCTTTCTTCTTGATCAATCGATTTTACTGATTTCCTAAAAGGTTTATATTTAAGAGACTGGGCCTTTTAAAAGTTTTTTAACCAGCCCATTCGGGCTTGAAAGGCAATGTCTTTTAGGCTTGCAGCCTCCCTTGCTGTATTTTTGCAAGTGTAGATGAAATGTTCGTGAGGCCACTAGGCCCTTTTCCAGGTTATTAATGCTTATGGGAACATTTTCCATGCCTGGTCTCCTCTCTGTCTGTTGAGTCCGTGGAGGCAAGAGTGATTTCTGTCCATCAGCCTGCTCTCGTGACCTCGCTGGTAGTCAAGGTGATACGTCCTTTTGCTGGAGGGGACTTTATCGAACCTGGCGTGAGTAAGAAACATACTAGACTTAAACATTTTTGCACGCAGAAGAGGAAAACTGTGTTATCTCAGAACCACAGATGCGAAGGATAACCAGCTGTCTCTCGTATATTAATGGCTCTCTTATTTGGAACATATGCACGTAATAACGACGTATTGTTTTTTATTATACAAAATATTTACTGTTAAAAAGGCCCGTGTCTTCCCATACTTTGGCTACAAAGTATATTTTATCTGTGACCGTGATTGCAATCTCTTGTTTCTTTTGTCTTTGCATTCATGGCAAATTTCAGAGCTAGACTCCTAGGACGGGAGGAACCTTTGTGACTCTTGAGTCCGACATCCCTCACTTTTGTCAAAGACCCTGAGGTCTGGGGAGGGGGGTGGGCCTGGCCCGGGGCACGTTGGAGGCTGAGGCTGGACGCAGGTGCCCTGGGACATTTCTACTCCCATCAGCCAAGGCTTTTCCTCTGGCGACAGGTGCTTGCGTTCACGATGTGAGGGGCATGGGATCCCCAGCCCCGGGTACAGCGGTGGCACTCGGGAGGGCAAAGCCAGATGGCGAACAGCCACCCTCTGAACCCACCGCCCTTCCATTTCTAGGACCTCCTTGTGTCCCCTCGGGGCCAGGGGAAGTTTTTTTCCTGTGGGAGTTGCATTCTTTAAAAAAAAAAAATAATTTTTTTGACAATAGTTTTATTGAGATATTATGAAATTCACCCTTTTAAAGCACGCGGTTCTGTGGTTTTGTTACATTCAGAGAATGGTCCAACCATCACCACTAATTGTAGAACATTTTTCATCACCCCTGAAAGGCACCCCAAGCTCCCCTCCCCAAGGCCCTGCGAGCACTACTTTCTGGATGGATGTGCCTGTTTTGGACGTTTTCTAGAGATGGAATCATACCACACGTGGCCTTTTGTGGCTGGCTCCTGTAGCTTAGCGAAGGGCTGTCCAGGGTCACCCCTGCCCTCATGCCCTGTTACGACCAAATGATATTCTGGCGTGTGAATGTGCTGCATTTTCGGTCCATCCATCTGTCGGTGGGCATTTAGATCGCCCCCACCTTTCGGCTGTTGTGATTCCCGCCGCGAACATTTGCGTACAGGTGTTTGCGTGAGCGTATTTTCTTTTCTCTTGGGTGTATTCCTGGGAGCGGAATTGCTAAGTCCTGTCATAAGTCTGTTTAGCTGTTCGAGAAACTGCCAGACTATTTTCAGAGAGGCCGCGGAGGTTTAGATCCCCACCAGCGATACACGGGGATTCTTGCATGTGATTTGCTTTTACTGTTTTTTAAATGTCTGTTTATTTATTTTGAATTTTGTTAAATGTTTTATTTATTTTTGAGACAGAGAGAGACAGAGCGTGAGCAGGGGAGGGGCAGAGAGAGAGGGAGACACAGAATCCGAAGCAGGCTCCAGGCTCCGAGCTGTGAGCACAGAGCCCGACGTGGGGCTCGATCCCACGAACTCTGAGATCATGACCTGAGCCAAAATCAAGAGTCAGAACCTTAACCGCCTGAGTCCCCCAGGTGCCGCAAGTGTGCTTTGCTTTTAAACGGGGTGCAGAGCAAGTGTTCCTGTTACCCTTACTGATATAGCAGTGCACGTTCAACAGATGTTAGAGTTCTTTTCGAGTCTTGAGCCTTCATATCAAAAGAAGGTTTCTGGGGCGCCTGGGGGGCTCAGGCGGTTGAGGGTCCGACTTCGGCTCAGGTCACGCTCTCACGGTCCGTGAGTTCGAGCCCCGCTTCGGGCTCTGGGCTCACGGCTCGGAGCCTGGAGCCTGCTTCGGGTTCTGTGTCTCCCTCTCTCTCTCTCTATCTCTCTCTCTCTGTCTCCCTCTCTCCCTCTCTCTCTTTCAAGAATAAATAAACATTAAAAGGTTTTTTTAAAGGATTTTAATGCTTTTTATTTCACTTTTAAAGGTGACGGATCCCGGCTCCAACACTTCCTGTGAGGTCTTGAGCAAGTGACTACTGTCCCCTTTAGTTTCTTCATCTGTAAAGCGTTTGTGATTGAATCAGCCTCAAAGCGGGGGTCGAGTGGATTCATGCGCCTGAAGCACTCAGCCTGGTCCCTGGCAGTCGGCAAGCTCCGTATAAGCGCTGGCTGTCGTCTTGACCTTACGATCGCGTTGTCGCGGTGGGGATTTGGGGGAGCACTGCGCCCCAGCCCGGCCTCACGGCTCCGCGGCAGCCGCCGTCGTGGCTTCCTCCTCCTGGGCGCCACCGGGGCGTGTGTCCAGCAGGTTGAGACGGGGCCCCCACGCGGAAGGAGCGTCCCTAACCACCCCCCCCCACCCCCCACCCCGCCCCGAGCGGATTGGGACTCTGCAAAATGCATTCAAGGCGATGCTGGAGAAGCTTTTTAGCTTGAGAAGACGTCCTGGACCTTGTGACACTCAGACCCTCCCTCGGGGTGGGTGTGGTACGGCGGCCTGGAAGGACGAGACCCTGAGGGAAGCTTCCAGAACGTGAGGGTGGGAGCATGTACAGGGAGGGGCCCGGGACGAGGGAGGAGTTGGCACCAAGGGGTCAAGGGAGCTTACCTGACAGTGTTGAGTCTTTTGCCTGAAGTCTCACATGTCCGGTGTTGAAAACTTAGCTAATAGAGACTGAAAGGACGTGATGAAAACTCCCCGTGATTCCATAACCCAGAGCTTCCGGCCCACTTGAACTGTGACTTCCCCAGCTGAGGGGTGGGGGACAGTGGCAGGATCCGTAGGGGAGACGGGGCAAGTTAGAACGCGTCAGGGCAGAGGGCCGGCCGTGACACAGTCCTCGTGGCACGGAGCGTCCTTGGAGCAAGGGCCAGGTAGTGACCTGTTGGCCAGGTAGTGACCACTGTTCGTCTGTTGCTGGACACCCAGCTGGTTTCTGGGTTTTCACAGGTGTAGGCTGCTCGCTAGTAAGCCTTCTCGAACCTCGTCTGCCCTCCCGGAAGCCTCCGCCCTGGGCCCGTCCCCGTCCCGGACCCCCCCCCCCCCCCCCCCGCCCTCTGGTTCCCATCGAGTGGCCCCGTGGACCGCCCTGGCCTTGCCTCATCGGGCAGCGGGGAGCCTGGGGACTCCCTGGCCTCCCCGCCAGCCGTGCAGTAAGTGGCCAGAGGGGTATGAGACCAGGACGGGGCAGTTTTCTCCGGCAGCCTCCGAGTGGCTTCCCGGGACCGGCAGCTGGCGAATGGTGACCAGCCCCTGGTGCCGAGAGACCACGGGAGCCCTCCGCTGACGGTGCGCCCAGCGCCCGGGCTCCGCCGGGTTCGTCTCTCTGGGCTGTGGTTCAGGCTTTAGCAAGAGAATGAGGAAAGCTCCCGAACATCTCCTGTGTTCTCCACGTTCTTCCGTCGATCCTGTTCTTCAGGGTTGATTTATTGAACACCTGCTATACGGTTGGGCGTCCCAGAGGGAATGATAAATACACCGTCCTGTTGAGTCCGTGTGACGTCCCCATGCTACAGGTGTTAGTTGGCCGGCTTTATTGAAAACAAAAACAGAAAACTTAGGGGCGCCTGGGAGGCTCAGTCGGTTAAGCATCTGACTTGGGCTCAGGTCACGATCTCACGGTCCATGGGTTCGAGCCCCGCGTCGGGCTCTGTGCTGACGGCTCAGAGCCTGGAGCCTGCTTCGGATTCCGTGTCTGCCTCTCGCTCTGCCCCTCCCCTGCTCGTGCTCTGTCTCTAAAATATATAAACATTAAAAAAAAAAAGGATGGGGGAAGGCGGTATTGCCTAAAAATTAAAGCAAACAACAACAACCTTATTTTGAGATGATTGTAGATTGACACGTAGTTGTGAGAGGTAACAGACCTTGGGTGCCCCTCCCCTAATTTCCCCCAGTGGCGGTATCTTGCATAACCGCGGTCCGAGGTCACAACCGGGATGTCGACCTCGACACAATCCGCCGGCCTCGTTCAGATTTCGCCAGTCTTACACGCACTTGGACACGTGCCTCTGCGTGCGTGTGTGTGTGTGTGTGTGTGTGTGCGCGCGTCTCCGTATCGTATCTGCTTCTGCGTCGGTCTGTCTTTCTCTGTGCCCCTTTGTGTCCGTGTGTTTGTATGTCCGTGTGCGTGTTTGTGCCTGTGTGTCTGTGAGGCTGTTTCATTTTATGGGGAGGAAGTGAAGTCCCGGGGCCCCGGCCCTGCCCAGGACCCGTCCGCCGGGGCGCACACAGAAGTCCTGGGCTCTCCGTCTGGCCCCTCTGACTCCACGTCATGACTGGCTCCAGGAAGAAAAGTCAGGGCTGCTCGTCGCTGCCCTTCCTGGACACGGTAACCCCATCGGTCGCTGCCGCGGCCGTGAGCCGAAAACCCAGACAGGCTAGAATCATAACACGTCGGTGCCGAGCCGCTGGCCTCTCCGTCTCCCAGAAAACCGGGGCTCCCAGAAGGGAACAGTCGCCTGACCTCACCCCGCCAGCTGGTCGGGGGCTGGTCTGAGGCCGTCTCCTCCAGCTCTGCCTGCGGCAGTAACCGCAGGGAACTTTTTCCGAGAGGTGAAAGGAGAGAAGTCCCTGTTGAGCACGAGTACCAGGCTCAGGATTCAAATCAGTTACCAGGGAGATCGCTGGGGGACATTTGGGAAGGTTTCTGGGCAGGAGAGGACTCTGGACGCGTCCGGGGTGGCCTCGGACGGTTAGCCTGCCCCCGGGTGTGTGCCAAGGGACACTGATGACTCGGGTGTTGGGATGACTTCTCCTCCTTGCTCACGTGTGTTTGGGAACAGGTTATAGGAATCTGTGCTGGGTTGTGCGCGGCAGGACTTATCAGTGCCTTTCACGCTCCGACGTTCGCTCTGACCCTCCGGGTAGAGGACAGATCGCCATTCTGCATCATGCACTTCGGGAACTGCTTGCTAAGACATCCTGCGACATGAGATTCTGAGAGTTCAGGACATCCATCACTCTGCTGGGGCTGATGGTGGGACCAGCAGCTCTCAGGTAAATGTGGAGGCTCTTTCTCGGCACGGGAAAAACAGGAATGACATGACGAGTGGGAAGTGGGATGCAGATGTGCCCCCCCCACCCCCCCATGCCCCCCCATCCCCCCCATCCCCCCCCCCCCCCCCCCCCCGGTGATCACAGCCGTGTGCCTCTGCGTGTGCCTGTGTGGACAAGCGGGGGAGGTCGGCCGCCTTAGGTTGACAGAATTCCAGGTGATTTATTATTTTTAATATAAGATTTTTCTTCCTTAAACCAACAAAGGAGGTTGGGCTCCATTCACTGGGGCAATAAAAAGCCATTGTGTGTTTGAAGCAAGGGTTGAGGGCGACCTAACCGAAGCGGGTTTAAGGGAATTTTTCTGTGTGGTGTCGGGCAGGCGAGCTGGAAGGAAGGAGACAGGCAGAGACCGCTGGGAGATGGCGGCCGGGGTCCTGGCCTGGGCAGGGGTGGTGGCCGAGAAGGGAGAGCTGCATGTGGCCTCACGGCTTCGCAGTTTCCCAAGGCCCAGAGAGGTTATGTCACGTGCCCTGAGTCACACAGCTGATGGCCTGCAGACCCGGGACTTGGAGACAGTTCTGCAATTTCCGAGTCTTGGAACATTGCCACCTGGCACATAGCCGTCTTCATCTGCCTCGCATTTTCGCCAGCATTCAGGGTATGTACTGCTAATCTTCGCTGTAGAAAACAAGGCTTGTGTGTGTGTGTGTGTGTGTGTGTGTGTGTGTGAGAGAGAGAGAGAGAGAGAAGGAGAGTCAAGATGTCCATTGCAGCATAACCCCATGCATTTCTCCAAGACGGAGAACTTTCAGCACGTCCCAAGGCCCTGTGGCACCCTGAGCGTCATGGAAAGGTGGAGGCATCGAGACTGTGCCCTGTTTTAAGGGTTAGCAGCTGCTTTCCGGTCACTTCTGGTCTGTAGGCCCTTGTTGGATGCTTTTGGGGCCAGAGACGCTTGGGAATTTTTCAGCTGGTGGCCAGCATCTTTGGTGCAGAGGCTGTATTTCACCTAACGCCCAGTGGCGCCTGGGCTGCACAGGGTACTTGTGCAAAACATGAGAATAGTCACACCCAGTGTGCAAAAAGCTGAGACTACAAATAGCCCCCAGGCCAGGCAGGTTTCACCGCCAAACGAGCTCAGAAAACTTTTGGTTTCCAGAAGTTTGGGCTGTGGGGGCTCTGGGGAAGGGTTTCGGGATGGGTGCCGTGATTGCCTCGACGCGGTAGATGCCCTTGAATTACAGAAAGCCCGGGGTACGGGAGAATCTCGGTTTCCGTGACTGGGAGAGAGGGTCCTGTCCTGGATTTTTCCACAATGTAGAAACGTCGGGGGCAAGGTGGTGGGCGCCTGGGGGGCTCTGTCGGTTGAGCATCTGACTTCGGCTCAGGTCATGATCTCGTGGTCCGTGAGTTCGAGCCCCGCGTCGGGCTCTGGGCTGACAGCTCGGAGCCTGGAGCCTGCTTCGGATTCTGTGTCTCTCTCTCTCTCTCTCTCTCTCTCTGCCCCTCCCATGCTTATGCTGTCTCTCTCTCGCTCTCTCAAAAATAAATAATCACTTTAAAAAAAGTTGAAAAAAAGAAACGTGGGGAAGGAGTCACATCTGATCGTAAGCCCAGGCGGCTGCCAGGGTTGGGTGACAGAGCAAGGAAAATGATCGGCCTGCTGTTCACAGACCCCTGCACTGCTTGACTGCGGTGAGCGTGTTCCTTCTTAAATCTTAGAGAAGGAGAGGGTGGCCCCCCGTGTGCCCATTGTCCCCCCCGTGCCAGGGGGCGTCGGACACTCCCTCGTATTCGCTCCGTTCTTCCCCGGTTGCTGGCAGCCAGGCCTGCCCGGGCCTCAAGCAGCAACGTGAATCCATCCAGCAGCCTGTTACCGTCCTGCACAAATGCCCCCGGTGGCCCCGGGAGGGACTCCCGGAGGCCGCGAGTCTAGACGGGATGCATCCCCGCATTCAGAAGCTAAGTGGGTCTTTATTAAGATCGGAAAAATCCATTTTTAACCGAATTTCAAGGTCACCCTGTGCTTGGGTTTCTCCCCAGCGTGCTGAGAGGGACTGTGTGACCGCAGCACTTGCGGACCGGCCACAAGCCTTGGGGCGGGCCACACTGTTGTCAGGGGTCCCAGCACCCCAGGACGGGAGCCCCCTGGCCGTCTGGTGTCCTCGGGCCAGCAGCCTGCTTCCCGAGGGATCAGAGGAGGGACTGGATGTGATTCTTCCATGGATCGACCACCGATTGAGCACCGACTGTGTGCCAGACGCAGGAAGGACCAGGGGCTGGTCCCAAGGGGCGCAGAGCCCGGTGGGAGAGCTGGACGGACGGACGGACGATTCCAGGACGGCGGAACGAGGGCTGGGCCGGGGTCGGCATCCGGGGTAAAGAATGTGGGAACACACGTGGGGCGGGGAGGGGCGGGGAGGGGCGGGCCGGGTTCTCTAGCTTCAAAACCCCACATCTGTATCCTGGTTTGGGGCCCAAAACCCCAAAGAGGTCAGCACCTCCAAGCGCAGTCCCACAGGTTGGGTAAAGGGAGCCCCCGACGGTCACGAGAGAGTCAGCCCGTCCTCGGCGCTAAAGTAAACTCCTCCCTACGCCGGGTCACTTGGCAATTCTCTGTCAGGATCGAGCTTCCGCGTCACCTTGGAGCGGGCCCCTTCCCTGGGTGCTCCTGTCTCCTGGGCGGACAGCGGGAACGTCCTGAGGGCCCCAACCACGGCACGGCCGAGAGCCCGAGGCCGGGAGGGACCGGGGTGGGCGCGGACCGCACGGCCGGCCCGGGGCTGGCCCTGAGCTTTGCAGCGGGAGCCGGGCTGTCGTGAGCGGAGCAGCGGTCAGCGCGAGCCTGTTCACACGTGGCTCGGCCACGCCTCCGATGTGTGATGAGCGTACGAGGCAGTTTCTCAACGCAGGGTCCACGGCAAACCACCCAGCCGAGTGTGTTTTCTGTAAGGAGGCCTCAGTTCTTGCCGCCCAGGGCACCCTTGTGGTTGGGGGGGCCTCACGGGCCGCGGCTGCCTGGGGCACCTGGCTGTGGCCCTCGGGGTCCTCGCTGCCTGGTTGCGAGTGGAGAGGTGGGGGGGGGAGGAGGCGGGATCAGGAGCCCCACCTGCCTGGGCCTGTGGCCTCCAGCCCTCTTTGTCCCTCCTCTCTGCTGTCACCCTGTTGGGGGAGGGGGGCCTCAGGGCCACAGAGCGCCCGGGGGAGGAGCCCTTGTGTCCCTCGATGTACAAGGGGAGGGGGCCCTGCGTCTGCCGGCTGGGTGAAGGGCTGGGTGCCCAGCTGGCCAAGTGCGCACGTCTTCCAAGCGCCCGCTGAGGGCAGGCTCCCACCCGGGACCGGGCAGGGGTGCCCGTGGCCGTGGACAACACACGCCGGGGCCTCTGCCTGCTGGGAGCCGACCTTGCGGCCAAGGAGACGGGCACAAGAGAAGCGAATGAGCAGAGCGTGGGCAGGTGCGCCTGGCGGTGGCCGATGGGGTAGCCGGGAAGGAGGTGGCCCGGAGTCCTGCGGCCGGAGGCTTGTCCTGGCGAGGGCGCCAGCTGCTTCCCCCGTGGGGAGACCCTGGCGACTTTAGAGGTGCCGTGCACCTTTTCCCCTGGTCAACCCTGGACGCCACCGTTTGATTCTGAGGAGCACTGCAGAGACCCCTCCCTCACCTCCCAACGCCCCCCCGCCCCCCCCCCCCAGCTCCTGGCTCCCCGGGCCCCCGCCCCGCCTTCCTGGCCAGGCCTTCTCTGTGTTGGCAAAGTGTGAGCTGGGGCGGGGGGTGCCTTCTGTCCCCCGTGGGGCTCCCGCGGAGCAGGGCGTGAATGCCTGGCCCGTCGTTCTGACCAAGACGCGAGGGAGGGAGACGCGCCGTGGACCCCCTCCCCGAGAGTCCCGCCGTGTGTATTCTCTCCCAGGCGAGGAGAGGCTGGCTTGTTCGCCAAGACTCTCCTCCTCCGTTTCTGCGTAAATACGCGGTGTTTCCTTGTCCGTCAAAAAGCGTTGGGGGCGGGGACTCAGAGGTCGCGCCTCTGCCCTTTGTTTTCTCTCTGAAGTCTAAGTGTGGGAGCTCCGGATCCAAAAAGGATCCATCGGGCACGTTCTGTTCGGAGGGCATACCTCGCCCGCTTAGCCACGGGCAGCAGGGAACGTTTGCGAGCAGGAGTGCGACGTGACCGCAGACAGAGCTGACCCCCGTGTGGAGGCCAGGGTGGCATCCGGAGGCTGGTAGCCGAGAGAGCGGGGGTTAGGGGGAGACTACTGCACCGGTCCGAGCCCAGGTGTGGGGGCAGCACGGATGGGCACTGTGGGGTGGGACAGGCCGGGCCCGGAGACAGACTTCCAGGCCGGAAGACGTGGCTGCCTGCTCTCTCTGACTTCGCCCTGCTCTCTTTTCTCCTAAATAAAAATAGCCAGGACTGTCACCGTGTTCTCTGCCGTTTGAGGACAATCCCACCTGCTCCCCTGCCTGCTCCCTGACACGTTGTCACTCTCTTCCTCCCTTTCCTTCCACCTTCGGATATACTTGGGTCTCATCTTTGTCACCAGCAGTGTTTGTCCGGACCTGTGGGCCACGTTTATCTTCCCACGTGGGGCTCCAGGGTCCCTCGCGGCAGGGACCTCTTGGAAGAATCCTTGGGTGTCTGTTTTCACCTGGGCGCCCTCCTTGGAGCCCAGATGTGCTGCACGTGGGGCCGGGCCCGGCCTGGGGGGAGCGGGAGGCCGAGTCATGCCTCGTCCGGCCACCCCCCTGGTGACAGGCCACAGGCTCCTGGCTGCGCCCCCTCCTGTCGGCTCTTTCTCCTCTACCCCCGGCTCCTGGGGCCTTGGCTCCCGACCCCACAGAGGATTTCTCCCCAGAGGCTCACGCCTTGAGTCCCGTCCTTTCCTCTGGGAGCGGGTCCTCTGGGGCACCTGAGCTCACATCTGGCTTTGGGCCTCTCGCCGAGCCCCCACCTCCTCCCCAGGAGCCCCCACCCCTGCCCTCTTCCTGGTACCGCGTTCGGGATGACCACTGTGGGCAGCGGAACGGGGTCCCACAGCCCCAACTCCCCTGCCACAGACACCAGGCCTGCCCCCTTGCCCCCCACACCAGAGAGGTCCGACCGCTGGCCCAAGGCTGCACAGCAGGGGCCCGTGTTTGGCCCGCTGCTCCCCGCTCAGGCTTCATGGCCTTGCTTCTTTCTCTCTTCCTTCGGATTCTTCCAGCCCGTTCGTGCCCACCGTCCTGACGTTCTGTGGTGGGGGGGGAGCGGCAGCCCTCACGGCCCCTGCTCACTGCCCGCCCTGCTTGGGCAGCCCGTAGTGACCTCTTGTCAGCGGTGGGGTGTCCCTGCGAGCCCTGAGGGGAGGGGGGCAGGGACTCGCCCGTGGAGGCCGCACCGCCCGGGAGGGGACCTGAACCGAGCGCCAGGTCGCCTGACCCACTGATTCGTTCATTCGGCAAGTACCTGTTGTGCCCGGTTAACGTCTGGCAACCAGGTGGTTCCCAGAAGCAGACGCCGCCCCTCCCTCACAGAGCTCCCCTTCGCGGGGAGAGAGTGCGAGTCACGGAACCACACCAAGAGTTAAGCTTGCGGCTGGGGCGAGGGCTCAGAAGGAGAGGAACGCGGTACCTGGAAAGTAGGGGATGGAGGCCTTTAACTTCATGGAGACATCTGGAAGCCTTCCTGGAGGAAGGGACTGCTGATCCAAGGGCTGACCAACAGGGGAAGTGGACCAGGTGTTGGAGGGGGCACAAGAACATTCCAGGAAAAGAGCTCCCAGGGAGTGCAAAGGCCCTGAGGCAGGAGAGAGACCCATGGTGGGGAGGGAGGCTGTGTCTAAAGACGAGGCAGGCAGGGCTGGAAACACCCAAGATACAAGGGCTGGGGGGCTGGGGGCCCCACAGAAGGGTTTCAGCTGGGAGTGACATGGCTAGATTCGCCGTATGAGGAGCCTTGTGATTCTGGAAGGTACAACGAACACGAAGGCAGCAGGTTTTCAGCCTGATGTGAACCAGCAACAGGGGCCGTCCGGGGGCAGAGACACAGGGGCGACTCCCTGGGGCTTGTGTGACCAGCTGGAGGCCCCAGGTGGCCTTTAGGCTGCGGAAAGCATCTATGGGGGGGGGGGGGGGGGAGGGGGAGAGAAAGGCTCTCCCCCTCCCCCGCCCTCTGCCCGCCCTTCTGCAGGCGACAGGGACTCCTGGCGCCCTCCCCGGGGCCGGTTCATTCACAATCTCCCGCTGCCTCCTCCAGGCCTCGAGGGTGGACGTGCTGGCCCCCCGCCAGCCCAGCCTGCCTGCGGGCCCAGCGCCCCCTCCCGCGACGCCCCCGCCCCGGCCTGCCCTTTCTTTATGGCAGGCCCCGCGCTAATTCCCGGCGCAGAGAGGTGGGCCCGGGGCCGCGGCCAAGAGCGGAGAGACTGTTTACTGCCTCCGGCGGCTCTCGGCTCCAGCGGTCCGGCGGGCTGGCCTCGCGGTGACATGTTTATTCTCCAGGCCTGCCGCTGGCCCCGGCTCCTGGCAGGGTCCGGCGCGCGGCTCGCGGGGACGGGGACGGGCTGGCGGCTGGGGGCTGCTCACGTCCCCGAGCCGCTGTCTTCTCTTCCTCCCGTTCTCACGTTCAAGGAGGCAGAATGAGGGGCCGCCCCCCCCCACCCCCCCCCCCACCCAGCTGAGGGCACCATCCTCCCCGCGGCCGAGGCCTTGCCCCTTCAGCCAGGAGCCACGCGTGGGCCTCTCCCGGGAGACCCTCTGCAGGCAGGGTGTTCAGGGCCCGGGTCCGGTCCGTCTGCGGCTCGCCAGGTGGGTGGGTGCCGCCGGCCAGCCTCAGTCACTCGGTCCTTTGGCAGATCCGTGCCGAGCCCCGGGCGTGGGCCGGGCCCCCGATGATGGCAGCGAGCAAGACAGAGGAGGCCCCGTCCCCTGGGGCCGGCGGCCCAGCCCGGGAGCGGCCAGTCGTGCCCCGGCGGGGGTCCCCGAGGACCTGAGGATCGTTCCCAGGCCCCCCTTTCCGCAGAGCCGTAAAGCACCACGTACAGGATGGGGCACCGGCTGGGGAGTTGGGACCCTTGACTGGCCAGAGACCTTGGGTGATTCATGCTGTCTTGCCTCAGTTTCCCCGGGGCCTCTCAATATTCCTTCCGGATCTGGGTTCTTGAGCTCCGGGGGCGAGGGACCACGCCCCGTGGCTGGGGCCTCGTCCCGCAGCGTCTCAGCAGGTGCTCCTGTGCACCGGGGAAGGACCAGCGGGCTGGTGCCCCCACGAGGCCTGCTCCCGGGCCCGGAGCTTTCTCTGAGACACCGGTCCTTAAAGGCAGCCCTTCCCTCGCCCACCGACCTCTTGCTGTCTTCTCTCCTCGCTCCTTTGGGTCTTTGCCCCACACGCCACCTGTCCCCTTTCAGATGATTCCACGGGAATCTCTGGGGTCCCCAGGCCCCGAGTCGGCAAGCTGCCTCTTCAAAGACCAGCCGGTAAATATTTCAGGCTTTGTGGGCCGGTCTCTGGGTTTCTGCCCTATATTCTTCTTACTGATTTATTTATTTACTTATTTATTTAACAAATACTCCTTTAAAAATGTAACAAGTGTTCTTGGCTCAGCCGGTGGGTGGCAGACCGGCAGGGTGGGGTGGGGGCTGGCTCTGTGTGTCAGCGCACGTCCAAAGTTTGTGTTGTCCGGGCGCTAACCGTGGCCCGGGCCGCTGAGCTGCCTACACCTTGGCCCCATCAACTCTGATGACAACCGTGTATGATAGGCGCTATGAGCCCATTTTACAGATGAGGAAACTTAGGCCCCAGGGGATTAGGGAACCTGCCCCAGGTGTCACAGCTGGTCAGGACAACACCAGGATTTGTCCCAAGACCACCAATGTCTTATTTGTTTATTATTTTTTTAATCATTATCAATGATCTCTTTTTTTTTTAACGTTTATTTTTGAGAGAGAGAGGGAGACAGAGCGTGAAAGGGGGGAAGGGTCAGAAAGAGAGGGAGACGCAGAATCCGAAGCAGGCTCCAGGCTCTGAGCTGTAAGCACAGAGCCCGACTCAGGGCTGGAGCTCACAAACTGAGATCGCGACCTGAGCCAAGTTGGACGCTCAACCGACTGAGCCACCCCCCAGGCGCCCCTCCAATGGCCCCGTTTTTAACCGCAGCGCCTTGCCACATGGCTGTGGGTGCCTGACTTCTCTGCCTTCTGCCCGCACCCGGTTATTCTGAGTGTAAAGGAAGCTGAGGGTCTGTGTTCTGTCCCTGCCTTTTTCTGAGTCTCTCTTGGGCTCCAGCTGGCACGTATCCCCCTTGACATCTGCCCCCTCCCATCGTCTCCCCCAGTACCTTCACCCGCCCCAAATTAGGGAGATGAGATGGCCTCTAGGGCAACCCAGAGTCCCAGGAACAGCTTCAACAGCACCTGCTTCTCCACGGCCAGCCCACGGGTCACGCAAGGCAAAGCGGTGTCCCTTCGGCTGCTTGGCCCACATTCTGCAACCTTATATCTGAGCCACATGGGCTCAGCCATAGCACGTGACCCGAGGCAGGGACGAGGAGCCCCAGGCAGGCAGCCCAGACGTTGCCTGCGGGGCCTGCCCCTGCGGTGGAGGCAGCTGAGGCTGGGAGGGCCCCTGGGAGAGGCTGTCCCTCACCCCTGGTCGGGTACCAGGCACAAAGAGTGACCCATTGGTGTCCTGAACCAGTTGGCCACCAGAAGCTGGTTCTGAACTTGCCAGCTTCTAGGGTTGCTGTAAAAAAATATAAAAAAAAAAGGAATTTGGACAAGTAGTTCAAGGGAGAAAGAAAGCAAATAATAAGAATAGAGAGAAGCGTTTCCATGAAAACTGTTAAAATACCGGAAAAGCAGTAAGCTCTGGTGCTGGTGATGTTGCATCAGTATGGCTCATTCCCCCTGGGAGTGACAGCACGAATCTGTGTCATACGTTCTCTCCCCAAACCGCTCGTCCATACGCGCCCAGGGCTTTTCCAGCCCTCCACGGTTCGACCTGCAATCTCGTTTCTGAAAACCCATCCTAAGGAAGTAACTTGCAAGAAAGGAAAGCGACCAGGCGCGCAGAGGTGTTCTTTGCTCTATTTGTCATCACGGGGACAGCTCCAAACGTCCACCGGCACGACATGGTTAAGGAGAACTACCGTGTGCCCCGTGAGCGGAATAGGACGAGGCGGTGACAGACCGCCGTGGAGGCCCCTCCGGCCCATCAGCTCCGTGCTGGGACCTAACGCTGAGTAGAAAGACGCAGGTCACAAAGTCGCATCTGTGCCTTGGGGGCAGCCGTGAGGAAGCACGTCCGCGCGTCGGGGCTGGAGGAGGACGTGCGACGCCAATGACGCGTCTGTGTTCAGGAGGTGAGGGGCCCGCCCTCCCACCTGTGACACTGTCCCCAGCCCGTCGTCCTAAACGTGAGGGAGGCGCTTTTGCCGCTCCCGAGCTGGGACGGGTCTGGGCCCTGCTTCCGGCATCTGGGAGACGGGGTGCACCTTTGCGGCTCTCCTGGCGGCTGGAGGGTCTGGAGGGGCCTGCTTTGCAAGCCCCCTGCGGGTGACCACGCGTGACTCTGCTTGGAGCCTCCCCTGGTGAGACCAGGGGGCCCGGCCTCTCTACTGGGGACCCACCAGGCAGGCATGGGGTGGCCTGTCCAAGGCCCCGCAGCTCCCGCGAGCTGCAGCCGGGCGCTGGCCGCGGGCCGTTTCCCCGGTTTCTGTGCTGCCACTTGGGGTAGAGCATTCCGGGGCCTCCTTCCCGGCACCTGATGAGACCTTTGGACTCTCGGGTCCCGTGGCCACGGGGAGCCGAAAGCTTCTGTGCCGCCGGTGCCCCTTGAGACGCGACCCGTCACATGGCTTCCATTTGGTGGCGGATGCCTGACGTGGGCTGGGTCGTGTCCCCCGAATTGCCCCAACCGCCAGCACCTCCGAATGTGACTGTGTGTGGACGCCGGGCCTTTGAAGACGGGATTCAGTTAACACCAGGCCATTAGGGTGGGCCCTGGCCCAGCATGAGCGTGACTGGTGTCCTTGTGAGCGGTTGGGACCCAGGTCCGGGGGAGGGGCCATGTGAGGACACGGGGAGAGGCCTCGGGAGAAAGCCGCCCTGCCCCCCGCCGGGGTCTCGGACCCGCAGCCTCCGGAAGGGGTGTTGAAGCCACCCGGCCCGCGGGGCCTGCCCGTGGCCACTCCGGCAAGCTAGCTGCCCCCCAGACCTCGTGCCGGGACGCCCGCCCGCTCCCAGGTGACAGCGGAGGATCTCGGCAGTGCACGCACGCTGGACGTTTCCCGTCGGGCGTCTAGAGCACGTCTCCCGCTGTCACAGAATAGCGGTGCCCGGACCCCGGCGGCCGCCGCCCGCATCTCTGCCACCGCCTGAGTGCCCTCGTCAGCGAGGCCGGCCCTGCCGTGCGTGCCGTGTAAGGAACATGTCCCCGGCCCGGGGAGCCCGGGCTCACACCCTCAGGAGCCCCCCTGAGGGGACCCCGTGACCTCGAAGGCTATCTTCCGGGCCCAGACTCTGCGCTGGGGTTCTCGCGGGAGCTGAGAGCCTCCGAGGACCCCCTCAGCCTGGGGCAGGGCGTAGGGGGCAGGTGCCTGCGGGCGGCCCGCGCCCACGGGCTCGGAGGGCGGAGGTCAGCGGGCTGCACTGAGTCAGTTGTGTGGGAACGGAGGCCTGGGTCGTCCCCACCCAGATTTTCTGTGCCCGGTTCCGGGAGGGAGGGAGAGGGGGCGAGCAAGCGCCGGTGAGCGAGGTGGAGGGTGGAGGGTGGAGGCCGTCCCCGGGCGTCTCCTGCCAGACTGGGAGCCGGCACCGGCGGCCTCCCTCCGGGTACACGGTATCCCATAATAGGGGCTGGCTGTTCGCAGTCCAGAGACAGAAGAAAGATTGACATCATGCGAGTATCGGGTTCGGTGACTGGAATGTCCGTCGGGCCCGTGTCCACAGGAGCGGCTTCTCCTCCCCCGGCGGGATCTGCTCGGGCGGCGGCAGCGTGTGGGAGCCGAGCGTACGGGGTGCCGTGTCCCCCTCGCTCACATCTGCCGATCCCGCGAGTGCGGCCTTATTTGGAAACGAGGGCTTTGCAGATGGAATCAAGTTACGGTGAGGCCACCGCCTGCTGTCCCCGCAGGGAGAGGGACACACGCGCGCGCACACACACACACACACACACACACAGGCCACGTGAGGACGGACGCAGGGATGGGAATATGGCAGCTACAAGCCACGATCCCCGAGCGTGGCTGGCAGTCACCAGAAGCCAGCAAAGGCAGGAAGGATCCGCCCTCGGAAGGCGCGGGGCCCCGCAGGCTCAGTCGGACCCCTGCCAACTGAGAAAGGGGATCTGTGACCCACCCGGTTTGGGGAGCGCGGTAACGGCAGGCCTGGGGCACCCTCCCGTCGGGCCTTCCCCTCCCCCCACAGCCCTGGCACCTTCCCTCTGGCGGCCTGCGCCCGCGCCCGCGCCAGGAGATGAGAGCGTCTTCCGTGCGGCCCCGTGGGATGACAGCGGGCGGCACATAGTGGGGCTGCAGGAAACTTTTGTTGAGTGGCTGAGGGGGATCCTGGGGGCTGTGGCAGGAGGACGGGGGCGGGGCGGGGGTGGGCGGGAGGAGGAAGGCAGGGTGACCCTCGGAGCAGACCCTGTGGCCACAGCAGGGCGGCCCCTTCCCCTCCCGCGCGCGCCCTCCCCGCCGGGCCCAGGCCTGGCTTCTGTGCAGGCCCAGCGTGGGCGCTTTTCAGCGTCCCTCTCCCGCCTCTTGCTGGCTGCCTGGCTGTGGGTTTTCTTGGGGAACAAGCGAGGCGGCCTACGGGAAGAGGCGTGCCTGACCTCCGCGTGGGTCCCGACAAAGGCTGATCGGGTTGATGCGTAGGTGGGGCTCAGGGAGGCAGGGGGGCACGGTGGTTGATGGCGTGGCGGTCGAGGGGGGGGGGGCCGGTCTGATCGGGGCCTTGGCTGCCCCACTGCTGTCCTGGGGCAACTTGAACAACTGACTCTACCCCTCTCTGCCTCAGTCTTCCCGTCTGGAAAATGGGGGTGAGGAGGCCCCAACCTGACAGGTGGCCAGGAGGGGGCGAAGTGTGGCGGGAGCCTCGCACAGGCTGTCGGCAAAGCCGGGAGGTGGGAAGGGGGAGAGCGTGCCTGGCGAGGCCGTGCCTCGTATGCGTTTCCGGGCGAGGCCATCCAGAGGCAGCTTCTGGGTGCAAGAAACTGGTCACCCCTTGGAAGGGCCATGCACTCCGCCTCCCTCTGGGTTTGGCGGAGGGGACGGGAATCCCAGGCTCAGAGGCAGCATAGCGCCTTGTGGGAGAGGTGGCGGGTGTTCAGACCTGTGTGCTCCCCCCCCCACCCCGCCCCGCCAGGGGTGCCGTGGATCATGGGATCAGGGGTAAGATTGGAGTGTCTGCTCACCCCCACACCTCCCTCCTGGGACCCAGTGCCTGCCTCAGGGAACGTCTGGCAGGGTCAGAGGGCGGCCTGCGTGGTGGGACAGAGGCATCCGGCTGGGGATAGAGACCCCAGGCTGCTCAGCCGACAGCCGGGGCCCCAGTCACCGTCTCTGTCCTGGGCGAGACGGGGGGCTCCCCAGGAGGCATCTTGTCCTGCCGTCCGTCGTTTCTTTCCTTCCTGTGTTTTCCGAAATTGCCCCGTGTGCCTGGGGATCACCGGCCCCCATGCTTGCTCCCCCAGGGCCACCAAGGGGCCTGCCTGATGCCCATTGAACAGATGGGATCACTGAGGCCTGCCCAGCTGGTGTTTCTCATTCTTTGTTTCTGGCCTGGGCCCGGGCCCTGCTGGCGTCCCGGCCCTGCGGCCCCGGCAGGAGTTGACCTGGGGACAGGCGGGCCGCACTTGCCAGGGTGGCCCCCGCCTGAGGGAGGGGCATCCCTGCCGCTGTGTTCGGTGCTCCAGGTGGGGCCCGGGCCGCCCGGCCTGCGTGTTCCGGCCCAGCGTGGGGCCGTTGCCCCCTCGGCCCGTCCCCACAGGCCTTCCCCGTGGGCGAAGCCATGCAGCGTGACCCCGCGGCTGGGCGTTGGGAGCGCCTCTCGGTCCCCCTTTCCAGTGGGTGGCTGTGAACATAGCACTTGGTTTCAGTTAGGGCCGGGCGGGCGGGGGTCCGGTTTCCCTGCTCCTGGAGGAATCACCGGCCCACACGTTGCCAGGAGGCTTGGCTGGGAGAGGCCAGCGCGGCTCCAAGCCGGCGAGCGGGCGGCGGCACAGATGGAAACTCGATCACCCGGCTCAGCAGACTGTTTGATTTATTTTAAAATCAAGCAGATGGCTGCTACAGGGGTTTGTTTGAGTTCAGCGCGGAGCCGGGCCCGCGGCCAGGAGCCTCGGGCAGATGTGCCAAAACTTTTCAATGACTTTGGTCGTCAAACCACCTCTTCCCCTCCTGTTTGAACTTGAGCCTCGGCACACACACGTCGGCCTTCCAGCACCTTCTCCCGCGGGTGCGGTGTGCGCCTTCTCCGCTTCTCTTTGTCTGTCTCGCGGCCTGGGTCTCTGTCTTTGTCTTCCGGCTTCTCTCTCTCCACTGAGTGTCTCTGTGTTTCTCTGTGTCTCTGTCTCTGTGTCTCTGTCTCTCTGTGTCTCTCTCTGTCTCTGTCTCTCTGTTTCTGTGTCTCTTTGTGTCTGTCTCTCTATCTCTGTCTCTCTTTGTCTCTGTGTCCCTCTGTGTCTCTGTCTATATGTCTCTGTCTCTCCATCTCTGTGTCTGTTTCTTTCTGTGTCTCTGTGTCTCCTTCTGTGACTGTCTCTCTATCTCTGTGTCCTCTGTGTCTTTCCCCACCCCTTTCCTCAGGAAACCTTCTCCAAACGTCCTCCCTGCTCCCTGGCTCCTTCAGCTTCCTCCTCCTCCACCCCCACCCCGCCTGTGCCCCCACAGCAGCACCACCCCCCCCCCCCCGCCACTCCTCCCCAGCCCAGCAAGGCACATGGGAGAACAGCCAAGCCTTTGTGGCCACTCAGCGTCCTCTGGGCTGCCCTCTCTCTGAGACACCATGGCTGGGAAAACCAGGCCCCCAACCGTAAAATCCCAGAGGAGACCAGCCCTCCAAGGTCAAGTGGCTCGCCCCTGCTCTAGGCCGGGAGGCCAGGGGCGGCCTGCAGCTGTCCCTGCCGGGGGGAGGGGACCAGCCTGGTCACCCCTGAGGAGCCCCCTGTGTGGCTGGTTCGCTGGGGAGGTCAGCTGCAGGCTGCTGGTGTGGGCCACGCTCCCCCAACACACACGCACACACACAGCTTTTGCACAGGACGAGCCACCCTCCCCCCCCCACGCCCCCGTAGGGATTAATTGGTCCCCTGTTCAAATGGCATCAGGCCCCAGACCCCCAGCCGGAGCTGTCCCCTCACCCCCATCCCCTCGGGCTCTGCCTGCACCGCCCTCGCAGCCCGGGCTTCCTAAACACGCCAAGGATTTAAAATAGCAGCCGGCTCTGTAAATAACCCGCGTCCAGAGAGCGGTGCTCTGCAGGCGGGTGGGGCGCAGCCCCCCAGCCGCCCGGGCACCGTGGGGGGGGGGTTGGCTGATGGCACTCGGGCTCCTCGCCTGGGCGGGGCAGGCCCTGGGCAGAGACGGGGTGGGGTGGGGTGGGGTGGGGAGGTCCGCTCTCCGGGTGACCTGGGGGGAGCTGACTCAGCTGCCGGCCCAGCCCTTCTTCCCCAGGGTCACCGCTATCCGCTCTCTGCTCTCCGGCTTGGCCAGCCTTAGGGAGGGCGGGGAGGCTGACACCCACCTGGCCACAGAGCAGCCAAGGGTCCCCCGGGGGTGCCTGGGAGAGGGGGAGGGGGCAGGATGCTGGCTCTGCAGCCCCCATTGCTCTCGTCCGCGTCCTTGCCGGCAGGGGACCTGCCCTGACCTCCACTGCCCTGCGCCCCCACTGAGGCCTCCTCGCCGCAAGCTCATGTGCCTGAGGGCGGAGGTCCCGGCCTCTTCCTCCATCACACGCCCTCCTGAGCTGGGCCAGCCAAGACCTCAGGGATAGATTTGCCCGCCACGGCCAGCCCCTGGGTTGGGGCCGGACCGGGACTCCCCAACTCAGGCTGGCCCCGTGCGCCGGTGAGCTGGCGAAGTGACCGGGACCACAGGTTGGGCTGCGGGCGGTGCCTCTGGTCACTGGACCTATCCGCCGCCCCTGTGTCTGCTCTCTGGTGCCTGAAGCTGGCCCACCAGCAGCTTGAGGTCTGGAGGAACACTGTTGGGGGGGCGGGGGGGGGGGGCAGGTTACACCTATTTTTCAAAACAGCCAATCCCCACTTGAACCAGCCGTGCGCCAATGTCTCTGTCGGACCAGACAACTTGGAAATTATAATGAAATGTAGCACTTCCTCAAGCCCAAACGAAGCCCTGGGAGCCGAAAACCGTGGCGCAATTAAAAATGCATCTGAGGCTCACCGTGTGCACTGCGGAGGGAGGATGGTCCCCGCTGAAAACCCTCTATCCAGGTTTGGGAAGCTTCTGTTTGTTTATTTTCTGTCTCACTGGTCTCCATCTGTCCTGGGGGCGGCCCCTCGGGCTCAGCCCGCCTTCCCTTCCCCTGCAGAAGTCTGGGTCCACCGGCCGCAGGGCCCCATTCATCCAGTGACCGCTTCTCCTGGCTCTATTTTGATTGTGCAGACGGCAGAGGAAGCTAAAAATTTTCAAACCGTGTCCTGTCTGTCCCAGAAGCACGCTTGTGAAACATTTCTGTGGGTGGCGTTACCGGGCTGATTTTGATGGTTTTCCGCGTCCCCGTACGAAGGAGAAGTTGGTTTGTTGACCAGGCAGGAATCAGAGCTGTTACCACCTGTTCTCTCTCTCTCTCTCTCTCGGAGAAACACAGAAAAACGTGTGCAGTCCTACCGTCATCGCAAAGTATAAATTTTTCAGGCTCTTGGACTTGATAATGCCACATGGGACCAGCACCATTTTTTTTTAACGTCTTTTTCCTTTGTGTATAAAATAAACACGATGTAAAAGTTACCACTTAGCCATTTAAAGGGTATAGTCTAGGGGCACCTGGGTGGCTCCGTCGGTTAAGCGTCCGACTTCGGCTCAGGTTTGTGGGTTCGAGCCCCACGCTGGGCTCTGTGCCGACAGCTCAGAGCCTGAAAGCCTGCTTCGGATTCTGCGTCTCCCGCTCTCTCTGCTCTTTCTCTGTTCGCGCTTTGTCTCTTTCTCTCAAAGATAAGTAAACAGTAACAAAATATATATATATTTTTTAAATAAAGGGTGTAGTCTAGCGGTATTAAGTACATTCACGCTGTTGTGCCGACCCGTCTTTTTCCAGAGATTTCTCATCATCCTGTACCCATTCTCAATACCATTTTTAAGATGCTCTGGAGGAAGATCACTTCCCTGGACTTCGGCTTCCTGGGGCAATGCCTGGCGCATGTCAAAGGCAGAGGAGGGACCCTACAGAGGTTTGACACCCCGATGCCCTGCCCCGCGGAGAACAAAAGAGTAGGGAACCGTGTAGGAAAAGCCATGGCTGGTGATGACAGCGAATATGCAAAGCCCGAGAAGGGAAGAAGTGAGGGAGACAAGCTTTAGGAACATAGAGGAGAGATTCCTGGAGCCAAACTCATTAAAAAAAAAAAAAAGAAAGAAAAAAACTCCTCGGTTTGGTCGGCAGCCGAGAAACATTTTTATATTTGGGTTTAGCTCGAGGCTCTACAAATTAGCGTGGTCTGTTCCAGTTCGAGTTTGTAACTTCGTTCGGTTTGAGTCTGAGTCCCCAGCTCCCTGGATGCCATGCTCTTGGCAGGATCGAGAGGCTGTGTCGTTCGTTCTGCAGCCGCTCGGTGAGCGCCTACTGTGTGCAGGTCGCTGCTCCAAGCAAGGGAGATGTAGCCCTGAGCCACCCGAACCCGCCCTGGCCCCGGTCGGGTGTATCTTCTGCCGGGGAGCAGTGGAGACTGAGGGAGTGAGTGTGCACCGTGATATCACGTGCACGTCAGAGCTGTGGATAGCAGTGGAGCCTTGGAGGGTCGGAAGCCGTCGGGGAACGGGGGCTCTTCAGACGTTGACCGCTACGTACTGTGGCCGAGGGGCCTCTGAGCAAAGCCCTGAGTCGGGTGAGGGGCAGACCGGTGAGGAGCGGTCCTGGCAGAGGGAACAGAAGAGCCATCAGGGCGGGAGGCCCAGAGGTGGGAATGAGTTTGGGGCTTCTGTGGGGAAGCAGGAGGCCGGTGTGGATGGCAGGGAGGAGGGAGAACGGGGTGTGGGGGTCTGGGAGGTCAGTAAGGGCTGGAGGATGTGGCTCCTTGGGAGTGCAGTCTAAGCGTGAAGGGCGCGTGCTGGGGAAGTTCCCCGGGAAGTCGTGAGCGGATTCAGCGTAGCCCCCTGCCCCTGGCGGCTTGGGGGAGAGCAGACTGGAGGGACCTAATAATATTATTTTTAAAAAATGTTTTAATGTTTATTTATTTTTGAGAGAGAGAGTGTGAGCAGGGGGAGGGAGAGAGAGAGAGAGAGAGGGAGACACAGAATCCGAAGCAGGCTCCGGGGTCTGAGCCATCAGCACAGAGCCCGGTGCGGGGCTCAAACCCACAGACCGCGAGATCGTGACCTGAGCCAAAGCCGGATGCTTAACTGACTGAGCCACCCAGGCATCCCAATTAGTATTAGTAATGATATTGAAAGGTACGTTGAGTCCTGTCGGGGTCACCTCTTCCCCTTCTTGCTCTTTGATCGTCCTATTTCAAAGAAGTTCTCAGCTTGGAACTGCTGTCTGGAAGGCCTCACGCTTGCTGTGTGAGTTACCTGCCATGGTGTAACGTTGCAGCTTAAAGCAACAAATGTTTATTATCTCCGCAGTTGCTGTGGGCAGTGGCTCAGCCGGGTGACTCTGGCTCCAGGTCTCGGGGGAGACTGTCGCCAGTATGGCGCCCGGGGCTGCGGTCTCAGTGGAAGGCTCTACTGAGGCTGAAGGGTCAGCTGCCAAGATGGCACCCGCACACGCTCCCTCACACTGGTGGCTGGAGGCCTCGGTCCGGTGCTAGCTGATGGCAACAGGGCGCAGTCCCTTGCCACGTGGGGCTCGGCAGAGCGAGTGGCTTTGCCGGAGTGAGTGATCTAAGAGATGACCAGGAGGTCTCAGAAGCCACACGCTGTCACTCCCGCCATGTTCCTTTTGCTGGTGGTGAATCACTAAGTCCGGCCCGTACTCAAGGGCCCCACCTCTTCAAGGGAAGCGTGTCTGAGCATCTGTGGACGTATTTTTAAACTACCACGCTTCGTGATCTCTCTTTTTAAGAGAGAATAGGCCTCAGGCCCAGAGCCTTGGTTGGGAGTAGTATTTGGCTAAAGTTGAACAACACTGCTTTGTTTTCGTAGGATGTATTTTTAGGGCTACCTTCTATTTATGTTGCTTAACACCAGTTTTCCTTTTATGGTGGCCACATACATTTTAAGCTTTACTGCAGCTCAGAAAGTGAGTTGATTTAAGGAAAACCGTGAAATAGGAAATACTACGTAGAATTAAGGTGAAGGCCAAAGAGAGTGAAATGCCAGGGAGCGGGCAGGTAGAACATGGCGGCCGAGTCTGGGGACCGCTGGCGGCCGAGTGGCTAGGCGTGCGGGCTCCGGAGCCACACTGCCTGGGTTTGAAGCCTGGCTCCGCCATCTGTAGCTGGGTGATTGCGGGGAACAATCTAGCCTGTTGGGGCCTCAGTTTCCCCTCTGATAAAGGGAGGGAGCAGTGTGCCGCCTGGTGCCGTGTTGGAACTCAGGTTGCGCGGAGATTCCACAGCGGGGCTTGGCCCGGGGCCAGGTATGTAGTAAGCGCTCACCGGGCGTCCCCTGCTAGGAGATGATTCGGTGCTTTCAGCCTCGACACACTGTCTGTGGGGCTGGTCCCGACGACCCCAGTGGGTGGGGTGTGTGTGCACGCGTGTATGCACATGTGCGCGTGTATCTGTGTGTGGATGGAGTGCTACGGAGATACCTCCCCCAACCCCCGCCTCCTGCTTAGAGCAACGGTAGCCCTTGCTGGTCAGGGTGGGGGCATCTCCTCTGTGGGGTCTTCATCTGGTCAGAAGACTGGGGTGCCCCATGAAGGAATAAGTAACTCAGGCAGTGGTCATTCCCCCTACCCAGTTGCTTGCCTGCCTGCTCATCCACCCTCTCTCCCTTCCTCCCATCCATCCATCCATCTGGCTGGCCATCCATCCGTCCATCCATCCATTCATCCATTCATCCACCCGTCCATCATCCATCCATGCATCTAGCCATCCATCCATCCATCCATCCAGCTGGCCATCCATCCATCCATCCATCCATCCATCCATCTGTTTATCCATCCCTCCATCCATCTGGCTGGCCATCCATCCATCTGTCCATCCGTCCATCTGTCCATCTATCCATCCATCCATCTATCATCTATCCATCCATCCATCTGGCTGGGCATCCATCCATTCATCCATCCGTCCATCCATCCATCTGTCCATCTGTCCATCCATCCATCCATCCATCCATCCATCCATCTGGCTGGCCATCCATCCATCTGTCCATCTGTCCATCTATCTATCCATCCATCCATCATCCATCCATCCATCTAGCCAGCCAGCCAGCCATTCGTCCATCTGGCTGGCCATCCTTCCATCTGTCCATCTGTCCATCTATCTATCCATCCATCCATCCATCCATCCATCCATCCATCTGGCTGGCCATCCATCCATCTGTCCATCTGTCCATCTGTCCATCCATCTATCCATCCATCCATCATCCATCCATCCATCTAGCCAGCCAGCCAGCCATTCGTCCATCTGGCTGGCCATCCTTCCATCCATCCATCCATCTATCCATCCATCCATCCATCCATCCATCCATCTGGCTGGCCATCCATCCATCTGTCCATCTGTCCATCCATCTATCCATCCATCCATCCATCATCCATCCATCCATCTAGCCAGCCAGCCAGCCATTCGTCCATCTGGCTGGCCATCCTTCCATCTGTCCATCTGTCCATCTATCCATCCATCCATCATCCATCCATCCATCTAGCCAACCAGCCAGCCATTCGTCCATCTGGCTGGCCATCCTTCCATCTGTCCATCTGTCCATCTATCCATCCATCCATCATCCATCCATCCATCTAGCCAACCAGCCAGCCATTCGTCCATCTGGCTGGCCATCCTTCCATCTGTCCATCTGTCCATCTATCCATCCATCCATCATCCATCCATCCATCTAGCCAGCCAGCCAGCCATTCGTCCATCTGGCTGGCCATCCTTCCATCCATCCATCCATCTATCCATCCATCCATCCATCCATCCATCCATCCATCCATCCATCTGGCTGGCCATCCATCCATCTGTCCATCTGTCCATCTGTCCATCCATCTATCCATCCATCCATCATCCATCCATCCATCTAGCCAGCCAGCCAGCCATTCGTCCATCTGGCTGGCCATCCTTCCATCTGTCCATCTGTCCATCTATCCATCCATCCATCCATCATCCATCCATCCATCTAGCCAGCCAGCCAGCCATTCGTCCATCTGGCTGGCCATCCTTCCATCTGTCCATCTGTCCATCTATCCATCCATCCATCATCCATCCATCCATCTAGCCAACCAGCCAGCCATTCGTCCATCTGGCTGGCCATCCTTCCATCTGTCCATCTGTCCATCTATCCATCCATCCATCATCCATCCATCCATCTAGCCAGCCAGCCAGCCATTCGTCCATCTGGCTGGCCATCCTTCCATCTGTCCATCTGTCCATCTATCTATCCATCCATCTATCCATCCATCCATCCATCCATCCCTCTTGTTGCTTTCTGGGCAGCCATCCACCAATTCATCTACCCAGTCATCCGTCCATTTTTCTTTCCTTTCTACTGATCCATCCATCCGACAGCCATTAGAGTTTGCACTGAGGACGTAACAGCGAACAGCACAACCCCAGCAGCCATCAGAGAGTTCCAGCCCAGTGGGGAGGCGTGCACGCCGCGAAGGAACGGAGAGGCGGTGGGTGTTCGGTAAGGGTAGCGGGCACCTCCTGGGTGTAGGCGTTACGTTCAGTGAAGACAAACAGCTGTGGACCTGTGGACCTCACGGTGGGTGTGTCCGCAGGACGCGAGGTGTCAGAAGCAGGTGTGGTCAGCTCTGCCTTGCAAAGGAGGCAATACCTGAAGGGGCTCTTGAGGGATGTGCGGGAGCTGACCGGGTAGGCGGGGGAGCAGGGGTGATTCCGGCAGCACGAACGCATAGGCACAGTGGGGGGAGTCGGCCCAGGTGAGGCGTGTCTGGGAGGGGAGTGGGCGGGGTCTTAGAGGTTGGGGCCAGAGGGGGGGTGGTTGGGTCCCGTGAGGGTTGGAGAGGACAATTGTAGGCCAGAGAAAACGGGGGAGGGGAGGTTCCTTTCAGGCCAGCCAGGTCTCGAGATCTGTGCTGGCCCTGGGTGAGCCCCGAGAGACAGAGATTCATCCATTTGCACGCTCATTCACTTACTCCCTCAGCGTTTCCCCGAACACCGGCCATGTGCTGGCCCCGGGGGGATGCGGCAGGAAACGAGGCAGGCAGGGTCCTGCCCTCAGCAAGCCCACCGGCTGGGCTGATCGGCTGATCGGAGGCCTCACACATCAGTCAGTGCCAGGAGAGGGTCATGCTGAGCAGGGAGGGGTGTAGAGGAATCCCTGTAGGGGTGGGGGCTGCTGCCGCAGGGAGGGGGCCAGGCCGGCCTCTCCCCGGGAGGTGGCAGGTAAGCAGAGGGGCTGTGGGCAGAGAACAGCACGCTACAGGAGGCCCTGTGGTGGGTGTGGGCCTGGCCTGCTGGAGGAGGTCACGGAGCCCTGTCACTTGGCTCTGGTGACACAGTGGCTTCTGGGACTGCCGTCAGGAGTCAGGGATGCGGAGGACTCTGCAAAGGGTTTGGTTTGTTTCTTTCCTGTGGGTGCTGGGGAGCCACTGAAGGCTGCTGAGCAGAGGAGGGTTGTAAACACTGTTCTTGGGCAGCAGTGTGCAGGAGGGGGAGGGAACCTCCCTGCGGCCGGAAGCTTCTGGGAATGCTGAGTCAGTGCCGTTAATGCCCTGGCTTTAAGGCCAGCCAAGCCCGGGTTTGAATTCCCGTCCTTCCGTGCACTTGGCTGTGTCACTCGGGGAAGGTACTCGCACACCCCGAGCCTCAGTGTGCTCACCCGTGAGATGGGAACGACGGCAGCGCCCGTCTCGGGGCCCTCGCGGCGAGGCGGGCGGCCTTGTGCGTAAACAGCCAGGCCCCTGCCTGCACGACGTGCCTGGCGTCGATCCTTCCCGTTTCCCCGCCCTGGGAGAACCACGGGAGCGGGCAGATAGGTGGGGGAGGGAAGCTCCCTCGTGTCTGATTAGCTCTTGGAAGAGGGGGGCCCAGCAAGATCACATCCTCGCGCCCCACGGACCAGAGAGTGGAAGGGGTCTGCTCGGAGAAGGGCGTGGTGCGGAAAGATGGGAGCCGCCTTCTGCCTCGGTTTACCCTGCTGCAAAGCACCCTGGGCCTCCCCCCACCCCCACCTCCCGGAGCCCGGGGCGTTTGGGCCTCGCTGGAGAGAACACACCCGAAAGAGTTCCCTGGCCCCCAGCCCAGCGGCCTCTCCGAGCCGTGCAGGGAGCCGTGCAGGGCCTGGGCATCCGCCGGGCCAAACAACGGTTTTTGACTCACTGCTGCGAGGCTGCTAAGTGCAGTCGCTTCCACGCTTGTTCCGCCGAAGGTGGTGCCCGCTGGCCGCGAGCCGGAGAGCGCTGCCTGCGCGGAGGTGGGGGGGGGCATCTCCGGATCGGGGCCGAGGTCCCCCCCCCCTCCGGCCCCCCCGGCGCACAGGGCGCCCACCTTGTGGGCTGCCAGCCTGGCTCCCCGTGGGCAGGGGCGGTCCAGCCAGCGGGCGGCGGGCACGGCGGGCGGGCTGCGTCATCGGCAGGCTGGAGCCAGCTGCTCCGGCCTTGGCAGGGCGAACACAGAGCAAGTGCACCGCGGTGCCAAGGCCGGGAGCAGACTCCCGGCTCCTGTTCGGCTCCCGCGGGCTGGGCCCCTGTGCGCGCCCGGCTTCCCCCGGCCCCGGCCTGGCCCGCCCCTACCCCCACGTTTTCCGAGTCATGACACCTAATGGCAGTTGGCCACTTTCCGTGTGCCACGCGCTGTGCTAGATGGTTTTCAAGCCGTGCTAAATTCTTAAGACTCCCGGGTATTAGCCCTGTTTTATGGAGGAGAAAATGGAGGCACAGAGGGGTTAGGTAGTTTGCCTGAGGTCACACAGCCAGCAAGTAGTGGACCTTGGATTTGAACCCAAGAAGGCTGGTTCCGGAATCTGTGCCTTTTTTTTTTTTTTTAAGTTTATTTATTTATCTTGAGAGAGAGAGAGAGAGAGTGTGTGTGTGTGTGTGCACGCACGCAAGCGTGAGCAGGGAAGGGGCAGAGAAAAAGAGGGAAAGTCCCAAGCAGGCTCCATGCTGTCAGCACAGATCCCGATGTGGGGCTTGATCCCATGACCACAAGGTCATGACCTGCGCCGAAATCAAGAGTCGGATGCTGGGGGCGCCTGGGTGGCTCGGTCGGTTAAGCGTCCGACTTCGGCTCAGGTCATGATCTCACAGTCCGTGGGTTCGAGCCCCGCGTCGGGCTCTGTGCTGACAGCTCAGAGCCTGGAGCCTGTTTCGGATTCTGTGTCTCCCTCTCTCTCTGCCCCTCCCCTGCTCACACTCTATCTCTCTCTCTGTCTCAAAAATCAATTAACATTAAAAAAAAAAAAAAAAAAAAAAAAAAAAAGAGTCGGATGCTTAACTGACTGAGCCACCCAGGCACCCCCAGGATCTGTGCTCTGATCTGCTTCAAGAGACCACCTCCCGCAACCGGTAATGAGAGGGTAAACCCCCGCCCACAGTCCCAAGTCTACAAGAGAGGACTTTTTCCTTACAGTAAATTCAAGCATGATTCTCTTGACTCTGTCCTCATGGTGGTAAGCTGGCTGCCGTGGCTGCAAGCATCACGTTCTCACATGATAACATCCAAAAGCAGGATGGGAAGGGGAAGGCGGCTCTCTTGTCTTTTTCCCTTTTGGGGAAGAGTGTCTCCCAGATTTCCGCAAACTTGAGTTCACTCGTCCAGGGCTGGTCATCTGCCCATCTGTATTTGCAGGAGTGCTGGGAACATGAATGTCTGACCTTCTCAGACTTTATGGGGGGACAGACCGTGCCATCAAAAAAAGAAGGGGTACGAATGGCTGGTGGGTAGGCAGCCTAGGTGGCTTGTTTCCATCACTGATCTCTGAGCAGCTCTGCACTCCAGGTGTTGTCTCCATTTAACAGATAGGGAAACCGAGGCTTAGCGATAACCTGCCTTCCCCTTTTGATCCCATGCTGGCATTGAATGTCTGGGCTCTGTGGCTTTCTTCGTTGTTTGCTTTAGAACTGCCTCTCCAGCTAGGGGGTCAGCCTCTGGCCGGCAAGACCAGGATCTGTGTGTCTTTTGGGTCTCCTTGTCTGATTCAGGGATGAGCACCCGGAAGGTTCTAAGTCACCTTATATGCTGCATTAGGAGGGCTTGTGTCGCCCACGCCCCTCCCTGCTCCCAAGTGACGTGAGCCCAGCTCCCAGCTGGCTGTAGCACAAAGTTAGGAGCTGTGAAATTGATGAGGGTCCCCCTCATCGGTCCCCCTCGGATCCGGGGCTCGTCGGGCTCTCTCCAGGCCTCTGCTTCCTCCTGTGTGTGGGATTCACTCGTGGAGTGGGTGGTTCTCTTCACATGCACTCAGAGATTGCCACCAGTGCTTCCAGGCTGACACCTGGCATGACCCAGAGTGGGCAGGAGGGCGGTTCCCTTGCTAGCGGCCCAGGGAGGATTCTGACTGGCCCAGCCTGGGCCGCCTGCCTGCCCCTATCAAGGGAGAAGGCGTGTGCTCGTTGACCGCCCCACTAGGCGAGGAGGGGCCCAGAGATGCTGGTTAGGTACAGGGAAAAAGTTGCTTACTACAGATGCGTGGGCAGAAGGACAGAAAGATGGAAAGACGGACGGACGGACAGATGGATGGACAGGTGGAAAGAACAGGTGTGTGGAGGGACAGACAGACACACGGATGCTTAGATGGATGGATGAATGGATCGGTAGTTGGACGCATGGGTGGAACAGAGTTGTGACCGGACAGCCTTCCTTAGGGGCTGTGTGTGGAGTCACCCGTGTGAACAGTGTGACGGCTACATCGGGTGCTCCTTGCAGGCACGTGCCCGCCGGGGTCCCAAGGCCCATCTGAACCTTGACAGCTTCACTTCTGTATCAAGGTCACCTCTATTCGTTCCTGCCGTGAGTGTCTTTTTTTTTTTTTCTTTTTAAAGTTCACGTATTTATTTGAGAGAGAGAGAGAGAGAGAGAGAGAAAATGCGCCGGTGGGGGAGGGGCAGAAGGAAAGAGAATCCCAAGCAGGCTCCACGCTGCCCGCACAGAGCCCGATGCGGGGTCTGAGCCCACGGACTGTGAGATCGCGACTCGAGCCGAAGCCAAGAGTGGGACGCTCAACCGACCGAGCCACCCGGGCGCCCTCCCCCCGTGAGTGTCTTTAATGACCCTTAACTGCTCCCCCAGCACAAAATGTGCCTTGGTGGGTGCCGCTCGGTGCTCTGACAGCCCCAGGGGCTGTGCCCAGCCAGACTTGCTTCCCCACGGCTGGGGCTGGGAGACGGACGGCAGCGAGGCAGGCGTTGTGGTGGAGAGGCCAGAGCGCAGGTGTTGGCCTTTGCTGCGTCCCTTACGGGGCACGTGCTTGTCAGCACGAGGCCACGTGGAGCCACGTACTTCCGTGACTCCTCCCGCGGGAAGCTACCCTCAAGGACGTGTGAAAACCCCAGTGACAAGCCCTGACCACGAGGCACTTCCTGGGGGCGCACCCCCAAAACTCCAGCCCTCTGACCTGAATGCAGATGTCCTGCCCACGCGAGCCCTGGTCTGCTCCCCTCGAGCTTTGCACAGGATGGGTGGCGGCTCAGGGTGTGGACGGAATGGGGAGCAAAGAGGGACAGGACTGCTTCCTGGTGCCTTGTCCTGCTCAGGATGTGGGTGTGGGACAGATCCTCAGGCTGGGTCTGCTGTCAGGAGGGCCCTAAGGCGGCTGAGCTGGGTTCCCGGGTGAGGGGTCAGGAGAGAGAGAAGGCAGTCCTCTTCCCCCACCCGCCGCCCTGACCCTCGCTTGCTGTTTCTTCCTGGGTCTGGGGCGGGAGGGGTCCTTCTACCGCAGCCCCCTGCCCCCTGCCCTCTGTCCGGAGCACCAGCCCTTTTTCGTTGAATATTCAAATGTCACCTCCTCCTGGAGGCCCAACTGCTCCGCTGAAGAAACTTCCCTCCACCCTGGCTGAAGCTCCAGGATCTCAACCCTGCATTTCTGTCCTTTTTGGTATGAGCGGACGAACGAATGAATGAACGGCCCCAGGGTCCGGTGTGTAAGGTGCCCAAGCCTGGGTAGGACACACATGGCTGAGCTTCCGGGGTCGAGAGGGCGGTGGGCAGGCGGGGGGCGGGGGTGTCTGTGCTGTGGTCCCGGAGGCCACTTGGGTGGGGGGGGCTGCTGGCTCTGGACGGGGTCCCTTCCCGGGCCTTGTTCTCATCCGTGAAATGCCTTCTCACCCTGAAGAACCCTCACGGTCCCCTCCCTCCCCGCTCGCAAAGGCAAGGCCTCTGCCAAACCATGCTTATCAGCCAATCATTAATTCATTTCCTCATTTTTTGTTAATCACCCTGCCCACCAGCCCAAGCTTTGGCTGGGGACGAGAAGCCCCGGAGAGGGACCAGGATGACAGAACTGCAGCCCCAAGCAAAGGACTGTCAAGCTGGGACCTGGCTGGGGCCCTGCAGGGGACGCTGCGCGGGGTGGCTTGGTCTTCGGGGATGTTTCGAACCACTCCAGGGCCCTGCTGGTCTCCTCTCCCGGGGAGGGAGCCGCTTTGACAGCCGCGTGTGTGTCCGTGCATGTGTGCGCACCACGTTGTACGGGAGACGTGTGGTGGGAGAAGCGTGTGCCTGTATGTGTGGGTGTGTGGGGGCGCCGCGTGCATCTGCGTTCATGAGGTGCGCGTATGTGTTCGTGTGTGCGTGGCGGGGGGCGTGGGGGGGGGGGCGCTGGCAACAGAGGGACTGACAGGGAGTTTCTTTGGATGATTAATGGCCTTTGGAAGGAGGCGCCGAATCCATCAGACGCCCCTGGCAGGTTCTGAGCTTGGCGTCCTGCCCACCTTCTGGCTGGACCAGCCCAGGTGAGGCTGTGTTCCCGGCCCGGGTGGCCCAGGGCTGTGGGGTGGGCCCCAGCGGGGACAGAGAGCCCCCTTCAGAGTTGCCTTCGGCTTGGCCCGCCCCAGCCCCCTCCGGCCTCGCCCCCCACCCACCCCGTACACAGATGGCATCGGCCACCTGGGCAGCAGCACAGAACGCGGGTCCTCAAACCTGCCCCCCCCCACCCCCCCCCACCCGCCGCCTCTGGCCGTGACATACGGTCATAGCGAATGCAGATTCCAGGGCCTCCCCCACAGGACAGGCCAGTGCCTGGGAATCTGCATTTCTAACAAGACTCCCAGGGGGCTGATTCTGGAGGGCTTTAGAGCACATGTTGAGGAGCTCACCCAGAGCTACAAGGGAGCCCGGGCTGGGAAGGCGCCCTCCCCTTGTTCCTCCTGTGTTTGCCCCTTGGGCATCCGTTCTCTCTGCCTCTCACTTGCTCAGTGCCCTGGACCACTGCCCTGTTTTAATAATAACCCCGTCTCTTACTAGCTCTGGGACCTTTCTCCTTCCGTGCAGTGGGGTTAATATTGGCACCAGCCTCCTTGAGTTCTCTCAGGTTCTCGGAAGGACTGAAGGAGCCCGCAGAGTTCCGTAGGCATCTGAGACCCCGCTGTTCTGTGCCCTGGCGAGGTGTGGTTAGACTGCGCACGGTGGCGGGGTGGTCAGGGAGGAGAGCGCCCGTCCCAGGTCCCGGTAGCATCTGAGCTATAGGACCTCTGCGCCTTCCTAATTTACAGATCAGAAGACCGAGGCTCGCCCAAGGTCCCTAGGCCCGGGGGGGGGAGGGGACAGAGTCCCAAAGCCAGGGGCCTCACTGTGTCCTTGGCCCTCAGGTGGGACATGGGTGAGGTGGAGGCTGCCAGCGCCCCCAACCCCCACCCCAGCAGCTCAGAAAACGCCAGCCGGGCAGGCGGGGCTGGAGGGCTTGGGAGGCTCTACAGCCCAAGCCGCCAGCAAATCCAGCCCAGCTGGGGGATTAGACCGCATCTGGCTCGGTTTACACCCGAGAAACAAAGGCGGCTGCCGGCGCCTTTATCTAGGGAGGAGGGGGCAGGAGGGGGGCTGCCCTTGGCCCTGTCGGGGACCTGGATGGAAGGGAGGAGCGGAATCTGGGCTCTGATCCCCCAACTGACTCCCTTACCCCCCCCCCCGCCCCCCCCCCCCTGCCCACGACTGTGAGGCTGGTGACCTCACATCTCCCAAATGGAGGGCAGGGTGTTCCCTGGGGTGGGGTGAGGTGGAGTGGATAGCCTGGGCGGGGAGGGGGGGCGGTGAGTTCCCTCGTGGCAGGGACAGGGAATCCTAGGAGCCCCAGGCTCTGCAGCTGGGCTTCCCACGCAGCTGGCCCAACGCACAGTGGGGATCCCCAACCTAGGGGCACGTAGTATGCCTGCCCTTCCCTCCGGCCAGGACCCCAAACAGCCCGCGGTCTCTCAATCCCCGAAGGGAAGCGGCCAATACGGGAGAAAATGAGAAAATCAGAGCCAGCCCCGCGCCCCCCCATTCCCCCCCCCCCCCACGCCTTGCAGGGAGGTATTGGGGGGGCGGGGGCGCTGGGCGTTTTCGCTCCACCCCCAGGGGGGGTTGGCTCGTTCCCCCAGGGGTGGGAATGGGTTCTGACCTCCCCGCCCTCCCAGACCCCCTGGTCCTTCCCGTCCCCACTGGGGGGAGGTGGGGGGGGCTCCCCCGCAGCGGGGGGGGTGGGGCTGGGTCCGCCCCCTCCTCCCCCTCCCTCCGCGGGAAGCGGGTGCCAGGCGGGCGGGGGCGGCCGGTGTGTGCGCGGCTCGCCGGAGCCAGGAGCTGACCTTATTAGCCGGGGGCAGCTGTGCGCCACGCACATCTGGCAGCGGGTACCCCCCCCCCCCCCCCCCCCCGGCCTGGCGTTACCTTCCAGGAATGCTGGCAGCGCCGCGCGCATCTGGAGCGCGTTTCTGGGGGCAGCCGGCGCCCCCTCCGGCGCCTGGCCCGGGGCTGGGGGTGGGCGCCGCCCCGCCCGGATTTCCTGGCTCCTCCCTCCTCTTGCCGCCGCGGTAGCTCCCGGGCCGGGCTGCCCGCCGACCGGAAAGGGTGGCTGCCCTCGGCCTCCTCCCCGCGGGGCCCCGGGTGAGACCCCCGGTGGGGAGGAGGGAACCGCGCCCGCCCCCGGGGCGGCCGGGCTCCCCCCGGGGCTGTGGGCCCTGGGGCCGCAGAGGCTCATTTCAGCGTCGAAATAAGATCAGAAAAAGTCTGGTAGAGCCCACATTGGTTCACGGTCACATCCCTGGTGTGGCCTGGTGGGTGTTCATCTCTGGCCTGCGGGGCCGGAAGTTCTGGGGCCGGCCCGTAGGGAAGGAAAGGCAAGGCCGGGAGAGAGCAGTGCGGGCGGTCCAAGCGAAGCCGTATAAGGCCCTCGGGAGGGCGGCCCTGTCCCTGCCCAGCCCAGCCCCTCACTGGAGAGCCCTGTGGCCTGGGTGTGTGGCTTAGCCTTTCTTTGCCTCAGCCCCATCTGTAAAATGGGCCGGTCAGGGGACCTACTTCAAGCAGTCCGGTTGCTGTGGTGTCACAAAGGGCCAGGGCTGCGGTTCAAGTGGAGAAAAGAGGGGCGTTTGGGAGCCAGAGAAAAGCGGGTGCCTGGGCCCCGGGTGATGGAGCCAGGGTCAGGAGCGGAGGTGCTTTGGGCCAGCATGAAGGCTGTGAATGGCCACTCCCGGGTGCCAACACCTGGCATCGCTTGGGCTTTGTGGCCGGACCGTGGGGAGCTCTTGAAGGTTCACGAGCAGGAGAATGGCCTGTGGCCCCCAGGCAGCATTTCTCCGGCTATGAGTGGAGGGGCCTGGGGTCTATAGCAGAATGATTTCTGCCACGTGCACAAGGCCTAGACACTGTGACCTTCCTGCCCCCGCCAGGCCCCCCGGGACCTCTGCCCGGCTCTCCCTGCCACCCCTTCCGCAGGCCCCACATCCTTCTCCCACCCCTGAGTGCACTCACCGCTGATCTCACACCAGGAGTCTTTGGTTTAAAGCTACAGCATCTGCCGGAGGGGAGGAGGGAGGCTCTTGAAAGAGCCATGGGCAGAGGGGACAGGATGGGCCATACGGCGGAGGGACTGGCTCTGGCACAGGCTTGGAGGGGGTGGTGAGCGTGGGCACCGTGCAGGCTGTCGCGGGGAGGGGGACGGCTGTCCGGCCAGCTGGAGGGCTGGGTGGGGCTGGAGTCCTGAGAGCGGAGCTCAGGGCCCGGTTGACAACTTTGAATGCATGCTGTGGGGGTTGCCCTGTCCTGAAGGTAGTAGGGAGCCATTGAAGGCGAGTGAGCGCTGGGTCTGCTGGCTAATGCCACTGCAGCCACTCCAGAGCCTTGAGTGGGGCCTGGGGCATCCTAGGAGCTCCCGAGTGACCGGTTGAACGAATGCGTAAAGGGTGCCGGAGGGAAGCCAAGGGCTTGACCGCAGGCAGGGGCAGAAGTGGAGGGAAGTGGACAGGAGAGGGCTGACCCCAGGGGTCCTGGGCTGGGCCCCCCAGCCAGCGGCGCTGGCAGACCCAGGATGGTGTGGAGTGGCAGCTGTGGGTGCAGGAGGACCCCTGCGTGGTGGCATCCTGCCAGGGGCGCTTTCTCTGCCCAGGTTCCCTGCCAGGCCCAACCGGAAGAGCCTGGGGGCCCCCCCCGGCCCTGGCCTGGCGCCATAGGGCACCCGGGGGGCCACCCTCCAGCCCAGCCACCCGCCAGCCTGCCCTGACCTCCTCCAGACACCGTGTCTCGCCTGCCAGCATCTGCTGCCTCTGCTTCCTCCCTCCCCCAGCGCGTGTTTGTTTTTCTTCCAGAACCATCGCCTCCCACGGAGGCGGTCATCCAAAGGAGGTGGTGTTCTGGAGACATCCCTCTGCCCTCCGCAGCCCCACCATGCCTCGCAGCCCTGGAGGGCATGGTGTGGGAGGCTGGGGCCCTGGGTAGGCAGGCGGGCGGGCGGCATCCTGGGGCAGCCGGGGTTTCGTCAGCCCTTGGCCCCTGCCTCTGCCGGTGGCATCCCGAACATGCGTGAGAGTGGCCTCTTGCTTGGGCGCGTCCTGGGAAGGGGCTCTGGATGGCTCTCTGCTTGTCTTGGCCCTTCTCCCTGCTCCGTCTCTCCCCCCTTGGAGGCATGAGGCAGGATTTGGGTCCGGGACCCTGGCTTCGGACTCTCCCTGGTGGCCCCAGGACCCTGGGCCCGGGTCTGGTGAGGGCAGGGGCGTCTGAAGGGTGCCGACGCCTGCGCCTCTCCTGCAGCTTGGCTGTGCCCCCTTCCTTCCCAGTTTCTACTCTCGGTCAGGTCACCCAACAGACACACGACACATCTACTGTGTGCCCCAGCTGGCGAGACCCGCCCTGCAGGGCAGCGCCCGGGGAAGGCGGTGTGGCCCTCGATCAACGTTAGGGAGAGCCACCGGAGGGCAGTAGGGAGGGTGCCACGACCGGGGCTGGGCTTGTGAAAGGCCAGCAAGACTCGTACGGAGAAAGGAAGCAGGGTGGCAGCTTCCCAGGGACAGACGTACCCGGAGCGAGGCCGGGGGTGGGAGCAAAGCAGGCAGAAATGCCTCCCTGCCCCGCTTGGAAGGCGGGGTGCAGGAGGGGTGGATGAGAAGGTGCTGGACGAGCCACCGGAAGGGGCTTCGATGGGCCCCGAGAAGTCCCGCCAGCCCTTCCCCCTCCCCGCAGCCTCTCTCTGAGCGAGGGCGAGGGCTCAGACCCTCCCAGCAGCCCCTGTGTCTTCGGGGCCAGACTTTGCTGCTGAACGCTGCCTGCAGCTGTCCAGGGAGGCTGTGACCACCGAGGCCGAGAGGAGGGGGGATGAAGCCAGCAAGGCTCCTTCTGGGTAACTCTGTCGCCCTCCGAACGGTGCTGGGGGGAACCACGCGGGGTCTGTGATTTGCCATTTCTTGTGGGCCAGCAGACGTCTGTTTTTGTCACTCCTGAAGGCCCCACGTCCCAAAGGGAGGGCTGGCCGGGGATGGGGTCTGGGATCTGTGCTCGAGAATCTATCCCAGGGGACCCCAGGATCGGCCGACCAACCCGTCAGGACGACGATGCTACCTTGGGAAGGGACGCGAGGAGCCCTGGGGGGCTAGAAATGTTCTGTGTCTCAGACCCCTAGCGACAGGGTACCTCCGTCAGGCGGGTCACTGAGTCGCTCGCACGCGCCTGCGTGTGGGAGTCTGTACCCCGAGGGGGAAATACAGGTGAGAGGGCCTGGGGGATTGAGGTCTGCAGGCCTCTGGGACCGCCCGTCAGCGGGGTGGCTGCTTGTGCCCAAATCACCGAATCTCTCGGAGCCTCAACTTGCTCATCTGCAAAGTGGGGACGTTGGTGTTGCCCTCCCAGAGTCTGGTGAAGGAGAAACAAGTTAGCACAAGTGCAGCGCTCAGCCGTTGTCACCGTTTCGATGAAATGTGCGGCGTCCGGGGTGTTTTCTGCACCGCCGCGCGGGAGGTGGCCGGGCAGTGGCTTCCCCGCTGGAATCCCACGCTCTTCCTGTTGGCGCGGGCCGGGTCCTTCCCGCATCCCCACAGATGGCACAAGGGGTGTTCTGACCCTGCTTTCCACCATCCGGGCTCACTTTTGAAAATTGCCTTATTTGGGGCGTCTGGGTGGCTCAGTCGGGTAAGCGTCCGACTCTCGATTTCGGCTCAGGTCATGATCTCTCTGTCTCATGGGTTCGAACCCCACATCCGGCTCTGTGCTGGCAGCATGGAGCCTGCTTGGGATTCTCTCCCTCCTTCTCTCTCTGCCCCTCCTCTACTCGTGCTGCCTCTCTCTCTCCCAAAAAATAAATTCAAAAAAGTAAAGAATGCAAAATCAGAAAAAAAGAGGCGCCTTATGTTACAGAGCTGACACCTGAGGTCCTGAGGTCCTGTCGCCTCCCAGCCCAGCTCGGGATGCGTGAGGAGGCAGGTCCCCATCCTCCCGGGGCGCTTGTGCTAAGCCTGCCCACTTTGCAGCCAGACCAGGTTTGGACCTGGCTCGGACCCCATCCAGCTGTGCACCTTGCCTGCCCTCTCTGAGCCTCGTCTGTACATCAGTTAAACGGGGCTGATGGTCTCCACTCGAAGGGTGGCAGAGGGCTCGGTGCAGGGGGCCCAGGCCAGCGCCCGGGCCGCACAGATGCCGTGTCGCCTGTGTTCCCCGCACGGCCTCTCGGTTCCTCCCGTCGCCCTGGGGCCCAGAGACGCACACCTCTTCCCGCCTCCACGCCGAGCTCGAACTCAGGTGCCCTGGGAGTGTTCCTACCCTGGAAATAGGCAGGTGCTACGAATCCGTGATGTTGTTTTGGTGGTGTTTCTGCGTTTCGGCGAGCTGGTGGTTAAGCATTTACCGCACCCCATCGGGGGAGGGCTGTGGGTGAATCTCTGAAGGAAACGTGTCTTTTTGCTGGTGTTACACCCCCCCACCCCCCGCCCAGGGCCGCCACGGAGGAACAGGCCACACAGCCCTTCAGCGACAGAACGGGGGTTCAAGCTGAAGTCTGCAAGAATCCCGAACCCTTTGCTTTAGCTAGTGAGCCCTGCAGAGAGAGTCAGGGAGGGCTTCCTAGAGGTGGCAGGGCTCACAGCCAGGCCCCAAAGGACTCTCTCCCCCAGATCTATCCCCAGCGCTTGCTTTAGGACTAAGAATGGGCCAGACCCTCTTCGTGGCGTCCTCCCCAAACACTTCCTGGCCCGGGCAGCCTGCCCATCCTTTGTGGTGGCTGCTGGGGAGGGAGCCAGCCCCTGGAAGGACGCTCATCTCTCCCAGCTGCTGTCGGCAACCCCAGTCGGTCAGCTGAGTTCCCTGCTGCCCCCCACCGCGACATCACGGGCCAGCCCGCTGTGACCCGTCCTTGTGCTCCCGCGGCCACCCTGCTGCCTGCACCTCGGAGCTCCATGCTTCTAAGGGTCCACAGATTTCCTGGCACCCAGGGGTTTAATGCCTTCCTGGTCACGTGTGCACATGGCTTCCGCCCCTCCCCAGCCACCCTCCTGTCCCCTCTCCTCCCTCCAGAATCCCGCAGCCCTCGGTGGCGCCCCCTGCTGGACCTGGCTCTGCCCACAGGCCTCGGTCGCCTGTGGTTCTGATGCCAACAGAAGGAACCAGTGGGGTTGGGCGGCCTGGGGGTGAGCCCTGGGGGCCTGGGGGTGAGCCCTGAACTGCCCGAAGCCCCCAGGGTGACAGGGACCAGGGCTGTGCGTGGGTCCTGGGCCAGGTCTGCCCTGGGACGCGGGACCGTGTCGTCCTCTCTGGGGCAAAGGTGACAGCAGACGGACCTCAGCACCACCCTCCCGAGTGCTGAGCCCGTGCCACCCTTTCTGCACATGCCTCCTGATCTTATACCCGCGGCGGCCTGGTGGGGGCGGGGGCTGTCCCTGGAGTTTCACTGATGGGGAAACAGGCCCAGAGAGGCCCCCCGGTGGCCTGCTGCTGGTGGGGGTTGGGGGCAGTGGCGGTGGGTGTCATGTGAAGGGAGACTCGTGCCCGTAGCCCGGCCAGTGCTGGGGCGGGAAAGGGGGCTCCGGGAGCAGGAGGCATCAGGCAGCTGCCCCCCCGCCCCCCACCTGCTCTTAGAAAAACCCAGATGCCGGCGCTGCCTGGGGATCCGGATTCAACTGGTCTGGGGTGAAGCCCGAGCTCAGCTGGTAACTTGCAAAGTTCCCCCAACTTTGCTGTTTGAGGCTGTTGTAACAAACGATCACAAACCTAGTGGCTTAAAAACAACACACATTTAGGGGCGCCTGGAGGCACAGTCGCTTGAACGTCTCTCTCTTTTTTTTTTTTTAACGTTTATTTTCAAGAGAGAGATAGAGTGTGAGCAGGAGAGGGGCAGAGAGAGAGAGGGAGACACAGAATCTGAAACAGGCTCCAGGCTCTGAGCCGTCAGCACAGAGCCCGACGGAGGGCTTGAACCCACGAACCGTGAGATCATGAACTGAGTCGAAGCCAGAGGCTCAGCTGACTGAGCCACCCACGTGCCCGAGTGTCCAACTCTTGATTTCAGCTCAGGTCATGATCTCAGGGTTGCGGGATCGAGCCCCAAGTCAGGCTCTGAGCTGAGCGTGGAACCTGCTTACGATCCTTTCTCTGTCCCTCTCCCCAACTCGTGTGCGCTCTCTCTCCTCTCAAAAAAAAAAAAAATCCTCGCATTTGTTACATTAATAAAAATCGTGCCTGGGTAATTTCTGAATAGTAGTGTCTGGAAGCCAGAAGTTCAACATCAACCTCACGGGACTCAAATCAAGGAAGGTGTTAGCAGGGCCGCTTCCTTCCGGAGCCTCCTTGGGAGAATCTGTTCCTGTCCTTTTTCAGCTTCCAGAGGACTCCGGCCCCTAGGGAGAGAGACACGGGAGGGGAGCCCCACTTGGGGACGTGCATCCCTTTGACCTGACAGTTTTGCTGCCGGAACCACGTCCGCCGCTGTCGCTCTCCCCAGAGGGGCTCTCGGGGGGCAGCGGGCGCGTCCCAGAGCAGCCTGACCCGTGTCGCCCAGGCCCTGTGCACCTGGCGGGACCTCGGGCGCCTGTGTCCCGCCAGAGAGGGTGGCCTTGAAGTAAGCCGAGCCGTGCGAGGACGTCCGTGCGGCGGGCAGGGCTGGAAAACCCCAGAGGTGCTTCGGCGGGGGCCCAGGAGCAGATGGGTGCGTCTCGTGGGCTCTGGTTTGTGTCTTGACAGGTACGAATGGGTGCACACACCCACACGTGTGTGCATGGCAGAATTGCGGGGATGCACGGCCCGCTGTGGACAGCAGCGGCTCCTGGACGTACGAGGGACCCTCAACTTTGCGCTCCACACTGTTTGGCCCTCTTAAAGCATGTGTCTCGGGGCGCCGGGGTGGCTCGGTTGGTTGAGCGTCTGACTTCGGCTCAGGTCATGATCTCAGGGTTTGGGAGTTCGAGCCCCCGTGTCGGACGTTGTGCCGACAACACAGAGCCTGCTTCAGGTCCCCTGTCCCCGCCTCTCTGCGCCTCCCCCGTGTGCATTCTGTCTCTCTCTCTCAAAAGTAAGCATTAAAAAAAAATTAAAGGGGCGCCTGGGTGGCTCAGTCGGTTAAGCGGCCGACTTCGGCTCGGGTCATGATCTCGCGGTCCGTGAGTTCAAGACCCATGTCGGGCTCTGTGCTGACAGCTCAGAGCCTGGAGCCTGCTTCGGATTCTGTGTCTCCCTCTCTCTCTGACCCTCCCCCGTTCATGCTCTGTCTCTCTCTGTCTCAAAAGTAAATAAACGTTAAAAAAAAAAAAAAAAAAAATTAAAAACTACGTGTCTTGGGGCGCCTGCGTGGCTCAGTTGGTCAAGCGTCTGATTCTTGATTTCGACTCAGGTCACAGTCTGACAGTTCGTGGGTTCTGGCCCCTGCATCGGGCCCTGCGCTGATGGTGCGGAGCCTGCTTGGGATTCTCTCTCTCCCTCTCTCTCCCCTGCTCATGCTCTCCGTCTCTCTCAAAATAAATAAATAAGCTTGAAAGAACAAAAGGAAGCTTCCTATCATGGCCGGCCGTGGGAGGGCTGCTTTTGCCAACACTGTCCCCGCACCTGCCCCATTATTGTGGTCGTTGCAGAGGGGCTTCCTGACTGACCCGTTTTTGGCCCTTTCGATGGGATTTATCGAGATAAAGCTACCTGCCTGCATCTTGGTTTTAAAGCAGTTACATTACGTTTCTTAAATATTTAATTCTTAAAATAGCCCTTACCACTCCCTCCCACTTTAATTTAGTGCGATGGGTACAGATGGGGACTTCCAGTAGAAGAAGTCGTCGTTGCCCCCCGTCGCACCCCCCCCCCCCCCCCCCCCGCCCCTGCCGTAGGGAGGAGGTGGGGGTGGGGGGCCCTGCCTCGGGGTCCAGTCTGGCAGTTCCAGGAGATGAACCCTAGGTGGCGCCAAACCCCCAAACCTGCAGTTTGCCTTGCTTACCAGGGTGTGTGTGTGTGTGTGTGTGTGTGTGTGTGTGTGCGCGCGCGTGTCTGTGCAGGGGTATGTGGGGGGGTGGCTGTCTCCTGCCCCCACCTCACCCGTCCTCGGACGCGATTAGCAGATGTCCAGGGCCAGGCTGTGATTTATGTTCCTGGTCGCCTAATTATTCCCAGCCCCGGCGGAGGCAAAATAAATGCTTTGCAGGACCAGGTAGCCCGAATTCCCGGCCGGGGGGGCTCCGGGACACCAGGCCCAGCCCACCAGACCTGCCTGGGCCGGGAAGGGAGGCTGGGGGGCAGCCTGGAAAGGATGAAAGAGCTCTCTGTCTCTGGGGAGCAGACCTGGGTGGGGGGGGGGTGTCTGTCACCACTCCTGAAGGCTGGGAGGTGTGGGGGTCAGCCTTCCTTCCAGGAGCTGCGGCCCGTGTGTGCCCCACACTCAGCCCCAGGCAGCTCTGTGGGGGGGCCGGGTTGGGTCACCCTCGCCGAGGGCCCAGAGGCGGCTTCCCAGGACACTGGGAAGAGGAAATCGTAAATCCTCACCCCAGGACCCTAGCACGCCCCCCGCCACGCGTCCGCCCCTGGTGTGCTGACTGCAGGTGTCCTCGGCTCCCTGTGGGCCTGTGTGTGCCATTCGTGCTGTCCCCGCTGCCTAGAAAAGCGCCCAGTGGGTAGGGAGTGCTCAGTAAATATTTGTGCTTGGGTTGGACAGACAGACAGGTGGACGGCGGGGGGTGAGCCCGCGCTTGGGGAGAAGCAGTGAAGCAGTGAAGCAGTGGGGTCCCCGTGGGTGGCTTTGTTCCGGAAAGGCACCCTGCAGGCGTGGGGCCGCGTCGCACTCGCCAGAGGGGTCCCGGCCTGGGCTGAGCTCACGGTGGCTTCTCTGGCCTCCTCCTGGGGAAGGCTCAGGCCCTCGCGCCCTGGGGGCCGCGCTTTGTCCCTGAACCTCCAGCAGGGGACTTGATGCTCCTGGGAGCACTCTGCTGGGGTTCAGGAGCGCGGCCCTGAGCTTGGGTCGCTGGCCCTGAGCGCCGGTGTGGGGCGCCCCAGCCTGGTGGCCTCGGGCAGCCTGGCCACTGGGCCTCCGCGTGGAGCCCCCGTGTTGCCCCGCGGGGCTGCTCCGGGGACCCAGAGCGGGGGTGCGGGGAGGAGCTGGTTTGGAACTGCCGTGCAGGTACCCGACCCCTGTCTTCTCCTCGGAACGGTGTCGGACGCCCACAGTGTGCCCGGCAGCCAGGCCGGACGTGCACCTGAAGGCCTTCTGCAGAAAGGGCCTGGGCTCCTTTGGGCCGCGGGAGCCTTTGGGGAGCAAATCGCTCGGTGCCGTGGGGGTAAGGCCTGGTGCGAGCCGCCCTGGAAGGGCTTTCCTGTGGCCCGCCTGCTGCCCCCCAGCCCTTCCTGCCACCCCCCCCACCCTTCCCGTCTGCCCCACCCCCACTGTCTGCCCCCGGCCCTGCCCGCCTGCCTGCTTGCCTGCAGGGCTGAGGGCACTGTGGGGCCAGCACCGCTGCGGGGGCAGGCTGACCGGGATGGGGGGCTCCGGCTGCTCATCCGCAGGGGACCCCGATGGGCAGGTGGGCTGGCCCGTGGCGTGCCCCTCAGAGAGCTCACAGCTGCCGCCTTGTCCCTGGCTCCTCCCCCTCCTCCTCTCCTTCTCCCCATCCGTCCTCCCCACTCCTCCGCTCCCTTCTCCATCCACTTCCTCCCTCCTCCCCCCTCCCCTCCCCCTCCCACTGCTCCTCCCCCCACCCATCCTGCTCCATTTCTCCTCTCCTTCCTCCCTCTCCTCAGCTCCCTCCTGCCTCCCTGGGCCTCCCTCCCTGCCTCTCTCCCCGGTGTCTGTGTATCTGAACCTATTCCTTCTACCTGTCCTGTCTCTCCCGGCTCTCCCGTCTCCTCCTCCGTGTCTCTGTCATTCTCACATCTCTGTCTCTTTCTCTCCTTTTGTGTCTTCCCCTTTTTCTAATTTTTTTTTTTCAATCTTTATTTATTTTTGAGAGAGAGACAGCATGTGAGCAGGGAAGGAGCAGAGAGACACAGGATGCGAAGCAGTCTCCAGGCTCTGAGCCGTCAGCCCAGAGCCCGACGCGGGGCTCGAACTCACGAACTGTGCGATCGTGACCTGAACCAAAGTGGGACGCTTAACTGACTGAGCCACCCAGGCGCCCCATCTTCCCTTTTTTCTGTCTGCCCTCCTCTCTCCCTCTTTCCCCCCTCCCTCTCCTCCTCCTCCCTCTCTCTCTCCCCTTCTTTCCCTCTCTCTCCCTTTCCCCTTCCTCTCCTTGCCTTCCTGCTTCTTCTTCTCTCCCTCTGTCTCTCTTTCTCCCCCTCTCTCCTTCTCTCTCTCTCTCTTTCTCTCTCTCTCTCCCTCTCCCTCTCTCTCTGTCTCCAAGCAGCTGTTACCTAATAGGCTGTTAATGATGATACAGTAAGTAGAAGGCAGAGTCTTGGGGGAGCCACCGTGATCTGTGTAACTGGTCTCGAAGGGGACAGAAGTATCTAATATTTACACACAAGCATTAGTCCTTTGGGAACCTTATCTTGGCTGGAACGGAGCCGGGAGAGGCGGCTCTGACCGGTTCTGTCTCCCCCCTGCAAGCCCACTCCGAAGGTCTCTGGTCAGTGGGAACCCCCGCCTTGGGACCAGTATGCCAGGCCCTGGGCTGAGGGTCCTAGAAGGCACAGGCTCAACGCCGGGGGCGGTCGGGTCGGACCCACCTGGCTGGGCGCTGAGCACTCAGCCTCCCCTCCAGCTAGTGCTCAGGAGGGCATGTTGTGGCCAATAGCAAGGCCAGTGCTGAAGAACTCAGGACCTGGGGGGACAGGGAGACACAGACACAGACAGGAGATGTGGTTGAGCCTCTGGATCCAGCCATGCCTGAAGTCCTTCATGCCCCAGACTCTTCCCTTACCGAATCAACAAAACCCCCGTTTCACCCAGCCAGCGTGAGGCCCAGTGAACCCTCCTGCCTTAGCCACACACGACAGACTCGTAAGCAAGAGCGGTGTTTGTTCACATTTCGTCCAGCAGCCCAAATACCCTATCGGAAGGAGCAAGGCTGCTCCAGGGGGAGGGGGCAGGGCCGGGGCCCCTTCTCCAGGGGAACCCCGGCTTTAGACCTCCCCCGTGGCCTCACGGAAGGAGCCACGGGGCCCAGCAAAGCGAGGTCACTGGGTGGCCCTGACTACCTCCTGCCACTTGCTGGGTCCGGGCTGGTTTCACGTAGGCAAGGAGGACGGCGTTGGCCAGCTTCCGAGGCTGGGGGACTGGTAGACACAGAGCCGGGGAGCAAACCAGGACCCTGAGTTCAGGGCGGCCGGGAAGCAGCTCTCTCTAAGGGCGTTGCCAGCCTGCAGCACCGGGACCTCGCACGGCGGAAGTCACCGGCAGCGGGACGGCTCTTCAGAGGGGAGCTCTGGGCTTCCTGCCCCCGCGTGGGGCCGGCAGGCGTCCAGGCCGGCGCTCCCGCTGCCCAGCTGTCCACCCAGCGAGCGGGACACCGTGGCCTTCCATGCGGCCCTCCCCGAGCTGCGCCCTTATGTCGTGCTTCCCCGGGTTCTGCGAGCCCCTCGAGCAATTTATCGAATGTGAGGAGGCGGTCGGGGGAGCCCCCAGTTTCTAGTGGCCGATCAGTCAGAGGCGTAGGGGACCCGGACTTCAGTCGGCATGTGACTCGAGGCACTTCCCCGGGACCGAGCCGTCCCCCGGCGGATCGGGGCTGACTGTGGTCATCAGTGGCAGGACCCCCAGCCCGGGTCTGGAGCCTGCAGAGTTGCAGACGTGGTGGTTGGTGTAGCAAAGCCACACGTTTGGTGTGAGAAGCGTCCTGAGGGTGTTTCCCTGACCGCCTGATGGCCCGGCTTCGCGTGACTTCTCTGTGCCCAGAGGCGAGTGCGAGGCCGCCGCTCGGGCCCACGCTGGGGTTCGGCGGGAAGACGGACGGACGGGCCCCCGCAGCCCGGCACCCCGTGGCTGCTGACGCCGTAGGGCTGAGACCGGTGTCGCCGGGTGCCCCTCCCTGCCTCAGTTTCCCCATCTGTGCAGCGGGGATGATACCAGTCCCTCCTCTTGGGCTGGCGTGGGGTCCACGGGCGAGTGTGCAAGATCTATGGAGAGGCGCCCGCCTGGACGTGCGTCACGCTCTGTGGCGCGTCTTGTGACGTTGGTCGCCATCCTGAGGCCGGCCCGAGCTCCCGGCCGTGCCCTCGAGAGACCCTGCCCTCGTCCCTGCCCACCGCAGAGAGGGAACGCGGGCGGCCTTTCTTTCACGACGAGCTCAGACCCCTTTCTACAGGTCCTTGCCCCGGGTGGCCTCGTGGCCACCCCCGTGCCACACCGTCCTTGGCAGAGGCCCCTGGGGAGCTCCCCCCCGCCGCCGCCCTGAGCCTTCCTGGCCCCGCCAGCGAAACTGCCTTGCCACGGAAGCTGGGCGTCCGCACACACCCGTCTTAGTTCTCTGATCATAGAACGACACGTGCTCGTTCCTTTTAATCTTAATAACGTCAAAATCTCTCCCAACATCTGAAAACCACGCGTGTGTGTGAGTGTCGTTTCAAGTGCCGTTTTTAAAGGGCGACTCACCCGTTCGGAGTTCAGTGGGTTTTACAATAGTCACAGGGGCACCCGGGTGGCTCAGTCCGTTAAGCATCTGACTCTTCTCACCTTCCGTGGGTTCGAGCCCCTTGTCAGCTCTGCCCTGACAGCCAGAAGCCTGTTCGAGATTCTTTCTCTCCCCCTCTCCCTCTCTCTCTGCTCCTTCCCCGCTCATGCCCTCTCTCTCTCTCTCTCTCTTTCAAAATAAACCAACTTAAAAATACGTACCTTAGAACAGTCACAGATACATGCAGCCATCGCCACTGTCTCATTCTAGAACGTTTTATCGCCCCCCCCCCCCAATCCCTTGCCCTTAGTAGCTATTCCCTACTCCTCCGTCTCCCCAGCCGCCAGCAGCCACGAATCTGCTGTCTTGGTGGGTCTGCCTGCTCTGGATGTTAGGTCGTCCCGGCTTCTCTCACCCGGCAGGGTGTCGGGGTCCATCGACGCCGATGCCGTCGCGGGGGTCAGGGCGGCCGAGTATGTGTTTCACGGGATGGATGTGCCACGCGCAGTTTGTCTGCTCACCGCTGGTGGGCGTCCGGGCTGTTTCCGCTCCGGGCCGTCACTTGTTAGACCTGCCGTGACCGTGGCGCGTGCAGGTGTTGCGTGGGCTCTTGGGCGCGTCCCCCCCGGGAGTGGGGTTGCCAGGTGGCACGGTGGCTCCAGGCCTCGGTGCTCTTTTGTGGCAGAATCTCTCCCCGCCGTTCTAGGCCCGCCCCTGGGCTCTGTCCGGTCGTCTCGTGGACGCCCCGCCCCCGCCCGGGATAATGTAGCCTGTCCCTACGGGGAAGGTCTTGGGTCTTGTCCGCCACCGTGTCCCGGTCCCGAGTACAGCGGCAGGAGGTCAGTAAACACTGGAGGGTGGTGGCTGAGCCGGCGGCCTGCCCCCCCCCCCCCCCCCCCCCCGGCTCTTTCCTCAGCCCCACGCTGAAGCGGCCCCATCAGAGGCAACTAATTCCCTGCCCCCGTCTGCATCCGGGCCTTGCTCTCATTCTGCTGGTCCTCTGGGTAACTAGGCCCTACCATGTGCCAATCTCAGAGAGGCTCCGTGCTCTCCCCTGCACCCCCCGGGCGGGCCCAGCCAGGCGTGGGGCTGAGCCGGCCGGGCCGGGAGCATCCCCCTGCCTGTGATGTGGGCATGGTCACCTGTCCGACCCAGAGGGGGCTCAATGCTTGTTTGATAGATGGGAACGTAGCGGTCAGGTTGACCTTCCTGCCCCTTGCTTCAGCAGTGAACATTTATCCAACGGGGTCAGACTGCTGTTTCCTTATGATAAGTGAAAAAAGCCTCAATGCTAGGTTCCCAAGGACAGTAGCCTCCCGCCTGGCCACGCCCCCGCCTGGCCGCGCCCCCGCCTGGCCACGCCCTCGCACTAGGCCACGCCCCTCGAGGCCACGCCCTCCCGCCAGGCCACACCTTCCTGCTCTCCTCCTCTGCGGCTCCTCAAATAGGTTTCCTTCCAGCGCGTCGGGTGATGGCCTGGCTGGAAGATGTCTGTGCCACCCCAGAAGGTGGCCAAGGGAGCATGAACCCGGAAAGTGCCCAGGAATGCGGACGACAAAACTGAGCCCCACGCTGTGAGGCTGATTCCAGGCGCACAGCTCACTGTCCAAACCTCCATGTCCGCGTCTGTAAGGGGGGGGCCCAAGTCACCTGTCTCAGGTGTCTGGTGAGGATCTGTAAACTCACGGTCTCGGAGCACTTCTGTGTGCCAGGCCCTGCGCCGAGCCCTGTCGGTGTGTGGAGGGGCCGGATGGCGTTTCCTCAGGTGTATGTTCGCCCGGAACCTGAGAGAAGGGGACCTTATTGAGAAGGAGCGTCTTTGCAGATGTAACCAGTTAAAATGAGGTCGTACCGCGTTAGTGTGGCCTTAAATCCAATGACTCGTGTCCTTATAAGAAGAGGGGACTTGGACACAGACAGAACGGCACGTGAAGACAGCCACGCAGGGAGAGGGCCACGTCAAGATGGAGGCAGAGATTGGAACTCGTGGCCACGGAGGGCCGGCCGCCATCAGAAGCAGCAAGGGGCAAGGAAGGGCCGTCCCCTAGAGCCTTCGAAGGCAGCACGGCCCTGCCCCCACCTTGATTTCAGACCTCTGGCCTCCAGACAGCGCGAGAGGACGCTTCTGTGGTTTTAAGCCCCCCGCCTGTGGTCGTTGGGTGTAAGCCCTGGAAAAGTAACGCGGTCTGCTCGTCCACGTTATCCGCACTGCCAGAGATGAGGGGACTGAGGCACAGAGAGAGGTGGAGTTGGGCTGCACAGCCTAGCAAGAGGCAGAGGCAGGATTGCACCTCAGGGATTCAGATGCCCGGGTCCCTGAGTGAGCCCCTGTAGTGTGGGGTACAGTGACCCTGCCCAGTACCTTGGAGGTACTCGGTGTGAAACCCTCTGTGGAGCTGCCTCGGCCTGGCTCCTGCAGGGGAATCGGGCGGCATTCAGGGGCTGATTCTGTTATTACACGCTCAGTATTACCTCCTGCGCTGTGCAGAGCTCTGGAACGTTCCTCCCCTCCCCCGTCACTGAGGCCTTGTGCGCCCACGTGCTTCCTAAGGAAATCAGCGCCAGCTACTTTGTGGTTTAAGGGGACGAGCCCCTGCGTCTGTCCGTTCCCCCCTCAGCTCCCCACGCAGACCCCAGGCCTGTCTGCAGAATGCCGGAGCTCCGGGGAACCCAGTTTGGGAAGCAGAGTCAGTTTCAGGCTTCGGGCCCAGAGTGCCCTTCAGAAGACTTCCCTGCTGCGGCTGCCAGAACAGGAGGAGACCAGCTGGCTGTGGTCTCCGAGGGGGCCCTGAGGCTCTCCCAGGGGAGGAGGAAACGGCAGGGTGTCGTGGCGAGGGGACTCACGCAGGCAGAGCTTTGGACGACTGAGCGTCCCGCCCAGCCGAGAATTCCACGGGGCGTTGCCCGCGCGCCGCTCAGGCTAGAGACGCTGGTCTGCCCCGTGAGCTGTGTGGCCGCAAGCAGGTTGCTCGGTGTCTCCGTTTGGGGTCTGTGATGTGAGCTCCTAGGCCCGCCTCCCCCGCCGGGGCGCTGGAACCCCTCGGAGCGGCTCCGTGAGCGGCTTGCTCGGTGGAGCAGTTGGGGTGAGCTCCAGCTCAGAGGCACCCCCACCCCCGCCAGCAGGCTGCTCGCGGGCCCGCTGAGGATGCTGTGACAGGGAGAGCATATGGCTGGCATATGCCAGGCAGGAACACGGCTGCCCACGGGAAGAGGCAGGAGGGGTTCTGGAAGGGGGGGAGCTAAGCCGTCGGTGCCCGCGACACAGTGTGCCTGCCTGGCCTCCTTGGCACCCGTCAGGCCTGGTTCTCCCAGGGAGGGTGTGGCTCTGTTCGCTTTGGCACTTAGGGTGCTCTGGCGGGGGCGGGGGCCTCCTGGGGTGATAGGGCAGTGTGTCTTCTGCCCACTAGATGTCGCTGTCCCCTGCAAGATCCGGTCGAGCCCGTGGCCTAACAAGCCTGGGGGGGCGGGGGGGGGGGGGGTCCTCTGCAGTTTTCGCCTGGGACCCCCATCCAGCCCCTTTCTCAGAGCCGGCGTTGCGTGGGCTGAGTCCTGGAGGAAGAGATTAACTTAGCCATGCGGCAAAGTGGGGTAGGCAAGGGTGTTGCCGGTAGAGGGATCTGCATGTGCAAAGGCCAGGAGGTGGAACCCGGCCGGGTGCCATGGGCTTGGGGACAGCAGAGGAGGTTCCGGGTGGCTGGAGGGGGACCTCGCCATTGTCCTGCTGCTTGGCCAGGAGTGAGCGCTTATACGCGCCAGGCAGTACTCAGCGATCCTTGCAGTCACCCCAGAAGAAGGCACTGTTCTTATCCCCGGTGGGCCTGGCGCTCAGACAGGCTAAGCAACTAGCCTGTGGTTACCCAGCCATGAAGTGGTGAAGCCAGTGTGGAGCCCTCTCGCGGGGCAGTGTTGGAGGTAGGGGGAGCAGGGGGCGGTCCTGGGTGCCCTCTGAGCCCTCTGCGGCCCTTAGGACCCGTACCTTTTGCCCCTCTGGAGCCTTGCCTACCACCCTGTCCCGCCCTCTGCCCCCTTGGCCCACGTGCCCTGCAAGCCTTGTCCTCTTGGTGCCCGGGCTGGGACACGAGTGGACCCTTAGGGATGATCCATCACCCCTCCCACAGTGCCCGGCACACGGCAGGTGTCCAGACTGTGTTCTCCTGCCTCTCAGGTGGTCCCTCAACATGGCTGCACCACGGGGAGCTGTCCCCTGGACCCCCAGGAGGTCTGGCAGTGAGTGTCACAAACTGAGACAGATGGCCCTGGGCCCTCGGTTTTTAGGGACCTCTGCCACCAACCGGATGATCTCTCAAAGGTCCCTCCCCACCTTGCTTGCTGTAAGTCTAACTCAGGCCACACGATGGGTGACCAGGATAACTTTCTGGAACAGTTGCCAGGCAGGAAACATCTGCAGTGGGAGGCTTGTGGACCCTGGGCCCCGTGGCCAGAAGAGGAGAGGACACAGGAAGGGGGCTCTGGCCCTGGGCTGTGCGCGGGAGCTGGCGCAGGGCCCACGGCCACACCGAGGGCACGCGACAAGGACATGGGGCGCATCGGGTCCTGTCCTGCTCACGGTACTAAGCCCCCTGGGGACGCCCAGGCCTGGGACAAGGGGAGGGTCCGGAGCAGCCCCCGCCGAGGCAGCAGCCGGCGGGCCAGGCAAGGGCCTGACGCGCACCCCGATCCCGGCACAGGAGCAGATGGGCAGGGGGAGGGGGGCGGCCGTAACAGTTGGCACCGCTGGCTTCCGGCTCCCCCGAGGCGGTGGGTGTGAGAGGCAGGGATGGGAGCCGGTGGCAGAAGCCCAGGCTGCTGTCGGCGCCTCCCCTCCCAGCCCGCCTCCTCGGCCCTTCCAGAGGCTTCTCCCCGGGAGGCCCGAGAGTCGGAGGCTGGGCTCAGGAGGGCGAAGGCGCGGCTGGCAGCCCAGCTCGGCCTCGTCCTGGCTGTGTGGCCGGAGCCACCGAGGACACCCCTCCTGGCCCACCCCAGCCTCAGTTTCCCCATCTGTAGAATGGGGTGGCGGCAGGGAGTCTGGAATCCTGGCTCCTCCGTGCGGGGCCGTGTGGCCTTCAGGAGGTCCTTACCCTCTGTGTGTGTCCCCATCTGTTAAACGGGAGAGTTCTCGTGATCCCGTGGCGTGCTTGTGGGCGGAGCCGTCGGCACTGGCAGCTGCCTGCAGGGGGAGGGCGTGGCGGGAGGCACGAGCAGTGGGCTGGGTGCCACAGCACCCGCAGCCACGGTCAAGGCACACACGGAAGGCGTGGTCTCTGTAGCCGGCAGTGCGCCAAGCGCTTTGCGCGTGTGAACTCAAACTCACGGCAGCCTTAGGTTGGGTCCCGTTGCTGTTGCGGTCTTACGGACGGGGAAACTGAGGCCGAGCCCCAGAGGCACTCTCTGCCGGCTCAGCCCGTACGTTTCACCAAAGCTCACAGCGGAGCACGCGGTCTGAGAAAGGATAGCTCTTAGCGTGTCCGTGATGTGATTTGTGGCCGTCTCAGGATGCGAGCGATGAAATCGTATTTGGTCCAGCAGTTTGCCAATTGCTTCGCTGAGAAGTCAGAACAAACTGAGCTGCACCATCTCTCTGAACACATGGGACATTTATCTTCGTTCTTGCAGGCCTCGGTTTACACATCTGCTCCTGCCCCATCTCCCGGGCCCCCAGCTCGGAGACTGCGGGAGGCCAGGTGCGGCGGCGGGGAACACGGGGCCCGGAACGTTCCTCGCTTGGCCCGGTGATCTCGGGCAACTTTGGCTCGCTTCTGGGCATCGGTTTCTTCGTCTCTAGAATGGGTCGACTCACCCTTGCTGAGCTGAGCATCCAATCAGGGAGTGCACGTGCAGGCCCCCGGGGGAGGCCTGGCGGGAGCAGGGGACTTGAGGGACAGAATGGACACACTGGGCCGGGAGGCCCCTGCGCCTGCCCACGCACCGTGAAGGCCGCACAGGCCCCATTTGTCACAGGGCCCGGAAGAGCCCAGGGCACGTTCTCCGAGGTGGGAGGGAGAAGGACCCAGACGGAGCTCCCCAACACGCGTTTTCCTGGCACTCTGTCTTCAGAGCGGGGCTCCACATTCTTCCAGGGGTGCAAGTGAGAGCAAGAAACGTCCCGAAGGGTGTGTGTGCTTCCTCCCGTGTCCACAGGACCAAGTGTGATCTCAGGGGATCGCTGGCCCCGCCCGGCACCAAGCAGCCTGCCCTGGTTAGGAAGCTGCCCGTTTGTTCCTTCTGCCGTGGGGCACCTACTACGTGCCACGGGAACAGTGTGCGCGGCCCGTAGGGCGCAGCCTCCCAGCGTGTGCAGCCCGCCCTCCCCCGCCCCTGCCCTTCCTGGCCGGGCTCCGGGGCTCAGGAGGCATCAGAGAATTCAGGCAGGGGCCCCCGGCTCCACCCCTGGGTGCGAATGTCCACGTCCCCGGCGTCCGGCCCTGCCGGGTGACTGACACGCGCGCTCTTCGGAAAGTGACACGGCCAGTCACCGTCGGCACTGGCGGCCCCCAGCCCCACCCTGCGTGGCCCCTGGGCCCCAGCCCGCTCCCTGGGGGGAAGCCAGCCCCGCTGCTCTGCCAGACTCCTCTGCTGCCAGCTGGCCTGGCCCTGCGCGGTTGCCATGGCAATCCTTCAGCACGTCAGCGGGGGCCCGCTGCTCCCCCTTTGCCTCTCTCTGGGGCCAGAGCCACTTCTGGGAGGCCCTGGGGGCTGCCGGGCCGAGGAGAGGTTCTCAGAGGCCCCGTGGGGTCCTGGGCCCCGGCCAGGGCTTGACTCCTGCTGACGGATGGGAGCTCCGGGCAAGGAACCAGGGCTCTGGAGGTGGCCAGCGAGGAGGTGGGAGCCGGGCGACAGAGACATAGAGGAAGATAAGCCAGGGTGGGGGCTGGTGCCCCTGGATCTCCAAGGGCCTGGTTGACCGCTCCCAGCTAGTCGTCTGCGACACCCTGACCTCCTGTGCACAGCACCTGTGACCCTGTGTGCTCCCTCCTGTGTGCCCCCCCACCGTGTGCTCCCCCCCCACTGTGTGCCCCACCCCCACTGTGCGCCCACCCCCACTGTGCGCCCCACCCCCACTGTGCGTCCCTCCCCCACTGTGCGTCCCTCCCCCACTGTGCGCCCCACCCCCACTGTGCGCCCCCCCCACTGTGTGCTCCCCCCATGTGCCCTACCCCCACTGTGTGCCTTACCCCCACTGTGTGCTTCCCCCCCCCCCCGCACTGTCCTCCCCCCGTGTGCCCCCCACTATGTGCCCCACCCCCACTGTGTGCCTCCTCCTGTGTGCCCCCCCACTGTGTGCCCCACCCCCACTGTGTGCTCCCCCCGCCGTGTGCCCCCCCACTGTGTGCCCCCTCCTGTGTGCCCCCCCACTGTGTGCCCCACCCCCACTGTGTGCTACTCCCACTGTGCACCCCACCCCCTTGTGCGCCCCACCCCCACTGTGTGCCCTACCCCCACTGTGTGCCTTACCCTCACTGTGTGCTTCCCCCCCCCCGCACTGTCCTCCCCCTGTGTGCCCCCCACTGTGTGCCCCACCCCCACTGTGTGCTCCCCCCAGTGTGTGCTCACCCCCACTGTGTGCTCCCCCCCCACCATGTACCCCCCCCCACTGTGCGTCCCCTCCCACCCCCCACTGTGTGTCAGAAGCCAGAAGACTCTTTCCTTCTGAGGAAGCCTAGGGTCCAAAAACAGCCCTAGAGGGACGTCAGAATAGAGACCACGGGCAGGGCTGCCTGAGAAAGTTGGAGGCCCTCCTGGAGGCAGAGAGGGCTCAGCGACTAGACAGAACTGCACGGGGTCGGGATGGGGGGCTGCTCCGGGCTGCAGCCAGACTCCCTCTGCGGGGCTGCTGTCCCTCTGGAAGCCTCAGTGGCAGAGGTGGGGACCCTTGGAGAAGGAAGAGCCCGAGGGAGATCCATGTGCGAGAGGCGGGCGGGCCGGACCCGTGTGGGGGGCTCTGCTGGGGGGGGGGGCCCTGATGCGGGCTTCCTGGAGGTGGCCACCCCCCGCCCGGCGTTAGTTTGGCTGGAGCTGAAAGGACAGAGGAGGTGGGGGTCTAGTAAGGGATGGGACAGGGCCACACCCCCCCCCTCCCCAGCACAGCCTCTGAAGGACCCTGGGTGGTGGTCCCAGACCCGGGAGGCTCACGTGAGGGGCCCCGTGGCAGTCCACTTGCCCTCCCAGCAGCACGGGGGGTAGGGGCTTTGGGGGGGGGAGGGGTAGCTCCAGCCCCTCCCCCTCCAGCAAGCCCTCCCAGCCACCTAACTTTCCCATCGCCTCTGGTCTCGGGGGTCGCACCAGGGCTTTAATTTCAGTGACCTTGACGCTTGTCAGGTCAAATATTTCAACTCGGCCGACTCATCTGGCAGGAGTGGGTTTCCATGGCAACGGAGGCTGACCCACCGGGAGCCTCCCCGGCCCCCCAGGACACCGCCTCTCTGCTCCCACCTGCACGTCCACAGTCCCGGCACTCTGGGCGTTGAGTCGCCCCTGCCCTCTGTGTGCCCATCACCCCCCAGGCTGCGCCGTGCAAAGCCCAGGATTGTGTCTGGTGGGGCCCCCGCTCCTGGCACCGAGCACATGTCACACGAGCACAGGGGGCTGTTGTCCATGAGGACACAGGGAATCCATCTGTGGCCTCGGTCGGCAGCATCAACATGAGCTCTTGTGTTTTTCTGGGGACATCTGCTGACCGTCCCTGGCCCCGCCGCAGCGAGAAGGGGAGGGTGCGGAGAGGATCCGAGGCCTGGCTCGGCGTTTCGGGAAGGATTCGGCCGAGACAGCCCGTGACACCCGGCCACACGGAGGCTGTGTGCCAATGGGCCTCGTCCTGCCGTGGGGGCGCGGGTCACCTGGAAAGGGGCCTGCGGCGCGAGAATTGGCTGTTCAGCCGCGATTTCGAGCGACCGGCGCTCACTTCCACCCTGCAGGGCCTGGCGGGCCAAGGCCACCCCCGGAATCCAGGTGCTGTCCTCCCGCCCTGGGACGCCGTGTCTCTGCCTGCGTTCCAGCAGCCCCGCTCGGTGCCTTCCTGCCGACTGCACCTGCACCGCGGCCCCGACCGGCGCTTACTGAGGGCTTGCTGTGTGCCAGGCATGCGTGGAAGCCGCCGTGTGCGTGATCTCACCCTTGCTGCACCCCGCGAGGGCTCTTGGGGGGGCGGGCGTCCCGGTGCCACCCCTCACTAGGTGTGTGGCTTCGGGGACGAGACCGCCTCTGGGCGCCCCGGCGTTCCCGATCCGCACAGTGGGCTGCTTCCGGACCTCAGGGAGGGAATTCGAGTGGCATTTCGAACCCTGCCTGGCTTCCGGTCCGGGTTCCATCAAGGTCGGCAACTCGCGTGCCTCTTCCTGGCCTGCAGAGAGGTGGTCACATCTCCAAGGCTCTGACCGCCAGGCAACGCTTCCAGCAGGTTCTAAAATGGGGTCCCCTCGGGGGAAGTGAGAGCAAGCCCGGGGTGAGGAGGATGCGGCAGCCAGCATTTATTTATCGGTCCCCTTCTGAAGCCGTCCGTCCTCGGCTGTGTCCACGGGACCCAGCAGATGCCCTGGAACAGGTGCGGGACGGCAAACCTCCCCTCGGGTGTGTCTGTGCTTCTTGGGTTCACTGAATTCTCCCGATGACCCTGAGGCCGGAGCTACTATGATCCCCGTTCTGCAGAAGGGGAGACTGAGAGGGGTTCAGAGTTGGGCCATCTTCGCACAGACCCGCAGCAGCTTGGGCGAGAACCCCCTGTGGCTTGTCACGCGTTCATGCTGTCCCCCTGGTGCTGAGCAGATCAAGTGCATTCGTCTTCTAGGACCCCACCCCCACCCCCAACCAAACCTTATGACGGAGAGGCCGTTACCACCCCCGCTCTACAGACGGGCACACTGAGGCACGGGAGTGACTCGCCCCAGGTCACACAGGTAGCGAGGGGCAGAGCCGGCCGTGAACCCGGGGCCCCGGCGCCTCCCGGAAAGCCCCGCTCTTCGAGAATAATGTCGTTCTGGAAAGTGACGATGACAAATTATTTTTTTAATGGTTTTAATTTATCCCCCTTTCCTGGGAGAGTGTCACAGCCAGTCTGCTGCTCCCTGCCTCCGCCAGCCTCCCCGTCTCTTGTTAGTGCCTCGGCTTTGAACATATTTCCTTTTATCATGTGGTGACACACGGTGGCAGAGGGCGATTCCGGGAGAGATGGTCGGGGAGGGGCCGGGCTAGAGTTTGCCTCGCTCCTGACAGCTAATTAGCTGTGTGTCTTAGCACCGGGGGGCCTCTCGTATGGCAGACATCGTCGCACGGCCCTGACGCTGCTCGCCCCGCTAGCTGCAAAACCGACGAGGCACGCCGTGGCCTCCCTCCCGCATCCCCCCGAGAGTTCCAGGGTGACGCTTTCCGTTTTGGCGATGCCTCTGGACTGCTGGGGTCTGTCTGTGTTGGCTGGGGGGGGGGGGGGGGCAAGGCCAAAGAGGCCGATCCCTGGGGACCGACTTTGCCAACAGTGAGCGGGGCCCTCAGGCTCAGGACGCAGAGCAGAGTGGGAATCTGAGGCTCCGTGCGACCTCGGGCAAGTCCGCTGTTCCCGAGGCTCACTTTGCCCACCTGCACGTTGGGTGCGGGAGCCACACCGATTCGGGCGCCCTTAGCCTGTCGAGAGACCGTCCAGTGGGCGAATGTGCTGCGGATGAGCCGAAGGACAGGAGCAAGCCTCCGGTTCCTTCATTCATCCGATCGGCGTTTACTGAGCACCTACTGTGTGCCAGGTTCTGCTGTAGGCGCTGGGCTAGCGCAGAGATGGAAATGGCTGCTGACCTTCCGGGAGGAAGGAGACAGAAGGAAGGGTAAAGGAAGGAGGCAGAACGAAGGATAAAAAGACCCACGTATGATGGGCTGTCTGGGAGGGGTGCCGCAGAGCTCGAAGCTCCTGACAGCTAATTAGAGGTGATTAGAGGCTTGGAGGGAAGAGTGGGTGGGGGCGGGCAGAGAGTTTCGGGCAGGAGACAGGGTTACACCTTCCAATAGCGGTCAGGAAAGGCCTCATTGACATCATCATCATCATCATCATCAGTGAGTGTTACTCTCGTGTTTATTTACAGGGATCAATAACAAAGATCATCAGCTCCCTCGCCTTTTTTAAATAAGTTTCTTCCCTCCCCTCTCCTCCCCTCCCCCTTGTTAGAGAAACAGTCTGTGACTTTGTATCATCTTTTCGGGCGGGGGGGGGGGGGGGGTTCTCAGGGAGCAGCGTCAGGGGCCCCTGGAGAGGTTGTTAAAACACGGATAGCTGGGCCACCCCCAGTGTCTCATCCCCAATCTGTATTTCTGACAAGTTCTCAGGTGAGAATCCCTCGTCTGCGCCAGGAACAGGCTTGGCTCATGCATTAAAGCCTGAATTTCTTGTACCTACAGGATGAGAGCCCCTGATTCCTGGGGCAGACGCTGCAGAGGCATCGAAGATCAGGTCCAACTGTGAAGTCGCCACCTTCCGCGGTTCGCGTGGGCTGGCTTCATAGATGCTGGGTCTAAGCAGCCACCCTGGCCTCCCAGAGCTGCTGGCCAGCAGGGAGCACAGATAATGCTCAGCCTGGGCATCAAGGAGGGCTTCCAGGAGGAGGAGGCGCCTGAGTGACGTTTCCATAGACTCCCAGTGCCTCCAGGTGGGGAAGGTGGGGTGGCTGTTCCAGGGGACGTGTCGCTTGAAGGTTAGGAGTTGGCGATCCTGGGGCACAGCCTGCTGGGGGGCTAGAATGGGGCCCCGCTCCAAGGCCTCCAGTGCCCTGCCGGGCACGTTTCACCCTAGGGGCTCATCCTGGGGGCTTCGGGCAGATCAGGCGTAACATCTTTGTGCAGACACTTGTCCTGGATGTGGAATGTGACGTCTGCCCCCTCCCCCAGATTCTTCTGGAGCCCAGGAGGCCCCACAGGGGACTCCACCTGATCCTGGCCCAGTACGGCCGAGTGAACCTCGCCGTCGGGTGCACATGTCTGTGGGCGCTCCAGCCTCTGTCCCGGCCGGCTTCCCGGCGGCACTTGCCCCAGCACGTGTGGAGTGAGACGGCTGTGAAGCTGGCTGGGCCTGCCCTCCGCCGAGAGCCCCTGGTGTGGGATTTGTCAGGAGCACACGGGCCGCCCTGGCCTGGGGGGCGGGGGGGGGGGGGGGGCGGAAGTCCTGGTCTCAAGACCAGACATCCCAGGCCCCGACGCGGGTTGCTGTGTGAGGCCAGTCCGGTGGCTTGGCCTCTCTGTGCTTCCACAGCGGCCTCTGAAGAGTGGGCGGGTACCAGCACAAGGGGCGTGTCGGGCTGTGGCGGAGGGTGGTGCGGGGCCAGCGGGTGTTCACTGTGCAGCTGACGGGGGCGGGGGGGCCCGCCTCCCCGTAGCGCCACATTGGGAGTGGCCTGAAGGGGGGACCGATACCATTTGGTTCCTCTCAAGAGGGCACCAGCAGGGGAATCAGACCGCCCAGGGCCTTCGGGGTAGAGGCAGGGAGCGTAGACGAGGGCCCCGCCGGTGGGATCTGGCCGCCCTCCTCCCGCTAAGTCTGACCTCCCAGGACTAGTCTCTACCCTCCAGACCCCGCCCACGCAGACCCCGGCCCAGCCTGGGCCCTCTTCTGGTCTCCTGAGTATGCCCGGCCTATCTCTTGTATTGGGGTCCCCCCCCACCCCTCCTTTGCCCTCAGATGTACTCCTTTCAGGCATCACCTCCTCCAGGAAGTCTCCCCTGATTGCCCTCTCCAGGTTGACTTTCTGGTAACCGGTTTCACATCTGTCTCCCCCGCCACCAGCCCCTAGCCCCTTGGCTCCCCTTGCCGCTGCCTGGGCCACCTTCTCTCCTTACTCTTTGTCTCATTCCAACGCCGGCCTCATTTCCCCTCCTCCAGGAAGCCCTCCCTGACCTCCACAGTCTCTGCAACGCCTTTCATTTCTCAGCTTTGAGGTCCAGGGCCCTGTGCCTTCCCTGGCGGCTGCCCCACAGGGTCAAGGCCCTCGATCCTGAAGCACAGGTCCCCGAAGAGCCACATGGGGATTCACGGTCCACCTGGGGCCACAGACCCGTCCCGGAGGCCCTGTGCCCTCAGCGTGTGGGGAGCTGCCTCAGTGAAAGAGAGGTTCGGCCACCTGCTGGGGCACGGGGCGGCTGTGGGGCACACTCTGAGCCACCGGCTGGCCCTGGGCCACTGCTCCCTCGCCACTTCCGGGGGGGGGGGGTGGGTGGGTGGTTCTGACTTTCCTCAGGGAGGAGGGTTCTGATCAGCCTCGGGGGGCTGTCTGCTGTTCACCGGGAACCGCGTGCCCAAGTCCTGCCCACGCCCTAGGTGTGCGAGCTTCACGTGAGCTGCAAAAGCAGTTTTCCGATGAACATCCCAAGGTTGGGAGGCGAGGTTCCAAGTCCGTGGTCACGGGGCAGGTGTGGGTCCAGATCCAAGGCACTGAGCCTTGACGTTCTCTGGGTACCACGTGCCCCGTGCCGCTGGAGAACGTTTAGCGCACTGCCCGTGAGAGCGGCTTGGGGGCCTGCGGAGGCCCAGACAGATGACACGGAATGATGGATTCCAGGCCTTGGCTCCAGGCTCCAGAGGGAGGAAGGGAATCATTCATGCTGTCAGGGGAAGGCCGTTCCAAGGAGGCCGCGGCTCCCCGGAGACGTGGAGGGGCCCCCACCCCACTCGGCCCAGGAGAGGCCTCCCCCTCGGGCTGCAGGGCACCTGGGGGCCGCGGTGGCCTGTTTGTGCTGCGGGGCGAGGTGCCCCCCGTCCCGCATCTTTTCTCTCTTCGGCCAGGAAGGAGGGCTTTGAACGGTGAGGCATGCGTGGCCTCGCTCGTTGCTCAGTTAGGGACACTGAGGCCCGAGGAGCAAATTAGCGTATGGCAGAGCCCATCAGGACATCAAGGAGACCTTTGCCCCTTACTTACTCTTACTTTTGCTTGGCCACATCGGGGGTTGCTAACAGGAAGCCCTCCGGAGCCGCCCCAGGGCCTCCCTCTTCGCGGGCAGGGGTGACAGGGTGCCCCGGGAAAGGAAGCCGGTGGTAGGAGCTGAGCACGCCCTCCCAGGGCTCGACAGTGACTCCTGCGGTGGCTGTGCCTCCGTCCGAGGAGTGGGGCGGCCTGTGGCAAAGGCCTCCTGCATGCGGACCCGTCCCCTCCCGGCTTCGAGGCTGCTTCCGTTGTCGCACCCACTTCACAGATGGCAAGACCGAGGCCAGCAAGTCTGTGTTGCTGACACAGCACGTGGGAGACAGAGCTGGGGCCCAGCCCCTCCAGGATGGGGAAGGGGTGGCTCGGGGACTAGGAGGGCAAGGGGGCGGCGGGATGGGGGGCCCGGGGCTGTGTTGGGGCGGGTGGCAGGCAGAGACGAGGTTCCAGAGGCCCCTGCCGGACTGTCCCGGGATTTCATCCCAGGAGAACCTCACCCAGGCCACGTCTGATACCCGACCCGAGTCACGGAGTTCGCGGGTGGGGAGCTGCGTGACTGCAGGCACCCCCGCCCACCCCTGCCCCTTCCCCCCTCGTCCCTCTTCCCCGCTGCTACTGGGGGGTGGGGGTGGCTGTGCCCTGAGCCACAGGGCTGTGGGTCCTGGAGCAGCCAGCTCCTTCCTGCCGCAGCGCCGGGGCTGTGTTTCCCGCTCAGCTAATTATGTGGAAAATTGGAAGAAATTGCACGAGCCTTGGTGGGAAATGAGGTCAGGGCTGAAGGTTATCGGAGCAGCAGCGGTGGCCGCCCGGCCGGCCTCCCTCGAGGCGCCAGGCCCCTCGCCTGAAGCAGAGCCGTGTCCCCCCCTCCCGTCCCAGAGCCGAGGTCCCCGGGAAGGGGGGGGGGCAGCAGGCAGCTCCCCTCCCCCCAACCCCAGTGTATCCCCCCCAATCTTTGGAAATCCAGAGGCGAAGCGGGCCAGCCTCCCGCCCCCTTCCCGCCGGCCCACCGAGTCCGCTGGGTTCTCGGTCACGCCCTTGGCCGCTCCCCACGGATGCCCTGTGTGGGGGGGGGGGGGCTCTGGGCAGTAGGGGGCTGGCCCTGGGCGATTCGGGCACTGCTGGGGGCTGGCGGGCAGCGAGGGCAGTGAGTGGGCCCGTAGAAGGGGTGGGGAGGTGCCTGTGCGCACGGGGTAGAGCCGCGCCCCTCAGCCGCCGCCTCCAGGCTGGCACCTCACCCTGTCCTCTCTTGCTGCGCCCTCCTGGACAAGAGGCAGCCGCGTGTGTTGGTTCAACGTGGCCGGTGGAGCCAGATGCCTGCTTCAAACCCTGTGCCGCCACAGACCAGCTGGTGACCTTGGCCAAGGTGCCTGTCTGCGCCTCAGTTTCTTCATCTGTGAAATGGGGATAGCAGAAGAGCCCGTGTCAAGCTTAGACGAGTATTTCGTATACGGGGCTCGGTTCGCCGCCGGGACCTGCTGGGGTTTGTCATGGTGGGTGAGGAGGGGGTGGTTTTCCTAGCCCCCCCCAGCCCCCCCAGCCCCCAGACAGCATTCTCTCCTGCCTCTGTTGCGGCCCAGCGCTGGCCCTCCTGCCACCCCGCTGGCTGGTCCATGCCGAGGCCCAGGACCGGCTGCTCTCCAGGGACGGGTCCCTGAGCCTCTGGTGCCAGGCGGGGCCCGGGGCACGGCGGTGCGGCGAGGTCCTCCAGCACAGGGCACCTGTCAGCTGTGACACCCCGCAGCCGTACCCCAGACCCTCCTCCTGTTAGTAAAGATGTCAACAATGGCAGTGCCAGCAATGGTCATCATGTCACACGGGGACCGCGAAGCCCCGCCTTACCCACCCTGCACTTTGCCCGCGGCCCCTTCCTCCCCACCCCTCCCCTCCCCTCCCCTCCCCAGCCAGCACCCTGCCTCCACGTGTGTCCTTGGTGGAGAGCGGCGTGGGGCACTGGGTCTCCTGTTCTGGGGACAGCGATAAGTCAGAAGCTACAAACCCCTCAGGACAAAAGACAGCCTTTATGGGCGTCCAGGTGTCGGACCGAACCCTGTGCAGCTGTCCAGGATGGGAGTGAAGCCCCGAGGCTGGCCTGCGACTCTGCTCCTGTTAGGATCTCGGGGTGTGGCTGTCTCCGGCGCGCCCCCACCGGGGCCTGGACGGTTCACTCGCCCGTGCAGACTGAGCGGGAGGGGTCCTAGCTGTCCCAGCTCTGCATCCGTGTGGGAGACCAGGCGTTTCCCTCCAGGCGTGCCTGCACTCGGGGGGCGGGGGGTGGGGGAGGACCCACGTGCCACCACTCTCTGGGGCAGACTCTGGGGTCCCCACGCTCTCTGCACACTCAGGGCTGCCCAGACTCGGGGTCTGAAAGACAGGATCCGGGGAGCCTGGGGGGCTCAGTCGGTTGATCGTCCGACCCTTGGTTTCGGCTCAGGTTATGGACTCACGGTTCGTCGGTTCGAGCCCCACGTTAGGCTCTGTGCTGGCAGCGAGGTGCCTGATGTGGATTCTGTCTCCCTCTCTCTCTGCTCCTCCCCCATGCTCTCTCTCTCTCTCTGTCTCTCCCTCAAAGTAAATATTTAAAAAACTGAAAAATAAAAGACAGCATCCATCTGTACCCCAGGTACACGGGAAGGGTCTGATTTTAATGACCAAGGTCCAGGGAGGGCAGGGGAAGAGCAGGCTGCCGAAAACACAAGAAAAGGGAAAAGGAGGCAGTGACCTTCTCTGCTCCGAGGGCTTCCCATGCGGCGACCCTGGGGTGGGCATGAGCTCCATTCTACAGATGGAGAAACCGAGGGCAGGGTTCAGAAACTTGCCCACGGCTGTGCTGAAACCCCACCATTTTTCCTCTCTTTTTTCCCTTCTTTTTTTTTTTTTTTTTAAATCACCGTGCTATTTAATATGGAGGTTGAAGGATGAAAATAAGTGAGCCGCCCCCACCTCCAATTTCCTCCTGATTGAGAGGTGGCGGCCTCCCGAGGGCTGGCGGGCCCCTCCCGGGGGAGCATCCCACGTCCTTCGTCGGTGTCCCGACACGGTGAGATGCCTGCCCCCGGCGGCATCAGAGGCTGGCTGGGAGGTGGGCGTAATTGACTTGTAACATGCAGACCGTGACAGGCTGTCATCTGTGTTGGGCTCAGGGTAGGAGTGCACCTGTGTGTGTGTGTGTGTGTGTGTGTGTGTGTGTGTGTGTGTGTGCGCGCACGCGCTCTCTCCCTCATGTTTTATGGAGATAACAAACAATCTTTCCTGATTAGGGAGATCCTTACAAATGCTGCGCAGGTGGCACGCAGGGCTGGGGAACCTGGGCACAATAGGGGATTCCTGACCCCCTGGAGCCTCCTCTCAAGCCCTGCCTGCCCAGTCCCTCCCCTGCCCACCTTCGAACCCACGCCATTGGCGAAGGGCTCCCAGTGCCCCTGAAAAGTGCCCTTGTGGGGCACTCCTCTCGGCAGCAGGCTGCCCTGGGGTCTCGAGGCAGGCGGTGGCACCGTGGGAAGGGTACCTGTGCCCCACCCCCCCGCCAGACACGCACGCACTGTGTCGCTGATGAAGCAGCATGTGGGCTGGCACAGCCTGGAGCTGCCTTCCAGAGACACCGTTGACGGCTTTTGGAGTCGCCCAGCCCCTTTTGCAGGTGTGGAAACTGAGGCCCAGAGAAGGCAAGCGACTTGCTCAAGGCTGCACAGCTGGGACAGCGGGTCTCCACCCCCACGCTCTCCCTGTGATGCTGCTGGTGGCCTGCCCTTCACGGCGGGGGAGGTGTCCTCCTCTACAGCCACCATGGCCACCGGGGACCAGGCAGGTGCTGGGGAGTGACCTTCCTGGGGCACCTGCTTTCCGAGCAGACGCCTAGGATGCCGACCCCTCATGGTGCCTGCCGCCACACGGCCCCTCGGTCTCTGCGGGTGACAGAGGCTGCCCTGGGCTCTCCTCCTCTCCGGGGCCACCTCCGCCCGGGCGGTGACCGGTTTGCTGTCCCACTGACGTCATCCAGGAGCCCGGTCTGATGGAGCCTCTCCTCCTGGTGTCCTTTTCCTCCCCGGGGCCATTTTTCTTGGTGACCCCAGGGTTTCGCTCCCTCTGCCCCTGTGACTCTGCGAGGACACGGCTCGCGTGGGCATTTGGCACAGCAGCTCCCGACGCTGCCGTGGCCAGAGGTGGATTTTTCCATTCGCATCTTCTTTTCAAATATTTTCAGAATCTGGAAACAATTAAAGCGGCCCAGTGGGGGCCGATTTTATTCAATCAAAGCTCACAGGCTGTCATGCTTGTTGGATCGATGCTGCCCTGGGCCGGCCGCTTTGTTAATGCTCTGTCCTGCGTGCAGCCTTGAAGGAAACTCAAACCGGAGGGAGGAAAAATCCATTTAATAATCCTTGGAAGCCCGCCTCCCACAAGCTGCAGAGACTGTCGCCCTGGGTGTTTCCGGGGTGGGAGAGGTTCCTGCGTGAGGTCTTGCCATCCGCTCCAGAAAGAGCAGTTTCTAAATGTGCCCGTCTGCAGGCTGCGACAGCCCATCCATCCGGGCCAGGCAGGCGGGAGGGGGCGGGAAGCGGGCGCCCTGTGCCAGCCACGCCTGGCTTCCGATCTCCGCCTCACCTTGTAGCAGCGCGGCCAGCCCGGATGCTTTATTTCTCAGCGGGAGCCAGTGCCCCCGGGACTCGTGGCTCGTTTGGAGGCACAGCAGATGCCGTCAGGCCCTGCCTGTGCCCCATGTCCCTTACCGCTTCATCTGCAGGTCTCTGGGTGCTTCCGGGGCCCCGGGAGCTGAAGATAGGCTACTGTTCTCTACGTGCCTCTCTCTACGGTGTCCTTGCCCCCCCCCCCAACCCCCGCCTCCCTCCCCGCATCTGCTCTCCCCACATCCCTGTCACGCAGAGACCCCCGTGTGCTCCCGGGGTCGAGGAGGGTGCGCAGGCTGGCCCGGGGACTCGAGGTCCTGGGGGCTGGGGGCGGACTGTCACCGTAGTTACTGGCATCGGTGATCTTTAAGGGGCAAAGGGAGAGGCCTCCCCAAAGCCTGGAAACCCTGCCCGCACCAGGGAGTAACCGACACGGTGAGCCCTTTACAGATCGGAAACCCCTCAGCTGTCACTCTGTGTTCTGGGACTCCATTCCCGAGTGGCAGGCGGGGCTGTGAGACCAGGAGCTGGAGGGAACCAGGAGCTCACAGGGGCCGAGGGGCTGACAGGGTCACAGGCCAACAACGGGTCTTCTGACCTTTTGCCCCCCTTCCCCCTGCCTGGGTGCCTGGGACAGAGACCAAGGGGGGGGGGGCAGCGTTGCCTGGAGGGAGGGGTGGTCTGGGTCACGTTCTGGGTCAGATGTACCTCAGTCTAGGGAAGCAGGCGTTTGCCCCAGGGCAGGGGTGGGGGGGCCTCGGGAGTACCTGCGGGGCCCTGTGGCCAGGCCAGCATCCGTGGGATGCCTTCTTTCAAGACGCTTTCCAGGGCGCCTGGGGGGGCTCGGTCAGTTGAGCGTTTCAGCTCAGGTCACGATCCCAGGGTCACGAGATCGAGCACCGCCTCAGGTTCTGTGCTGAGTGTGGAACCTGCTTGGGCTTCTAAGACTCGCTCTCTCCCTTTGCGCCTCCCCTGTTCATGTGCTTGCTCGCTCTGTCTCTAAAAACATTTAAGGACTCTTTCCTTTTGAACACGCGGCCTCCCCTCCCCTCCCCTCTGCTGGAGGTCGCTCCCCGAGCAACCTATTATGTGGGCAGCGGCCAGCCGGACACAGGTGCACGGGCGCCCCGCGTCCTGTGCGGCCTCGGGCCGGCCACTGGCTGAGGGACAGTCAAGCCCCAGGCTCGCCTTGAGTGCGTGGCTGTCCGTTCTTGGCACGAGGGTTCACTCTGCACACTTTGCGACACCGCCAGAGGTGGCTTCCACCCTCACCCGCGCCTGGGGACAGCTGGCAGCGGGGGTGGGGGGGATCCCACGCCTGGGGACAGCTGGTGTGGGGGGGGGAATGGATCCTGTGCCTGGGACAGCTGGTGGGGGGGAGGGGGGATCCTGCGCCTGGGGACAGCTGGTGGCGTGGGGTGGGGGTGGGATCCCACGCCTGGGGATAGCTGGCGGGGGGGGGGGGATCCTGTGCCAGGGGACAGCTGGTGGGGGGGGTCCCGCACCTGGGGACGACTGGTGGCGTGGGGCGGGGGTGGGATCCCACGCTTGGGGACAGCTGGTGTCGGGGGGGGCGGGGGGTGGATCCCACGCCTGGGGACAGCTGGCGGGGGTGGGGGGGGATCCTGTGCCAGGGGACAGCTGGTGTCGGGCGGGGGGGGGGTGGATCCTGTGCTTGGGGACAGCTGGTGGCGGGGTGCAGGGGGAGAGGGGATCCTGCGCCTGGGGACAGCTGGTGGGGGGGGGTCCCGTACCTGGGGACGACTGGTGGCAGGGGGCAGGGGTGGGATCCCACGCCTGGGGACAGCTGGGGGCGGGGGGCGGGGGGTGGATCCCGTGCCTGGGGACAGCTGGTGGCGGGGTGCAGGGGGAGGGGGGGATCCTGCGCCTGGGGACAGCTGGCAGAGTGGGGGGGATCCGGGCGATCACTCCCCCAAGTCAACGGAGCCGCATCTGGCCTTCACCATCCTTGGAGTTAATCCTTTGACAACTTTGCCTGTTTCTTTCCGGGTCTGAAGTCTGTTCGTGTTTCTGCTGCTTCCTGGGTGAATTTGGAAGATTTTACTTTCCTCGAAAACTGCCCATTTTTGGTGGGATCTTTCTCCGCGCCACGGTTCAGCTGTACACGGTGTGCCGTAACCCCCCGGGCACCTGCCAGATGCACGGATCAGCCAGCCCCTTCCCGCCCCAACCCCACGGCTCCTGGCGGGGCTCGGGCGCGGGCTTGAGGACCTCAAGGAGGAGCGGGAGGGACCCTCACGGCCCTGTCTGTGCTCGGGCGTCCCTGCTTCTGCTCAGGCGAGATCGGAAGCCGGGACCGGCTGAGGGTTGGCACGATAACAGCCTTGAGGTGAAGGATGCCAGCTTCCGGGCCACGCAGACCTCAGAGCCAGGGGACCACAGGCAACGACTCAGCTTCTCTGGGCCCCGGGGTCCTCGTTTCCAACATGGGGTGACCATAGCTCTGTGTCGTCACCTCTACCGCGGGGTGACCGTCACCGGCTGCACAGAGGGTGTGAGGGTGGAGGGGACGTCACAGCCAAGCGAGGTGAGAAGGGTGAGTCTTTGTGTGTAATTAACCCTAACAAACCTGACTTTGAAGGCTTTTTAAGGAGCCGGTACAGCAGCATGAATCACAAGAGCCAGAAGCTAGAATCTGCCCAAATGTCCATCAACGAATGTGAAACCAAATGTGGTCCATCCGTACTGTGTGGAAGATTTGCTCGGGCCCCGAAAACCTCCCGCCGAGTGGCAGACGCCAGCCCCAGAAGGCCACGTGCGTGTGATCCCATGCATAGAAACATCCAGAACAGGCAAACCCGTGGGGGCAGTAGGCAGGCTGGGGCTTGCCAGGGGCTTAGGGGGAAGATGGGGAGTGAGTGCTGATGGGGACAGGGTCTCTGTTTCCGGTGACAGAAATCACACGCAGGGAATGGAGTAAATGCTACTGAATCGTCGAAGATGGTTAACACGGTCAAGGCCGTCTTGCATGCAGATAGAGCGGTGTGTTCAGTGATGCATGGCCGTGGTGGCACTCAGGAGGGTTGACTCCGTAGCTTTGGGGCCAGGGGCCCAGCACTGTGCGCTCTGCTCCCTGCGGGGTTCCAGAACCGCATCGGGGGTACTGGCCGCACCCCTGCCCTCTGCCGGCAGGGGTGGTAGCTGGCTCAGTCACGGCCGTGCGGACGAAGCCCGGCTGCCCCAGCCTCCCCTTGCCAGTGGGAGGAACCGAGCCCAGAGCGCCGGTCTGGTCTGGTCCAGTGACCGGCACCTGCCCCCGGGAACAGGTCACCTGCCACCCGCTCGGTACAGACGGCCGAGCCCTGGACCCCGCAGCCTCCCAGGGCCCCGGCCCTGCGCCTTCTGTAGCTCGTGGGGGAGCGGAGGCACTTCCCGTGGTTTCTCCATCAGCAGACTGGAAGATCACAGCGCCCCTAATTACAGCTCCTCGGCTGCCCGTGTCCCGCGGTGGGAGGTTGTCAGACACGAGAGGCCACACGCGGTTCTGCCGGGGCTGGCCACAGGGCATGGCATGCAAACGGCAGCCAGCCGCAGGCGCTGACCGGGGCCTGCTCTGGCCCCGCCTACCGGCGGAGGAAGATTCCAGAGCGCGCAGCCTCAGGAATGGGGAGGAGGGTGGACAGTTCCAGGCTAGGACGGCCAGCCAGAGCCCCAACAGTCCGGCTCGTCAGCACTGAGGGAGGGCGGGACGTGGAAGCCGTGTGGAAGGCAGGCCGGGGGAAGGGGTGGGAGAAGAAAGCCTGGGCCAGGGGCCTTGAGAAGCAAAGGCCTGGAGGCAGGGGGGACTGGGACCCTGGGACGCTGAGGGGTGCGGGCCCCCCAGGCACTGGCAGGGAGCGTCCTGAGGGAAGGGCCTTGGCCTGAGTCTAGAGCCTTCTCACCAAACTCATAGTAAATATCCACTGTGAACCACACCAGTGAACGGAGAGAAGGTTCCGGAGCCATCCCCGCCCCCCCCAGAGCCATGAGGGTCAAGGATGAATTCTGCAGGTGTGTCCTGGGAGGTGCGGAGCCATCCAGGGCACGGGGACCCCCAGAGGCCCAACCTGGGTACATTAAGGTCATGCCTCCCCTCCCAGGCCCCAGACCCACTTGGCCGCTGAGCAGAGGGCACACTGGGGTGCCGAGCGCCACGCCCCCAGCAGATGGCGCCCTTGGCCTGGGCAGGGAAGGGGCTTCTCTGGGACCGGGCAGATGGCTGAGCAGATGCCCTCTGGTCCCCATTTATTTCTGCACTTTGGGGTGCAAGGCCTCACACAGGCCCTCCCTCCGCTCCTGCACGGCTATGGGCAAAGCCAGAGGGGGCACTTCCTAAGTCCCTGGGCCTCAGGGTCCCCCTCTCCACAGTGGGCATATTTCCCGCCTCAGACGGCGGGGAGCCCGTAGGTAATTGAGCCGTGCACTGGCACAGCATCTGGTCACCGAGAAGGTCGTCCTAACTGTGAGACTGCGTTGGCAGGGTTCCCGTCCCCACCTTTCAGATGAGGAGAGAAATGGAGGCCCAGAGAGGTTGCGTTCCTTGCCCAAGGTCACACAGCTGGGGGGACTACGCCGGGCGAGCTGTCTCACCTTGTAGGGCGGCTGGAAGGCCCTTCTGGTGGCTGCTGACTTTTGCTGCACCCTTGCTGTGTGAACCCCTGACGCAGACCTTCTCACTTAGCCCAAAGGGAGAGACTGAGGCAAACCGAGGCAGGAGGACCAAAGGTAGTCGGCCCAGGAGACTCAGAGCTCCCGTGCGGTGGGCGGGGACGTCTGATCCGCAGCGAGACTGGGTTGGAGTCACTCATTCAGCTGACCGTTTCCCGAGCCCCTGCTGTGACCCAGCCTGGCCGCGCCCCTGCGCCTGGCGGCAGGGACATTGGTGAAATCAGTAACCCACTAAACGGTCGCGTGCTAAATGGGGCTGTGCAGGTGACCGAGTCACCGAGGCAGGTGACTGCCTCGGGCAGCGTTCAGGATATTTGATTCAGAAAGGGTGGTGGGGTCCGGGAGGAGGGCGCTGAGGGCCGGCCAGGAAGACAGTGGAGGATGCAGAGGTGGGGTGGGCCGTGCGCCTCGGGGAGACCCCAGGTGGCCCCAGGACTTCCTGCTGCGGGGTCATTGCTGGAGCCTGCTTGGAATTCTCTCTCTCCCCGCCTGTCCCCTGCTTGTGCTGTCTGTCTCAACATAAATAAAACTTTAAGAAAATAACGTGGGTTTTCAAAACAAAATTACGTGAGCTTGGACCGACTTACGCTTCCCCTATGAGCATGAATTTGTGAAATTTTTTGTTTGTCTCTTCCTGCTTCAAACGTTTTGGGGGATGTTTTTACCCCCAACGTCTTAAGACGCAAATGACGTGTTAACGTGGTGTTGAACGAGAGGTTTCCGGGCTTTTTCCTCCACCTTTGGCGTGGAGCGCCGTGGCTGAGACGGAAGGGGGAACAGTGGGGAAGGAAAGGGCAAGCTTGGGGTCTGAACCCCTGCAGAGGGGACCCCTGTGTCCCCGCTCTCAGTGATGAAAACCCTGCTGCCCGGCCGGCCTGCCTTTCATCCCGCTGACAGTCCCTCCCCAGCCCAGAGCCTTGGCTTCCTCGCGTGTAACGGGGCTCATGCCGTCCCTGCTGCTTCCTGGGTCGTTGGGGCACATGTGTCCCGTATCGGGACACCTGTGAGGCTGCCCAGCGCTGTGCCCGTATTGGAGGTGGTTGTTTTCTGAGCACCCGTTTTTCTCGTGCTCACTCAAGTCCCTGAGACTGTGCCCCTCCCCTGCCCACGTTTGGATCGAAATCTCAAGAAAAGCCCCTTCCCTGAATCTCAGAGCTGATGAGGGGCTTTCATCGGGCGGGGGGGAGGGGGGGGACGGATCATTAGCCAGGGGGATGCCTTGTGTTGAGTTTAGGCGTGTGGCTCTGGGAGTCATTGGATTCTGTGCACCTGCAGAGTTGGGGGGGGGGGCAGTTGAGGCCGCCCAGGCCCCAAAAGCGCTCTTTCCCCCAAGGTTTGCTGAAGTCAGCACATCTGTTGGCAGTTTCCCCAGAGCGAGGTCCGCAGTGCTTGTCCCAAAGCCCATATTATTTCAGAGCCGATGGGCGTGGCCCTCGGACCTCATGCACCCAGCTCCTGCCTCTGCCTGCCTCGTGACCTTGAGTGAGTCCCTCGCCGGTCAGGATGAGGCCCCTCTGCCCCAGAACCACCCCCCCCCCCCAGACACCGAGGCTCTCCAACTCCACCAGTAAGGGGTCATCGTCCAGGCCAAGGTCACGGAGTCCTGCCGTCTCTTTTATTCGGGGATTTTCCCCACGTTGTTCTGGCAAGCCATGACCATTAGTTTTTGAAACGTCCCCACTGCTTCCCCATAGTTTGCAGAATTGTTTTTCCATTCCCAGAGCCCTCTGAGGACACTGTCTTATGTGAGTCCAGCTTCTTAGAAAACCATCTCAGGAGAAGCAGAGGGAACCGGGGACAAGGTGAAGGGTCCCGTGGGCCACGCTGCTGTGGCCGAGGTTGGCTCCCCGGGGCCAAACCTTCACTGAGTCCTGGGGTGGCCCGGCCAGCTCCGTCCCTCCTGGACTTACTCCAGGAGCAGGGCCAGGCGAGAACTCACCTGGGGAGGGCTGGGCCAGGCGCCCTTGCTGCTTCTGTGCCAGGCAGTTTGGGAAGAATGGCTCTCCCGGCCCTGAAGTTACTTTAGTAAAGACCCAGAAAGGTGAAGAAGCAAGTAAACCCACAATGCCAGCGGCCTCTCTCTGGACACAAGCACCATTAAGCTTTAGAGCTGCAAGGTACCTTAACAGGCCAGCAGTTGTGAACCTCGTGGGGCGGGCAGGACATCCAAGGCCTTGCGGAGCCCGGAGCCCGGGGACTCCTCCGAGGTCATGAATTCTTGACAGCAGGAGGGCGATGGCTTCTTCCTGGAGACACTGGGTGGTGGTGCTCACGCCCCCCCCCCCCCCCACCAAGCTGGGCCACGGAACAACTCAAAGCGGTTCAGTTAATTAACCCTCCCAGCACCTCTCCAAAGGAGATAATTATTACTCATATCCCCTCCGTAGGTGGCTAAACCGAGGCCCACAGGGTTGAGCGAGTGGATTAAATGCCCAGCGGAGAAGTTACTCTGCATCGAGGCTTAATCTAACCTACCTCTTAATTAGTCCGGGCCGGGAGTTTCAAAGACCAGTCTCAAAGACTCCATTTTTGTTGTCTTGTTTCAAAAACCACACGCACCACTCGAAAAAGAAAAAGAAAGTCCCAGAAGGATGTGACGCTCGAACCCCTCCCCCACTCCACCTGTGGTGGGGTTTCCGTGGGCAGAACTGAGACAGTGGGCGTGGCGGGGGGGGGGGGGCAGTTCCATCCAGAAGGCTCGACTGCCCGTCTAGAAAATGAGCGCACTCCTGGGCTCTGGGTGATATTCTGGGACAGGAGGACAGAGAAGGGGGTGCATTAGACTGGTGTGCTAATAAGCCTTGTCACCTCTGCTTTGGGGAGATCCAGGAGCGGGATGGAGTCACCTTGTCTGAGTGGGGCGCGATCACTGTGACACGGGCAGGGTTAGTTAGCCGGAAATCACGGGGTCCCCGGGGTCAGCCCACATGCGGGACGTTCCCTTTCCCTGGAGCTTTGGAGGCTGCATTCGCCCCGTGTAGGATCTTGGTGGGGGGGGGGGCCACCCAAACATCCGGGCTCTTGGCCGTCATTTTTTGTAACCATTGCTTTACGTTGACTGGGTGGCCCGCCTGCCTCCCGCTGGGGTTGATAGATGTTAAAGCCTTTCTCCCTCCAGCCTTGTGAAAGTTGCTTGTCTTTTGGGGGACCCGCGGTATGTACAGGACCGGGTTAGAGCTGCCAATCCAAGAACGTCGAATGTCTGAGAAAGGACCGGAGGTGTCCTGGTAGCCGGCTGGTTTGATGACGAGGACACGGAGCCCCCAGAGGAACGGGGCTTGCACAGTGCGCGTTGCTAGCAGCCGGGAGGACCCCCGAGGCTCTTGTTTTCCTAGGAGGAGTTTTATCGTGAGTTACTTCTCTCTTCCTGGTCGTACTTTCATACTTTTTCTGTGCCGGGGTTTCTTAAGTCTAGATCCACCTTTATCACCTATCACGTAAGGTTTAGTTTCCTGGTTAATTTGTGTAACTCAGTGCTGTGTTAACACCGGACGCCACATGACTAATCGCCCCCACCCCCGCCACCACCCCCAAACGCACCGGCTTAAGACCACGTTGACGGTCTCTCACGGTTTCTGTGGGTCGGGATTTCGGAAGTGGCTCCGCAGGGCAGTTCTGACGTAAGGTTTCTCAAGAGGTCGGCTGGGTCTGGCGTCAGCTGTGGGCTGACCCCGGGCAGCAAGATTAGCTTCCAAGCTGGTGCCTTCACTTGGCGGGCGGGTTGGGTCCGGTCTACGTGGTGGGTCTCTCCACGGGGCTGCGTGAGTGACCTTGCAACACGGTCAGCAGCTCGAGAGAGCACGGTGGGAGGGTAACACTCTGGTGACCAGTCTTAGAGTCGTGAACTGGCCCCTTGTCGTCGCTTCCGGGCCACCCAGGACCCCGCCCTCATCTCACTAGACCTCCAGCGCCCCCTGCTGGCTCTGTCCCTAACCAAGTGCCGAGTTAGCAGAATCTGAAAACCCTGCTGGGGGGAGGGGGGGGCCTTAGAAGTCAGAGATGAGTGGGTGCCAGCCCTTTGTGCCCAAGTTTCACGTGAATCCCAGCTGGGTCTCTCTCTCTCTCTCGTTTTTTTTTTTTTTTTTTTAGTTTATTTATTTATTTTGGGGGGGGGGGGTGCAGAAGGAGAGGGAGAATCCCAAGCCGGCTCCATGCTGTCAGTGCAAGAGCCTGATACGGGGCTCGAACCCATGAACTGTGAGATCCTGACCTGAGCTGACATCGAGAGTCAGATGCTTGAGTGAGCCAACCCCCCCCCCCCCGCCCTGCCCCCAGGTGGCCCTGGGTCTCTCCCTTTGCCTTCTAGAACCACAGCAGCAGATGACCATTCACACTCTTATTCTGGGGTGTGGGGGCCCCCAACACATGTTCTGAGTTGGACAGAGGGGGTGCCTGAGGGCCCCAGCGAGCTGGCTCGTCCTGAATCCTGGGACGCCCCCCGCCCCCGTCCGGGGGGGCTGAACCGCACCGTGCAGCCTCGTCAGGCCCGTAGCCCGAACCAAGGGGCAGCACCACAGGAGAGAAGAAAATATTCGCAGGTGTTTGCACAGCCGCAGCCGGGTCCTGTGCCCGGGACCCTCCTCGGCCTATTAGCTCAGTGCAGCCCCAGACAGCCCCTGGGGAGTGGATGGGGAACCTGAGGCCCAGAGAAGTGAAGCCTCTTGCCTAAGGCCGCACGGCAAGGCAGCGGTGGAGCTGGGACTCGGCTGCAGGCAGCGTGGCTTCAGGGCTGGTCCTCTTACCACTTCGCCGTGTGCCCTGGGGCGCGAGTAAAATGGATTGGAGGGGGTCGGGCAGGACTGCACGTCTCCTGCCCCTCCCGGCAGGTGCATGCCTGCCCTCCGCTGTGGCCTTCCTCCGGCTCAGAAACACGCTGTTGTGCTTTTTAAGGTGCCCCGGCGCGGGAGACGGCCCTGCGGGTCAGCGGGCTGGGAGCACAGAGGATGTGCCCGACAGGTCCTCCGTAGCGGCAGGATGACTCCTGGCATGTAATCACAGCGTGCGGCGCGGGGACAAAGAACATGACGGCGGAGAGAGATCAGACGGAGAGCGGGCGGGAGAGGGCAGGGGTGGGCGGGAGCCGGGCCAGAGCCCCCGCGTCCGTCCGCTCTGCCCCGTGCCCTCCCCTCTGCTCCTGCCCGGACGCCTCATCCCCAGGCAAGCAGCACCTCCCCGGCCCCCAGGACTCTGTTCTCGAAGCCCCGGTCTTTCTCGTGCGCCAATTAAGGGACGTGCCGGCTTGACGATTCTCGGGGACGAGCCAGCGAGGGGGAGGCGGGGGTCCGGGGACTGGATGTCAACCCAGGGGAGGGTCGTGGTCTGCGGCCTGCTGGGATCGCGCAGGCGGGAGGGACGGTGGGGAAAATGGTGGAATAAGGAAGGGAAGGGCGGCCGATGCGGGCCGAGGGCCGGCACACGGGGCCACCGTGCGGCAAAGGCTGCCTTCCCGGCCGTGTGCGCAGACTGGCCGGCAGGCGGGAGACGGGCATCGCTGAGGGTTCGGTGTCTCCCTCTCTCTGTCCCTCCCGCCCCCCCCCTCAAAAATAAATAAACAGTAAAAACAAATTTTAGCAAGTAGTCATCCACGTAGGTGGACGTACCTGTGCCAGGTGATCAATGATGCCATCACCAGGTGTGACGAATGACGTCACGGGCCCCCTGATGTCACACGCTGAAGGACACAGTGTCGCTTCTGGGCTCTTGCCGCCCACCGTGGCCCGTTTGATTAAACAGGGTGCTTCCTGAGCTCGCGGACTCTGCCCCGGGAGGGGGTTCGGGCCAGCCTCTCACCCCTCGGTGAGTCTGTGCACCAGCAGCACGGCCTCCCCAGAGCTTGTAAGAAATGCAGAGTCCCGGCCCCGGCCCTCGAACAGAACCTGCGCTCTGAGAAGACCCCTGCCCCCTGTGCGCCCCACACACCGTAGAGGCCGCCGTCCTGCTCTCGAGAGCTCTCACGCATCTTCCACACCTGGGAGTGCGTGGTTTTGATCCCCTTTGAGTCTCGACGTCACGAGCAACCACGCGGGAAAGCAGAACGTCAGGGCACGACCCTGGCAGGGGAGAAGCGGACGGGGAAGCCGAGGGCTGTTGGGGTGAGGCCGGTGATGTGGGAGACCGGGGGGTTCTCTGGACTCTTGGTGCACAAGAGCCGAGCGTCCTGACAAACCCCAGAACCCCACCTCGCTCGCCCGGGGGGAGTCAGCAGACCCCCCCCCCCCCCCCCCCGCGACAGAGACCAGCCGAGGCAGAGGGCTCACTCCCCCGAGCTCGTCAGCAGGGAGCACAGTGGCCACTTGGTATTTTCCAAGGGAGGGTTCGGGGGGGTCAGCCCGCACGTTGGCACAAGTGCTCTGTCTCTTTGCCAAGTGACTCATTCGAAACGGGAACATTTATTTGAGGGAACGTGGGACACTGGAGGTCTGGAAGGTGAGATGGGGGTGTCTGTGTCCACATTCCCGGCCGGTACGTTGTCTCCCCAAAAGTCCCTGCCGTCCTCCAGCTCGCCGAGCCGGGGACTTGGCGCCCTGGGGTGTCCGTCCACGAGGTGGGCTTCCAGACGCTGGGCTCTGCACCGGGAGACCCCCGTCCCGACACTACGTTATTGTGGAGCGCCTGGCCCGGAAGGCTGGGTCCTGTTATCATAAATTAAGAGCAGGCACGTCTGAGCTGTAATAATCATCACGAGGAGTTCTCGGGCCTGCCAGAAATTATTTGGCGCTGAGGTTTACACATCTACTGGTCCAAGTGCCCGACAGCTTCAGATGGGATCGCGCGTGCGTGCCTGTGTGTGCGTGTGTGTGTGTGTGTTTGGAAAGCTGAAAGATTGAGGGGCTATTTGAACATCTGTTGTGGCATCACTTGGGAAGTTTAAAGTCGGGCGAGTTTGTGTGATCAGCCAGAGGGGGATGTTTTATTCCCTGCGTAGGGAGTTTTAAAAAAAAGCCAACCAACAAGTGAGTGTTCTCCTGGTCCCTGGGTGGGGGTCTCGGAGTCTCTCAGGGGCCGGGGTACAGAAGCAGTTCCTCTTGAGGATCGGCTGTGGCAAAATGTTCTCCCACCTGGAAGGGCAGGGGGGCTGCGGGTTCGCGGGTCCACTCCACCTCGCCCCGTCCGCACACCCGGCTCTCGACGCCTCTGGTCCCCTCCCCCCCGCGTCTCGGGGGACGGGGACAGCAGATGAGTGTTCTGCGGTGTCACTGAGAACTCTGGCTCGTGCGAGGGACCAGCTGGAGGCAAGCGCTGGGGTCTGTGGGAGACAGATGGCTCTGTCAGATTTGGCTCCCGGAAACTGTGCAAGACAGGTGACACTTGGCGGGGCTGTGGAGGCCTGGGCTCCCAGGGTGGCCTTGGAGGCCGACTCGGTGGGGCCAGGGAAGCAGGAGAGTGGGGGGACCTACTGCCTGCGTGCACTTTGCACCACGCACTCCGGGATTTTGTGGGAGGACCTTGGAGCTTCATGACCACTCATGATCTCACGGCATCCCATGAGGCCTTTAGTGGTTGGCCGTACCCCCCCCCCCCCCGGCCTGATCTCCTCCCCTTACTCTGTTCTAGCTCAGCTGTCTTCTTGATGTTCCTCCCCGACACCACCCGTGTTGCCACCCCAGGGCCTTTGCACGTACGGTTCCCTCCGCCTAGAATGCTCTTGAGAGACAGAGCATGAGCAGGGGAGGGGCAGCGAGAGAGAGAGAGAGACAGAGAGACAGAGAGACAGAGACAGAATCCAAAGCAGGCTCCAGGCTCGGAGCTGTCAGCACAGAGCCTGATGCGGGGCTCGAACCCAGGAGGGCTTCCCAGAAGAGGTGGCGTTTGAAGGAAGGCCGGCCAGGGCGCTCCAGGACGAAAGGAGACCAGATGAATTATTCGAGGAACCTCAACGGTGCTTACAACACAAACACTGCCGTCCCCTCCCACGTGGGACCGTAGTCCGGTGACCCGCCCAGACTCCCAGGCCTCCTCTCCTCCTGTGACCGTCATTCCTCGGAGCCCATAAGGGTCTCTCCTCTTTCGGGAGGTCGGGGATCGATTTCCGGAAACAGCCAGCAGCAGTTGCTGATGAGCTGGGGATACACCAGCTTGTGGGGGCCACGTGGAGAAAAGCCGAGAAGCAAATGTCAACCGATGAGTCTCCTTCTCTGGGGTGACCCCCAACCAGCTTCCAAGGCGGAACCCAGAGAGGAAATACAAAAAGGGGTGAGGGAGGCCCGGGGCGGGGGGCAGACTGTCCGAGAGCTGCGAGCGGGAGGTTTGCCAAGGACGCAGCCGTCGGTCATGCACTCGGCACATCCCCTCGCCCTCCTGACACCGTCTCCTGAGAAGGGATTTCTCATCCCTGTTGGCCTGATGGCCGTCTAGGCCCAGAGAGGCTGACGACTTGCCCAGGGTCACACAGCTAGGTTATAAAGCAAGATTCAAACCTGGGCAGCCCCACTCCCGGGCACATCTGGCCGTGAGGCCTCCTGGCACCTGTTTCTGCTTCTGGCTGTCTCCTGCTCACCCACAAGCCCTTTCCTGAAGCTTCTTTGGAGGCTGCTCCTGACCCACTGAGACCTCCCGGCCCCGCTGAAGCCGCGAGGCAAGATACAGCAAGACGAGGTGGGAGGAGGGGCCGGGGAGGGAGCACTAACTCCCGCGGGGCCAGTTGTGACAGCTGCTGAGGGCTGCGCATGGGTCAGGACTGGAGAGGTTTAGGTGCAGTGAACGGGTCCCCCTGGGGTCCCCACCCATCAGAGCCCCCCCACACACACACACGTACATGCGTGCGTGAAAGCTCCATGCCGCTCATTCCTGTTTCCTGAAGGGACACTTTGCGGAAGGGGCCCCGAGGCCATCCCGGTTCACTGCCTCTCCAACTCCTCACCGGGAGAGAAGTCAAACCCGGAGCCGGCCTGGGCCCCGGGGTCTCCCGCCCGGCGGGCCTCAGGCCCCCCGCCTTTCACGATGGCCTTTCATGGCGGTGCCAGGAAGGGGGGAGTAGGCGGGCTGCGGCCGGGACCGGAGGAATGAGGCGGGGACGTGCCCGCCCTGCCGTCGGCAGCTGGCAGACAGAGGCCACCGGGACGCAGCGCAGGGCGGCAGCGGGCAGGTGGGAACGTGAACAAGTCCCTTCCCTGGCCTGCCCTCCCTCCGGCGGGCCCAAGAGCCGGCGCCCGTCACCGCCAGTGCTGGCCGAGGGTCTCCAGGTGACGTGGGGGCTCTGTGTCGCCTGCTGTCCCTGCCGGGCCTGTCTGGCCGGCACGCGCAGGGCCTGCACCCTGTGTAACCTGGGCGAGGCCTTTAACTTTTCCGAGCCTCAGTCGTCTTCATCTGTAAAACGGGAGGGTTGCCTCGTTCTTACGAAGGTGCCGAGCAGCTGTCCGATGCTTACTGAGTCGCTGGGGAGGCGGCCTCCGAGCCAGGGCCTGCACAGGGGGAAGGGATGGGGCCCCCGGCGGGACGGAGGAGAAAACGCAAGCCAGCGCTCCCTCTCCCCGCGATGGCTGAGGGCCCCCGAGCCCCGGGGTGGGGCGCCCCGACTTCCCCTCCAGCGAGGATGCTTGCTGACCCGGCTGGTCACCGGCTTGCGTTCGCGTCTTCGCGGTGCCTTCTCTGGTGAAGCTGGAGGAGGCCGTGCTTGGGGGACCCGGCCAGGAGCGGGGGGGGTCTCAGGGTGCAGTGCCCCGGGGCGACAGGCCCCCTCTGGAAGGTGGGCTGGGGCTCAGGCCGGCCTGCGTGCCGCACCTGAAGGCCTCCTTCCTGCCCTTGTGCCCAGGCCCAGCGCCATTAGCCGGCCCCAGCTCATCCCGGCTGGCCCGTCTCCGGTACTCCCCTTGCTGACCTCTCATCACGCCTCCTTGTCCACTTTACGCCCCCGACCTGACGTGCCCTTACCTGGCTACCCACCCAGGAGCGCGACGCCCTCGGGGATCCTTCTCCAGCGAGCGCCACCTTGGTCTGGGCCTTTCCGTTCGGCGCTGATGGCAGCCTGCCTTATGCGGTTGACCGCAACGTCAGCGGGTCTCTTTCCTGCACCTGAACGCCTCTGGAGAGCAAAGGAACGTGCTTAAGACCTCTGTCAGTCGGTGGGCGCTCTGCTTGTGATTTGGGGGCTGCCACGTGCAGTTGTGCTAGTGCCGCACTGCACAAGGACGTCAACTGCAGTCCAGCCTCTGTACGGCACACCGGGCCACGCGTCCTGGAGCAAGAAGGCACCTCTCTCTAACTTAAACCTCTCGCTTACACCTGGCTCCCCTTTTTGATCAAAATCTGCACTGCTGAGCGGCTCTGCGTAAAAACTTGGCGGGGGCAGAGGCAGACAGAAAAGAAGAAAGGATGCGGTCCTTTGCTTGCCACCCCGTAGGCTCTGAGGTGCCTTTGCGTTTGTCCCGCCGACCACATGGCCAGGAAGGACTGCGTCCTAGACTTGTCTGCCCCTCCCACGGCCGCCGGGCCAGTGTAGGAACCCCTGCCCAGCCTCCCTTCGGGAGGACGAGCCGGGCGGTGTGTGCTTGCAACTCCGGGGAGGGAAGCAGGGAAGCGTTTCTTCACCGTCAGACCCAGAGCTGCTCAACTCAGAACAGGGGCTGCTGGCCCCCCGAAGAACCGCAAGAACGAGGCCCTTACGTGACGCGTCCCGTGCACATGCAGGGCCTCTAGGGACTCAAGAACCGTCACCACAGCCCCGTGGGGTAGTTGCTGGCATGATCCCAGTTTCACAGTGGGGGAAACTGAGGCCCCGAGTGGGTCTGTCACTCAGCAGAGCCAGGGTCCAGACCAGGTCACCTGGCTGTAGAATCCAGGCCGGTGAGGTGTCCGGGACCCCCAGACCCACCCGGAGCTTGGGTGAGGAGGGGTGGGGAGCCGCAGCCAGTACCCCCCTGCCCCTCCCCTGCCCTCTCGGCCCTGTCCGGCTCCTGCCGTATTTTCCGTCCTTCCTGAAGCAGTCAGGCGGCGCCTTCTGGATTCTTCCTTCCTTTCGAGCAGACCTGTTGCCACCCTGGCGGAGAGCAACGCCCCGCCCCGCCTCCCGCGTGGCCCCTGAGCGCTCCCCCGGTGTGAATGCGGCGCTGTTTGCCCTCGGAGGGCAGATGTGCCCGCAGGCCCGGGGCCACGGCTCAGGCTCGCGGTGTGTGGCCTCTGCCCGGCAGGGAGGCTGGGCCTCGTCCCAGCCCTTCTCCGCCGAGCCAGCCCCAGCTGCTGACTGCGCCCCTGACCCCGGGAGCCCCTCCCCATGCTGTCCTCGCCCTGCAGAAGGCTGGGGGTGGAGGTCAGGGCCGGCACGGCCGTCCATTGGCAAGACGCGACAGGCCGCTCCGTGGGGCCATTAAACTCCCGGCCGGGCTCTGCCCTCCTCCCTCCCGAGCCCAGAACACACTTCCTTGTCACTCTGACCACAAAAGGCTTTTATTTCCCTCCATCTTTTGTTAGCACTGACTGTGCGTTGCCGGGGTCAGGCTGCGGGGACTTAGGCAGGAGTGACAGGCCTGCTCTCGACCCTCAGAGCCCAGTAAAGAGGCCGGAGGTAAACAGAGCAGCCGCCCTCCGGGGCGCCCGGGGGGCTCGGCCGGTTAAGCGTCCAACTCTCCGTTTCGGCGCGGGTCGTGATCTCGTGGCTCTCTCGTGGTTCTCGTGGCCCAGCGCCGTCAGCTTGGGATTGTCTCTCCCTCTGCCTCTGCCCTTCCCCTCCTCGTGCGCACATGCTCTCTCTCTCTCCCGAAATAATAAGCATTAAAAAAAAAAAAAAAGAATAACTGTCCTCAGCCTGGGAGGTGCCATCGTCCCACATCTGTGGCTGGTTGCTGTGCCTCCGCGGGGAAGCTACTCAACCTCTCTGGGCTTTGAGTTCTCATCTGGAAAACAAGGCTTCTCTCGTGAAGAAGTTTTTGCGTTTGCGTACAAATAGCATTGTTTTCTGTTTTGTTTTTTTCATCAGCTCTCTTGGGGTATGACATGCAACAGGGTGTGGGTTCCTGGCACGCCTGGCCCCCAGCACCTGCCTCTGGGTCTGCGGTGTCCTCTCAGCGACTCGTGTGGGTCTGGCCAGCCCTTTGTCCCAGCTGCGGGGTACCCCGCGTGTGACATCTTGTCCCTGGCGCTCTGCGCTCATGCAGGGGACATCCTCATGGGGGGGGGGGTGGCGGCTGAATTTCTGGGGGACTTGGCCAAACCGGTTGCATTGGCCTCTCCTCTTCCAGGAGGGTGGGAGACAGTCCAGGCCACGTCCTCACCATTGTTCACCCTCAGCGTTGGGCACTGGGACTGGAGGGGGGCCCCGTCCCCGTCTGCAGGTGGCAAGAGTATTTCCTTGGGCAACGTCCGGTCATCTGCAGGGCATGACGAACGTCCCCGTGAAACGGAGTGGCTTAAATCAGCCTGCATTTCACCGTGACCTCCCAGCTTCTGGAGCCTGACTGGGCTCAGCGGGGGGCTGGCGCTCAGGGTCTCTCATGCGGCACGGTCACGGCGGCCAGGCCTGGGGTGGGGGGGACCGATCTTAGTGAGCGGAGAGCGGCGTTTGTAAAGCCCTCCCGTGTCCATCTAAGGCCGTTTTCGTTTTCAGTCACACCTCATTCGTCACCACCCGACGGGGAGCCCCGTCGCCAAGGCTTCGCCGGCATCTTTGAGATTTGAAGTCCCTTCTCTCCCTCTGTCGCTGGCACCCTGGGGGTTTTGTCATCACCCCCAGAGCTCATTTGGGGGAGCCCTGTGACTTGGAGGTAAATCGCTCTCCTGCATCTAGAAACACAGGGACAAAAGTGAGAAACGGGCCTGGTCACTTTGAGCTCGGTTCAAGGACTGCATCCCGTGAGCTCACGTCAGGACGGGCCACGTACAGGAGGTGAGAATCTCCTTCTCCAGGGGGGCCTGGACGCCATGTGCCTCTCAAACTGTAAGGCAACTCACGTCCCCTGGGATCTCGTTAGAAAAAGCGGGTTCTGGGGGCACCTGGGTGGCTCAGTCGGTTGAGCACCCGACTTCGGCTTGGGTCACGATCTCACGGTTTGGGGGTTCGAGCCCCGCGTCAGGCTCTGTGCTGACGGCTCGGAGCCTGGAGCCTGTTTCCGATTCTGTGTCTCCCTCTCTCTCTGACCCTCCCCCGTTCATGCTCTGTCTCTCTCTGTCCCAAAAATAAATAAAAAAAGTTGAAAAAAAAAATTTTTTTTTAAATAAATAAATAAATAAACATTAAAAAAAAATTTTAGAAAAAGCGGATTCTGATTCCCCTGGTCTGGGTGGGCCGGGGACCCTGCAGGTCCGGCAGCTTTGGGGACAGAGCCGCCGCTGGCTTGTGGAAGCCTTGCTCTCCGAGGTCAGGAGCCTAGACCTGTTGTCTGCCGCCTCCTCCGAGATGTCCCCAGGGGACACACCCAGGGTGTCCAGGAAGCGACAACTTTTTCTCTCCACCCTTCCAACCTGGTGACCTTCCAAGGTCTCCCAGCTCAGCCAAGGCGTCACCCCTGCCCACGTCCAGCCCATCCATCACCCGCCCGCCCGGGTGATTCCAGAATGTTCCTGAGTCTCTCCTTCACGCCCCATCTCTGCCACAGCTGTGGTTCCAACCGTACCTGCCGAGGGACTCCGGCCGAATCTTGGCCAGAACACTAGCAGGCAAGATGTCACCCCGGATGGTCGGAGATTCCCCCCTCGGAGTCCCCTAGGGGGCAGGGCCGTGGGCAGCAGCCCCCAGGACTTCTGTGCTCGGGCCCCGGCGTACCCTCCCGTGGCAGGTGGACCGACACGTTCGCGTTTTCACCGCTGTTGCCCAGGGGCAGGGGTGGGTGGGGTGGGGTTGCACCTGCCTGAGCGTCCCCGATGTGGGCCTGTAGACCCCCAGGGGTGCTTGGGAGCCTCGCTGTGCCGTCCCAGGAGAGGACTTTCCCGCAGGTCCCAGGCGGGGCTCCGCCTCAGCGTGGAAATGGGAAGCGGGGAGAGGTGCCAGGGCCCCGCGGTAGGTGCCAGACTCCTCATCCCCTAAGGGGGGTGAGTGGTAGTCCTTACGAGGGGCAGGGGAAGCGTCCTGGTGGGATCGATTCCGTGGGTGACAGGGGGTCGTTCGCAGCTTTGACAGTCAGGTGACACCTGACTTCTTCCCATAGACACCTCTGAATCACCCGCGGAGGGGCCAGCAGGGGCGCTTAACGGCACGGCCCCCACCTGCTCTCACACTCCACCCGCAGACCCTGCCCGAGAGGCGGAGGAAGGAGCTGAGACTCGCTTCCGGGGCCGCCCCTCGGGGACCCTGCCTTGAGCTCAGCCGATCAGGATCCCCTCAGCCCGGGCACTGGCGCCCTGTGGCCGCTTCACAAGTGCCCCTGACCTTGCCGGCTAAACAACACCCCCTGAGTCGCCTGCAGCCCCGGAGGTCAGCGGTCTGACGCAGGTCTCGCTGGGCTGACCCCAAGGTGTGGTTCCTGGAACCCGCTTCCTGGCCTCCAGCTCCCGGCCGCTCCTTCTTCCAAGCCCGAAGCCCGGCGGCTCTCCCGCCCGCTTCTGTTCGTGGTTCTCTCTCGCCTCCGGGATCACCTCGCCATCTCACTCACATCTGCAAGGTCCCTTCTGCCATATGAGGTCACATACGTACAGGCTCGGGGCCTAGAGCGGACTTATCTCGGGGGACCGTTACTCTGCCTGCCACAGCCGGCTGACCGGCGGCCCGGGGGCCCCGGGGACCCTCCCGCCCTGAGAAGGGGGTGTGGGCTGGCTGTGAACCTGCCACCCAGGGGCCGAGGGAGCCCCGAGCCAGGGGTGGCCTGGGGTGAGGCCCAGGGCCGATGAGGCAGAGATCCGACCTTAGGTGAGCACCTTCTGTCTCTCAAGGTCGACGGGCCTGAAGTGCCGTCTCTGTGGCACTTTGCGGCCAGCCTGGGCAGTGGGACCTCCTGGGATAGAGATCCCAAACGCCGGGAAGTTGCCCTTGGGGTCTGGGACACCCTCTTCAGCTGGCTGATGTCCTTGGTCCGTGTGAAAGGGTCCCTGGGAGGGACATTGCTTTGTCCAGCCCTGACGAAAGAGACCTCATCATATTGTAAAGTAATTAAACCGATTCAGGCCCTGCTGATGGAAGGGCTTGGGTGTGGATGCTCCACTGCGGGTGGTGAAGAGCCCACAGGATGGGCTCAGGGGGAGTCTAGGTATTTTCGTACGTGGCGTTGGACAGTTTTCCTTCTTGGCTGTCAAGGCCGGTCCCCTCCCCCACCGGTGCCTATGGCTGTAGGCACCCCCTCATCTCTCCGTGTCTCACTGACATTCCACGGCCAGCCCTGCACCCTCCCACCGTGTGGCTTTACCTTCTGGTCAGTGAGTTCGTTTAGCGGACGTGGACCGTGCTGGTAAGACAGTCAGACGTCGCCTTTGCGCACTCATCTTTAGGAAGGAAAATGCGTTTGGGGTTGACCTGGCAAACCGAGGAAATAGGCGGGCCAAACAGCACCTTGGCGTTTAACAGCCTTGGTCCTGAATGTCAGCAGGTGCTGAGTCTGCTCTGCGGCAGAGCAGAATTCCCGTGTCGATCTGGGAATTGGCTGGTCTTCGGGGCAGAAAGCTTCCGGGGGGCAGAGCTGGGGGCAGAACCCAGGTTCCTGGGTCCGGGACTGTCGTGCTTGTCCCATCGGGCCTCCCTGTGTACCCCCAGCCAGCAGCCCTCACCTGGCCACTGAAGCTGCGTCCTTGACCGCGTCAGGCGGTGAGGTCGGGCGACTTGCCCGAGGCTGCGGGGAATGTCCTAGAGCAGGGCTGCCTTCTGGCATCCAGGGAGCTTGCTCTTGCTTTCAGGGCTCAAGGGCAGCGTTTTCCATCGGAGACCTCTGGCCTGCGCCTTCCGGCACAGAAACGAAAATGGTTTTCGATGCACTCGACCATGCTGCTTTTTATCGTATTAAGATGTCATAAGGTTTGCCATTTTAACCGTCACACGTAGTTTGCGGCCTTAGGTGCCTTCACGGCCTTGCGTCGTCACCACCCCTGTTTCCGAGACTTTTTCATCTTTGCAAACAGAAACCCTGGCCCCATTCAGTGATGACCTCCCCCCGCTCCCCCAGCGCCAGCTGCCGGGAACCTCTACTTTCGGTCTCTGTGACTCTGCCTGTTCTGGATATTTCGTTTCGCAGAATCTCACGATATTTGTGCTTTTGTGTGCGGCCTCTGTCCCCTCAGCGTGGTGTTTCTCAGACTCGTCCCGTTGAGCCTGTGTCGTCCGGACGTTATCACTCTTCACGGCTGAGTAATATTCCATCGTGCGGCTAGACGCGATCTGTCGACCCGTCGTCTGTTAAGGATTGCGTTTTTGAGCGCTCCCCTTGCACGCGCCTTCCTTCTCAAGGCCCTCGCCCCCCGAGGGTGCAGGAGGAGGCTGGAGGGTCTACACGGTGAAGAACCTGGGCCCCACCACCTGGCACGCTCTGCCGAGCCAGGACATACCTCGGTGGTTGCACTCCGCACCCCGTGCCTCGAGCCCCCGGCCCGGCTGCCCCCTGGCATTTGGGGGCGCAGTGCCCCGGAGGAGGAGGAGAAGGAGGCAGGGTCGCAGTGCTGGTCCCCAGGACTGACTCACTTCTCCGGCCTTCTTGAGTGTGGGATGAGAGCGTTCGCTGACAGGGTCCAAGTTTACCTTCCTCCGGGGCTGCCTCCGCCCTGCATCCTTGCGCCACGCACGCCCCCTGCACGGGTCCGGCCGATGGCTCTCTGCAGAGGCATAAAACCTCCCCAGAGCCGTAGGGCTTGCCCGGGACCGCCCTCGCCTTTCCTTCCCCTCGCTCACACGGCGCCTTGACGTTTGGAGTCAGGGAGGTTGCCAAGCCCGCTGCAGGAATGTTTATGGTCGAACCTCCCAAGTTGAGTCCCTGTTGCGTTTTACAAGCCATGTGGGCCTCGCACGGCGTTGCCCTCGGCGAACGTCTGCTAATAACCCAGGCGGTTGGCAGAAGTGGCCTTCACCGGGGTGGGGGGAGATGTGTGGGATCACTGGGGGGCACTGGAGGGGAGCCCCCGGAATGGGGCGGTCCCCGGGAGATGGGCTTTAGGGATAATGAGCGGTGTCCAGAAAATACAGCCCCCTCTGAAAAATCTGCCACGGAACACAGACTTTTTCTGCCCTGGCTTGTAGAAGCCACAGCTTAGAAGAAATGAGACGGGGCGGGGGGCGGAGGGGGGTATCCTGAGCCACCCTAAATGGGCAACAGACAGGAAATCCACCAAAGGGATATTGGGGGGACCAGCCTGACTTGTCTCCGCTTCGTGACTTCCAGGTGGGACAGTCTCCGGTTCTGTTGCTGTCTGTGTCTTACGTGTCTGTGGCCTTGCACGTGGGACCTGTCCCCACCCCACCCCCACCCCCCCAGCCTGGGCACAGCTTCCTTCCAGCTGGCCCAGAGACCCTCTGTTTGTCTCAGGAGATGAGCACAGCCAGGAGCCCACCGCCTCGCCCTCCTCCCTGCCCGCGCATCCCCGGGCTGACAGTCGGGCGCCGTGCACGAGCCGGCTGCTGCCAGCGTAGCTCCCGGTGACATGGGTGACAGAGAGCAAGCCTCTCTGGGCTCCGTGTGCGCCCCGGGCAGACGGCTCTGCCCACCTCGGCGGGTCAGAACATCCAAAGCCCAGCAGAACCCTCCAGGCAGGGGCCCTCGCAGACCTGCCCTCCCAGCGGAGCTGCGCGGCGGCCTCCGAACAGCTGTTCACGGCTACCCCGGGTCCTCAAACCTCCCGTCCCAGTTTCCCACCCGAGACACGGCCCCGGCAGGGAGAGAGGAAATAAAAGGGAGGGAGAGCGAGCTCGAACGCACACTCTAATCTTCGCTCGGTGGCTCAGCTTTCAGGAGCCCCAATTAATCACTATTAATTTAATCCGGGATGACTCAGTCGTCCCGACAAGACTCAGCCACGATTTATCCCACCTGCTAAGGGACGACCTTATCAGAATTCAATGAATTCGTCATTGCGTTAAGCGAGGACCCTAACGAATCTCTTGTCTGCCCAGTTTACTGAGTGATCGTCGGCCACAAATGGCTCCCAGCCTCCCCGCCCCCACGGCGCTGCCATCAGGCCTCTCACGGACTGGGGGGGGGGAGCCTGGGGGGCGCCGCACTCAGGCAGGAGGTCCCAGCCTGCCCCCTTCTCCAGCATCCAGTGAGAGACGGCGATTCTCCGCTCTGTCACCAGCCGTGTTCTCGCAGGCATTTGGGCGGCAGGATCACCAGGGGCGCCGATTGGAAATGGGGTTGCGGGGCCTCGCCCCCCCCCCCCCCCCGGGAGCTTCTGGTCGAGAAGGCGTGGCCGGGGGCCCAGGAGGGTGCGGGTTTACCCAGCAGCCCTGGGGATTCCCGTGCGGGGCCCATACGTCTCAGCCCGAGAGCACCGTGAGCCCCTTGAGGCAGGGGCCTTGATGAGGCTCAGTGTGTTCGTCAGGACAGGCGAGGCCAGCTGCTGTGACAAACAGCCCCGCACCCTCACGCGTAACGCAGCAAAGCTTACCCTCATCCGGGCATCGTGGTTCAACGGGGGGTCGAGGGGGGCCTTCCGTGAGATGGCTCGGGGCCCCGGGCGCTGTGGTCTCCCGGGGCCTCGCAGTCCCCTGCCGCTGGCCCAGCTGCCAGATGGCGGGAGAGGGTGCGGTGGTGACGTCACTTCCGCTTCCACCCCGCTGGCCGGCTCAGTCCAGCTCGAGGCGAGGGGTGGGGGAGATACTGCTTAGCTGTGTGTCCAGAGAGAGGAAGCCAATCTGGTGAGCGTCCAGCCAGTCTCTGCCTCACCCGGGCCTCGGGGAGCGCCCAGCCCATGCCCGGCCTCCGGGCGAGGCGGCCAGGTGACTGAAGGGCTTGCCGTGGGGCGCGTGCCTTAATCTCGGCGGTCACTCTGATTAGGCCGATCCGCGGGGCTCCAGGACTCCCCCCAGCCATGGTAGTGCTCAGGTCGGGGAGCCTCCTGGGAAACGGAGGCCCGTCCTTGGGTTTCGGTGGCGATCACTACCCAGATGTGCCCGGAGTAGAAGGCTGTCGTGACGTCCCTGCTCAGCTGCGGTCAGCGGGTGGGGGCTGTCCTCGTCCCCTGCCTGTCCACCTGGTGATGCTGAGCGTCGCCTCCTCCTGCAGGCAGACCTCCCTGTCGCCCCAGGGCACTGAGACGCCCCTTCCTCTGAACCAGACCCGGCACCTGTGCTCCCAGGATGTCCGCCCTGCACGTGGGCAGCAGAGCCCAATCCTCGCAGCGCTTCCGCAGTCGTTGAGCGTTTGCTGTATGCCAAGGGCTCTACCCGGACTCACTCTTTTGGCCTCCACAACCACCCTGGCTAGCAGCTTCTGCGGTCACTCGCGCTTTATGGACCAGGGAGCTGAGGCCCAGAGAGGTGAAGCGGGCTGCCCAAGGCCACACAGCTCAGCAATTACAGACCGGGTTACAAGTACGAAGGCCAGGAGCGGGGCCGTGGAGCCAGGCGGCCGGTTCACAGCCGACGGCACTTCTCAGGCTCCAGGAGACCCAGGGAAACCGGGCCCTGCCTCAGTTTCCCCATGACTGAAATGGGCTGCGAGGGTTACAGGAGAGGAAGTATATGACCCACCTGGCACGGGGAGTGCCCAGTAAGTGTGGCCACTGCCTGGCCCTGCTTGAACCCCGAGTCCCTTGGAAACTCTGAGCACAAGGGCTGTACCCTGTGCTTTTCCAGGCGCTCTGCAGAGCCAGCCACGGCATCCTTAGAGAGGAGACGGCAGGAGGTGCCTCTCTGCGGGCCAAGCATATGGGACCGGGCGGCCGCTGTGCGTCCTGCACCAGATGTCCCCAAATCATGGAATGTCAGGGCTCCCAGGAACCTCAGAGACAGCCTTCCTGTTCTGTGGTGGGGAAACTGAGTCCCAGAGGGCGGAGCGGATCAATCGCATCACATCTACACATTGTGTGTAGAGCTCTGAGTAGTCCCCCGGCTGATGCCTAGGCTTGTTTTCTTTGACGACCCACAGCCTGGGGAGGACGGGCACTCTGGTGGGGTGGGGGGCCCTCTCCGGAGGTCACTGGGCCCCCTCCCGGCATCACAGGGGAGACAGGGTAGCCGCCGGGAGCAGCCCCATTCCGTGTGTCAGGAGAAACGCCAGGCCCGTGACTTCGGAAAGGCAGGGAAAGGGGGCTCTTGGGATTGGAGACCCCGTGAGCAGCTGCCCCGGTGGGGGTCCCTTTGCCCCGAGCCGACCAGGCCTGGCATCAGCTGAGACCGTGAGAAGCCGCCGGCTGGCAGCTGGGTGTGACCTTCCCGCTGGACCCAAGCAGCACGCACGGAATACAGATGGGGCAGGCCGGGGCGCTCACGACCTCGCCGGGAACAGTGTCCCTAAAACGTCCCGCGGCTCTGGATCCTGCCCAGATCCGTTTCCGAATTCTCCGCGCGTGGGGCTGGGGACAGGGGGCGGGTGTGGATGCTCTGGAGCCCTGGCCCGGCCGGCAGGTGCGCAGGAGGGCGGCCCGACCAGACAGCGAGTGCCGGGAGCCGTGTGGCTCCAGAGCGGGGCGAAAGGGTCCGCGATGCTTCGTCCCGGGCGGCGTGGCCGTTGTGGCTGCAGACTGGGTGCGTGGTGTGGAGTGTGAGTGATTTGTTCTGGACGGGGCCGAGGGCTCCCCTGAGACTGCTAGGGGGCCGAGGGCTCCCCTGAGACAGCTAGCTTGGCAGTTCAAGGCCGTCCAGACAGGGGCCTGCATCCACCCCGGCGCGAGGCCGCACCCAGGCCGATTCGGGGAAGCCACCGGAAGCGGACAGGGTAGCTTTTAGGCCAAGCGTTTTCCAGAGAGAGGAGAGCGGCCGGACGGAGAGGCGGTTCACCGAGAGGGAGAGAGGGGGCTCCCGGCCCCCCTGCCCGTTAGGCCCTGGGGCACCAGCGCTGCTTTGGGGGAGAAGGAGGGAGGCCCGGCGTCCAAACCCAGCTCGCGCCTTCGAGTATCCCAGCCCCGAGTGCCAGGTGCGGGGTCTGCAGGGCTGGGCCGCACAGCCAGGCTCTGTGCTGAGGCAGATGGGCCGCCCCAGGCGCGGGGAAGGCTCGGCCACGGTGCACCTGCTGACACGCGGCCCCTAAGGGGCTTGAGCCGGTCTACGCGGGGTGGGAGGCGGGTGCTCCCCATCGAGGCTGACAGCTCTCTGCCAGAGCCTCCACCTTGCCCTCCTTCCTCTGCCGTGTTCTCTCTGCTTCAGCATCCGCAAACGTGGGAGGAGGTCCGCAAGGCGGCCCCCCGCCCCCCACCCCCAGGCCCAGGCTGGGCCGTGTGCTGGGAGCCCTCACGGAAGTCCGAGCGGAAGGCTGTGACGCTCAAGTTGAGGTTTATGATCCTGAGCAGGATGGGCCGAGGCGAGAGGCACACGGGGCAGGGGGCCGGCTCTCGGCCGCCCCCTCCCGGCGGGATCAAGACAGTGTTGACCCCTCGCGGCGATGAGGGTGACCCACCCATATGGCGTGCTGCCAGCTGGAGATGCTCCCCCGAGCCTCAGTGTCTGGAGATGGCTGACCACCCAGGTGGCCCACCCCCCCCTCCCCGGCCGAGAAATCACTGACGCATGGACCATGCCGTGTAGCCCACGGCCCCAGGTAAACGAAGACACTCTTGCCCAGGGCATCCCAAGGACCCGGAGGTCACCTCCCAGGAGCCAGAGGCAGGGGACCAGACCTCTCTGGGCGCTGTTCATTACTTGGGACTTTTAGCAGTTGGATTCAGCTCTGTTGAAGCCAGTAGAAGTCTCTCGAAGGGAAGGATGTGGTAATTTCCTCCCCAGTGGTGGGCCAGCAACTCCAACGGCATCCTCCGGTGGCAGGGGGAGGGCAGGGGAGGGATTTGGCCATGAACTTCGAGGAGACCCTGAACGAGCGTCCGAGGGTCTGTGTCCTCATATGTGAACTAGAAGGTAGAGCTCCTGTCTCTCTGGACTCAGAGGAGGTGCCCGAAGGGGCCCTCAGGACCTCACTGCCGCGTGGCTGATAGCTCGGTGGTGAGGGCCTGGGGGTAGGAAGGGCTGGCTGGTCCCCTCTGTGCCGTGGACCCCAAGCCCAGCCCTCCAGGAGGACCCTGAAGGGGCCCTTGGGGGCAGCTGGGCCAGAGAGCACATTTTCCTTTTTCGGACACTGGAGCGAGTGTCGAAACAGCCTCTCTGCTCCCAGGCCTGGAAAGCCATCCTGGGAAACGGACACGCGTGGTAAGCCGCAAAGTGCACGGCTGACCACAGAGAGGAGGACAGAGCCTTCTTTTCCACCGTTGGAGAGAGGCTCCCAGGACTATCAACGTTCCTACGGCGATCAGTCCTTAACAGGAAATCTTTCTTTCTTGTTTATTACAACCGACTCCCCACCCCCCTCAACAGGTCTTTGAGAGGCAGGCCTGGCTTTCCACTCCTGCGTGTACCCCGAAAGAACAGAATATATACGTTCCAGTAAACAGTTCTCCGATTCTGCAGGCCAGACAGCCGCCCTGCGTGTAGTCTAAATCAGAGAGGTTGACCAGAAGCCTTTTTGGGGGGGAGGGGGGGGGGGACACGAGGGCAAGTTCAGCATTCTGAGATCCCACAAGGGAAGGTTCCCCCGGCTGGGGACCGCGCTGTCGTGGATGGGGTGACAGGCATTTCTGCCGGCTCGGGACTCCGGAGGCGCTCGGACGGGTGCGTGGCGGTGCCGGCGGCCTGATTCGGTACGGCGGTTAGCGGGGGCTCCGGAGTTGGCCCGGGAATGAGGGTTTGAAGCCGCGGGCCCGGGTGGGACCCGGGAACCTGCGTCCCCGACAAGCTGCCCGGAGGGATGCTGAGGCTGTGGGCCCGGGGCCCACCTTCAGCTGCTGCTCTTTCGAGCTGGCACTCGGGAGGGTCACTGTGCCGGGCCCCCCGCGTGCCGGGGCCTGGGGGTGAGGCGCGGACGCGGCAGAGAAGCGCCCATTGTGCCCGTGGCAGCTGATGTGGTTCCAGCTGGTGGAGAGGCGGGCGCCCCCTCCCCCGCCCCGGCTCGGGAACAAACATCTCTTCTTACAAAAAAATAGAAAAGGAGAAGTGACAGGGGCCGTGGCCGTGCTTTCCACATGACCTGCCGGGGAACAGAGCGCGTCTTTGTTAATCCAGCCGTCTGTCGGTTGGCCTCTGCATGGAGGCATAAGCCACTTAGCGCCGCCTCACCCCTGACCCGCGTCGGCGCTCGGCTGGGCCCCGGGCCCGGTTGGGGGGGGCCTGGCCTGCGCCCCCGCCAGCTGCCCCCGGTGCCGGGGGGAGGGGGGCAAGCAGAGCCGTCCTGACTGTGACGAGGGAGGCCCCGGGGAGGGGTGTGCCCTAGCGGGGGCGCCGTGGGGCTCGAGCATCACCCGAGGTTTTGGGGCCTGTAGCTTCTGGGGGCCTCAGTTTCCTCCTCAGGGAAATGGGAACAGTGGCCATGGCTACCCCGCACTGGGTGCCTGTGAACTTAGACGGGTTAAGGTTTGCAAGTCAGCCGGCAGTCCTCGAGAGGGAGGTGTGTTTATTAAACTATCTTTCCCCTTAATATTTTCATCGCTCTACCCTCTCTTTTCATAAGCATGGGATCAGCCTTCCCTACCCACCGCCTCCACTCCCCCTCCCCTCCTGCCCACCACCCCCACCCCCCCCCCCCCCGGCCCTTCTCTCAGACCCTGTCACCTGTCCTCCCTGTTCCTTCTCCCTCGGTCGCCCTCCTCCCTGCTCCCTGGCGTTCGGACACCCTCCATCGGCCGTCCCCGGGTTAAGGGGGGCCACGCCATCCGGGGTCCGGTGGGGGCTGCGGAGGCCCACGAGGGCAAGGCGAGGGCAGCTCGAGGAGGATTCCTGGCTGGGGAGGGCGTTCCCAGCCCCGTCTGGAAAGGGCTGTGCCCAGTCAGGACGCCCCAGGGAGGGACACCCCACCCAGGACCTCAGGTCGCGCTCCCGCCGAAGTCCTGAGTCCGGAGGTCTGTCCACGGGGCTGGGGGCACACGCAGGGGGGCCGGCGGGACCCCTCTTCTCTGCCACCGCAGCCCCGTACCCTTCAGCGCCTTCCCACTCGGATCCACCTGGGCAGGAACAATCTGAGGCTAAATATAGCCCCCGCCGGCCTCTCCTCCACGGCTGTCAGGAATGGTTGTAGGTCTGTCAAGAAGGATTAGCTCGTCTTCCAGCCGGTAGTGGTTCTGATCGCGGGGGAGGAAGCCCGGGCGGGAAGGACAGCCCGCTACTCCCCGGTGCCAGCCTCCAATTCCAGAGGCCCCACAAGATGCCCCATTTCTTGGGTCCCATCCTCCCCCAGCAGATGGGTGGAGACCTTAAGCCTGGGGCCAGTGACCCAGGAGGGCCAGAGCGAGGCACAGAGGAGATGCCCCCTCCTTCTGCCAGGCGCTGGTCTCACTGCCAGGGTGTCTGGGGGCCCCGGGCGTTCCTGGGTTTATGGCCACATCCAGCCGAGTCTCTGTCTCCGCTGTCACGTGGCTTCTCCTCTGCGTCCCCACCTCTCCCTGTCCCTGTTTCTTATGAGGACATCTGTCATCGGATTTCAGGCCCACCCTAATCCAGCACGACTTTATTTTAACTTGAGTCCATCTACAAAGACCCTGTTTCCGATAAGGTCCCGTTTGTAGGTTCCGGGAAGACATTCGTTTGGGGGGGGGGACTGTTTACCGCGGTACACGGGGCCACAAAAACAGCCCAGACCCCGAGATTGTGTGCAAGTGCCTCCCCGAAGTAGGGGGACAGGAATGCTGCCTCCTCCCAGGAACCCTCTGGAAAGTTCTTTAGATTGTCCTGGGTGTTTGCAGGAGCCGGAGGAGGTCTCGTCCACCCAGGTCAAGGAGGGGCATCCCTGGGTCCCTGTCCCCATGCTGGCTTGGCCTGGCTGGCCTGGAGTGTTTACTGAGCGGCCTCCTGGCGGGCCCCCGAGCGGGGGATGGAGAGGCCTCAGGACCAACAGGAGCTACGGGTCCTTGGAGAAGGGGCCTCGCTGGGACTGATGCCCCAGGGACCAGTAGTCCCTCAGCCCTGGCAGGACGTTCCTGCCACCCAGACAGGAGGGAAGCCAGTGGGGCCTCCCGGGGCTCTTTCTCAGGACGGGAGGGGCAGACCCAGCAGTGGCCTCTTGTCCCCGAGACCACAGCTGGGCATCCACAGAGCGGGGTGGGTTCTGGGTTCAAGTCCCCACTCTGCCCCGTCCTGGCCATGCCCCGTCTTCCCACCCAGGGAGTGGCCCCACCTGTACCCGCTGCACGAAGGCCGTTGTAGGGTTGAGTGAGTTAGTCTGCGACGTTCTTCTGGGAGCGCCTGCAGGGTCGGGGTCAGAGAACCCTCTCCCTTCCCACCATCCTGCTTCTCCGGCTGAACCCCCATTGCCACGTGTGTCCCCTTCAAGGCCCCGAGACACCTTGCTCACCCCTTGTCCCGTGTGGTTCCATGCCTGGGAGGCAGGCCCCGCCCGAGGACCACCCTGGGTGGGTGTCCCGAGATGGCCTGCCTGGTTGGTCCAGGGCCAGGCCATCTTGGCTGTCTCTCTTTCACGGACAACAGCGCCTTTCATGTCGGGTCTGAGGAAGCCAAGCGGAATAATCCCACCCCTGCCTCAGTGCCCCTTCCTGCCCCCTCCCTGCCCTTTGCCGTGAGAGGATTTCCTGCCCTGCTGGTCGCCACAGGACAGCTGCTGGGGCATCATACCCGGGGGAGCAAGGTCTCGGCCTGAAGCAGGACCCCAGGGCCAGCTCAGACAGGCACTGAGGGCTGAGGCCAGGTGGCCCCAGGCCTGGGCAGTTGCGCAGCTGTAGAGATGGGGTCTGGGAGCTGCTGGGGGCTCTCATGCCAGGCCTGGCCTCCGCCAGCCCCCAGCCGAGGCTGAGCTGACAATATCCACCCTGGGCCGCTGGACCCCCACACCTGCTCACTTTGGGGGGCTGAGAGGCCAGGGGACCTAAGACAGGTGAGCAGGTTCTAGGGTGATATGATAATGCACTGGTCCCAGCCAGGGTGTGCTGGGGAGTGGGGGGTGAGGGTGTGGCGGGGGGGGGGTGAAAGAGAGAACGAGAGAGCTGGCTCAGAGAGGTCCCCCTCCCGCCCTCGCCCCACCCCCCCTCCCCAGTAGTGCCTCATGCCGTGGAGGGAAGGAAGAAGAAAGGAGAAGTCAGTCTGCTAGCTGGGGCCACAAAGACAGCCCAGACCCCGAGGCTGTGTGCACGTGCCTCCCCGAAGTAGGGGGGACAGGAATGCTGCCTCCTCCCAGGAACCTTCTGGAAAGTTCTTTAGATTGCTCTGGATGTTTGTTTTAAGCTCACGACTCGGGGTGAAAAGCAGACAGGAAGCACACGCGGCCAGCACGGGGGGTGGGGGGGAGGACAGCTGGGGGCCAGATGGCGGCATGGCAGGCACAGCAGGGCTCTGGTAAGGCTGCAGGCCTCGGAGGCAGCCAGGCTGGCTGCCCACTGTCCCCTCACGTGCACACACACACCCCTGGGGCCCCTCCGTCCTCTGCTGTCTGCTCCCTGAGACCTGCCTGCTCTTGTACACTCCCAGAGGCGCCCCGCCATCCTGGGTCATCCCTCCCTGTCCCCCGGCACAGGCACCGGGCTCTCCCCAGCTTGTCGTTCATCCTTTCTTTCCCGAGTCTTATCTCCCCAGACAGGATTCCCCGAGGGCAGGCACCAGCGTGGTCTCGGTCTCTCGGGTACCTTTCAGGGCATCTGCTAGGAGAGACAGAGCCCGTCTTGGGGCCCAGCCTCGGTAGCCGAGAGACCCGGGGCCTTCACATCTCGATCACGAGGCCGACTGGCGCTGTCCCCACATTCACCCTGATGTATCAGAACATCCAGGACATTTGCATGGTTTGGAGGGACAGCCGGCCACAGTGTTTCCAATGAGAGCCAGCTCAGAAAATCTGCTGCGCGTGCGTGTGCTGGGACCAAGCAGAGGCCTGATTCAGAAATGTCCAGAGTGCCCAGCTCTGCCCCGTCTGGACACGAGCAGCCAAAGCGTCCAGTGACCTTTGGCTGTCTTTAGTCTTTAGTGTCTTTCTCAAGATTTGCAAGGACACCTCTGTACAGTCAGATTTGACCACTGAGGGGCGCCCGCGGGGCTCGGTCAGTTGGGCCTCCGACTGGCTCAGGTCACGATCTCACGGTTCGTGGGTTCAAACCCCACGTGAGGCTCTGTGCTGACAACTCGGAGCCTGCAACCTGCTTCAGATTCTGTCTCCCTCTCTCTCTGCCCTCCTCTGCCTGCACTCTGTCTCTGTATCTCTCTCTCGAAAATAAATAGATATTTTTAAAAATCACAAAATTAAAAAAAGTTAAAAAAAAATTTTTTTGACCACTGAGAAGGAGACAGAGTTGAGGGAGAGGGGATGCGAGGCTGGTGGCCACACTTACCCCTGCCTCGCCCTGAGGGCCAAACAGCCTGGCCCATCCTTGAACCAGACCTGGGACAGCAGTGTGGAGCTGACAGGGGCCGCCAAGGCCCCCGCTCTCTGGAGGGCAGGGCAGGTGGGGGGCCCCAGGTGGGAGGGGAGAGGGGGGAAGGGAGTGGCCGCACCTGCTACGGTATGTTGCCCTGAAGGGCTGTGCCCTGGCTGCTCCCAGGCCACTGCTCAGGGCCACAGAGTATCCCAGCCGGACCGACGCCAGAGGCCATCTGGTCCGTCTGCCGGTTTCCAAAGGGTCAAGTGATTTACCGGAAACTTCATAGCAGCCAATTAACTTCTACAACAGCACCCCTGCACGGTAGAAATACCACGCCAGGGGCGCCTGGGTGGCTCCGTTGGCTGAGCGTCTTTCTGCTCAGGTCATGATCTCACAGCTTGTGAGTTCGAGCCCTGCATCCGGTTTGCTGCTTCGGTTCCTCTCTCTCTCTCTCTCTGTCTCTCTCTCTCTCTGCACCTCCCCAGCTCGTGCCTTCTCTCGGTCTCTAAAATAAATAAAAACATTTAAAAAAAGTACCACACAGGCCACACATGTAATCTTAATTTTCCTAGTAGCCCCTTACAAACAAGTGAAAACATTCTCCTTCTCATCGCAAGCAAAAACGTTTTGTAACCACACGAGGTGATAGATGTTAACGAAGCTCATTGTGTTGATCGTTTTTGCGGGACGTGCACACATCAAATCATTGTGTGATGCACCTGAAGGCAATACAATGTCGTATGTCAATTATAGCTCAGTGAAACCGGAGAGGAAAAGTAAAAACGGGTGAAATAAAGTTTAATATGTAGCCCAAATATAATCATTTTAGCGTGTAATCACTGCATTGAGTTATCAGTGAGATCTTTTCACAGCAAACGTGGTGTGTCCACTTATGACACATCTCAAGTGGCCCAGGGTGCATTCTGGGGGCTCCATAGCGACATGTGGCCCGTGGCCATGGCGCTGGATGAGCGGGTGTGGGACCCACGCCCCTGACCCCTGGTCGGGGCACTTTCTCTCTCCCTGGTGCCCCAACCGGCGCAGGTTATCCTGCAAGTTCTCATCCCCGACAGCAGAGGGAGCTGCTCACAGACGGGAAGGGGTACTGCTCGTGGCCAGTAGGGGGCAGTGGTAGGCCAGTGCCCGGCGTCTTTCCGCGGGCCAGGCCACCAGCAAGGGCTGCACCTGTCCTCCGCAGAGGGGCCACGGAAGTAAACAGTCGGTGGTCTTTTGCAGTAGATGGCGGGGTTGGGAGCCCCCGCTGCACCACTCCCCCGTCCTGACCCCATGGGGCTTTGCAGGTGTCACGGTCCCCAGTGGCGTGGTGGCTGGTGTCCCTGTGTGTCTTGGGAGCGGAGAGGTGGTATCGTCTTGGCAGGAGGACCCGTTCTCTCGCCAGGGGCGTGCCGAGCAGAACCTGGGCAGGTGTGAACACCTGTCCGGCTCAGGTAACCCCATCCGGCTTGGCTGCGGCCCAAAACCGTGTAGGGGGGAAGGCTTCACAGAGTCTAAATATTGAATGAACTGTCACTTGAGTCAACGGTAATCACAGCGGGAGCCCAGCGGGGGCATCCTAATGCTCGCCTGTCCCCTGCGATCACACGGGGCTCTGCAGGAGGGGACCAAGGCCCCGCCCACTGGCGGCCTTCGATCCCTCCACGGGGGCCTAAGGCAGAGGCACATTTCTCCCCTAAGTGTATGGAAAGGTCTCCCACCCGTGTTGCTGTGTGTCTATTAAACCGCCAGCGTTTACTGAGCACCTACTGTGTGCTCTGAGGATAGCTTGGGAGCAAGACTGGGCCTTTGTGGGGAGCCTCAGGGAAGGTGGGCAGCTGGCAGGTGCTGTGGGGGCCCCCCCTCCCGCTGCTGACACCAGGCGTCTGTTCTGATTGGTCAGAACCTGTAGGCACCCCGCCCCTCCCAGGGCTTGCCCCTGTTCCCGCCTCCAGCTTCTGGAGGGGACGGGCCGGTGTGTGCCAGCAGCTGGCAGCAGGAGCCGGGCAAACCCTCCAACCTCCTCCCCCTCGGGTGGCCCAACCCAGGTCCACACGGCCCCCTACGTCCCCAGAGGGATTGAGTCCCCGCCACCCACAGTGTAGCCTCATGAGCAGTAATGTGCCCTCCTGGCTCCTCCCATTCTTGTCTCACCCCCACCCCCGTGCATCAGGGTTCTGTTCCACCCCAGTCCGGTCTCAGGGTCAGCTTCTGGGGCACCCAAATGCAGACAAGAGCCCCCAGTTACCAAGTGTCTGAATGTCAACCCAGTGCCGGGGGTCCTGGGGTGATGTGGGCCTGAGCGGAGCCTTTGAAAGGACGCAGAAGGTTCTAGAAGGCTGAGAAAGAGGTTGGCAGGCCAGGCAGGGAGAATAGCGTCTGCCCAGGTCTGGCGGTGGGGCAGGGCAAAGTTCAAACAGGGCAGGTGAGTATCCGCACAGAGGCCCTCCCGTGGTGACGCGGCAGGGACCTGCGTCCGGGCGGGCGGGCCACCGTGGGAGGGGGCACCTACTGCCAGGCCCCGTAGGAGATCCAGCTCTGGGCAAGCGGTGGCCATCCCGTCCTGGGCCTCCGTTGTACCATCTGTAGGATGCAAATGACAGCAACGTCTGCTCACGGGGACCGAGCACACGGGGTGTGCAAGCACTCGGCGCGGTGGCAGGCTCGGCCGCACGGGCGGAACACGGGCGGTCACCAGGGGTGCCGGCGAGGCCTTGTGGCACATGGCTTCTCAGCTCCCCTCCCCCCTCCCCGGGGACGCGGGCCCCCCAGGACTGGCTGTTCCTGGGCCGACGTGAAGCGACCTCGGGTCTTGATGTCGTCACCTCTGATGATCTCGGAAACCGCACTGACTCCCCAAGCAGCGTGGCTCCCGAGGAGCTTATAAACCAGGCCTCGTTCTTTAGAACCGGCGGGGCCGAGGGGGCCCCGGCGCTCACGTGGCGTGTGGCCAAGTGTCCGGTGGCCGTGTCTGTGCTGGGAAAGCCAGGGCGGCCTGTGGCTCGGGCGGGCGCGAGGGGGGTCACAGCCGTGGGGCCTGACACCGCCCCCTTCCTCCTCTTCCGCCCTGCCCTTTGGGCAGCTGCCCGGGGGCTGGGCGGGGGTCTCAGAGCTCTTTCCCCGCCACCAGTCGACAGAAATCTGTGAGGCAAAGGGCTGGAAAAGTGGACCTCTGACCTGAGGCTTGCGGTCGGTGGGGCTTGCACACCGGTGGGGCAGCGAGGCAGGAATCCTTACGGAAGCTTCCAGATTGAGTGACATCAGAGCTCAGGCTGCAGCAGGCGGGAAGGCAGCTCCTGGGCCCCCTCCGTATCCACCTGACAGCTGGGCCTCCAAGCGTCTCCCCCCTTCCCTGCATCCGGCTGGGGCGGGATGGCGTGGGTGCGGCCGCCCCACGAGGTCACTGTGGGGAAGGCTCCTTGGGCACATCCCGTCGGAGTTTTGTGGTTACCACAAACACACGTTCACAGGGGCCGCAAATGCCAGCCCCGGTGTCCCATTTGCTAGAATAGCGCTGAGCCTTGGGCGCTGGGTCTGTGGAGACACCTCGCTGGGTGCCTGGCAAACACAGGGTGCTTCATAAATGCTTCTTGAGTCGGTGGGTGATCTCTGCCTGCGCCCCCGACTCGACCCGCCTCGTCCCCAGGCTTACCACTGGCAAAGCATGTCGTGGACGCCACCTCTGACTCATCTCTCCTTCCGGGCTGTGTTCTTTGAAAAAAAAATTACAGGTTCCGGGATGGATAATGACAGGCTCCAGCTTTGCAGAGGAAAAATCCGTCTGGGAAACTGTAAATAAGGCAACAGGGAGAACCAGTCCGGGCCGGCGGGTCCATTTTGCTGTCGTTTCGGGCCCCGGGGCCTCCGGAGGGGCCTGGGTGGAGAGTAGAGTGGGCGACTCCCCCCCTCCCCCCCACCCCCACCCCCACCCCCACCCCCCAGGCAGGGCCCTGATCTCCCACAGAGCGGACGCTCGGCTTGTGGATGGCCCAGCAGACGTGTGTCACTCGGGGGGCTCTTCGGGGAGCACAGGCCACGGTTTCTCCGCCAGGATGCTGCCCCCATGAGGCGCCTCTGGGGCTGGGAGCCGGGTGTCAGAGATGCTCGCCTGAACTCGAGAACTCAGAGTCAGGGCTGGACAGGGCGGGCCGCGCCGTGCCACGTGGCCCTGGAAGATGCCCATCGGATCGTGCCATCCCGGCATCCAAAGCACCCAGAGTCTGCGTTGACCCGCGTGGCTCCCCGCACGGAAGGAGAGCCCTGCCCCGGGTGTAGGAGTGCCCCACGTGGCCCTGACCAATGAGCACAGACTGGGAGGCTTACCAGAAATGTTTTGTCCCTTAGCTCCGGACATCAGAAGCCCCCGTGCGGGCCCGGGCTGGGGGAGGACCTTCCTACCTCTTCCAGGGCTTAGGGGCCCTAGGCGTCCCTTGGCCTGTGGCCACGTCCTTCCAGTCTCTGCCTCGGCTTCCGCCTGGCCGCCTCTGTGTCTGTGTCCTCTCCCCTTCTCATTAAGACACTTTCACTGAATTGGGGCCTGCCCTAATCCGGTGTGATCTCACGTCAACTAATTATGTCTGCAAAGACCCTACTTCCGGATAAAGTCACATCCTGAGGTCCCAGGGGGACGTGACTTGCTGGGGGATGCTGTTGAACTCAGTACACTCAGCCCACTGAAATGTGATGTGACCCCTCAGCTGGCTCTCTCGCTTGCTTTCTCCCCACGCTCCCCCACGACCGAGGTGCTTGTGCCTCAGGGCCTTTGCACTGCCGGTCCTCCTGCCAGGGAGGCACTCAGAGCTCCCCTCCTCACCTTCCTCAGGGGTTGGCCCTCCCAGAAATAACAGTTCATCACATCAGTCCTTTGTCCATGGCTCTGGTTTCCTTCTCGTGTGTCACAGATTCATTGTCAGTCTTGTCGTTTCTAGGAGTCCAGAAGACGAGGGACCCTGTCTGTCCTGTTCACAGCTGTATTCCCAGCTCCTAGAACAGTTCCTGGCACTTAGTACGTGCTCAGCTAATCTGTAGCCTGATGAAAGCTTACGTAGTTCGTGCTCAGGCTTTATGGGATACCAAAGGGTCCTTAAAATGGTGTATTCAGGGGCGTCTGGGTGGCTCAGTTGGTTAAACGGCCGACTTCGGCTCAGGTCATGATCTCACGGTTCGTGGGCTCTGCGTTGGGCTCTGTGCTGACAGTGTGGAGCCTGCTTGGGATTCTCCCCCCCACCTCCACCCTGCTCTCCACCCCTCCCCCACTTGTGCGCACACGTGCCCCCTCTCTCTCTCTCAAAATAAATAAACTTAAAAAAAAAAAAAAAAAAAGAGTATTCGGCAGCTTGACCTCAGGGGCCTCGGGCCAGGGAGGAAAGGGAGGGGAAGCCAGGAGGTCAGCTCCTCGCACCCCGCCCCCTTGCAATGCCTCAACTAGCCTACCCGAATTTATTTTGTGTATTTGTTATTTGAAAGTGGGGGGGGGGGGGGGACAAATTCTACTGCGTGTGCAGCTGATTGAATTCCAATCTAGACCAACAGCCCCACTTTTCAGATGAGGACGGGGCGGGCGGAGCAGGGACATGCCCGGTCCGGTTGGGGGAGAGCCAGGTTGGGGGAGAGCCAGACGTGTCTCTGTGACACCAGGGCGGGGTCCCCGTCTGGGCCTGACTGCGGCCCCTCCCTCCCCAGGCGGCTTCGGGGGACTCAGCAGCTCAGAGCAGGCACCAGGCTTGCGTGGGAAGGCGGCCGGGGCTCTGCACCCAGCAGCTTGCAGGTCAGAAGGCCTAGGTGGAGCGGACCCTCCCAGCCTCCCAGAGCACAGCGTCAGTTTCCAAGTTCAACACTGCTGTCCTCCAGAGGCCAGCTCAGTGTCACGGGGCACACTTCCAGGAAACAGAGCATCCCCAGCCGTCGCTGGCGGCCAGTCGCGGTCTGATAGCGCCTGATGGGTCAGCGCCCTGGAAGCCAGGGGCGGGGGTCTGGCTGTGGCTTTTGGCGGGGGGGGGGGCGGGGGGGGGGGGAGCAGCCCACCCAGAGTGGCCAAGAACTCCCTGAGCTTTCTGGAAACAGTGTAACCGGCCACACGGTTTGCGCTGCCAAACCCTATTGCTAAGAAAAATAAATACATAAACCTAATCAGAGGTGAATTTGCCACATGCAGTGACCAGCAGACTGTTTACACTGTCGCCTTGCCATTAGCCAGCGTCCGTGGGGGTCGGCTGGGTCCAAGCCCCGGGGCCCTGGGGAGGTCGTTCTGGGCCCCCCAAGGGCTCCAACAGGCAAGGGCTGTTATCTCCACTTTTCATTTGAGGAAACCAAGGCTCGGCCAACGGGTGGGGTCGCGGCTGGTGAGAGACCCCCCCCAAGGACTGGGCCCCTGCCGCCTCCGGAGTAGCCGTCGAAAGGGAAAACGGAACAGGGCGCCATTGTTTGTGGCCTCCAAGCATTTGTGGTTCACGGTGGAGACAGGACCTCGGAGAACTGCCTGGGACTCTGAGCGCCACGGTCTCCAGACCAAAAATGAGGTCCGTGGTCCAACAGGGCAATTCTGTGCCGTCGCCAAGGGGCAGACGCAGTCTGAGAGACAGCGTTCAGTGCCAAAGACTCAGCATTTCTGGAACCGTCCGTTGGTAGGTGGGGACCACGGGAGAGCGGGATCGGATCCCCTGCCTGCTTCCACTGCCCTTAGAAAAGGTGAAAGTTTAGAGGTCAGGCGGGCCCCGGAAGACTAGAACTTTCAAATCAGATTCTCCGGAGGCCGTCAGGCTGAGCCAGCTTCTGTACATTTGAAAACGTTACATCTTATGATACAAATTATATCTCAGTTTTTTGGGTCTTTTTTGTTTTTGTTTTTGTTTTTTAAAGCGTAGGGGCGCCTGGGTGGCTCAGTTGGCTGGGCGTCTGACTCTCGGTTTTGGCTCAGGTCACGATCACACGGTTCATGGGATCCAGCCCCACGTCGGGCTCTGTGCTGGCAGCTCAGAGCCTGCTTGGGATTCTCCAACTCCCTTCTCTCTCTGTCTCTCAAAATAAATAAGTAAACATTAAATAAGTAAATAAAACTGGAAAAGCTTTGCTGGCAAGGGCATGCTTTGGGCCTGGCCTGGGTGCCTTCTTTCTTTGTGTTCCTCGCTGCTTTGACCTCTTGGGGCTCACTCTCGTCGCCATCATGGTTTTCAGGCCAAAAACTGGGTCCTGTGGATTTGGTAAAGGATATCTCCTCCTTGTTTTTTAGAACTATATTCGCGTGAAAATGTTTCCAGGCACAGAAAAATGGCCTGACAGTTTGCGCTTACCGTCTCTCCATTGGAAAAAGTACATTTTCTGGAACCAGGGCCCTCCTGGCCTCGTCGGGATGTGGGACCCTCGCAGCCGCTGGGAGGGGCAGGAGGGCACAATGGTTAAGGGTGAGAGGACTCTGGGCCGGTGGCCCAGTCTGAATCCCGCCACACCTCTTCTTGGCTAGTCTCTCTGTGCCTCGGTTTTCTCATCTGTAAAATGAGAATGAGCGCTGTTGGGATGACGGGTCCCCTGGCCCTTGCCACACAGGTGGGGGAACTGAAACCCGCAGAGAAGGGAATTCTCAGGTCACAGGTTTTCTCCTGCCCCGCGTTAGATTTCTGGAAGGATGTCGTCTTTATTGTTGGGGCCCCCCTTTGCCTCTCAAATCCCTGGATCCCTGGCCACACCTGAATCCCGCCGACCCCCCAGGCCATGTCCCAGAAGACCACATGGACGGTGCCCTGTGCAGTAAGTAAATGCTAGGTAACTCAGCACCGCCCCCCCCACCCCCCCCCACCCCCACCCCCAGGCCAGGGAAGCAGGGCAGCAGACAGAGCTCCCTTGTGGTGGCCGAGCTGTCACCCCCTCCTCTCCCCAACCAAGCCCCCAGGAAGAGGAAGCCGTGGAGGTTCTGGCCTGGGTGGCATCCTGTACCCCAGGAGGGAAGGGAGGCCTGGAGGGCCCGGCTTCCTGTTCCCCTTCTGGGGGCGTCTCCGAGCTGCAGGCAGAGCCGGCTGAGCCAGATAAAGGCCCAGCGGGGGCCCTCTCCCAACAAAGGAAGCCCGAGGAGGCCTTTTCTCTCCCGCCTAAACTCTCCAAACGCCTTTCAAGCTCCCCAGCAGACTGGCGGGCTATTCAGAGGCGAGGCGGGGGACGTAACTACGGCACAAATGGGGTGGGAGGCGCCTCTGCCTTCCAGCAACCCAGAGGCAGATCCATTGATTTTTACAAGGAAACAAACAAAAACCCCCATGATCTAGAATATTCTTTTCAGAGTGCTGGGGGGGGGGGGGGGCCTTTCTGGGTTCTGCAGGGTGCGTACTGGGGAGGGGAGTGGAGAGACAAGATGGGCGGGGGGGGGGGGGGGGGCCCTGCCCTGCCCCCCTGCCGTGCCTGTCCCCCCTCCCCCTCCTCGGGATCCTTGAGCCTGTCCTGTGATTTACGAGGCCTGCCACCGGCCCCGTGCAGCTGGCTGTGCCTTCTGGGGCCTCAGCTCCACCCAGTCCCCTGTGCTGATTGGATGGACGGGGACGGAGGCGACCGTCCAGACCAGCTGGCCGCTGTCTGCCCGCAGCCTCCAGCTAGGAGACGCTGGGTCTGCAGGAGGTCGCCCATGGCCTCCAGGATTGGAACCTTCCAGTGGGGCACGCATTCAGTGGGTCATTGCCCGAACCCCTAGTGGAGCCAGAGGCGGGGGGAGCACCTCTGTTTGATGTTTGCACTCTGCCCTCTGCCCCTGCTCCTCCCTACAGCGCCCGGGGCTCCCCGGAGAGGGCTGTGGGCTGTGGGCACCACCCTTGACCCTCCAGCAAAGTCTTCAGCTCTTCTGCACATCAGCTTCCCATCTGGAACATGGGGGCCAGTGCTCGCTGCCTGCCTCCCAGGACTGTCGTGTGAAATCAGCCCAGAAACTGCCAGCATCTACCAGTCTCCCCTCCCCTGGGGCCACAGTAGGGGTGCTGTGAGGGCGTTGGCTTGGAGAGGTAAAGCCCCAGAACAGCCTGGGCTCCCACGGGTGCTGGTAAATGCTAGCCCTGGTGCCCTGCTGGCTCGGGGGACACGGAGTGGCCTGCAGGACACCAGTCAATCCGGGCACACGCTGCCCCCCCCCCGGCCCTCCCCCTGCCCCGGGCCTCCGACTCCGCTGGGCTGTTGGGCGCCTCCTGGCAGGGCTGAAGCCTGCTCGGTAACGAGCCCCTGGGGCGCCGCAGGGCGCCTGGGAGAGGGCAGGAGAAGGTTCGCTGGTGCCGAGGCTCATTAAGCACTGCTGTTCAGATGGGGATTAGGCGGGAGCCAGCCCGCGATTCCTTGGGTTTGGTTATTAAAGGCTCCGTGCAAGGTAAACACCAGGCGCTTCCTTTCAAAGCCGCACCTGCTAATTAGAGGGCAGGGAACTCATTAAAACAGTAACTCCGAGGACTGCCTGGGAAGGAGGGCTGGGGAGTGGGGGCTGAGCAGGGGAGAACCTGGAGCAGAGCCGGCTCCCTCTCCCCGCCCCCCCCATTGGGGGCGGGGCCAGGCTCCAGAGGCAGGTGCAGAGTCCTTTCCGCAGGGGCTTGGCGGGCCCTCTGGCCCTCACCTGCCGGTATCCCCGGTTGCCTTGGTGGGCTCATGGGGTCCCACGTGTTCTTCCTGTGACAGGGGGTGGTGGGGGGTGACAGTCATTAAACGCGTGCTGCGCTCGGCCGAATCACGGTCCCCGAGATGTCCGTGTTCTAACCCACGGAACCTGGCCCGCGTGACCGCCTATAGCAGGGGAATGTTGCAATTGTGCTTCAGTTCAGGACAGGGGACAGGGAGGTGGTCCTGGATGATCCGCGTGGGACCAGTGTCCTCACAGGGTCCTTATGAGAGGGAGGTGGAGGGATGCTTCAGAAGAGGAAGTAGGACGTGGGAGATCAGACGGGGCTGGAGGGGCCGGCAGCCCAGGAGCCAGGACACCTTGGACTCGGGAGAGACGGGGAGACGCCTCTCCCCGGAGCCTCCAGAAGGAGCCAGCCCTGCTGATACCTTGACTTGAGCCCCGCGAGGCCCCGTGTTAGACGTCTGGCCTCCGAACTGTGGGGGAGTGAGTTGTGTCGGGGGAAGGCACGAAGTGTGTTTCATAATGTGAAAAATATTTCATAATTTAAAGTGTTTTTCAATAACATGTGTCTCGTCCCAAAGTCCGCTCCCTGTTTCGGGCTCCTCCCGCTCCTTTTTGGCAAATATCTGTGGCCAAGGCTGGGGCCTGTGGCCAGACCTTCCCTGTGCTTGGACTGGGCCATGGGGAACTATGGCCAAGGTGAGGACGTTCTAGTCTCCCTGCTCAAGGCACATGGGAGCCGGTAAGGCCCACATTTCCCAGCCTGGTTATGGGGCGGGAATGAATGGGACCAACCCGACTAGGAATCCGAGAGACCACATTCATGCCCTGCTGTGTGACCTTGGGCAAGACACCTACCGTTTCTGAGCTCAGGCTTCTCGCGTGGACCATAAAAAACGCTTCTGATCTGTGCAGCTCCCTTAAGGACGTAGAGCCCCTTCCGGGCCTGGCGGGGGCGGTGGGGGGGTGGGGTGCGGGCCTAGGGCCTCCTGCTCAGGTGGACGCGGAGACATTTAACGAGTCCGTGTGTGGGGCACCAGGACCTCTGGATGAAAGGAGTGTGGACGCCTGACTCACCTTTATGGCCATTCTGTGCCCTCCGGGGGCTTCCTGCTTTGGCGTGGAGCTGGGGCCTCAGGTCCGGTTTGGCTGCCTCTCGGGAGCCAGGGCTCCAGACCCGTGACCCCAGGAGCAGCCTGGTCCACAGAGCGGGGTCACATGCGGCCAGTGGGGCACAGGCACCAGACCGCGCTCACGCCTGCAGGCAGGGAAAAGCAACGGGAGTGCCGTCTTCTAGGTGCGTGTGGCCCTGCTGGGAGAGGGGACTGCCGCTCAGTGTGGTCCCACTGGGCCCCGCTTTCCAGGAGGGACAGCAGGGGCTCCCAGAGGTGACGTGGCTTCCCTGAGGTCACAGTGCGGTTCACAGCCAGCTCTGCGGGCTCCCAAAGCTGGAGCTCTGGATTAATATGATTAAACGTCCCTCCTGTTGGTACCTGCCCTGCCCTGCCCTCTCCTGTGCTCTCCTTGTCTGTCCTTTCCTCCCCTGCCCTGCCCTCCCCGCTCCCCTCTCTTGCCCTCTCCTGCCCTCTCTTCTTCTCCCCTCTCCTCCCCTGCCTTCTCCTGCCTTCCCCTGCCCTCCCTTCCTCTCCCCTCCCCTGACCTTCTTTTCCCTCCCCTCCCCTGCCCTCCCCTGTCCTCTCCTCCCCTCCACTCCCCTTCCTTGCCTCCCCTGCCCCACCCTCTCCTGCCTTCCCCTGCCCTCCCCTGCCTTCCCCTGCCCTCTCCTGCCCTTCTTTTCCCTCCCCTGCCCTGCCCTCCCCTCCCCTGTCCTTTCCTCTCCTGCCCTCCCCACCCTTCTGCTTCTCTAGGCTGCAGTGAGACCAGGGCCTCGCTGTGTCCTGACTGGTAAACACAAGCTTCTTCAGTAGTGAGGGGAAGGAGCGTTTGCTCCCACAGCATATTTAGTTATTTGTGTGGAAACGCCTGATTCGGTCTCCTGTCTGTGCCTCTCTCAGAAACCCCATCTCTCCTTCAAGAGGCCATTCTTGACTTCTGTTCACCACCACCACCCCCCACCCCGGGGTACCCCCAGCCTCGGCAACTTCCCTCTTCCCCCCACCCCCAGTCACCTCCCCTCCCTTCTAGCGTTTACAGGATGGGCTCAGGCCTGCCAGCCTGCGGTGAGCCTCTGAGTCCCCCCAGAGACCCCACTAAAGATCAGTTTGTGCTCCAGGGCCGGGGGACCTGGGAATCTGCATTTCCAGCAAGTTCCCAGCGTGTCCACTGCCTGGTAAGCTCCCCATCGTCTCTCCCTGCAGGAGGCTTTCAGCCTGCCCCTCACCTGTATTTGCTCTCAGAGGCCACCCGGCCGCTTCTGGTGGCTGTTAGTGACCCTAAAAGCTAGTGACCAATTCTCGGTCTTTGCCGTCCCCCCGCTGCCCCAGTTATGTCCCGGCAGCCTTTCTCCCTTCTATAAACCCCTGAACCGGGCAGTTCCCACCAGACGAGCGGAACCGGAGGGAGAGGGGTGTGAAGGTGCAACCCCTGACCAGGGACTGACTGGCTTCGCGATGGCGGGGCCAGCCGGCCAGCCGGGGTGGGGGTGGGGGGCCAGGATCTGCAGGTGCCCGGCTGCGGCCTCCTCCAGGGCAGGTGTGGGGCTCGTGGGCGGGAGGGGGGCCACACCTCCATCTGCCTCCCGAGCTGCCCGGGATCCAGCTCCTTCTCTCCTTCGTGCGTTCCCGGCTCCGCTGGGCCTTGCCTGTCACTGACCCAGCTGCTCCCTTCACCTCCAGGTCTCTCCTTGCCCACAGACACAGCGATGTGTGGGGCCAGCCCCACACCACTGTCCGGGCGCTGGGCGCAGGCCGGCCTGTCCCCCGGGCTGGCCCTTCAAGGCCGCAGGCCCCCCATGGAGCCGGGCGGGAGGAGGGCAGAGCTCAGGGGGGGGGGGGGGGGAGGGGGGGGGGGCTCCTGTCTCAGTGTCGTTTCCAGGGAGGCAAGCGGGCAAGTTCAATCCGCTTTTTAATAAATGAGTCCTTTGATCTGGCAAAAATGAGTACTTAGCGAGGAGCCAGCGAGTTGGCACCGCGGCGGGCGCTCCGCCTGGCTGAGCGTGTGCCCACCCGGGGCTCTGGAGCCTCAGGAGGTGAAGGCCGTGCTGGGCAGGAGCAGGGTCCCAGAAGGGCCAGGGCGCGTGCTTCCTGGGGCGCGGGTGGCATCCCCGGGGACGGGGTGCTTCCTGCCCCAGACTCGGCGCCTGGCTCCTCTCCCCCAACCCCAGTGAGCCTCAGCTTCCCGGGCCGTAAATTGGGGCTGTCGGCCCTGCGCCCTGGGGGTCTCGGTGCGACGTGCCACCATGACGCGGACAGAGTGGCAGGGACTTGCCGTACCCGCCCGCCGTTCACCCAGCTGCACCGCCGGTCCGTTCGGTGGCTCTGTGGCCACAGGAAAAGGCGCCGGCCTGAGTGCACTCATCTGCCAGCTGGAGACCCGCTCTGGCCCGCTCCAAAGGCCCCCCGCAGTCCCCCCTCCGTGGCCACCTCGCGGCCGCGCCCTACGTCATCGTCAGGGCCTCCTCTTCGGGAGCCTCCGTGCCCAGGGAAGGCGCCTGGGGGCTTGGCTTCCCCTTAATCCCGACCAGCCCCTCCAGGTGTCCTCAGTAATCCAGGTGGAAACTTGTGAGGCTGGCGCCCCTCGGGCGGCGTCTGTCCAGTGGCCAGGCTCCCCCTTTGAGGTGCGTGGAGCCTCGTGGTCCTGTGCCCTGTTCCAACAACGACGGCACCAGTGATCACACCAACGGAGGCGAGAAAGACAGGAGGGGGGAGGGGGAGGGGCCGTACCCATTTCAGAGCCGGGGAGCCTGAGGCCCAAAGAAAGGAAGCCGCAGCCTGGGAGCAAGTGTGGGCCTTAGCCTGCTGTTCGCATCGGGGCTCGAGTAAAGAGTCCCCAGCATACTCCGGGCTGCCGGGTGGACGGATTCCAACAGCGGGAGGTGGGGCGCGGGGGCTCCCCCCTCCCATGGGCTGTGCCAGGAGAACAGCCAGGCAGGGCTCAGGGCCCTTGATGGCAGGGGGGCGGGGGGGGGGGGCCTAGGCATTCTGGAATCCCAGCGTCTTGGGGACCGGGACAGAACAGGGCATGGGGACTGGCTCCAGCATGGGGGCCAGCTGGGGTCCTTCTGGAAGTTTCCAGGCTGTGCCTTGGGCCTTCGTGATCACCAGGGGCCGTTGGCAGTATCCACGGACCCATCTCTGGCTGTGTCTGACTCGGTGGTGTTTGGGGCTTGGCTGTTGGGTTCTGAGCTTTTCTTCCTTCCTTTGATTAGTCGTTCAACAAACATTTATGAAGCCTGGCTCCAGGCCGGGAGGTTAGCAAGGGTTTTTGCTCAAGGAGCTCCCGGTCTGAGCACCAGATTGAGAGAACAGTTTTCCAGGAGCCAGCACTAAGGGGGAGGGGGGTTTCCTCGGGGCGGGGGGTGGTGCCCAGAGCTGCTCCACGAACTCCTGGACAGGACAGAGCATCACAGCCCAGTATGCACCCGGCCCGCTTGCCCGAGCTGTAGCCACGCTGCCCTTGGACTCCCCTTCAGGATGGGCCCTCCAGCATTGCAGCATGCTCAGGGGACCGACGGGCGGGGGCCGTGCACGCAGGGAGACCTGGGGTCCTGGAGCGGGGGGCGTGGCCCCTGGCCCCACAGGCTCTTTTTCCGGGGGACACTTGGGGAGGGCCGGAGCTGGGGGGGCGGGGATCTAATCCAGGGCCCAGGGCCGGGGTGCCGTGTGCCCGGGTCTCAGGTGTTGCTGACGTCCATCTGATGCTTGAAACGGTTTCGGGAGGTGGTATTTTTACTCTGTGCCTTACACGCCGGCATGTTCATTCTACCCCATTTCCTTTTTAAAAGTTCTTCTCCTGTGGGATATGTCCCCGAGTTTGAGAAACCTGGGGCAGAGGACAATTCAGGCTCTTCCCACCTCCGAGATTTGGGGGTGCCGCGAGCGTCCCCGGACCCCCGTTCGTCTTTGCCCCGAGACCAAGAATGCACGAAGCCAGCCCCCTGCACCCCTCTCGGCCTCCTGTGCCGTCCTCGGTCACCCAGCCCCTCCGCCCACACCTCTGCAGCGGCCGGTGGTGGGTCAGTGGTCCTTTTTCAACACGGTCAGAAGAGACCCAGCATCAGAATAAAGATCTGGACCAATGGACGTAGGACCGCAGGAGGGTCCCTTCCTCTTCCTGAAGCTTCCTGCTTCCAGGCTGTCTCCTCACGCCCCCCACCCCGCTCACCAGGCAGGGACTGAGAGAGCGCCCACCGGCCCTCCCTCCCCCTGCCGGCTTTACCCTCACCGTGTCCTGCTTCCCAGTCGCCGAACTGACAGGTGTTTACCCCTCTTAGTCTCCAGAGCTCACACCTCCCTCTGCACCTCTCTTCCCTCAAAGCAGCCGTTTGTATTAAGTCGGTCAACCTCCTTTGCATGATGAGGGGTACCCCAGGGCCCCCTGGACTTTCCGGGCCGTTTCGAGGGACAGTTTCTTGTGGAGGTGAACAACACAGACCACGGATGACAGCATGTCAACATCTGGGTGTGATTCGGGGCAGCTGACTTAGCCCCTCCGTACCTCAGTCCTCTCATCTGCAGAATGGGTACATAATAGCAGAAGCTACCTCATGGGCGTGTTAGGAGGGGCGAGCAAGTTAAGATTCGTAAAGCATTTGAACAGCGCTTGCTGTGTGAAATCAGATGATGTCGAACAATTGTCTTAAAGCGTGGCTGTAAGGAGACGTAAAATCATCTAGGCCTTATTGGGCGGGTCCTTAGAACACAGTGTTCTAAGCATGTGTGTCTGAGGCCATTTCCCCGCCCCCCCCCCCCCCGAGAAGTGGCTAGGGTCATTATGACCATTTTACAGATGACAGGGTGGTGCCCAGAGAGGTTTAGTAACTTCCCCGTGGCCACACAGCCCCTAGGGAAGGAGTCAGTTCCTGAAGCAAGGTGAGCTTCATAGAAGGAGGCTGAGTATTCCGGCTGCTGTTGCTTGAGGACCAGTGAGGCAGTTGTGCAGAGCTCGGCCTGTGGGAGGTGGGGCCCACAGCAGCTCACCCCGCGAGCATCGCAGGTTTTAGCGGTCGGGCAGGTGTTTGAGTGAGGCCAAGGCTGCGCAGGTGGCCCGGGCCGGCCCAGGGGGCTGTCACGAGCAGAGTGACTACCGTGAGGGACCACGAGGCCCCCGTGCACCGGCTCCCCTCTCCTGGAGGGCCACTTTGGCACCCAAGGGATTTAGCTGCCTCCGGCGTCATTCCCCCCCCCCCCCCCCCCCCCCCCCGAGCCGGGCACTTGTCACGTAGTAATTCCCGTGCTGTTTGCTGTGACTGCAGCCGATTATCCCCCTGACGATTTGTCCTCGAGTCTACCCGGGCGTCGAAGCCAAGCTAGCAGGCCTGTCGTTCCCTTCGTAGGGCATCTCTGTCCTCCGGAGGAGGGGCACACGGGGGCCGCCTGTGGCTCCTCTGAGCAAGCGGCGTGCAGACCGCCTGGCCCCGCGTGGCGTGTCTCCGCATCCGGCCGTCCCTGGAGGCCCCCTGCTTGCTTCCCTCCTTTATGCACCCTCCCGCCTCAGTCAGCCAGGACCCCGGCCCCTTGCTGCCCTTCGATCTTTCCGGGGAAGGCAGCAGCGAACAGCCCCGAAAATCGCTGCCCCCCGAGGCCCCTTCCATCCTCGGATGTCTGTCCCTGGACCTGGGTGTGTGCACCTGTGGGTGGTGAGGGAGAGAGAAAACGAGGGTTCCTTCCCATCTTTCCCTTTATTCTTCCTTTTGAAGGAGGGAACTTGAAAGTCCTTTGCCGGCCAGATTCTTCGATTCTCAGGTTGCGTCCTTTTGCAAGACCGCGTTGGGAGTTGCATTTTCGAGGAGCTTCTCGTGTGCCCGCGGACCCGGAATGAGGGGACGTGCTAGCGTGTGCCTTCCCGGAACTCACCCCGTCTCGCTCGCTGCTGAACCCTCAGCGCCGAGAACAGTGCCTGGCACAGGGCAGGGGCAGAAAAATTGTCTACAGTTAACGACTGGGGCCGTTTTGTTCTCGGACGCTCCCCCCCCCCCCCCCCCGCCCCCACGCATACCCGGCACCGCTTGGAGTGCACGCTGGGGGCTTTGGGAAGCTTAGGGAAACCTCCCAGTCTCAGCAGGTGAGGCCGAAGCCAAAGCCGAACCGAATTGTACATGTTACCTGAAAATCAGCGGGCGCGCAGGGCCAGCTCCCGAGGCCGCTGTCCACGGGGCGTGCTCTGCATTCGGACTCAGCCTGCTCTCCAGGTGTAGGGCTGAGGGGCGCCGGGCAGGGCCGGGCGGGGGGTCCTGGAGGCCGATTAGCCCCCTGCTCCCCGCTCCGCCCGCCCCGTTGTCCCTCCAGGCCGGGTACGCAGCCTCTCTGGGCCTCCAGACTCCGTTCCGCGTCTGGAAAAGGAGCATGATGATGACAGGGTCTACCTCGCGGGTTGTTGCGAGGGCTAAGTGAATTAAAATACGTGGAAAGTACTTAAAGAACGGTGCGGAGCGCAGAGCAGATGCTATCCCCGTGTTTATTATTATTTTATTGCCATTACGGTTATTATTCTCCCGCCCGCCCAGTGGAAACCTTTCCGGCTCCGGAGAGACGATCCGCCGCCGTGTACCGGATCGTGCGGATCCTTGTACGTTTCCTGGGACCCCGTGATTAACACGTGTGTGTTTCAAGCCGGCACCGGCTTCAGGAAGCAGGGCCTCGCCGTGGTGGCTGGGCCTCCCGCTCCGATGGCCTCTCCCTGGGGGCTGCGGGACACCAGGGACACGCGCCCGGGGGAGAGTCAGCAGGGCCCCTGCCCGCCGGCAGAGTGCGAGCGCAGGGGGCAGGTGAGCGAGCGAGGCCGTGCGCGCGCCCGCGTGCCTGTCGGCCCCGCCTCCAGCCCCCCCCCCCCCCCCAGTCCTGACAACGGTGGGCGGGGCCGGGCCTAGCTGCCACCGAGCAGATGCGACGTCCCGGGAGGCTGTTTGCTGTGGCTGTCACCATGTTTCCACGATCCTGTGACAGAAACCCTGCCCCGACGTTAATTTACATTACAGCCAGTGCACCCCCCGACGTGTGTTTTTAAAGGGTATAATTTCTATCAACTTCAATTAGAGCTATTTTTATTTTTGTCACCCTGAAGAATTTCCCCGCGGTTAAGCTGTCGTTTTTCACTATAATACCCCTGGCAAGGGCTGGGGAAAAAAAAAAAAAATTAATAGTCTAGTGATCACTTAGCTAATGCACTGTCAGCGCTTGATAAACTGACTGCCCTGGGTGAGACGGCCCAGTTCCTTCCACAGTAATTATGTCATGTTCACCTGCAGCGGGCAGGGCCCCTCTGGTGGACGTGCGGGGCTCCCCACGGAGCCCAGGGCAGGCACCGCCCCCAAATCTGTCTTTGCGGTAATTTAGGTGCACCAGGGTGTGGACGTCTGCCCATCTTTCTGGCTGTGTGGCGTTCGACAGGTTGCTAAACGTCTCTGATCCACTTTGGAGAAGGGAGCATACCATAAAGGTTACCGCTCATGAACCCCCTGACCTCCCTAGCTCGGGGCAAGAAAGGAGGTGAGGCCAGAGGGCAGGTGCGTGGGGAGCACGGTGCCTGGTAAACGGGGCCACCGGGGCCATCCGTGCACGGACAGAGGGATGTTTGCGAGCCCCGGATGAGGCGTGGCAGTTAAACCAGGCACACACTCCGAACACAGGAGGGGCAGGCATGGGGCTCTGATGGGCCGTGAGCCTGGTGTGGGGACAGAGGGAGCGGCCGCACCTGCAGGAACGGGCCTTCCGTCACCTGAGTCAGGTGCAGTAAAGAGGAAGGACCCGCCCTTGTGCCCAGCGCCGTGGTGAGGCTCCAGGGATCGTGTGGTGTGGCCCGTGTGGCTGTGTTCACACAACATGCTGGAAGTGATGGCCGCAGGAGGACACGGTGGGAGAGGGTCACAGAGCGCGCCCGTGGCCCAGCCACCCGTGTCTGCACCGCGACGGTGAATGCAGGGGCCAGCGGTGACGCCACATGGGACAGAGGGCGCGCACACACACGCACACACGCACAGGCCAGGCGGGGGCGGCATCCTGCCTGTGATGTGGGGCCACGATTTTGTAAGATGTCCTCCCGGGGGAATAGCAGGAAAGGGGACGCCAGGTCTCCGTATGACTTCTTGCAATCACACGTGAATCTGTAAGCGTCTCAACAGAAAACGTTAAGATTAAAACAAAAACAAAAGCTGGGTCACATCTCTCTGGGCTCCCTCCAAACGACAGCCACAGCCTTTTACGGGACCCAGGAGGCCCTCTGAAATGTCACCCCTTTGCTTCCCTTGATCTCTGGCCCCACAGGCCCCCTTGCTGTTCCTCAAACACACTGGACACACTCCTGCCTCAGGGCCTTTGCATGGGATGTTCCCTATGCCTGGAACCGTGACCTTAGGCGTCCATGTCGTCCCTTCCATGACTCACATGTCTCCTCTATCCGCCGTGTTGGGGACATCGTGGCAGGGCCTGGGGTTACCTAGTGCTGCCTGGGGGGAGGGTAACAGTCTGGGCAGGTGTGTGGCAATAGGGGTGAAGACACTACGGGAGGAGGGCTGGGGGGGGGGCGGCCAACTCCTCCTGGGGAGGGGAGCTGGGGACACAGACCACGGAAGCGGGCACACCCTTGGCTGAGGAGGAGGCAGAGGATATGGGGGGAGACATTTCAAGCAAGAGGGAGGCACGGGGCATTGGCGGGGTGGGAGGAGGCCTCGTGGGCATTGACGGTGGCATCTGCCCCGAACCCTGAAGCAAAATGAGTCCAGCGGTACTCGGGTGGGTGACAGGTGCCTTCAGGACACGTCAAACTAGATAACCAGCCGTGGCCCCACCGTTCCTACTTCTCCTAGCCTTTCCTCTGCCCCCGTCAAGGCCTCAGCTCCCCTCCTCCCACAGACCCCTCTTCCCCCGCCTTTTGGGAATAGCGGCAGACGGTACACCCCGTTCCCCACTGCCCGTGGCCGCGCAGCCTCCTTGCTGCTTCTAGAACAGAGATCCGCAAAGCGCAACCCGCGGGCCACATCCACCAGGCAGCCTGTTTAAGTACAACCCATGAACTAAACGTGCATTTTACGTTTTTAAAGTTGCAAAAAAAAAAAAAAATCAAAGGAAAAAAGTTTCATGATGCAAAAATTATACGAAATTCAAATTTCCGTGTCCACAAATAAAGTTTTATTGAAACAGCCACACACTCTTATTTTCGCGTGGTCTAAGGCTGCTTTAGCACTACGATGCCGAAGTTGAGTAGGTTCAACAGAGACTATAACGGTCCTTGAAGCCAAAAATACTATGTGGCTTTTTCAGAAAAGGTTTGTAAACATGCTCCCACCTCAGCGCCATCACACTTACTGTTCCGTCTACCCGCCACACCCTTCCCCCACATACCTGTCTCCACGGCTAGCTTCCTTGTTTCCTTGAGGTCTCTGCATAAATGGCCCCTGTCACTGGGGCCGGCCTATGGAGAACTCTAACTTTACTCACCCACCCCCCTCCCTAGCCTCTTCCGTTGGCCTTCCTGGCACTTTCTACAAACTGACACATGAATATGTCTGTCACTCCAACCTCCCCAACAGGAAATTTAACTGTTTTGTTTGTTGCTGTATCCCAGGCACAGTGTAGTCATTAGGTGCTTAATATATGTTTATTGGATGGATGGATGGATGGATGGATGGATGGACAGATAACCGGATGGATGGATGGATGGATGGATGGATGGATGGATGGATGGATGGACGGACAGATAGCCAGCTGGATGGATGGATGGATGGATGGATGGATGGACGGACAGATAGCCAGCTGGATGGATGGATGGATGGATGGATGGATGGATGGATGGATGGACAGATAGCCAGATGGATGGACGGATGGATGGATGAACAGATGGCCAGCCAGATGGTTGGATGGATGGATGGATGGATGGATGGATGGATGGATGGACGGACAGATAGCCAGACAGATGGATGCAGGCATTAGGTGCTTAATATATGTTTGTTAGATGGATGGATGGATGGATGGATGGATGAACAGATGGCCAGCCAGATGGATGGATGGATGGATGGATGCATGGATGGATGGATGGACACATAACCAGATGGATGGATGGAGAGATGGATGGATGGATGGATGGACAGATAGCCAGATGGATGGATGGATGGATGGATGGATGGATGGATGGATGGATGAACAGATGGCCAGCCAGATGGATGGATGGATGGGTGGATGGATGGATGGATGGATGAACAGATGGCCAGCCAGATGGATGGATGGATGGATGGATGCATGGATGGATGGATGGCCAGACAAATGGATGGATGGATGGATGGAGGATGGACAGATAGACAGGTGGGTGGGTGCATGGTTTGTTGGATAGGTGGATGGGGTGGATGAAAAGCTAGGCTGGGCCTAATCACATGTCTCTTGGATGCCACGGAGAGTCAGAACTTGGGTAAAGGGTTTTAGGTCAGCAGGATGAGTGATGTTTTGGGAAGATCACTCAGAACAAGGCATGGCTGGGGATGGAGTGGGCCAGGGTGTATGCCCAGAGACTGATGGGAGGCTGTCTCCCTGGGAAGTGGGCCTCGGCAAGGGTAGGATAAGGGGACCCCGGGAGAACCGGGGTGTCAGGCCGTGACTGTCAGAGATCAGTCCAGCTCCCCGTGCCGGCCTCCAGCAGGTGGCCCTCCAGGTTGATGCCAAGGACTCAGGGGCTCCATGTCCCCGGGGGCTCTTGCCTGGGCTGGACTGGGTCACCGACAGCACTCTGTTGCCTGCAAGCCATTAGGGAGCGCTCTTGCCTCTGGAAACAGGGGACTCCTCCATGCAGCTTTCTGCCCTGTCCCAGGCCATGAGAGGGAATCGCTGCCTCAGAGGCCTTCCTTGAGGGAGGGAGCCAGGGACATGCCTTCTAGAATGTTCCCTCTGGCCACGAGAGCAGCAGAAGCTGGGCCTGCCTGCCTCTGGCCAGTTCCCACTGGCCCGCCTGCGGTCCAGATATCCTACCAGCCTCCCTGTGACCCCAGCCTTCCTGGCCACACCTGCCCCACCCAGATGTGTCTCCCGAGGCTCCTGGTGCATTAGCGGCAGACTCTGGCTTTCCAGTAAGGCTCTCCGAGACATCTCACGCCACCTGCCCATCCCACAAAATGTGGCCAATGCAAGTTACCCTCTCTGGGCCTTGGTTTCTTCATCTGTATAACGGAGCCTAACAGTTGCTCCCGTCCCCACCCCCACCCCCACCCCCCACCCCGACCCGGGCAGTCTAAGGTTTAATGGGCCGACACCTGCCAAGATTAGCAAGAGGCCTGGCCCCTGTAGGTGCTGTGGGTGCACAGCTGCCACCAGAGCCGATAGGCAGGCGAGCCTCGCACTTGACGGTCTTGCCGCACGAGCTTTCCACCCCGGCCCTTCGGAGACACCGTTTTCCCAGCTTGGCAAGAAACCCCCGCTTTATCTGAACCGGGAGGTTCTTCGGCCCCAGCAGCCCCAGGCCTTGATCCGGAGACTTTCTCTTTGCAGCAGGTGGAGTTGGGGTCCCTCGTCTCCCGGGCTTCCTGTGCGTCAGGCTGTGCTAGGCTGAGTCCTTGTGACCGCTCAGGCTGTGGGTGTGGGTCTCCGCACCCCCCTTTTACGGGTGAGGAAGCTGAGCAGGCTGGGCGGCCTCCGTCTGCCTCCCGTCCTCTGAGCCTCAGTTTCCCCCTCTGTACCGTAGGTTAGTCATACTCCCCCACCTGAAGGCGCAGCTCCCGGGAGTGGTTCTGTGCACGCTTCGCAGATCGTCCAGGTGGGGAGTCGTGACCCTCTGTCCCCTTACGTGCTTGTGGCCAGCTGTCACCTGGCTAGACTCGAAGCCGGGGACAGAGCCTGGCTTTCGTTTTTCTGAGTCCCGGATCACGTGTCCGCTTGGACTTCTCTTGTCCTCCAGGCTGGACGAGCCTGGTGCCTCGCCCCCTCCTTCCAGCCCCTGAGAGGTGGGAGCACCTGGGAGGGCTCAGGTGGGGAGGAGAGTCAGATCGAGACCCCCGGCCGAGCCGGCGACCCTCCCCACCCCCCCCCCCACCGCCCCGGTGCTGCAGCCGAGCGCCCCTAATTGCTGTCACAGATGCGGCAGCCACCAGCCTCTCCAGCACGAGCTGCTGTGTCGCGTGAGCTTAATTAGTCCCTGATTACTCATTTACTGGGTGCTGTGTGTATTCCACATCTAATAACTTTCCAATTACGCCCGGTCTGCGCTGCACATTTAATAACCCTTTAGTTGTCTGCTTATCGGGGCCTCTGCACTCAGCAGCCCAGTCTCCCCCTGACCCAGAGCCTTATCGTTCCCTTTACTGCAGTGTTTGGAGTCCTCTGCTTGCCGTTACGGGGCCGTTACAGGGAATTAAGGGGCGTCAAATTCCGTGTTTGGGCCTCTGGCGCACCAGCTCGCGGTGCAGAATAGGGAATCCCACCAGACAGAGCACAGCGTCTTTGTGGGTGGGAAGGGGGAAGGGCGCCCCCACGGCAGGGCTGGGCCGTGTCCCCTCACTTCCCTCCCGGGCAGGCCTGTGACCCCCGTGGCCCCCAACAGGCAGAGGTCTCCGGCCGGCTCAGCAGGCGCCCCTTAGGCCCACCCAGCCTCCCAGCCAAGGCTCACCTCCGGCCATCCCTGTTTGGGAGGGAGGTGACTCTCCTCCCGAGCTCGGCTTCCTGCCTTCGCCCGATTTTTCCTTGGGGCGAAGGGAAGGCCGTGTTCTTTTGCGCCATCGGGACCCTGGCGTCTCCTCCTCTCCTGCAGCCCCACACCCTGTCTCCTTCTCCCAGCCTCGCTCCCGTGACAGATCGGTCACAGCCCATCAGCAAACCCACTGCCGTTTTCCCGCGGCACAAACTGGCGTGCTGGAGACTGCGGTCCGGCCTTGCTGGGTGTCTGCTGTGGCCGTGAGTATGGGAACCGGGCCCTGCTAGTATTCAGTGGGGGGCAACTGTGTGCCAGGGGCTGGTGGGTCTAGGTGCTGGACTGAGGCCACAGCGCTGGCCTGATTCTCAGCTGTCGTTGTGACCAGCTGGGGGACCTGGGGCAGCTGTCTTGACCTCTCTGTGCCTCAGTTGCCTCCTCTACAAGGTGGGAGTTAAGGTAGGGCTGTTGGAAGGACTCAGTGGGCTATGGATGGATGTCAGGCGCTTGGTGGGCCCCTGGCGTATAGCAGCTGCTCAGTAAATCTAGGGTAGGCATCACTCGCCCATTTTCCAGAAGTGTCACCTGAGCTCAGGGCAGTCATGGTTGCCTGTCACCCTCCGGTGTCCTGCCCAGCCTCTGGGCTGCTGTGGGCCCTCAAGCTGGAACTTCCCCGGTTTTCAAACATACATGCGGTGCAGGCTGCAACACGGATGAGCCCGGGACGCATTGCTGAGCGAAGGGGCCACACGCCGGAGGGTGGCAGATGAATGGCAAACGTCAGAACAGGCAAATCTGCCGAGACAGAAAGGCGACCGTGGCCGCCAGGGCTGGGGAGGGACGACAGGGGACTGTCAGCGGGTCGGGCCGCCGTTTGGGGTGACGAGAATGTTCGGAGGTGGATTCTGGCGGTGGTTGTGCGACTCTGAGTGTGTTAGAAGCCACTGAGTTGTATGCTTTAAGTGGGTGAATCGTGTAGTTACGTGAATAGCTCAGTAAGACGGTTTTTAAATTTTTTTAATGTTTATTTATATTTGAGAGAGTGTGTGTGAGCAGGGGAGAGGCAGAGAGAGGAGGAGACAGAATCCGAAGCGGGCTCCAGGCTCCGAGCTGTCAGCACAGAGCCCAACGCGGGGCTTGAACCCACAGACCGTGAGATCATGACCTGAGCCAAAGCAGGACGTTCAACCGACTAAGCCACCCGGGCGCCCCACAATAAGATTATTTTTTAAAACAATCCCCCCCCCCCCCCCGACTGCTCCGAGATACTGCTGATTTCCAGGGCCCCCAGGCAGGGACCAGGGTATGCCCCAGGCCCCGTCCTAATAGTCCTTTAAATGGAGACAGGCCCTGGGGTTGGAACTCTTGGCTGTGTAGAGAGGGCACTGTGAACGTGTGGGTTCAGATGCTTTTGTTTAGTCGAGAATTGTCATCCGTTCGGCTTTGAAACCTGAGGAAAGGGGACTTCGCCTCCGCTCGATGGTCTGGCTGGAACCTTGGCCTCCACCTAACGTGAGCCAACACGAGATAATCCGTATTCGCAGGACCACACGCACCCGGCAGCCTTGTTTGTCCGTTAATACTGACTGGGCCCCGCCAGGAGTCGCGGGCAGCTGCTGCTGAGCACAGAGAAAGGGGGTGAAATCCTTTTACCTCCCGGAGGAGCTAGCCCAGAGGGGGGGGACTGGCCTCCGGGCCCCTCGTGCTTCTGGCACACCGTGGTGCCAAGGAACATTTCTGTCTGGGCCGGGCACCGTTCGAGAGCTTGACGTGTTGTATCAGTTAGTTATCCACAGCTGCCGCGTAACAAGTTTTAGCAGCTTTTAGCAACACATTTGTCGTAACACGACGCGGCCGGGTCCTGCGCTCGGGGGCCTCACGGGCTGCCAGTGGAGGCGACGGCCGGCCGCGTGCTCATCCGGAGACTCAACGGGCTCACTCAGGCTGTGGGCAGAATCCATTTTCCTGGGGGACCCTGGGCTGCTACGAGCTCCCACGTGCAAGTGTTTGCGTGAACGTGGGTGTGGGGTTCTCTTGGACACCTACCCGGGAGAGGAGCCGCTGGGTCAGGTGCTAACGCTCCGTGTGACCTCGGAAGGAGCTGCCGGCCCGGTCTCCAGAGCAGTGGCCCCATTTTACAATCCTACCAGCAGCATCTGAGGGTTCACACGGTGTTGTAACACGTCTTGGACTAGTTGCCAACGCTTAATAATCATGAGATCGCGGCTCTTAAAAGTGGATTCACAGCCTCCTCTCGAAGAATCGGACCTCGCAAGATGGAGCTCTGTCCCCTCCATGTGATGCCCGTGGCCCCGAGCCCGTTGCCATCCCCCTCCATTCTCAGCTACCCAGTACCTTGTTCACACGTCACTCTCCTGGTCCCTCAGGGATGAGTTCGAATGTCTCATCCCTCCCCTCCCCCCCCCCCCCTTTCAAAGCCTGCTCCCTTTGAAGGCTGTGTTCAAACTCTACCTGCTCCAGGAAGCCTGCCTGGATTTCCCCAGCCCCCGGGAGGGCTCCTAGGTCCCGCAGTGCTTGTCGTCCGCACCCCTCTTGCCCAGTCAGAGCCTCTTTTGCCGTCTGTCCGTCTCTGCTTAAAAGCCATGTCCCCCAGTTGGTGTGTAACAGCTGAATCTTCTCCCAACTGCTTGGGTTCACATCCTGATGCCTCCAGTTACAGGTAGGAGCCCAGGTCACTTTGTCTCTTCATGCCTCTGTGTCCTGGTTTGTGACAGGGCTCTTGGGAGGATTAAGCGTGACACATAGGTGCTCAGTAAGTGGGGTCCCCCTGCCCACAGCTCCCCATTCTGGGAGCCACCCCTACCCTCCAGGGGCAGCCCCGGGCTGCCTTCCCCCAGCGGGACCCTGGTCCCCAGGCTCCAGGAGGAGAAGCAGGAGGGGGACCTCTCCCCTCTCTCCCTTCCACCAGCCCGTGGGCAGGGGTCAGAGCCAGGGCCCCCCACCGCCCTCCCCCACTGCCCGCCAGCCCACCCGGGGGGGCTTTCAAGAACGCGGCCCGGTTTGGCCAGGTGCCACCCCGTGGAGGGTCCCCAGGCTGGCTGGACAAGCCATCCCTGTGACTAACGGTGGCCCCAGCGGCCTGCGCCTGGCAGAGTTCCCCCAGATGATGAGGACAGGACTGTAAGAGCAGCTAAAACCCGACAAGACGGGGTACGTTTGCGGCTCCGGGGTCCCTGCCATGCCGATGGGCCCCCGGCCCCTGAGCGAGCGAGCCAGTGAAGGAAGTGTGCCGGGCTGGGGTGCCGCCTCCTCCTGGCTCCGGCCTAAGCCGCCAGCACGCCCGTGGGATTTGCGGGGGCTGTGGTCTGGGCCATGTCACCATATGGATCCCATAAATTAAAGCATGCCCGGAAACAGACGGTAAACGTATCGCCTCTTGCAGGGAGGGCTGGCGGGGCCCCGGCTCGCCCCGGGGGATTCTGGGCCATCCTTCTCTCTTAGGGCACTTTGGCTTCGTGGCATTAATCCCTAACAGCTGGATCAACATGGAGCTGTTTTCCGACAGCCATACCGGCCCTGGGGCTCAGGGGCGGGAAGTGGGGAGTCGCCAGTGGCAGGGACCGGCCCCCAGGCACTCGGGGCAGGGCCTGGCTCCCCCAGGTTGGAGCTGTTGAAGTCCCGTGGGTCGGGTCGACCCCGCCTCCGAGTCTGGCGGCTCCGAGGCCTCAGGCTCCTTCGCGCCCCTCTCTGAGCCTCGGTTTCCCCAGATGTGGGAGAGGGTGAGGCAACCCCGCATAGTCAGGGTCAGAGAGACAGAAAGCGGGATGGTGGGTGTCGGAGGGTCTGGAGACTTAGAGCACAATAGGTATGAAGTGTCTGTTTGGGCGAGAAAGTTCTGGAAATGGGTTGAGGTGACTGTTGGCCCATGGTGAGCAGTACACTTAAAAACGGTCGAGATGGTAAATTTTATGTGAGATGCATTTTACCACAGGGAAGAAAAAGGACACCTGGGTGGCTCAGTGGTTAAGCGTCCGACTTCGGCTCAGGTCACCATCTCGCGGTCCGTGAGTTCGAGCCCCGCGTCGGGCTCTGGGCTGACGGCTCGGAGCCTGGAGCCTGTTTCAGATTCTGTGTCTCCCTCTCTCTCTGCCCCTCCCCTGCTCATGCTCTGTCTCTCTCTGTCTCAAAAATAAATTAAAAAAAATTTTTGAGACCGAAGACACAAGGGTGGGGGATGGGCTGACCACCCTGCAGAGCCGACTGAAGGTTAGCTAAGTTAATTGTTACGGTTATAATTAACTAGCACGTAGTTATTGCCGACTCCTGGCAGGAGCTGAGGGGGCTCAGGGAGCAACGGGGCCAGCGGGTGCGACCCCAGTACCCAGCGGCCAGCCCGGTGGCCTCGGGCAGGGTTCACCGGGCAATCTTCCCGCTGGTTTTGCTGGGGACCGACCGGCCCTGTGCCGCCCTGAGCCAGCCCAGCTGAGTCCTTGATGGCCAAGCCGGGCCATCGCGGGGGCGGGGGCAAGAGTGGCGTCCGGGGGCCCACCCACTGGGCACCTCTGGGCAAGTGTGCCCAAGACTCACCATGTCCCCTCCTGTCCTTCCAGGTCACCTCTGCATCTCTGGAGGCGTCGACAGCCGTCCACCCCCCAGCCAGGGAGCCTGAGCCCCGGCCAGGCGCCCCAGCAGAGAGCACGCCCAGAGGCCCCAGGACAGCCCAGGAGCCGGGGCCCGCCCGCTGTCAGCAGAGCGGCTTGGACGGGGCCGGAGCAGACCCCGCAGGCGCAGGTAGACGCGGGCTCTTTTCCGTCCCCGGGTGCCGGCGCGGCTCATGCCGTCCCCGGCAGGGAGGGCGGCTCCCAACGCGGAGCTCGGGCACAGACCTCCGCCCCGCGCGGTCTCCACATGGCTCCGGTCTCCCTTAACTCGCGTTGGGGTTTTCTCGTTCACGCTCCTCGCCTGGTGGTTTGATCAGAACCCCTTGCTTCCTGACTCTCTCATCCTGGATATTCACAGACGGCCCCTGTTTGTTGTGTTTATTATCCGTGATGCCACGGTACTCACCCGTTCGTCTTTAAACGACCCCGAATGGGGCGCCGGCACCCACCGCCCACCCGCCAAGACACGCCCTCCGCCTGGACGGGCCCCGCCCCCCGGGACCACCCGCGGGCGCGTCTCTAACCGCACACCGGTGTTTGCCCAAACCATGATGATCTCCGTTTCCTGGCGGTTTGGGCCGTCTCTCGGCCGGCTGCCCTCCCCAGACTCCGCGGGTCGCTCTGTGTGGTCGCCGCGCTGTGCTGCTCCGGCGTCCCGCGCGCGACCCCGTGTGCGCCCTCTCTCCGCCAGTGGTGCAGGGACGGCTTCTGGGCTTTTCCGTCGTGGATGCGCAGGCGCCGGGGCCTGGCACACATCTGTCTCCCGAGTTAGCCTCAGCTGGGCCAGGGGGAACCAGGGCGCGTGGCTGGGGGAGGACGCTGCCCACCGATCCCGTCGTGGCCATCTCGCTCCCGCCGCACCAGCCGCGGAGACCCCGCCTGCTCGCCCATCTCGGCCCTTTCCCTGACGACTGTCACCCTCCTTGGGTGATGGGCCTGTGAGTGTAGAGTCCGGAGGGCTGCGCTGCGGGGCCTGCGGGACCCGGGCCGGGGGCAGTGAGTGGATCCCAGGCAGGCCGTTTGGCCGGATGTGGGGGTGTGTGGGCGCCTGCGTTCTTACCTGGGGAGGGTCCTAAGAGCAGGTCCTGAGGCCGTATTTCTGTCCACAAGACCCCTCCGAGGGGGTGTCCCTGTATGTGTCCCGCCTGTCACTGCCCAGAGAGGACTGAATCCTGAGACCCGTGCCAGCCCCCAGTGTGAGCCCACGCTGAAGGCGCTTGTTAGCGGGCCAGGGCGGGAGGCGACGGGCTGGTGGATGTGCGGAGTGGGTGGTGGGGACATCCGCCCCCGGGACAACCCCAGTGCCCACCCCTTTCTCTCCGTGATGTGCTCTGGGCAAGGGGCACAGCCGGAAGACCAGGGGTTCACGGGCCATGCAGCCCTCTGAGGGATTCCCAGACCCTGGCAGAGGGGCAGGCGGGCGGTGGGCGGGGCACGCAGGTGGTGGGCGGGGTGCTACGGGGAGCCACGCCCCCTGGCGCCCGGGCACTCAGAGCCCTGGACCAGTGTCTTCTGCTCCGTGCCTGTTCTTCCTCATCTGAGAAATGGGAACGAAGGCTAATTGGGGGGGGGGGGGGGGGGGGCTGGCTTACAAGGGCAGGCGTGGGTATCCACTGGGACGGAAGAGCGTTCAGTGCAGGTCCGGCCCCGAGTGCTGGCACGCGTGGGCTGGTGTCCGCGCCCCGGTCACCTGCCGAGCCTCTTCCAGGCAGCGTGGAGCATCCTGGAGGCCGCTTCCCGGCCCTGCCCCCTCCACCCCAATCCCGCCTCGGTGCTGGGTAATATCCGGCAAAACGTGACCCTTGGGGACTCTCCCCTCCCCCCGCGGGCGCACACAGGGCCAGACCCGGGCCTTGGGCTGCCTGGGGCAGGGCAGGGGCCCAAGGCCCCCGTCTGCCAGCTGCTCCTGTCAGGCTGCCGCCCTGCCCGGAAGGGGGTGGGCAGCTTCACAGCCAGAGACCTGCCAGGAGCGCAGTCCTGGAGCAGGCCCCTCCCCGGGAGGCCGCGGAGGCTGCTCAGAAACGTGACAGTGACTAATGGTTTATTACGCACCTGCCACCTCTCATCGGGCGCGCAGGCACGGCCCCCGGGTCCAGCTGTGCACTGCCAGCTGGATGGCGGGCAGGCACCGGGGGTGAGCGCGTGCAGACACCTGGATACGGGAGCAGGGACGCACAGGAGCGGACCCAGACCCAGCAACTACCGCGCACACAAGGGGCCGCACGCAGGCACGTACATATAGATCCGTGCGCACAAGGTGCCGTACGCAGGCACGTACGTACAGATGCGTGCGCACCCACGGGCCCCGGGCCTCTCTTACACGAGCATGTAAACACGCGTCGCAGACACACACGTACAGACTACACATCCCTATGCACACACACACACACGCACACGCACACACACACCACTACCTCTCTCCAGAGCTCTGAACCCCTGTCCCCCCACCTGTCCCTGCCCCCTCATGGTGGCTTCCCCCCAGTGCTCCCTGGGGCAGGGGCCTTTCCCAGAACGTCTGGGCGGCTACGGGCAGGTCAAAGGCGTGCATCTATTGCCTTGAGGGGTCCGTTTCTGACCCTCGGCTCCCTGCAAACAGCCCGTAGGCAAGGACAGCAATGTGCGCCAGGAGAGGAGGCTGTCACCGCAGGAACCCTGGTGCCAGGTGACTGGGCTGAGTGCCCCCAGGGACACGGGGGGCCACCCTGCTTTGTTCTCTCCCAGAGGCGGATGCTGCATGCTTCCGAGTGACCCCCAGGATGTGGTCACTTGCTGACCGTCGGGAGTTTAGCTGTGGGGCTGCAAGGGAAGCGGGGACCTCAGGCCAGGATTCCTCAGGCAGGCAAGGAGTCTCCAGCCGGTGGGAGAAGGGCACAGCCGAAACCCGGCCATGAGGCAGCCTTCCTCGTAGGGTGACGAGCCCCCAGGCTCAGCTCTGCCCGAGATTGTTCAGCCTGTAGCCCGGGCTGTGCCGTCTGCGTGTGGTATAAACTCCAGCGAGAGGCTGCTCCCAGTTCAGCACGAACGGATGGGAACAGGCGTTCCGGAACAATTATCATTGTGCCGCCGCGGCCTCCTTGGGAGAGAAGCGGCACGATCCGCTGACGAGCGAGGGTGTGGCTTGGTGTCCGAGACCCAGGTCCAGGTTTCCGAGTCAGCGCTGCGCTTCCCAGCCGTGGAGGCTGTACCAGGTTCAGAGCCTTCCCAAAGCGTAGCCGCCCCAGCTGCGAGTAGTTCGTGGTAAAAATGAAGGCTTCCCGTAGCAGGATGTCGGTGGGATGGATATCAAGGAGCCGGCCAGGGTTGCCATGCAAGGCCGTGCGGGTTGCACACTGCACAACTCCAGGGTGTGCCATTCTCCTTGCGTCTCTGTGAATGTGCTCTCTGTGTGGTCATCCTGTGCAGCCCCATTATACAGCTAAGTGGTGGTCCCATATTTGTGCCGCGTGGACCCTCGATGTCCTTTCCGAGCTGTGGAACGGCTTCTAAAGTAGCTTCTAGTATCTTTATTAACAGAGACAATGGAAGTCACAGATCCCTCTCCTGGAGTTGCCACGGGGGCGCAGGAGACCAGGCCCCGATCGACTCTCCAGCGACAGCCGTGTTCCCAGGGCTCCTCTCTTCCTCACTTGCCACGTCGGGGGGCCGGGCCCCGTTGCGGGTGGTCTCTGGGTTCCTTCTGTCCCCAGAGCTGCGGCTGTCCTCCCACCCAAAAAGCCTCCACTCGCATTACTCCGGGCTTCGGGGACCCCGGTTCGTGGGGCAGGGGCGAGCAGGAACGGGGCTGCGGGGTGGGAGGGTCAGCGAGCGTATCTCACACCCCGCTGGCCCCCGGGTCGGCCCAGCAGGTGCCCGGCCTCTCCCTGTTCCCATGACCCACCATGGCGGTGGCGTATCTTGGAAGAGGTCTGTCTGACCTCGTTCCTGCTGCTGCCGTTCGGGACGGCCACCGACTTACGTCTCCAGACAGCACACACGTACCGCCTTGCAGCCTGGAGGCCAGGAGTCCAACGTGGGTCTCCCTGGCCTGAAAGCAAGGAGTGGGCAGGGCTGCGTTCCCTCTGGCGGCTCCAGGGGAGGATCCTCTTCCTGGCCCTTTCCGGCTTCTGGAAGCTGTGCGGATTCCCCAGCTCACGGCCCCTCCTCCACCTGCACAGCGGGCCACGCCGTGTCTCTGCTTCTCCAGGCACATCGCTGCCTCCTTCTTCCACCTGTGAGGGCCTCGTGTAACCACAGGATAATCCAGGGTGCTCTCTGTCCCCGGGTCTCCCTTACTTCCCCTTTGCCACGTGAGCGACCCTTGGGCAGATTCACGGGTTCCAGGAAATAGGACATAGACGTCTTTCGGGGCCATGATCCGGCCGATCACAAAGTCACTCGTAAAATCTTTGGGGCACACCCGCCTGTGGGCGCCATTACAGACGACCCTGAGCCCGTTGTGGTTCCCGGCTGGGGGATACCGGGTCCCGGTTTCCCTTTCGCCTGTGTCTCTGCCGCCTCTCGGCTTCTAGAATGCTCTGATGCCATGGCCAGTGGACGCGGGCAGGAGAACACATAGGAGGAAACACTGGATGCTCCCTCACCTTGGCCCTGAGGGGACCCACGTTTCTTCCCGTTGGCCTGAACCAGTTCCCACCACCTCCGGGTGCCAAGGGGGCCGGACGGTGGCAACAACCCGCTGCAGGAGGGGCCGGGCGCCGTTGAGGGCTCACTGGTCATGTGTGCCCCAGCCGCACGCTGCACCGGGCTCCGAGAGCTTGGGGCCGAGCCTTGCTGGTCCCCCGGACGCCCTCCCCGGGTCCCTGTGTGCTTTCGGGGCAGGGCTGGGCGTCCTCCTGTCCTTGCAGGGGCAGGGATGGGAAGCCTGGCCCCTTGGCTTCCAGCAAAAGACGCATCTTACCCTCGGGGGCTTCACCTGGAGTGGGCTCCTGCCTCCTCCTCCACTCCCTACTCCCGCCTTCTCCCTCATCCCCTTGGGTGCTGTGCCTGGGAGAGCACTGGCACACAAGTCCTTATCTCCTTTTCCGCTGCCAAGAAACCACCTGGGATGGCACATTTCCCGGGACCGTCCTGCTCAGCCTTGTCTGTGCAAACGGCAGAAAAATGCATGCTCACCTCTGCTCCCCTCTCTCTCTACCACCTCCCCCCCCCCCCCCGCCCCCTACCAGGGACACCGTGCAGCTTTGCTTTGCATGCAGGTGCTGGGGCTCACCCAGCTCTCCCGGGAAGGATGCCCTTCAGAAGTCAGGCCGAGGGCACGAAAGAAGGAAGCCAGTGGAGAATCAGGCGGGGTCCTAGGAGCTGAGCCCCTCAGGCCCGGGCTGAGTCCCCCCAGTAGGGAGAGCCGAGGGGAACATAGCACTGTGACTTGCCCGGAAGTCGAATGTACGTAGGTGCCCGCCGTGGGGCTGGTTAATTTTTGGGGTTCCTGCTCTCTAGGTACAAATCCCAGCCCGTGGTACCAGGCAGACGGCCTCCCCGTAACCCGGCTCTGTCCCTGCGAGTGCCCACAGGAACACCCGAGCTGGCCCCAGCCCCCCCTTCCCCCCCCCCCACCCCTGCAGAGGGCGCCTGGTGGCCACCTGAAGTCCTGGCCCCACAAAGGCCTTTGTCTCTTGGTCGGGCAAATGGGCTCCCGGCCTGGGGCCTCCAGGGCCAGCAAGGCAGGGCCTTCCACTTGGGGACTTGGCTCAGGCCCTCAGAAGTGCTTGGCAGGCCTTACTCGGGGCGGGTGCTGGTGCCGAGTGCTTTGACAGAGGACTCGGGGGACCGTGCCCCAGCTGCCAAGTGGCAGCCGCTCGGAGCGCCCAGGGGCCGGCTCGGCCGCTGCTTCTGCAGCCCTGCCCGCCCCTGCTTGCCGGCTGCGATGGCAAGGCCCCCGTCTGGCAGCCCGAGGGCCTCCCGAAGCCCTCACCTCTCTCCCTTCCCTTGTGGGGCCCCGGCCAAGCTGGGATCCGAAGTCTGTTTTCTCTGCGACAAGCCGCGTGTTTATTTTCTCGGGAATTCGGGTAACGCCGGGGAGCTCAGAGCCTGCAAGTCGGGGCAGGAGGTTGAGGAAGCCAGGCCGCCTTGAGGGGCCCTTTGCTGGTGGCTTCCTGTCTCCCCGGGAGCGTCTCTGAATCCTTCACGGGGACTCACCCCCGCGGGCCTGCAGACCCTTCTCTCTGTTGCTCGGCGGCTTACCCAGGGTGCTTGGGGACTGCAGCCACCAGTTTGCTACCGTATAGGTTCGTCTGGCTCAAAGAGCATCATTTCCAAGCCTCGCCGTGCCCCACACCGACTTGCACCCGTGCCCTGATTCGGAGCAGAAACCACGTGAAGCCTGGGCGTCTCTCCCAGCAGACCTTTGCTCGTGCCTTCACCGTTGCCTGTTTTGCACATCCGCACTGTCATTTACGTGTGTGCATTTGTTCACAGACATTTACTGAGCGCCCACCGCATGCCGAAGACCGTGTTGGGCAAAACGTGTGACGCCAGGTGGTGTTAGGTGCCGTGAGGAAAAGTAGGGCAGGGGGACCCAGGGAGGTGACAGCTGCGGCTTTAGGCAGGGTAGACACAGAAGGCCTTGTTGAGGCGGTGATGTCGGGCAGAGAGTTCCAGGCCACCGGGAGAGCAAGTGCAAAGGTCCTGGGGCAGCCTGCGCGCAGCACACTTGCCCTCTTCGTGGGCCCACGTGTTACTGTCTGTCGTCTTTCGCGCTCCTGAAACTGGCACAGTGCACGTAATAGGTGCTCCGTAGACATCTGTCAATACAAATGTCTAATATATGAGGTTTCAAGTCAGCTAGTGCCGGGGACCCGGACGGGGGAACGTAACGAGAAAACGTGATTCTTGTACGCATAGGGGGCATACATCTCCTCAGGCTTCCTGGACTGGGGGTTGATGTTCCAAGCAGGTTCTTACTCCGTTCCAGAACCTCTCTTCCCTCTCAGGGTGCTGCTCTAAACTATAAAATTCTATGGGGCGCCTGGGTGGCTTAGTCGATTAAGCATCCGACTTCAGCTCAGGTCATGATCTATCTCATGGCTCGTGGGTTCGAGCCCCGCATCTGGCTCTGTGCTGACAGCTCAGAGCCTGGAACGAGCTCTGTATTCTGTGTCTCCCTCTCTTCTTTGCCCCTGCCCCGCTCATGCACTCCCTCCCTCTCTCTCTCTGTCTCTCAAAAATAAATAGACATTAAAAGAAATTTTTTAAGTAAACTATAAAATTCTAGGGACCACTGGTGGCCTTTCCAGAGGTTTGACGTGTTGGGGCCAAGGACACTAGGTCACCTGCACATGACTGGTTCTTTCTCCCCCTTGAACTCGGATGACTGAGAAGCTGTGAGCACCTTGGATCAAACACACAGAAGAGTGTTTAATGAGCAGCTACTATGCGTCAGGTGCTGTGAGTCTAGGGAGTTATCTTCCTGGTCGTACAACTTCCCTGCAGCGACAGTGACACATGACCGTGAACTCAGGTTTGTTACCTTCCAGCCGGGAGGTCGGAGGCACGGGCAGGTTGCTTCCTTCGGGCGGCTGTAGTCCTTGCTTTGCCAGCTTCCGAGGTCCTTGGCTCATGGCTCCCTGGCCACATCACCGCAATCTCTTCTGTCCTCAGGTCGGCTCCCATGCACCTGTGCCCCCCTCTTACAAAGACCCTCGTGATTGCGTTGCCCGACCCCCCCCCCCCCCGCCCGGATCATCCAGGGTCATCTGTCTGTTTCAGGGCCATTAGCTTAATCACATCTGCAAAGTTCCTTTTGCCAAGTGACGTGACACATTGACAGGTTCCAGGGATTAGAACACGCCCGTCTTTGGGGGGCCATTATTTGACCTGCCACGCCAGCCGCTGTGGCTGGGCTGAGCTGGCCGTGTACGGCTGTGGGGCATGGGGCGCAACTCTCGACTGGAGAATGGGCAGGCTGGTGGGGACTGCGGCGGCCTGCGGGGATGTACTGGGCGCTGACTCTATGCCAGGCACCCCTGTGGGCGCTTTGCCAGGACTGGCCCCTCAGGCTTCGTGGCCACGCCCCAGGGGGACCCGAGACAGCCCGGCTCAGCCCCAGCAGGTGCACCAGGGGTCTCCCTGGGCCACTTTCTTCCTCTGGAACGTGAGGATGATGACAGGACCTTTCTCACGGGGCTGTTGCTGTGAAAGCGACCTGAGTTAGTAAGCTCTGCCTTTAGAATGGGGAATGGGGGCCCTCGGGGGTGCTCTCACCGGCCCGGCCGGGAAGCGTCCCGGAAGGGGCTGGACTCCCACCCATTCCAGGATGGTCTCGGTGCACTTTGATGTTTTCTCAGGTCGGGGCACAGCTAAGCCCTGGAAAGGCGGCCAAAGCCACAGCCCTGGGGCGGGTGGCTTCCTGCCCCGGCCCCCAGGCCGCCCCGGAATCCCCCTCAGAGTCCCCCCACCCCGCCCCAGGGACTCCTGCCTCTGCTCCTCCACGGCCCTTCCTCCCCACCAGGGCTGGACCCAACTCGGCTGCGGCATCGTCCCTGTGTCCCCTCCCCGTCCACGGGGCACCCGCCGAGGCCTGAGGTCCCGGGTCGAGGGCACCGGGCCTGCACCCCTTCCTTCGGCCTGGGCTGCACCGTCCTTGGCCCCTGTCTCCCTGCCACGTGCCCTTGGCGTTCCTGACCTCTGGGAACGCGGCCACACGAACGGCTCCTTGTGCCTGGAGCGTGCCGAGCACACCGCGGGGACTTGGCGCGTAGTAGGGGCTCAGAATAGATGCTGAACGATTGTACGATTGAGCAAGGGTGACCTTGGGGGGCACTGGGACCCCCGTGGGATCCGGGGTCTTGTCTGCTCCCCGGGACACGGCCATAAGTACCTTGGCGCGCCGGGTCCGCTCGGAGAAGCCCGGTGCCCGAGTCTGCAAAGGGAAAGCAGGAAGTGGCGACCACGCTCCCGCCACCCTCCTCCCTCCAGAGCTCTGTGTGCAGCCCGAGGGGGCGTGTGCCAGGGCGGGCCGGGGCCTGGGAGGGCCGAAGGAGGGCCCGCTGCCCACGTGCTCGTGTCGCGGCTCGCTGGGCAGCTCGAGCACGCGCGCTCTCTCCCCACGGACTTTTCCGGAGTCTGCTCCCGAAACCGAATTGCAGAGCTGAGAGCCTGGCCCTGCTCCTCCTGGCCCTGCGGCTCCGCAACACCCCCCCCCCCCCGTCCCTCCCCCAGGCCGAAGGTTGCTGCTCGAGGCCGCCTGGCCGGGCCGGGGTGGGGAGGGTCAGGGGCTGGGACAGGCAGTTCTCATGGACCAGAAGAGCCCCAGGTGGAAAGTGCTGCTCCCGGGTGAGTCCCCCGGGGTCGGCCCCGTGCATGAGCAGGGCCCAGGGGACTGATGTAATGTCCCCAGGGGCCAGAGCGATGACCCCAGTCAGGGCCCAGGGGCCCAAGGGCAAGCGCTGGAATCCTGAGGGGGTGTAGCAGGGCACCGAGGCGTGGCAGCAGGTACCCTAGCCGCCCGGGGCCTCCCCCTGTGTGTGCTCGATGCCCCTGCCCCGGGCACCCCCTCTTCCCCATGCCAGCTCTGGGCACCTGAGAGGAAGCACAGAGGAAGGTCCCCGAACCCTCCCCTCCCTTCCTTCAGAGGAGGGAGCACCCCGATGCCCGGGACGGGGCCAGGTCTAGAACCTAGGCCACCTCCTGCTTCCGGAAGGAAGTGGGAAGAAAAGGGGGAGGGGTCGGGATGCGAGCCAGGCGGATCCAGAAGGCCGAGGGCACATGCGTGGTTGGGGCTCAGTCTCCAGGAGATCCCGGGAGGGACAGGCGTGCATGGCACAGGTGATGCCAAAGCCCTGGAGCTCCCGTTCCCGTACCCGGTGGGGTGTGAGGGCTTCTCGTCACCTCCCCTCCCCTCTCATCACGGCCAGCCTTGGGGGCAGCACGGACGTCTTGCGGGACCCCCAGCTGGCAGGTGGGAGGAGGCACAGACTCCGGGCCTGACCCCGCGCGCCCTGGCCTGGATTCGGTCTGATCCAGGAGGAACGCACGGACGGGCACACTCCCCTGCTCGTCTGTAGATCGGCCGGCCGGCTGTGCGGTAGTGATCTCCCCGACCCTGATGGTATTCAAGCAGAGCCCCCCCAAACCGGTTGGAGAGTCGAGGAAGGGCAGCGATCAGATGGGACGCTCTCAGATTCCAGGTCCCTTCTCCTCCGTGCACCTTGTCTGCGCGACGGGAAGGGCCATAGCAGGTGGCGTTTAGCGAGCACCTACTGTATGCCAAGGCTGTCTGCCCACGTGGCAGGCGCCAGTTCACAGAAGCCTCACAGCGCACGGTGAGGTAGGCGCTGTTCTCCCTCCCTCCCGGCACAGCTCAGCCCCGCCTCTTCCAGGAAGCCTTCCACGACTGCTCCGTCCCCGGACCCTGCCTTTTTCTGTCGTGGGAAGGGACCTTACTTGGCTTCTGCTGGGTCTAAACCGGGGCACTGTGAGAGCAGAGGCGGTGGTGTTACTTCTTGCGTGGGATGTAAGGGGGGAAACCAGGGCTGTCCCGGGCAAACCAGGACATATGGCTGCTCAGCTTGTAACATAATCACTGGCTGTTTGGGTGTCGCTTTTTCTGGTTCTTTCTCGCTGTTATTTCAAACAAAAGACAGAAACGGGAAGGGGAAGGAGGGAGAGGAACGAGCGAAAGGCACAGGCCCTTGGGTCTGCTCCTCTCTGAAGGAGTCTCAGTTTCCTCATCTGCAAAGCGGGGGTGCTGGCCGCAGCTGCTGAGAGGGTCGCGGGGAGGAGCGAGTGAGGCAAAGCGCGTAGCCAACGTTCGGTGACAGTGTCGTCGTCGCTGGCAAGTGTCCCGTCTCTACCTGCGTCCCTCCGGCACCGACCCGGTGCCGGGGAGGGTCTGTCGTGTGTTTCTTGCCGGCCGCCTAGAAGAGGCTCTGCAAACACAGGTGCTCAGCAAACCTTTCTAGGACGGGTGGGTGGATAGTTGAGGATGAGCAGGTGGCGGGACGTGTGACTGATGGAGAACGGCTGGGTCTCCTCTCCTCCCCCGCCGCCTGGGGTGGTGTGACCGTGGTCCTGCCCCCGTGGTCACCCACCGCCAAGCAGGGCCAGGCTCCTCCACGCCTCCTCCTTTAGGCCCTGGCCGCCCACAGGCCTCCCTCCCCGCCTCCAGGCACCATCAGGATGGGCCAGTCGAGTGGGTTTCCAGGCCTCGTCACCCCAGTCGTGTGCGACCGTGTGTGTGTATGATTCGGAGTTTGTGGGCGTGTGCGTGCCCGGCAGGCCCAGCGGGCGCGGTGGCCCCTGTGGCTTCTGGCCGAGGGAACGAGTGAGACGGCGGCTGTGGCGACCAGCCAGGCCTGCCGTCCCGGAGGGTGTGAGGACGAGGTCACGACACACGTCTGACCTGCTGGCTTGGGGGCGGGCTGTGCAGGAGAAGGCCCAGGAGGCCAGCTTCTGGGACCCCAGTCCCCTCCCGCCGGGCGGCCCTCTGCCACCAAGCCGGAGGCCAGGACAGACTCACAGAGTCCCTCCACCCCTTCGCCTCGGTGACGGTGGCACCACGGTTTCCCTTACGGGGGCCGAGAGACCGTCCCAGGCACCCCTCGCTCCCCAGACGTGGTATGAAAAGTGGAGCTCCGGACCCAGCCGGCCCGGGTTCGAATCCCGGCACTGCCACTTAGAGCTGTGTGCCCTGAACGAGCGGCCTGCCCTCTCTGGGCCACTGCCTGGTGTAAAGCCCACGGGTGGGGGCTGCAAGGGGGGGAGGGTCAGGGTGTGAGGCCCTCGGGACCACCCAGCTCGGCCACGTGGACGGTCAGCACCCTGATTGTCACTGTCCCCTCGTCTTTGCCGTTGTCTGGAAGCATCTGAGCCGTGTCACCTCCCGCTCCACCCACAGCCCACCTCCTCCAGGTGGGGAGAAGCGCAGGAATCTCAACACCCCGACTGGGCCAGGGAGGACCCCCTGGGACCCTCACTGGGCCTGGGGTGGGGGACAGCCCACAAGGTGAGACCCAGCTCCCTTCTCTGGAACGGAGTAAGTGCTCAGAAACGGCTGGAAGACATCCTGGGGGCAGCCCCTGGCCTCTGGTCCTCTCTCCCCCTCACCCAGTGAGGTACAGGAAGCATTTATTAAGCACCAGCTGCACAGGGAAGGAGCATTTATTAAGCACCAGCTGCATGCCAGCTTTCAAGCGATTTGCCCTGTTTGCAGATCAGGAAATAGTCTCAGTGATCTGGGAGGTTGGCCCCGGGCAGATACAGGGCCCAGGACCAGCCCAGCAATTCTGGAGCAGGAATGTCCACCAGGAGCCAACCTCCACACTCGGGGGCGGCCTCTCTCCCACCTCCTTGGGCCCGAGCAACCGCCCCCTGAGCCCTCGGGGACCCCAAGCGCTGCTCCAGCCCCTCCCCAGCGTCAGAGCCAGCAAACCCTCTGCAGCTTTTCTCCCTGCACACCCCCCACCCCCCAAGCATGGCCTCAGGAACCAGACCACACGGGCAGAGGTGCGCGCCCTGCCCGAGGCTCAGTTCCCCGGGATCTGCGTCTTCCCAGGGCCCGGGAAGGCCACCTGGGGCATGGTTCCCGGTGCGGAGTGAACACTGGTAACCTCAGGCCATCTGGAGCCTGCTGCCGTGGCCCTGCCCTGCGGCCGCCACCCCAGGGGCTGGTCTGGGATGAGCTCGGTGACTGGGCGGGCTGGGCTGGCCGCCTCGAGCCTCCCTAATGGCAGGTTTGGGCACAGACAGAGCCTGTGGCCTGGTGGCGTGGGACGGCGCTTCGCTCCCCCCACTGCCCCCCTCCCCGCCCGCCCGCCCGCCGTGTGGTCCCGGCGGGGACACGTGAGCACAGCCTGGCTCTGTTCGCAGAGCTGTGGGAGGCGGGCTGTCACCGCGGGAGCCAGGAGCTGGAGGTGAGCCCAGAAGTGGAGGACGGCAGCGGATGTCTGCGCCTTCGCCCCTCAGCACCAGGCCCTGCCAAGCCACAGGTGCCCCCCCAGCGCAAGCTGTGAGTGGGAGTCCACTGGGTGCAGGGCTGGGGCTGCGCAGGGGGGGGGCTCCGCGAAGGGGCACGCAGGGCAGCAGAGAGGGGGTCTTCCGGTGGGGCCAGCTGTCCCGCCCTGTCCTGGGGGAGGAGTTCGTATCCAAGGCGACCTGCAGGTTGGTCCGGAAACCTCCCTGCGCGGCCACCATCCCGGGGGCGTGGGTCCCGCCGGGTTTCCGGGCTGCTCCCACCACGGGGCAGGTCGTGCACTGCACAACCGCAGGGGGCCATGTGCCGTGGCCCAGGGCGTCCTTCCCGCCTTCTCCACCAACCACATTTTGATTTTCGGTTCTGAAATCCTGGCCACTTTTGACTGTAAGCCCGGAATGTCGGTGGGATGGCGCGGGTGAACGACTGCGGGTGACGGGCACGCGTTTTGGGCCGCACAGGGCGTGAGGGCTCGGGGCGCTGCAGGAAGCCGTGACCATCCCTCCGAGCACGCCGGGCATCCGATCCTCCTCCGGGATCCGTGTGTCGGGCTCCGTGGGTACCGTGCCTCCCTGCTCCCCGCCCCGTGCCCTCCGTTGCCCTCCAGTCCTCACTCTAGGACTCACCGATGGCCTGCGGGCCGAACAGAGCCTGGGGAGGGAGACGCCAGACGAACCCTCTCCCGGCTGTGTGACCCTGGGCCAACTGCCTAACCTCTCTGTGCTTTCGTTTTCTCACCTGAAAAGTAGAGGAGATCGACTACCTCATGGGGGTGTGGGCAGATGAAGTGAGATAGTGACGGAAGGCCCTTGGAGCAGGGACAGCGGGCAGAGGGGGCCGAGTGCTCTTCACTCCGCGTGTCCTGGGCAGAACTCCCAGCCCCGTTCTCGCCTCTGACCCTTGGAGGTCAGAGGGCGCGCAGGGCGGGGGGCAGCAGCAGGCTTGGCCTGGGGTAGGCCCCGGATTCGTAAACACGTGCAGGGTCGTAGGGGGAGGCCTCCGTCTCTTGCTCCCTGGGAGCTGGGGGGAGAGGCGCCCCACCCCCGCCGTGGTGCAGAGTTTGCTAGAAGGTCTCTGCTGATGTGCATGAAAGCACAGCGGCTGCGGTGGCCGCTCAGTCTTATCTCGGGTCTTCCGCAGACGGCCTGTCCCCAGGAAAGGGGTTTATCGGCCTGGGTGTCTGCATCCCAGCGGGCTCGGGGACACATGTGATCAAGCGGATTTCCCTGGGAACGGCAACCCATCCCCACCCCCCCACCCCCGGTGCCAGCGGTCAAGGCTAGGAGGGCCGGGCCAGGGGCTGGAAAGGGAGGGAAGGGAGGGAAGGCAGGGGAGCGCGTCCACCTGACCCTGACATGGCCCCTTCCCCCATGGTGGGACCTGAGCCGCTCAGGAAGGGCCCGGCTTCCAGACCCCCTTCTCAGAGCCCGTGACGTTCCCTGGCCGGGGGCACTCGGTGCCCGACACGCGGCTGCCCGTCCCCTCAGGCCGTCTTTGGGCTGGCCTCCCAGGAGCAGCCAGTGTGGGAGGGTTGAAGCCAGAGGCCCATTTCCGGGCAATGAGCCGTGGGAAGGCCACCTGGCCTCCCTGACTCCCCCACTAGGGGCCAGGGAGACGCCTGCTCTCTTTGCTGGGACAGCAGCTCTGTGCTTGGAGCGTTTACTGCACAGGAAGGCCCATGCTTTGCACGGATTCACTCTCTGACTTCTCCCCATGACTCCAGGGAGGTATGCACAGTTATTGACCCATCTGAGAGACCACGAGACTGAGGCCTGGGAGAATCGTTGCGCCCCGTGGCCTCGTACACGCCCCGGGTCTCTGGGCAGGCCTAGCAGGCAACTTGGGAATGAAAGTGGCCGCCTGTCCCAGTGGCCAGCCTGGTCCCCAGCTATCCAGATGTGTCAGTGCCGTTCCACTGCCTCCTTCCCTCAGGGAGAGGTTTTACTAATCCGGTGGTGCAAACCGCCAGAGAGAGGACTTCAGAGTTAAAATATCCAGGCTGGGAACCCAGCTCTGGCACGTACTGGCTGGTCAAGCCTGGGCAAGGCACCCGGCCCTCCTGGCCACGCAGGGGGCCGTGCACCCTTTCCTCGCTCCAGAGGACGCCCCCACCTCGTCCCTGCTGTGGCCGCTCCCTGGGAGCCTTGGGCCCCCCTTCCCTCCCCTGAGGTCTGTAGATGAAACCACGCTGTCTGGGGGCTTTCTGTCTACCTCTTCTTCTTTGTTCAGTGTTACTTGTTTTTGAGAGACAGAGAGACAGAGAGTGAGCGGGGAAGGGGCAGAGAGAGAGGGAGACGCAGAACCCGAAGCAGGCTCCGGGCTCTGAGCTGTCAGCACAGAGCCTGACGCGGGGCTCGAACCCACGAACCGCGAGATCATGACCTGAGCCGAGGTGGGACGCCCAACCGACTGGGCCACCCAGGCGCCCCTCCCGTCCACCTCTTCTAAAGTGTCCGTTCTTCCCCGTCACCCGCCTGTCCTGGGCACAAGCCACCACCCTTAGTGCGCTTAGCAGATTTTCCCGCTCACTGTTGGCTGTCCCCACTGGCAGCACAGCTCCAAGAGAGCAAGCATCTGTGTCTGCTTCTGCCCCCAGCACCCAGGGCAGCGCTCAGCGCACAGTAGGCCCTCAAGAAATACTTGCCGAACGAAGGGATGGGTGTACCGGCAACACAGGAAACGGAGAGAAGGTTCCCACCTTCCCTCTTCTCGACTGTCGCCCCCACCTTGCTCCTGAAGAGATCCGCTAGGTGCTCCCAGCACATAGTAGGTGCATCCAGGTATCGGTTTCCTTCCCCTTCCCCCAGGTGAGCCACTGCTCAGTCTCCCAGGCCTCTGGTCCTCGCCAGAGCAGAACCAGCTGCCCATTCCTGCAGGCATTTCCTACCGGCCCCTCCCGGCAGGTGCCGGCTCAGGTTTTGAGGCCTGGAACCCACTCCCTGGTGGGCTGGCAGACCCCTGGCAGGCCATGAGGGAGCCTGGGCATGTGCTCCCTCTACAGCCTGACCCCGGGGCCTGGCCAGAGCCCCATGGCCACGGCCCAGGAGGTGAGGGAAGCAAGTGGCTGTGGGCACTTCTGCTCCCGCTCCCTGGAGACGAGAGCGGGGGGGGGGCGGGGGTCAAGGTCACAAGCAAGATAGAAGTGGGGGCGAGGTGAGGCGAGGGAGGCCCCTCCCCGCCCAGGTGCCCCCACCTCCCAGCTTCTCCCCTCTGCCCGCCCCGCCCCCCATCTCCGTGGCCCTCCATCGTGATCCAGTTAATGTGCCACACGGTAACGATTTGAAATCCTGACATAAACACACTCAACAAATTGGCTCCTGCAGCCGGGAAGCGCCGTCCCCAGGTGGGGAAGACTCCCTCTCCCCGTTCTTTGCATTTTATGGGGGGACCTGTGGGTTTCCGAGTGGGTCTGAGAACCCTCTGGTTTTCTGGTAACATCTTTGCAATGCATAGGAATGCAACCTTTTGGTATCGAGATGAAATTTGCCTGACGTCAAACTAACCGTTTTAAATATTTTTAAAATTATTTATTTTTGAGAGAGAGAGAGAGAGAGAGAGAGAGAGAACAAGGGAGGAACAGAGAGAGAGAGGGAGACACAGAATCCGCAGCGGGCTCCAGGCTCCGAGCCGTTAACGCAGAGCCCGACGCGGGGCTCGAACCCACGAACCGCGAGATCGTGACCTGAGCCGAAGCCGGAGGCTCCACCCACCGAGCCCCCCAGGAGCCCCTACAACTAACCATTTCACAGTACACGGTTCAGTGGCACTTAGTACGCTCAGTGTTGTGCGACCGCCGCGTCTATCCAGTTCGAAACCATTTTCCCCGCCCCGAAAGGAAGCCCCCTTACCCATCAGCTGGCGTTCTCCTCTCCCCTCCCCCAGCCCCGGAGCCGCTAACCCGCTTTCTGCCTCCGCGGGTCTGTGTTTTCCGGACGTTTCGAATGAGCGGCATCTACAAGACGTGATCTTCTGTGACTGGCCTCCTTCGCCAAGCACGTTTTTAAGGCTCATCCACGTGCAGCGGGAACAGTCGTTCACGCCTTTTCCTGACTGACTAATATTCCGGCGTGCGCGTCGATCGCGTGTGACGTGTTCGTTCTGCCGCTAGCGAGCATGTGGGCCGTTTGCACCTCTTGGCTGCTGTGAATAATGCTGGTGCAAATAGACGCGTACAAGTTTGACTTCCAGCACCTGGTTTCAGTGCTGTGGGCGATCCGCCGAGGAGTAGAATCTACTAGTCCGTGCGATTAACTTCATTTGAATTAATAAACGCGTACAGAGCTCTTACCAGGTGCCAATGTAACATTCGCGACGTCCCTAGGAGGCGGGCACCGCCAGCCCCATTTTACAGATGAGGAAGTTGAGGCTTGGCAGTCGGACAGTCAGGACTTGAACAAGGCAGCCGCACCACGGCGGGTCTCACTAATGCGGAACCGGGGCCAGCAGCTTTGGGACGGTGACTCACTTCTCAGGGCCTCAGGGCCCAGCACACAGGCCGGGCCCAGGAGGACTCACTTGTGCCAACCGGCCTTCAGGCGCCTGTTGGGTAAGCCTGGGGCCAGTGTTCCTGTTTGTAGAGAGAAATGTCTGCACAGAGCACGCGGCCGATGGGCCCCTCTTCTTGTCCGGGGCACCCCGCTCGCCTGGGGGCCGGGCCTCGTGCAGGGCTAGCTGGGGGGGGGTGGGGGGGCGCCCTAGGAGGCCTCCCCGAGGCCCAATAATAGACTCCGGCGGCGTGGGCTCCCAGCCGACTCCACTCTCCAGGGCGCCTGCTCTCCACCGGTGCCTCCCCTCTGGGCAGGCGGGCGGGAGGGCAGGTTGTCCACTGCACATCAATCACACGGCCCCGGCCTGGCTGGGCGCCGCCCTCAGAATGTGGTTATCTCCCAGCCACACGCCGCCGCGGGGCCCGGGGAGCACAGGCGGCTCCAATGGCTTATCTCCCCGTCTGGTGCTCCCTCCCCGGTCACTGAGTCCAGCCTTATCTCGGCATCCCGGGCCCTTCCTTTACCCAAGAGCCCTGGCCAGGGCGGGACGGGGGCCCGGCGTGGGCACACAGAGCTCGCTGCCCGAGTGCACGTCCTCTCACCCTCGCGCGGGCGCACGCACACGCACCCTGCCGGGCGTCTCTCTCGGACACACACACACACACACACTCCTGTCTCAGGCTAGCCTGGGTGACTGCGGGTTTCCCCAGAAGCTGCCCACACTTGCTCATTCGTGCTCCGTGGGTGTCCGTCTGCTTGGGGAGGGGAGCAGAAGCCAGGAGGAGACAGCAGCAGGGGCTCGAGGGTGGGGCTGGGACACGAAGGGTCTGCCACAGGGGCGCCTGGGTGGCTCAGTCCGTTAGACGTCTGACTTCAGTGCAGGTCACGATCTCGCAGTTCGTGGGTTCGAGCCCCGCGTCGGGCTCTGTGCCGACATCTCAGAGCCTGGAGCCTGCTTCAGATTCTGTCCCTGTGTCTCTCTGACCGTCCTCTGTTCGCGCTTTGTCTCTCTCTCTCTCTCTCTCTCTCTCTCTCTCTCTCTCTCTCTCTCTCAAACGTTAAAAAGAATTTTTTTTTAATTTTTTAAGAAAAGAAGCGTCTGCCATTAAAGAGATACCCCCCCACCCCCGCCAAGAGCAGAAAGGCATCCCGCTGGAGATGGGAGGGCCCTGTGTGCCTCTTGCCTGCAGAGCCGGGGGGCAGAGGGGACTGTGGGTGTCTAGGCCACAGGACAGTCCTTGGCTCAGAGGCTGTTCTCACCGGTCCGTGGCCGTTCCCGGCCACCCCCAACTTTGGCTCAGATTCCGATTGCTTTTCCCCTCGGAATCCAGTTAATACCGACGATCCCTTTGGATCCGGGAGCCTTCCTTTTCCAAAGCAGCTTCCCAGGGCCGCCCTCCCCAGGACTCACCGCCGATCGAGAGCCGGTCTGTATTGCTTCCCTCCATGGGCAGGGACAGGCTCAGAGCGGTAGGGATGTGCTGGTGAGGACCACCCAGCCCAGGCCCCCTGATCCAGAGACCCCCTCTGAGAGGAGAGGAATATGCCTCACGCTGGCTGAGCCCCGCCCCCCCGCCCCCCCATGCCCCGTGAGGATGTGGTCGTGCGGCAGGCTGGCCTTCATCCGGCAAGGGTCGGGCTCCGCGTGGAGAACCTCTCACTGGCCCTGTAATGTGGCTGAGACGCAGGGGCGCTGGCTTCCCTCCCAGCTCTGCTGTTCACTTGCTGTGTGACCTCAGACCAGTCTCTTGACCTCTCTGAACTCTCGTTCCCACACCTATGAAACGGGATCGCCAAAAGCACCCATCCCGCAGCCTCACCCGAGAGATCGCGTGAGCTCCTGCTGGTTGTTCAGCGATGGGCCTGCACAGAAGAGACACTGAGCAAGGAGTCTCAAATACTAACATGAGAAAAGATTTCGGGTACCTGTCCCTCATCCCCGGAGACCTCCCTTTTTCTTCTCGTTCAAGCTGGGACCTGTGCAGCCAGAGGCTCAGCCCCCAGAAGGGCCGAGAGCTCACAGCCAGGCGTGTGGGTAGAACGTTCTGGATGCCTGGCAGGCTTCATCTTCCGGGACTTGATGAGCTCTGGTTAATGAAGCCCAGGGGCCTCCTGAGGAGACGCAAGGTGGAGGGGTGGGGCCCAGGAGGGACGCACATCAGGCCCTACCCGAGTTTTATTTTTCTGCGTCTGGAGGGATCTTTGGCAGGTGACCAGGTGACCGGGCCAGGGCGGGAGACCCGCCTCCGCTGGGCCAGGTCAGCGAGCTGGGCACCTGCCCCCGCCCTGCCTGGCACAGCCAGATGTCTCCAGAAGCACTCCCTGTTACGCCAAGCCCTGGCGGCCTCTGCCAGATGGGAGACAAGCCCCTTCTCGGCCGGGAGACCCTTTGCCCCAGCAGAGCAGGGCAACTTGGGCAGGTGTTTGGGGCGGGGTCTGCTGGGGGGTGTCCGGGCAGGAGGCCCGTGTCTCACAGCATGGCCCCCACCGTCGGAGTCTGCCGTCGCGACGCCCGGACGGGGACTCCCAGGTGCACGGAGTCAGGGCCCGGTGGGAGACGCTCGCCCCCTGCCCCCACCCCTGGCGATCAGCCCCTTCTTAGGGTCCCTGGGGAGCGAGGCAGGCGGCAAAGCCGAGAGCCACAGCTTAGGTGGAGGTCTGGCGGCCGAGCGGCTGGGGGGGGGGGGGTGTCTGCAGCCTGGCGAGTGGCCACCCCCACCCCAGGGTCGGGCTGGCTGCTGATGGATGGTAATGAGACCCGGGGAGTCTGATGAAGTTCATTTTTCACCTGTGCGTGCTTTTGCCTCCCCGCTCTCTCGAGGCAGCCGGTAATCCATCCCGGAGCCCTTCAGAGGCCTCGGCGGTAATGGGGTCATAGATCACTCCCTCGTGGAGACAGCTGGACAGGGGAGCCGAGCCATTAGGAATGACCGCTGGTGACCCGCGGGCCAGAATGCTCCGGCTCTGGCTGCAGCTCCAGACGGCGGGAGGCTGTCAGGGTCGGCTCGTGCCCCACGAGGGGGGCAGCGGAGGGGAGGACACTCCTCCCCGAGGTGGGGAGCTCCGGGGCCCGGGGTGACGCCTGTCCGGGGTCCCCGGTGTCTGGGTGACAGCTGCCCCTTGGGTCAGGGTCGACAGGTGTCTGCTCGGGGCCCACCCCCATCTCCCACCCTGTTTAAGTTCGGGCGACGGCTGACGGCAGGTGGAACCCCTCAACGTGCCGCCTTGCCCCAGGAGCTCAGCGGTGGGGCAGGTGCCCCAGGTCGCCCGCGTATACAGCCCTCCTGCCCCAGAACCGGAGGGGGCAGCTGATTCTGAAAGGGGCAGAGGGCCCATCCCGCCTGGTTGAAATCCTGCCCCGCTATCTCACTTGCTGTGCAAATGGCAAGTCCCGTCATCCTCTGCGGCCTCAGTGTCCCCATATGTAGCGTGGGACAGTAACCCAGGCGTTGCGATGGTGCAACGAGCCATTGTGGGGCATGTGCTCCCGACAGCACCAGGCACCTGGCACTCTGGATGTGGGGTCCGGTCTTGTCGTTGTCGGTGGCGGCACCATTGGTTCACAGCACAGGCTTGGATCCCGGCTGCGTGACCTTCCAGGAGATCCTTACCCTCTCTGGGCCCCAGCCTCTCGATCTGTAGGATGGTGATGAGGGGATTGAACGGGCTGATTCGTGAAAAGCCTTGCAAGGGAGACTTCACGGAGCTCAGTGCCCCGGAAGGATTAGCTACCCCCCCCCCCCCATGCTACCCTCCTGGGATGCTCTTTCCAGAACCTTCTCCTGGGGTTCTCGTTATCAGACTCCACCCCAGTGGTGTGTTGGGGAAGAAGAGGGGGCCAGAGCGATATTCCTGGAACCCGTACCTCGGCTGGGTCGACTTTGGAAGGGGCCGCGGCTCCCCCTACGGTCACCCCTACCCAGCTGGGTTTCCGGAAACGGGCGCCCAAGGGCTGGAATGATCAGCCCCCGCCCCCCCCCCCACCCCCGTCTTCTTTCCAAGCCCCGCCGGTTGGGCACCCCCTCCCCCCTCACTGCGAGGGCCCAGGTAGGGTGAGCCTGCGGAGATGCCTCTGGCCCCTCCCTCTGGCCCCTGCGGTGGGCAGGCGGTGCCCTTGGCCTCCTCCAGGACCAGTCAGAGCCTGCGCTGGGTGTGCCCGGGTGAGCTGGGCCCACAATGGGCAGTTGTGTGGAACCAGAGCCGCACTGGGGAGGGAGGGAGGGAGGAGGGCCTCCCGGTCAGTGGGCCTAGATGCTGGGAGCCAAACCCTCCTCGAGGCAGCCCTGCAGTGACAGGGCGTGTGTGGGGGGAAACTGAGGCACAGAAGTTTCTGGGGCCCACCAGGGCCACGCAGCATCACACACGAGATCCTCTCGTGCCAGCTCCCGAGTTCTTGCCACTCTGAGTAGGGGGCACTCTGGAACCACCTGGAGACCACAGAGAGTCGGGCGGGGTGACCCCATATCGTGGTCTCGGGCGTGAGCTCCCCCCAGCACCTGAGGGTCCAGCCTCCGGGCCCAGCCTAATTCCTACAGCAGCCGGCTTCCCAGAATCGCCCCTTCAGTGTCCGGCCTCCTCACCCCTGACCTCCTGTGGCCCGGTCTCTCCTGGTCCTGCTGAGGGGCCTTTGCACTTACTTGGAAAGGGCCGGGAACTCCCTTTCCCCCGGAAGTTTGGCGTGACTGGTTCCTTCTGCCTTTCAGGCTTCAGCTTAAATGTCACCTCCTCCGTGAGGTCCTTCTGGGTTGCCTTCCCCACAGAATCACTCACTCTCTTCTCACCTTGATTTGCTTTCTTCCTCCTACTAGGTGCTAATGACCCCACATTTGCTCATTTGTCGATTTCCTCTTTTTTAAAACATCTGCCTCCCTTGGCGAGAACGTAGGGATGGGAGAGCTTGCCCTCCCCTCTGTGCACTGGTGTGCCCCCAGAACGTGGGATAGTACCTGGTAGGTACGTAGTAGGTGCTCAGTAAACACTGGCTGCCCAAACCGGTGAATGGAAGGACGGGTGGACAGAGGAAGAAGGAAGGATGCGGAAGAAAGGAAGGAAGGAAAGGAAGGAAGGAAGGAAGGAAGGAAGGAAGGAAGGAAGGACGCTTTAATGGATGGATGGGCGGGTGGAAGGAAGAAAGGAAGAGAGAGGGAGGCAGACAACATCGAGGCTTCTTCCCTGGACCCGATTCTGCCCATCGATGAGGGACAGCGCGGGGAGGGGGCGTGGGCTGTGACAAGGTGGCGGGAAGGCGGGTGAGACGAGGCGCCTCCAGGCAAGGCCACAGGTGCATCACGAGTCCCAAAAGGTGGAGGAAAGCTGGGTCACATGGAGTCCTCTCTGAACCTCGAGTGGCTCTTGCTGACGGAGAGAGGGGACTGGGCCCAAGGCCTCCCAGCCAGGTGCCGGCGGAGGAGTGGCCGGCCGCCAGGCACCAGCTTGGGCTTGCCGAGCCTCGTGTGAAGCTGTCTGATGCAGCAGAGCCTCGCGGGGACGCTGCCAGGGTCACAGCAGGGCCCGTGGGGGCGGGGGGGGGGGGGTCACGTGGATTTGCATGGGGTTTGCGTGCAGGTGGCCTGAGACCCGGCTGTTCCAAGTCCCTTCGGGTGGCCCTGTCTCTGCTTTTCTTCCTGCCCCCCGCCCCCCGTTTGTTACCCTTCCGGAGACCCTGAGACAGGGAGCAGGAGGCTGCCTCCGGGATCTCCTCTCCTGTGTCAATAAGAAAGATCCCGAGCAGTCACGGAGCCCTTCCTGCCGAAGCCCCCGTTCCCGGGTTAGCACGAAGTCCTCACAAAGTACGTGCCGCCATCCCCATTTTACAGAGGGGCACACGGAGGCTCAGAGAGGGGCGTCACGCGGTGGGGAGGCGCTCTGTGCGGACTGGGGCCCGACAGCTCCCAGGGACCCCGCAGAGCCAGGCCCTTTGCTCTCTTCCACGGGAAGAAACGGGCGCTGAGGAAGCCTGAGGGGGTCGGGGCATTAGTGCCAGCGGCTGTTCCCCGGGAGGGGGCGTGTGCCAAGACGCATCGTGCTCCCCCGCGGACTTCCGTGTCCCCAGAATCCGGGACTGCGGCTGGCAAGCGGTGGGTGCCCAGTAAGTGCCTGTCGTTCCGCGAGTCCACAGACCCGGCCCTGCCCAGGCGGGAGGACACCACTCGGGTGACCGGGGTGGGGTGGGGGGGGTTGCTCAGCAGGGGTTGGAGGTGGCGGGAGAGGGGCGGGGCTGTTTGCCTTCAGGCAGGGACGTCCGGGTCAGGGTCAGACCTGCCTGGGCGGGCGGCTGAGCGGGGCCACGGCCTGGCCAGGGCGGCGAGCCCCCCGTGAGCCCGGATTCCGAGCGCCGGCGCTGGGTCCCGCCGTATAACAAGATGATGGGTTAGGGTCAAGCTGTGGTCCCATAACTTGTTGGGAGACGTTTCAGAACAATAAAGGTGTCCGGCTTTATATCCGCTCGTATTTTATCCCGGCTTTAGCCTCTCCCGCTTCCTTGCCTTGGATTTACTGTGCGTCTATTTTAAACGGGGGGAGCTTGACTCCAGCGCTCCCCGGCGGTGCCCGTCCCCTCCTGCCCGCCTTGGGGAGCCTGGCCCGTCACGCTCCCGCGCTGGCCTCCGCCCGCTGAAATATTTACCTCCGGGCGCCTCTGACAGCCGGAGCTGTCTCCTGAAGCAAAGGTGATTGGCCCGCCGATGTTGCGACGTGGCACTTTGTGTCTGTGCTCGACACGCAGCACGCTCCCCCCCCGCCCCCCCGGCTGGGGCGGGCGCCGCAGGGAGGTGACAGCGGGCCACTCGATCACGGCGCCCCGGGGGTTGACACCGGGAGGGCGCCAGGCTCCCCCTTTCCCTTCCCCGCCCCCGCCTGTCAGCCCAGCACGCTCCCGGAGCGGCCGGGAAGGAACGCGACAGACCCACGACAGACCCACGACGGAAGCGGTCAGGGCAGCGGACACGGTGCGGGATTCTGCCGCGCTGTAGGTTTACGGGCGCGTTTCGCACCTGCCACCCGACGAGACAGGCGTTTTCATCCCTTGTCAGTTGGAGATGCTGAGGCGCGGAGAGAGGGGCAGGCGTGCTGCGTGAGTGTCCTGGGGCTGCCGTGACCAAAGGCCACACGCCCTGCGGGAGGCGGGGGGGCAGTGTTGGAACAGCAGAAACGTGTCCCTTCACAGTCTGGAGGAGGTGTGGGCAGGGCCGCGCTCCTCCCAAAGGCTCCCGGGCAGGATCCCTCCTCTCGCTCCCAGCTTCTGGTGTGGCCGGCCATCCCGGGTGTCCCCTAGCTGGTGGCCGCATCCCTCCAGCCTCCGCCTCTGCCTTCACATGACCGCCTTCCCTCTGTACGCGCCTACAGCCAAAATCCCCCTCTTATATGGACGGCAAGCCTTAGATCAGGGCCTCCCTGGTCCGGTATGACCTCATCTTAATTATACGTGCAAAGACCCTGTTTCCATCTGAGGTCACACAGCCTCCAGGTGGACATGCGTTTGGGGGGGGCACAGTTCACCCCAGTATGCTTGCCCCCAGTCACGGTACCAGATGCTGTTGGGCCCTGCTGACATCTGCTAAGCCCGCCCCAGACCTCACCCTGTAGAGAAGTCCCTAGAACCCGACGCTTCCCGGATCTCTATGCTCCGCGCTGTTAGCTGGCTATGCCCCCACTCCGGGTAGGGGGTGACATCCCCGGGAGCGACTCCTACCCAGGAAGGAGAGGCGTTGGTGGATGAAACCCCTCCTCCGTGTCCTTGCCAGGGTCCCCAGCAGGCCTGCTCTAGGTGGCCCCTCTGTGGCCCTCCTCCCTTCCCCATCTCACCCTTTCACTGCTTCCCATCCTGGAATCTGCTCACAGTCAAACCCCTGGCACCTGAATCCTTGTCTCAGGCTCTGCTTCTGGGGGATTGCAAATTAAGACAATACAAACACTAAACATAACAAAACAGCCCACAGGGGTAACTGAGACTGTTTAACCATCTAATGCCCGCAGCAGGCCCAGGGGGCAGGGTTGCCAGATTTAGAAAGAAAAACAAAACAGGAGCCCCGTTACATTTCAGCTCAAGATAAACAACGACTACGGGTTTTTGTACAAGTATATCCCACGTAACATTTGGGATATACTCGTACTAAAAACTACTCTTTGCCTAGGATAGGGGAGGGGTGACGGAGAGTGACAGCTGACGGGAGTGGGGTTTCTTTCTGGCGTGGCGTGTATATTCTAGCGGACCGTGGTGACAGTTGCCCAGCTCTACGAGTAGGCCAAAAACCATGGAGTTTCTATGTTATTCGGTGTTTGTCTGAAATTTAAATTGCACCGGGTACTCTGTATTTTATCCGGCAACCTTGTTATGTTAGGATCCCCAATTCACAGATGAGAAGACTGAGGCCCAGCCAGATAGCACAGCCAGGAAGCAGCAGAAGGGACTGGACCCCACCCAGGTGATCGATGGGCGTCCTTAACGATTAGGGAACGCTGCCTCTGGGAAGCCGGCAGATCTCCCGGGGACGCGGAGTCTGAGGCCAGCAGGGGAGACAGAGGCCAGGCGGACGGGCCCTCACAAAGATGCCTTTCTGTCCACCCAGAAGTGGGGCCTGTGCCTCTCAAGCGGCCGAATCCCGGCGTGGCTGGGCTTCCCTCTTCTCCTCTCTGTGCCTCCTTGGGCTCGGCCTCCTCCCTTTGACAGGACTGCAGGCTGGTCAGAGGGAGGAGGGTCGGACAGAGTCCAGGCAGATGCCGCGGCTTCAGGCCAGCGGCTGAAACCCTACAGCTGCCTCCCGGAGTGCCCGAACCTGAGGCGTGCCACCCAGAAGGGGAGGCACACGGTCGCCTCAGCTGGGTCTGGGGCCCCCTGGCCGCGTCAGGCCAGACGGGAGGTGGCGGTCTACACCCTCCCCGGGCCGGAGGCCGCACGAGCTGATGTCTGTGACTGATACATCACCCCCTTTGAATCTTGCTGGCCGTGGTGACTGACGTCACACAGCTCGGGCCCGCACGGTTCCTGGCACACAGTAGGTGCTCAGGACCTGCTGCTTCTCTCTGGAGCTGGAGGGCTGCTGGGGCCGCCGGAGGGTGTTCTGTTTACCTCGTTTGCAGAGATGACCCCCCACCTGTTGCTCACGGAGACGGGTCTGGAACCTTCCGGGACAGCCCTTCTTCAGGCTGTGGGTGATTTGCAGTCCCGCAAAGGCCGTGGGAGCCACACCCGTGAGAGAGCAGCCGACTCCAGGGCTCCAGTCCTTTCGGGGGTTCTGGTCCAGCACCGGGCAGCCCCCCAGCCTGGTAGCTGGGCCTGAGTCGGGGGCTTGCAGCATCCCCCCCCCACCTCCCCGCCACCTCTCACCCTCCCCCAGCAGGTGGGCGTCATCGCAGCCAGAGGGCAGCGGGGGGCTTGGCTGCCAGCCCCGGGGTCCCTTCATGCTGGTCCCATCCTGTCTGGGGCCCGATGGAGGGCTTTAGGTCGTGATGCGGGCAGCAGTGGAATCCGCCCCCCGCCCCCCATCCCAGGGACCTTCCCGATGCTTCTGAACTTAATGTACCTGCAGGCAAAGGAATTAATGAAATGCCCCCACCCCTTGCATCAGGCTGGCGGGCCTGTTTGCCGGCTGCCGACTTGGGGGTTTGGGTCGTGGAGTTTTGCTGGCCTCCCCAGGACAATGACCCTTGCACCGCCTGGCACAGGAAGCTGGCCTCCAGGTGGCCCAGGAAGGCCCCTGTCCTGCCTGCTGCCCACAGACTTCCTCGAGGGTGGGAGCCGGCCAGGGGGCAGCGGGAGCGGGACGGAAGGAGGTCAGGGCCTGAGAAATGAAACGTTCGTGAATGTAGGCCCGGCGCTCACAAAGTAGGGCAGAGCCATTAGAGCTCATTAAAGTTTAATACCTGTCGGAGCCCCTGTGGCCCCGGCAGACACTGTTCTAATGTGATAGGTGGAGAGGGGAATTCTCAAACCATCGCGGAGGCGGGGGGCTTGCTTTGCTCCTATGAACGGGAAGAGGACAGTAAGGCTTTGAGCTCCACCAGCCGCTGATGGGGTGGGCTCTTGGGGGGGGGGGGGCGGCGGGTCTGCCCCGGGACTGTCCCCTGGGGCTGCTGCGTTTGTCCCGGACAGGCCTTCCGCTCCTCTCCCTCTGCGGTTCACCTCGGGGCTCCTGGCCCTGCCGGCAGCCGGGCCCCGCTGTGGGCTCCCCCTGCAAGCCCCTGGGGGACTGAGCATCAGCTCAGCTCATCTGTCTTAGCCAGAGTGGAAAACCCCTCATCTCCCCCCAGAGCACGTTTTCCTGCAGCGAAGTAAACCTTCCCCGTCCCGTGTCCCACCGCCTGCAGGAAGCCAGCCTTCCCTGGGCACCGAGAACACCCTCCGTGCCGGCCCCGCCCCCTTCTATCAGCATACCGAGCTCAACCCAGGGCAGGCTGGGGGCATCCTGGAAGTCTTCCTGGAGGAGGTAGCGCTCTAGTCGGGTCTCGAAGGACATGCATGGGAATTAGCTGGGAGTTCGCAGTCGGGGACGGTGAGCACGTGGGGAAGGCAGAGGCGTGGGCACGTCGAGGAAGGGAGGCTGGGGGTTTGGGCCACAGCAGCGGCAGCAAGGGGGGAGATGAGCCGGAAGGAGGGCCTGGGGCGAGTCGGGGCCGGCCCTGCATGCCAGGCTGAGTTTGGACATTGCCCTGACCCCTGGTCTGAGAATCGAATGGATCCAGCTCGGAATAATCTAAGCCTGGGCAGCCAGGACTTGAGAAGAGTGTTGGCTATGGAGCGCGTTACAAAGGAAAGGAAGGAAGAGACTAAGATTATGACGTCCCTCCCGAGCAGCAGGCTCTTCCGTGTGAGAAGGTTGGCACGAGTCTCCCCATCTCACGGGCGGACAGACTGAGGCCAGTGAGCGGGTCCAGTCTGCCCTAGGGCGGAGCAGGAGGAATGCAAAGGAGCGTCTCTGGGCGGGCAGGCCCGGCCGTGCTGGACACAGGCTGGCATGGGCACCAGCCGGAGACACCCTCCCGTGGCCGGTGCCCAGGCCTGCGGCTCCGGCTTCTGGCCGGGCGCCATGCCCAGCCCTCACCGCAGCGGCTCCAAAGCTCCATTCTCACCAGGGCTCCCCAGAAAACCCTTTGCATCTTTCGGCTCACCCTTAATAAATGCTCCCTCCATCTGTCACCTCCGCCCTCCCCTGCCCACACTCTCCAGGGGCCTGCCCAGAACAGCTCCGAAATCATCCACCGCCTGCCTGCTCCCGGCTTCCTCCTGGCCCGCTGCCGCCCTCCCCGCGCCGCCCTCCCCGAGCCTCAGCCCCGTTCCCAGCCTGGCCCGGAGCAGAGCGAGCCCAGAATAGATCTAGAGAGAGGGGAAAGCCACAGCGTGCAGGCCTGCAGAGGGATGCCTTGGGGAGTCCTGCGGGACCTGGGGTCGCCCCAGACTAGACCCAAGACCCCCCCCCGGAGCACGGTCCGCTGAGCTCCGAGGTGCCCTGGGGTTTTTCCTGCTTCTTCTGGAACGTTCTCTCAGGTATTAATAGGGCTGTGGAGAGCGTCCTGTCAGCCCCGGGCAGTCTGCTCCCAGCCTCGGCCCGTCCTGCTCGCTCACAGCTCACGGTCCACAGGGAGGCCCCCCCTCGGGTCCCCTGGGAAGAAGGTGGGGTATAGACAGCCCCGTGCCTTCAGCCCCAGCCCCCCAGCCGCCCCCCCCCCCCGCCCCTGCCCCCGGCGCCCCTGCGGCCGCGGCCAGAGGCCCACTGCCCACCGCCAGGCGCCAGCCAAGGAACCCAGCTGGCCCAGGGCCCTGGCGGTGCTCTCCGCTCCCCGACTTGAGAAGGGGGAGGCTGTGTGCGGTCTGGGGTGGCCGGGCCGTTTCTGACTTGTCCCAAGGGCTCGGGGCCACCGTGTAGGGACTGCCCGCCTGGAACGGGGCTGCGTGGGTGTCAACAGGCCCACGGGGGGCTGGAGCCATAGGAGGCCATGCCTGGAAAGCGGGCTGCCGCCTGTGACCCTGGAGGCAGCGAGCTTCAGATGACAGGGAGAGGGAGGGAGAGAGCCAGGGACCAGGAAGGGACCAGCTGGCTAAAGCGGGGTGCAGGGGGGCGTATGGACCCAGCACCCTGGGGCCCTCCCTGGCTCCCTGTCTGCCTGTGAAGTCCTGTGGCGAGGAAAGGGAGGGGCGAGGCTTGCCTTCCTCACACACGCGGTCAGGGGCTCTCATACCTTCTCTTGCCCCTGACAGAGCAGAGCTTTTCCTCCCTTTCCCAGACGGGGAAGTAGACGGCAGCTCAGAGAGGCAGAGTGTGGGACCCAGAGCCACCCAGCAAGGCTTGCCGGCCCCAGACCCCTGCCTCTGCACACATACACACACACACGCACACACACACACACACACACACACACACACACACACACACTCCTTTGTGTCTGCCCCCTGCTGTGGGTGTGGGGCTGTCCCCTCCCGCCCCACAGCCCACAAGCAGGTGCCTGGTGGCCGTGTCTCCTTGCATCGTCCCCGCCCAGAGCACGTGGTCCCCGTGGCCCGTCTCTTGGAGGGACTAATTCTGGAAACGGAGCCCTCCTCCCAGCTTCTGGAGCTGTCACGTCCGAATTCACGAGGTTCCAAAATCACCTTCTGGGCAGGGAGCCTAGGTTTCTGACTCAGCCCCTGGGCCTCCCCAGAGCTTCTGGCAGCGAGGGCGGCACCACCTGCCGGCCCAGCCGCCATCTGGCCCCACTCAAGGACACCCGTCAGCTTCACATCTGGGGCGTCTTCGCTCCAGCTTCTCTGGGGACCTGCTGGCCTTGTGCTTCAGGATTAAAATGACAAGGGAAGGGAGCCCCTCCGGCAGGTCTGATTTATTTCAGGCGGTCCCCTGGGACCCTCCCCGAAGCCCTCACGGAAGGAGGCGTGAGGCTTCCAAAGGGAGAGCTGCCCCCCACCCCCTGCAATCAGCTTTACAAGATCCCGAGGCCCGGGCTCCATCCATGGACCAATTACTTTAGAAACTCCGGGTCAAAGCTTCTGGGTGATTCCGCGTGCCACCCAGGCGAGAGCCTCGTGTAGATGCACCTCGGCATTCTAGAGTGAGCCGGGTGGCTGCGGTTGAAGCCCCAGGAAGTGGTGTCGCCTGTCTGTGCCTCAGTGTCCTCATCTGCAAAATGGGCGTGGTGGTGGCACTGACTCCCACGGACGGTGGTGAGGGTTCGATGAGTTAATGCACGTGAAAACCCAAAGTGCCCACTGGGTGTGTGGGGTGGGAGTGTTAGTAAAGTCATTCTTCGTCACGGGGCGGGGGGAAGCCGGGCAGAGACGTGAGAACCCACTCCCTCCCAGGTCAGGAGGCGGGGGCTTGGAGGTGGCCGGGCTGGGTTCAATCTGAGCCCCACTGCTGGCTGCCTCTGGGAAAATGGTGGCATCCCCGCCCGCGTCTGCAGAGTGGGCACATACCTGTCGCCCAGGGCTGTGGCGGGAATAGATCGAGGTAACACAGACCTTGGTGTCCCCAGCTGTGAAATGGGAGCGTAGGCTAGGATCCAGAGACCAGTTTCAGACGCCTGCAACTCCGGTGTCGTAGCTGAGAGGGCGAATCGGACCGCTCAGCCTGATGCAGGTTCCCGGGCCAGGGGACAGCGTCCCTCCCTGTCGCTCGGTCCTGCTCGGAGGAGTGCGTGCGCGTGTGTGTTTAGATGTGTGTGGACACGTACGTGACGAGTGTCGTGTGCAATTGTGCGTATGTGGCCGCGTGCCATGTGTGACTCGTGCGCGTGCCGCGTGCACAAATGTGTGTGTGTGCTCCGTGCAAATACGTGTGTGTGCGTCTTTGCACACGCATGTGGATGTTGCGTGTGCCGCGCACTCAGGAGCCCTCCCGAGGGGCGTCAGCCTCCCCTCCCGACCCTCACGCTCACAGGGAGCTGCCTGGTTCGAGGGCCCGGCAGGGTGCCCCCCAGATCCGAGCCCCCCGCCCCTGACCGCCACCCCGATAGGGGCCCGTGGCCTCCGGAAAGCTGTGCTTCCGAGGGGGGGTTCCATCCCCAGGGGCTGCAGGGACCTCAACCACGTCTCACTGCGAAACAGTAAGCATTTGGCAAAGGATAAATAAGAGAAGAACAGGGGCACCTGGGGGGCTCATCCGGTTAAGTTCAGCTTCGGTCAGGTCATGATCTCACAGCTCGTGGGTTCGAGCCCCACGTCGGGCTCTGTGCTGACAGCCGGGAGCCTGCTTCCGATTCTGTGTCTCCCTCTCTCCCTGCCCCTCCCCTGCTCATGCGCTCGCTCTCTCTCTCTCTCTCTCTCTCTCAAAAATAAATAAAACATTAAGAAGAAGAAAACGACTCCCACATCCCCACACCGGCCTCGGGAAGAAGGCATTGCCAGCATGGCTGTGCCCCCTCTGAGTTCCCTCTCCCCCGCTCTGGTCCCCGCAGGCTCCTGGAGAAGCCTTACCGGTTTTCCCAGCTCTCCTGCCTCGCTTTCCTACCAAGCTTTGTTGGCGTGAGTTCACTGAGCACCTGCTAAGTACCAAGCATTGCCCTGGGCATGGGGGATACAGCGGTCAGTGAAGCAGATCACGGCCCTGCTTTGGGGGTGCATGAGCGCAGGTACTCTAGAGAGTTCGGGCGAGAACAAGCAAGGCACATGTGCGAGGCTTCTAGAACGACCCCTGCAGCTAGGAAACGCTGTTCCCTCCCACCTCCCATTTTGCCGGTGGCCGAGAGGTCACTGCCGGCCAGGGGCAGACCCTGGACCCACGGGCGCACCTCGCAGCCGGGCTCCGGAGAGCTTGCCCTGGGAGCAGCGCCCGTGGCCCTGGGACCCGTCAGGTCAGCCCGCCGCAGGCAGCGGCCCCGAGTGAACCCAGGCAGCCTGGGCGTCCTGGCCACCCTGAGCCACCGACAGTTAACAGTGGCATAACCAAGCCAGCACCTTGAATAATTAATGCCAATTCCTCAAAAGTCAAGAAAAAATATGGAACTGGCCACCGAAGATTGCGCCAGCCCTCCCCCCCCCGCTGAGACTTTGAGATCATCAATGGCAACGGGAAGGCCCAGAGTGCGCGTGTGTGTGTGTGTGTGTGTGTGTGTATGTGTGTGTGTGTGGCCGTGGAGTGGGGGGGGGCTTGGAAGGAGACTCTGGCCAACCCGGCCCAAACCACGCAAATGCCTGTTTGCAGGAGGAGGCGGCTGGGCCTGAGGCCTGCTTTGCACACCCACGTGAGCAGGAGTGCAAATCCAGAGACCCTGCACTCCTGTGGCCCCAGGGACCCCTCCCTGCCCAAGACCTGCGCGCGGGTTCCAAACCGCGGGCGTGGGAGTGCGGGGCAGGCGGTGCCCGGGGACGGGAGCTGGCTCTCTGACCCCCGCCAGGTGGGCGCGGTGGCAGGGAGGGGGCCGTGGGGACCCCGCCCGGGCAGGAGAGGGAGGGAGCGAGCGTGATGTCATGCATTATTCAGCAGCTCCTGATTTCACATTATTCTCCCTGATACTTTTACAACCTGTCAGTAAATAAAAAGATTCTACATTATTTATAGAAACGGAGCAGAATTGGCCACGAGGATTTAGTATTGCTATTATTAGAGAGTCCTTGGGACCACGGGGACGGGGTGGGGCGGGGGGGGGTGGTCAGAGACACTGCTGGCCCAGCCAGAGGGGAGCTCAGTTTGACTTGCCGACCTCAAAGGTACGTGGCTACCTTCTTTGGGGGCGCCCCCCCCCAAACTCAGGCACCGGCTAAACCAGCTGGCCCGGAGGCAGGTGGCTGTCTACCTGGCTGGCAGGTGGGTCCCCCCCCCCCCCCCCCCCGCCACCGGCGAAGACTGACACCTGTCCTGGCAGCTCGGCCCCTCCCGGGGGCAGGCGGACGTGGCTGTGGCCACAAGAGGGGGACCACCGGGGAGAGAGAAAGGGTGCTGGGTGCCCAGGGGCTGTGTGCTGAGTGAGGCATCGCAGAACGTGTAGGAGGCTCTCCTCCCCGAGTGTTTATGGAGCACCTTCTGTATACACAAGGCTTCGCTCACAGCGTGTGCCCCCCAGGCGTGTGTTGCGTTGACAGTCCCTTTGTCCTCCCGCTGTCAGGCCGCGGGTCCAGTGGGGGTTTTGGAAACGGCAACGGCAGACCGTTCAGAGGACGGACGACCTCTGGTGCCCCACTCTCCACGTTCACGGACGCTGGATCCTGCCCCGGGCGCTTGCCCTGCTGAGGCCTGGGCTCCTGTACGAGGCACATGCTGCTGGGCAGACTGGCCACCAGCCTGCTGTGAGAGCAGCGTTTCTCGGTCTGGGTTCCAGCAGCTCGCTCCCCGAATCTTTAACCATTTCGCTCTCTGTTCTTTTTTTTTTTATAGATTTTTTTGTTTTAAACGTTTTATTTATTTTTGAGACAGAGAGAGACAGAGCATGAACGGGGGAGGGGCAGAGAGAGGGAGACACAGAATCCGAAACAGGCTCCAGGCTCTGAGCGGTCAGCCCAGAGCCCGACGCGGGGCTCGAACTCATGGACCGCGAGATCGTGACCTGAGCCGAAGTCGGACGCTTAACCGACTGAGCCACCCAGGCGCCCCTCCGCTCTCTGTTCTTATAAGGCAGTCTAAATGCAATTAATGCGAGCGGATGCTGGCCGCGGACGGCCGCCCTCTACGTGAGCATTTCTGGGGCGCTCGGGGCCTGCGTCCGCGCCCGGTCACTTCCCCACGGGGCTCGCCTCGGGATGACCGTGAGTCCTGAGTGCCGCACGCTGGGTTTCTCAGAACCGGAGCCTGGGCGGAGGGGGCAGCCATCTCCCCACCCCAGTCCTCCGGTCCCCAACCTGACAACCCCGGGCCCAGAGAGGGCAAGAACCGTATGCCGTTCCCCCGTGAGCCCAGCGTTGAGCACACAGTGGGTGCCCTACGGTGTCTGGTGTGGAGTGGGGCAAGAAAGGTCCCCGTCCTGGCGGGGGTGGGGGGCGAGCCTGTGGGTCCCCAGATGGGAAGCAGCCTGCTGTCGGGACCACAGCATTTCCCCAACTGAGCCCAGAGATGCTGCGGAACCCAGGGGCGCAGGGACCTTGGAGGGTAGAGACGACTGTGGAGAATGCAGGTGAGAAGGAGCGGGCTCTGAGCGGAGGCTGGCTGGAGACCGGAGCGCGGGCTGCGGGGCCCAGGGCTTTCCGAAGAACGTCTGGCTGGGTGCGGTCTGCCGCTGCCAAAACTTAGCGGCTCCGAGCCACAGGTGCCATCTTCTAGTCTCCGTAGGTCAGGAATCTGGGTGCAGCCCGGCGGGATTTCCTGTGCCAAGAACCCCCCCCCCTCCCCCCCCCCCTCCCCCACTGAGCTGTGATCCAGGATCGGCCGGGACTGCGGGCTTATCTCTAGGACCCGTTCCCAGCTTCACTGGCAGGACTCGGTTTCTCGGGGGCTGTTGGACCGAGGGCCTCAGTCCCTTGCTGGATGTTGGCTCGCGGCCTCCCTTGGCTCCTTGCCACGTGGCCCTCTCCCACGTGGCAGCCCCCAGCGTGGCAGCCTGCCTCATCGAAGCGAGAAGCCGGGAAGGCCAGAGAGCAGGCGTCGGCGGGAGGGGAGCTGCGGTCTCCGTAAACTCATCCGGGCGGGGACGTCCAATGTCGCTTTGCGCTCTGCTCCTTAGAGGTCAGTCCCTAGGCCCAGCCCCTCGCTGAAGGGGCCCGAACCCAGGACGGAGGGGGCTGGCCAAGCGGTCCCAGCGATGAGCATTCCGAGAACAGAGGGTCGCCGAGCCGGGTGACCTTGGGGTGTTGACGTGTGTGCCTTGCTTGGTGTTTACGGGGTCACCACCCCGGGGATCGTCGGGGATTCGGGGGACGGGTCTGGTAAGGCACGGGGAGCACGACGTGAGGTCGAGGGGCTCGCCCTTGGCCTCTGCAGGCAGGGGTGTCCAGGAGCTGCCGCCCCACTGGCCCCCCTGGCCCTCTGGGTGTCGGGGTGGGCTCCCCCATTTGTGGGCCCAGGTGCCTTCTCACAGGCCTGCCACCCAGGCCACGGCTTCAAGCCCCCGTTGTCCCATCACATGTCACTCGGGAGCCCCCGATTCGCGGATGAAGTGATTAGGGACGTAAGGGGAGTGACTACAGGATATGAAGCTGCAAGCTTTAGACCCCGCGTCCTGGGGCGACCGTCACAAACTCAGTGGCAGAAAACAACAGACATTTACTCGGTCGCGGTTCAGGAGGCCAGGAGGCCAGATTCAGTCCGCGGGTGAAACCAAGGAGGGTTTCCCGGTGGCGGGGGTGCTCTGGGGCATCGGTCCCTGGCCTCTCTCGGCCACTACATCCCGGCCTCTGAAGCCAGCCTCGTCCAGCCTCTGCTCTGTCCTCATGTGGCCCTCTGTGGCCACCAAAGCTCCCTCTGCCTCCCTCTTAAAAGGATGCATGTGACTGCATTTTGGATGATCCGGGCTAATCCCCCTCATTCAGAGCCTTAATTTCACCACACCTGCAGACTCCTTTTTTTTTTTTTTTTTGCTCTACATGGTAGCGTATTTACCCTGGCCCTAGGTTCCAGGGCCTAGGACACGGACATCTTTGGGAGGAAGCCAGCCCTTCCTTCCATTTGTTCAGGTGCGGTTGCAAAGCTGAACCTTTGACCTACGTGTACGAAGTCAGGTTTCTGCTCACGGCAGCCCTGGCTTCTGGAAGGTTCCGCGCGGCTGGGACCCGCAGGGGACACCCTTCCGAGCCCCAGCTGCTCTGTTTGCCTCATGGCTGGCCCGGGGGGGTCAGATGCTTGTTCCTGTTTGACGGCCCTTGTGTTTCCACACATCCTGCCAAGCAGCTGTGACACTTAGTGGCTGTCATGCTCCAGTGGGTGGCCGGGTCCCTGGCCCCCAGCCCCGGGAGGGCAGAGCCAGGCGTGGGGTCTGCACGCCAGCGAACAGCACGGGGAGGCTGGCTGTTCCCCCCGCCCCTTCAGGCAGGAGCCCTGTTTTCTGAGCTCCCCGTGGGGGGCACTATGGGACGCCTGTGTCCTGAAGGAGAACCCGCGGTAGCTGGGGTGTCCGTCGGGGGCCGGGGTTGGGGGATGAGCAGCTTCAAGGACTTCTACCCGGGAGGGGCGGCCCTGGGCACTAGAACGGGACGTTGCTAAAGACACAGAAGATCGATATCCCCACCTCCGCAGCTGTCATCCCCGAGGACAGCAGGCCACTGCTGCAGTTGAGTTTGGAAAGGCCGCCTTTAACCGTGAGTGTCAGTGACACCCGATACCAGGGGCTGTGGTCCCGGGGTCCCTGTGGCCTCCAGACTGCCTTGTCCACACACTCGCTGTCAGTTTTTCTTTTTTAACATGTAATTATTTTTGAGAGAGAGAGACACACACAGAGTGCAAGTGGGAAGGGGCAGGGAGAGGGAGACACCGAATCGGAAGCAGGCTCCAGGCTCCGAGCCGTCAGCACAGAGCCCGACGCGGGGCTCGAACCCACGCACCGTGAGATCACGACCTGAGCCGAAGTCGGACACGTAACCGACTGAGCCACCCTGGGCGCCCCCACACAGTCGCTTTTATTTATTTAGTTAGTTAGTTAGTTATGTTTAATGTTTATTTATTTTTGAGACAGAGAGAGACAGAGCATGAACGGGGGAGGGGCAGAGAGAGAGGGAGACACAGAATCCTTAGCGGGCTCCAGGCTCCGAGCCGTCAGCACAGAGCCCGACGCGGGGCTCGAACCCACAGACCGCGAGATCACGACCCGAGCCGAAGTCGGACGCTTGACCGACGGAGCCCCCCAGGCGCCCCACACGGTCGCTGGTATCTGTATGTTACATGCACGTATGTACCGCTGTCCCAACAGCCTGGGGCCCTTAGAAAACTGACCCCAGAGGAGGAATTCAGAAAGGATTCAGACATTCGTTCAAAGAACCGTCCCTCCCAGAACTCCACGCTCCCTGGCCTCGCCTTCGATACCCGTGCTCCGCCGCTGAGACGTCGGGCCAGACGACGGGGGCCGTCCAGTGTTTCTCACACGTTTAGGTCTGCAACCCCCCAGTGCGACGTTTAGGTTTTATATCGCGACCCGGGCCCCGCGTGCACAAATGCGTCCTTGACACAATGGGTAACGGACGCTGGGGTTTTCCGCGGAAAAACGTCTTAGCCCATTGGCACGGGCCGGCTTCGCGGCCTCTCCACGGGTCTCCACTTGGCAATCTGGCAACAGAGATGCGTGCGGGCTGGTGCCACGGGGCTTCGAGGAAGGGAGGAGGTGTTGTGAGTGAGATACGAACAGGTGTGAGTAGACCTAGGCTTGGGAGTCTCGTCTCCCCCACCGTCCGGAATCCCGAGAGGGGAAGTGGGTCCTCCTCGGGCGCACACGACGTCAGGCGCTTGGAAACACAGTAGCGATGAGTGAGCGAACGAAGGAACCGACGAACCCACGGTGGGGCCAGCAGGTGCCGAAGGCGCCCTGGAGGTGAGCCGGCACAGGCAGGGGCGGCGACCCCTGTGCCTGGGTGTCCAGCCCCGCCTCCCCGGCCCTGCTCCCGCCCCCACCCCGGGGCTGAGGCGCACGGCCAGCCCCCACCCCACCCCCCGCCAGCCACAGCCCCAGTCCCCAGCAAACCCTCCCCCGGCAGGTGGCCTCCGTCGACCCCCGTGAGTGGGATCTGCGGTTTGAGAGAAGAGTCACTCCCTCTGCCGTCGGCGGACCCGCAGCAGAGCCGGGGAGAGTCGGAGGCAAGGCCCCCGTTGGCCCCTGTCCTGAAGGTGCTTTGCTGCCAGCCTGGCAGTGACGGTTTTATTGGCAGGCGGGCCTGCTAGAAGGATTGTAGGGCTATTTACAGCGTTGAGGCCATGGCTTTGCGAGGAGACAGTTAACATAAATTCACATGATGGATCCGTTATCACTTCATTGAACTTGTGGCGGACCCATCGAAGGCCAAGCAATAACACGCTGTTTCCTGGGTTTGCACAGCCCTGGGATGCATTAAATACACTTTATTTATGGCTCACCACCGCTGCACTGGGGGCAGGAGAATGCAGCTTTTGCAACTACCGTCTAATTTTATGATGAGCATTAAAGCCGGGCCTATAATTTGCACCTTTTTATTCATTAGACAGTGGTGCAGCCATAAGTCAGAAAGGCCCAGGGGTTTAGATGCAGATCCAGAAGATAAACTATTGACAAGCCAGATGTATTTTTACATTAGAGCGCCTTTACAATAGTTTATGTGGAGAGTGGAATATAAATTGCGTTATTAAATATGAACCGCTCTTGCAACCAGTGCTTGTGAGAGCAGAAGGAGGGAGGGGGCTCGGAGCCCGGCGCCGGGAGGGGCCGCCTAATTTCTCAAGGTTGAACGTGTGATTCTGCTCCGTGGGGTGTTTTTCTTTTCCCCCCTTCGGACCCCACGTGGGAGCAAACGGCGTGATGCCGTGGGGGCGGCGGTGCCGGGCTGACCCGCTTCTGAGCAGGTGGAAGTCGGGGTTCTGCTTTCCGCCCGGCTCCTTCCGGGGAGGGGGGCTCAGCTGCCGGGCCAGGAGGGCCTGTGCCCTCGGGAGGGACCGCGGGCGGACGGCGGGGATGGGTGCCGCCTTGCTGACCGGACGCACGGTGCTCCTCTGATCCTTACCGGACGTTCCAGAAGCCGGTGGCGTTCCCTGCTAGGAGTCTGGCGGGAATTTGAGGGCTCCCGGCGCTGCGCTTTGGCAAGTCCCTGGGTTCCTGGGCCTGGACCGGCTCGGCGGCCCCAGAACTCGCCTGTCGCCTAGGGCTCCTCAACCCTGCTGCTGTTGACTGGTCGTCCTCCCAGGGAGCCGTCCTGTGACCTGTGGGATGTCAAGCGGGGCCCCCCACTCGGAGCCACTAGCCCCCACGCCCCCAGCAGCCGCGTCCCTGTCCCCCACCGTCTCCTGGGAGCGAAGCAGCCCAGCCACCGATAAATCCCGTCGGGTGGCTCAACTTAGTGTCACCAGACCCAGGTTCACGCTGCCTCTCAGCCACCGTCACCGCTGTGACTTTCGCTTTCTTGGCCTTTGTGTCCTCACCTACAAAAGCACGGGGTCAGAGTACATACGGGGTTTCTGGCTTCCCGGGCGCTAAGTTCCGCTCGTTCTAGAAGGACTGGCACAGGTGTGTGGGGACGGCTGCAGGACTCCCACCTTGACTGCTGGCCCCAGCGTCTCTGTGAGTGGGTTCGCCAGCTCTGTTCCCCCTGGGGAGGCCTTGGCCACATGTGGTCACACGCTCAGGTGGCATCCCTAGGAGGCCGATCCCGAGTCCAGCGGGGCTGGGTAGGGCTCAAGGCCCCGATATTCATAAGGTTCCACGGGGCTTGATTGGGGTTCTCGAAATCTAGCGTCATCAGCACCCCCTGAAAGGTGGGTTGAAATAGGTATTGCCGGGCCCCAGCCTGGCCTTTCTGACTCCTTGGTTGGGGGGCGGCCACAGAGAGAATCCCTGGACCAGAGGAAGCCACGATGGGGGCAGGGCTGCTAGAAATGGGCCGAGCAGGAATCTGTTGGCTGCACGAAGCGGGTTAACCGCCTGGGTGTGGTCTCCACGAGTGGAAGCTGCGAGACTCGGGACCCCAGGGCTGTGCCAGGCTGCCCCTGACCCCCGGCTCCTTCAGAGGCAGACCACACGGCTTGCTCACCGCCTTTCCCTGCACACTGGTCCCCTCAACTCCTCTCCCTTGCCCGTGGTGGACTGCCGGTCTCCCTTCTGGCCGCCCGTCCAGATCGGCACTTAACACAAGCCCCGCCTCCTCCAGGAAGCCCATCGTGACTGCTGGAAACTGCCAGCACAGACAGGCCACCGTGTCTGGGGGCGGGGGTGGTGTTGGGGACAGTTTCCCCTGAGAGGACGGGTGCAGAGCTGAAGGGACGGACAGCCTCCGCGTCGTCCCTTCCAGGCGCTGCCCCAAGATCTGCTGGGGCGGTGGGGAGAAGAGACTGGGGTGGGCCAGGACAGCAGCGGGGGACCGGAGCAAGAGCCGGCGGTTTGCAGGGCCAGGGTAGTCGCTTGGGAGGGAGTGGCCGGAATCCGGCTACCTTTGGACCGGCGCGTTGTTGGGACTTGGGGGCAGGTCAGAGGGGGACACGAGAGGAAGAGGGGAGCAGAGGTCCTGCAGGTTTTGACTTGAGGCGCTGGAGGGACCGTGTTGCCAGAAGGAGCGCTCTGGGGAGAAGGAGAGGAGCCCCTTTCTGGCCACGCTAAGAGATTCTGCTAGACGCTCAAGTAGAGACCCAGTTGGCAGTCGCGTTAGAGTCTGGCGCTCCGAACGTGGGTGTTCTCCCCACACAGATGGCGCCTGAAGCTGGGAGGCCGGGCGGGGGGGACACCTGGCAGTGAGCGGCGGAGGGGGAGCACGGAGCCCCGGGGAGCGCTGGCCCGGTCACTGCAGCGAGGGCGCCCTGCCCTGGGGACAGCCCTCCCCGTGGAGGGCGCGTGGACGTCAGCAGTCGCTCCAGACTTTAGCAAGGGACCGTCTCTCCCTCGCCTGTGCGCCACGCTCCTCGGCCTCGAGGGCCTGCTGCGGTCGCCCCAGGGGACTCTGAAACCCCTCTGGTGCCCGGGCCCTGCCCCAGAAGTCCCGACAGACGGGGTCTGCGTGGGGGTCACGCAGGGGGAGTTTTGAGAAGCCCCGAGGGACTGGGGTGTGCAGCCAGGGCTGAGAACCCCCGCTCCGGGAGCACCCGAGTCGTGGGGCGCTGGCGGGGATGGTCGTGGCTGGGAAGGCGCCTGTGAGACCCGGCTGGGACTCTTTGGTCCCTCCTTCTGCTGGTAGTTGTCATTGTCACGGGTCTGGGAAGTGCCCGGCGACGTTCCTCGACTGGAGCCTCAGAAGTCTCTTTGATTTTTGTTTTTAAAATTTTTTTTTTAACGTTTATTTATTTTTGAGACAGAGAGATAGAGCATGAACGGGGGAGGGTCAGAGAGAGGGAGACACAGAATCCGAACCAGGCTCCGGGCTCCAAGCCGTCAGCACAGAGCCCGACGCGGGGCTCGAACTCACAGACCATGAGATCATGACCTGAGCCGAAGTCGGCCGCTTAACCGACTGAGCCACCCAGGCACCCCATGATTTTTGTTTTTTAAATGTTTATTCATTTTTGAGAGAGAGAGCCAGAGTATGAGCGGGGGAGGGACAGAGAGACAGAGGGAGACACAGAATCCGAACCAGGCTCCGGGCTCCGAGCGGTCAGCACAGAGCCCGACGCGGGGCTCGAACTCACGGACCGCGAGATCATGACCTGAGCCGAAGTCGGACGCTCACCCGACTGAGCCCCCCAGGCGCCCCTCAGAACTCTCTGTGGAAATAGCATCTTTGCAGACGCAGTTAATTTAGATGAGGTTATGCTGGATAAGGGGGGTGGGGCTTAAATCCGACACTGGGGTCCCTCTAAGAAGGCCCCGTGCAGTGGCCAAGGGTGCGGGCAGCCCCCGAGAGTGGAAGAAGCAGGGAGGATCCTCCTAGAGCCTTAAGAGGGCGTGGCCCTGCCCATGCTTTGATCTGGGACTCGGGGCTCCCAGACTTCGGGGAGAATGCCTCTGGGACGGCCACCGGACTCTCACACGGGGCCAGGCAGGGTCTGATCCTCACCGTTTTATCCTCCCGCTCCGTTTACCTCAGAGGAAACCAGGGAGCGCGCACGGCACGGCCGTGAGTGCCAGGCTGTCCCGAGACTGTGACCGTGCACCTGTGCTCTCTGGCCCCACCCAGTCCTGCTGGCTGTGTCTGGCCGCTGGGACGCCCGTGATGGGGCGCCCGTGGCCCTGCCGAGTCTGGGGATTAACGATGCTCCCAGAGGCTGAGGGCGGGTGGCTTCCAGTTGGCCTGAGTGTGTGTGTGTGGGGGGGGCGGTTAGGGCCACCTCCAGGGCCCCCCCGGAGAGGGTGGGAGGCCCCTCGAGTGGCAGTGTTGTGAGCCTCCACCAGGGGGCGCCACTCGGGCCCATAAGCCGCCCCCCTCCCCCTCCGTGCTCCCGCTGTGTGCCTCCCCTGCTGCCTGGTGCCCTGCCGGTCCAGTCATGTCTCCTGACGCTCTGGGCCTCAGTTTCCTCTTCGGCCAAACAGGCAGAATCACAGTACGTACTCAAGGGCCCTCGGGAGGCTTACACTTAACGTTTAGGGAGCACCCAGCAGGCACTGAGCCGTGGGAGCGTTTGGGAAATACACCCCGGAAGGAGAGCTGGGCAGGTGGGGGTGCAGGCGGGGCCCCGGCCTCTCATGGACCAGGTTTCCCAGCCCTCTGGGCCCAGGACAGGGGCTCTGAGGGCTGTCTCTGGCCTTGGCCCCGGATCATGGTTGGATGGGGACCCGGGGCGTTCACCGGGTGCCTGCTCTCCACAGATCACCTCAATTCTCCTGTCTCTCCGGCCCTGGATGATACACCCCACAAAGGAACACAGCAAGTAGGGCGCCGACTCCCCCCTCATTCAACGCGCAGAGTAAGCCAAAGCACAGAGAGGGGCGGGGCCTGCCCGAGGATGCACAGCCGGCTGGGGTCCCGAGGCCACCAGACCCGGAAGTGCTCACTCCGTCGTGTCTCATTTCATCCTTGCCGCAGCAGCCCACGACGCGGGGGTGTGCGATCGCCCCACCGTGCGGCCGTGACCCTGAGGCCCCAGGAGGCTCACGGGCCCAGGGCTCAGAGGACGTAGAGCTGCGTAAACCAGCGGCCCCGGCGAGCTCGTCACTGACGCATTCGGGACCGTTGGGCGGCTACTTCCTGACCACAGAGGCTCCTTCCTTCTGAGAAGGCGGGTCTCCTGAACCATCTGGCCCTCTTTCTGCAAAGCTGTCCTCGTGAATGGCCTCCGCGTGTGCACATGTGCACCTGTGCCCGCACAAGGGGTAACGGCTAGAGTATCGCTTTTTACACCGCCTGCTTCCCCAGAGGCGGCGGGAGACGTCGGCTGTATTTCCGTGCTTCACGTTTCCTTTGAGCTCCCCCCCCTCCCCCCACCCACCCCGGGGGGGGGGGCCCTGACTCAAGAGTTTTCTTCCCAAAGGAACCAACAGTGGTTGGCATTCACTGAAGGCTTCCCCGGGGACGGGCCTCTTCCCTGTATTCCTTCCACGTTCAGTCCACACCGCACCCCCCACGAAGTCGGCATTTTTAACGTCCTTGCTGAACACCTCCGGGGGGCACCCTTCCTGGCATGGTCCTGGTGAATGCGCAGAACTGACCGTTCCTTTGTGTGGGGATAAGCCAGTGTGGGAAGCCAGGTCTGGACCCGTCTGGGGACCCGAGTCCCGGGTGGTGCCCCCCCCCCACCCCCCCCACCTGCTGTGTCTGAGGCCCGACTCACCCGCCGCAGCCCCCGCCACCCCCATCTGGGGCTGTGATGCAGCAGAAGCTTCTTCTAATGGGTTAAGTGACTTTGCTCCAGACACAGTCCCGTTTACATTATCGGCATGAATAAGAAATGAAAATCTGCAGGGGTGACTGTCAGCTCCTCCTGTGCGTGGCTCCCAGCAGCTCTGACAGTGAGAGGCTCTGAGGAGAAGGGGCCACTAAATGAGGGATGTCAGCTTGCTCCCAGGGCGGCCCAGCAGGTGGGGGACACCTGCAGGGAGCAAGGAGGAAGGAGGGGCCGGGAGGCAGGGAGGGGGTGTGCGGGGAGGAGCACTGGGCCGGGAGTCCGGGCCCATGGCACAGATGCTTAGCGAACAGCCGCTCTGGCCCCCCAAAAGTTTTCTTACGAAAGGGCCTTGCCCTCACAGACGGGCATGACCAGGAAATAAACGTGTGCACAAAGTGATCCATGATCCAGGCAGAGGGTGTGATAAGGTCTTTGGAAATCGTAAGGCCAGGGGAGGGCAGGAAAGGGACACATGAAGCTGAAGTTGCAGGAGGTGACATTCCAGCCTGAAGCTGGTGAGGAAGCAGAGGGCACGGTAGGTGCAAAGGCCCTGAGGCGGGCAGTGAGGAGAGAGAGGGGTGGGTGAGGCCGTGAAGCAGCCGGGACGGGTGCTGGGAGGCCCCTCAGGGCTCGGGCCTCTTTCTGAGCGGAGCGGGAAGGAGGCTTTCAGGCGCCCCGTGGACGGAGCACTGTCGCCCCGGGGTTGGACTCGGTGGGCCCTGGCAGGCAGGCTTTTGGGGGAGCAGCTGCTGGAGCCCGCTGGCTGTTCATTAACCAGGCCTGGCCGCTCTGGGCTCCAGCGGGGCAGGGCACGGCACCCTGCTCCCCCACCGGCTGCTTTATCTTGGCAACAGATTGCACAAACCCCACAGCTAATATTGAACTTGCCTGGATTTTAAAGAGCGGCTGTAAACAGCACCGCTCCCGGCCCCCGGCCCTCTGATCCCTGCCCGCGGAGGGCAGGGTGTAGCTGGCCCCAGGCCCCGCCTGGGCAAACACTGCAGAGGGCAAGGAGGGCAGAGCCAGTTCCGCGGGAACCAGAATCGAATCCTCTGACCTGCCCCCCTGAAGAGTGAAGATGTTCCTTTGGGCGGGAAGTGGCCGGAGGGACTCCTGTCTGCAGAGAGAGGCAAAGCCCTGCGTGGGCATCCTGCCCAGGCAGCAGCAGCAAAGCCAGGCCTCTGCCCTCCCCCGTGCCCGCTCCCATAGGCCAGCTCTAGCCTCAAGCCCCCTGGGGACGCCCAGCCGGCCCCCACCCCTGCGCAGGGCTCCAGGCCTGGGCCCCCGTTTCTGGGCCGTGGTCACCTCCTGCTGTACCTGAGGGCCCCCGGGGGGAACTTCAGGGCCCAGCCGACGGGGCTCCCGTCCCGTCAGTCCAGGGGGGCCTGGCCTCGCACACGCTCACGGGGCACTGCTGTGACCTGCCTGGACAGTGAATCCCGACGGGCCAGGGGTTGAGAGGACTCGTGGGCAAAGGAGAGAGTGAATCAGGGCAGGGGGGCTGGGCGCCGGGAGGGGCGGGGCGGCCCCCGTGCTCCGCCAAGCCACCGCGGCTGTGGGAGAGTGGGCACCTGTCTGTCCGCTCGCCGTCCCCACCCCTGCTGCTGCTGCATGCAGAGCTCTCCCCAGGTGCCTGCCCCCAGGTCATCGCGTGTCTCGAGGGGGCCCCTCTGAGCCGCTGGCCGGTGTCCGTCCCGGCATCCGCTGCCCACAGAGGGGGGCTGAGCTGAGGACACCTCCAGAGGTGGCGTTTCCTGCCCTGATCGCTGTCTAGGCCGAGCCCCTAGTGAGACCCGAGCCCCCACTCCCCAGGGCTCTGCAGGCCACACACCAGCCTGCTGTTTGGAGCTGTTGTCTACTCACACGGAGAATGTTCTGGAGTCTCTTGAAGGAGACCGGAAGGCAGCTCTTGTGTCCCCAGCAACAACGACCCCGTGCGTCCCTTCACTCATTCATTTGTTCGCTTGCTCAGTCGGTCCCTCGGGACCATCTTCGGCTTCCCTGTGTGTTCTCAGCACCGGGGCAGGAAGTGGGCCTCAGCCCCCCCCTCCCCCACCCCGCCCCTCGCAGAGGCCGGGGCCACATATCCCTGTCGGAAGTCGAGGCTTGAGATGCAGTGTCAGGGCTGATGTTCGAGGCACTTCCCCTGTTCTACCCGTGGCCCGCCTTCCGTTAGGGGACCGGGGGTTTCCTGGAGAGAGGCCGGGCCTTCTGGAAGCGGCTGGCCTGGGCCTGGGCCTGGGCCTGGGCCTGGGCCATGGGACCCGACTGTGTCGACATTGTAAGCGCTGGCCCAGCCGGACTCGTTGGTACAAGCCACGCGTTGACCCTCCGGCCGGTGGAGTCCGCCCACGTCACGCGGCCTGGTCCTCTGGCCTCCGGGGTTGGGGGCGCCCACCCACCCGCCAGCCGCCGTCCCTCTCCCTTCCCTCCCAGCCCTCCAGGATCTTGCTTAAATACTTTAAAACAATCTAAAAGTAATTATCACGAACAGGCTGCTTGGGAACACCTGCTCCATCCGTCCCTCGGAATCACTAATGTGCCCGCGCTGAGCGCTGACAGGCATCGGGCTCCCCGCGCGTCCCGAGTCGCCAGATGCTCCCGCGCCACGGCGCCCCCCTCGCCCCCCGCCACGTGGCACGGCGAGGGCCGCCCAGGCCCGTGTTCCTAGCACAGCTGTCACAGCGATCAGTAGGAAAATCATCACCCCACGAAGTCATACATATGGAACATCATATTTGCAGAATATTTATTTTAACATGTGTCAGGGCCTCCTCGGGTTGCAGGCAGACGCTGTCCCGCACGTACGGGCAGCTGCGGCTTCGCTTTCATCCCAGAAGGCAGCGGGGCGGGCAGAGGGCCAGGCGGGTGGCGGAGGCAGGGGGGCGGGGCTGTGCACCCAGGGCTCCGGTCGGCCCTCCCTCGGTGCTCCGGCGCGGGGGGCTTGGCGGTGCCCCGTGTCCCTGCCTGCCCCTGTGCGGTCACAGCTGTCGCGCAGCTGCCCGTGCCGTGCCGTCTCAGCCAGGGGCCCGAGGATGGGAACCGCGTGAGGTATTTCAACAGGAAGAAGCTAACACAGGCCGCGGGTGGCCAGGGGACTGACACAGGCCAGGGGACTGACCGAAAAAGCAAAGGGAGGACACACAGGTCCACCCCCGGGGCCGGGTTGCTGGAAGCCAGGAGCTTGGCACAGGAGGCACCCATGGAGCTGGGAGCCAGACCCCAGAGGAAGGGTGTTGCCGGGCTGGGGGGCCGCACCCCTGCACACCCAGGGGACACCAGCACCCGGCCCACCCTCCAAGGCCGGCCAGGCCAGCCTGCCTTCCCACCTTCCTAAAGTCACGGCAGCCCCCATTTATCAGGCTGTGCTGGACAGTCTTAACTCCCTGGCCTCCTGATGCTAGGACAGAACAGTTTTGTTCCTGAATCACGGGTGGAGAGTTCGAGGCTGAGACGCAAGTGACTCACCTTGGCCAAGAATCCTTGGCCAAGGATTCTTGCAGATTCCGCAGTAGGAATCGGAACTTCCTCCACTGCTCCCTCCTCGGGCTCAATATAGATAGTATCCTATAGATACAGAGTTGTTTTTTGTTTTTAATGTTTATTTTTGTTTGAGAAAGAGAGACAGTACAAGTGGGGGGGAGGGGCAGAGAGAGAGAGAGGAGGACAGAGGATCCAAAGCAGGCTCTGTGCTGACAGCAGAGAGCCCGATGTGGGGCTTGAACTCACAGACCGCGAGACCATGACCTGAGCCGAAGTCGGACGCTCAACCGACTGAGCCACCCAGGCGCCCCTATACTTTCTTATAAATAGGGAGACTGAGGCACGGAGAGATGAGGTCCCCTGCCCACAGCTGCTCAGCTACTCAGTTGGCAGGCTCCAGAAGCTATATTTTCAGTCAACGCTCTCTCAGAATTTGTGGGAAAAGGATGGATAGAAGATGGATGGATGGATGGATGGATAGACAGATGGAAGAATGGATGGATGATGGATGGATGGAAGGATGGGTAGATAATGGATGGATGAATGGATGGATACATGGATGATGGGTGATGGATGGATAGGTGGATGGATGATGGATGGATGGATGATGGATGGATGGATGATGGATGGATGGAAGGAAGGATGGATGGATGGACAGATTAATGGGTAGTTGGATGGATGGATGGATGGATGATGGATGGATGGATGATGGAAGGATGGATGGATAGATGGATGGATGGATGGAAGGATGGATGGATGGACAGATTAATGGATAGTTGGATGGATGGATGATGGATGGATGGATGATGGAAGGATGGATGGATAGATGGATGGATGGATGGATAGATGGATGGATGGATGGAAGGAAGGATGGATGGATGGACAGATTGATGGATGGTTGGATGGATGGATGATGGATAGAAGGATAATGGAAGGATAGATGGATGGATGATGGAAGGATGGACGGATGGATGGATGGAAGGAAGGATGGGTGGATGGACAGATGGATGGTTGGATGGATGGATGGATATATGGATGATGAATGATGGATGAATGGATGGATGGAAGGAAGGATATATCAATGGATGGACAGATAGATGGGTGGTTGGATGGATGGATGATAGATGACGTTGGCTCTAAGATCCTCATGTTTTAGTGAGAAGGGCTTGAAGAGGAGGCTGGAGAGGGCAAGGCAGGACACAGGCATGTCCCACACATCTTGCTTTGAATCCTGACTGGAGCCCTGGTCTGCTCACCTGGGAAATGGAACCATGAGCTCGTCTACCCCATGGGAGCCAGGACCTCCCAGGAGGAATGGGCTCGGCACGTGTCGGTTCTGTGCCCACCATGGCACACCCACGGCTCTAAGCACACGCCGACACACAAAACAGACTTGAATACACACACACACACACACACACACACCACACACACCCAACATGCTGCATAACTCCCGAGAACACGTGAGGGAGCAGCAGACATCTGTGGGCACCCGTGTTCCTGCAACATACACCTGCGAGCGAAGGGAACACGCAGAGCCACACGCAGGGAGACATAGCCCCGGACACGTACACCTTCCCACGACGCGCGACTCCTGCCCGGAACATGCGTCTGTCTGGGGCACCCTCAGAGAATGGCCCGTCGTGCCAGATGCCCGTGACCGTGTTGTGATGGGTGTGTGCCCCACACACGTGCCAGTACCTGACCCTCGGAGCATAGAGAAGGCCCAGGCTGCGGCCCAGAAGCCATCTCTCCTGGATGCCTTGTGCCCGGGGAGCCAGAGACCCTGTATTTACCCCAGGGGCTCTGGTAGCCGTGGGCGGACGGGGCGCAGCTTGTCCTTACATGTGACAAGTGTGAATGTGCTAATGAGGCACAACACGTCCCCCCTGCTTCCTCAGCAGCTTCCCATGGCTCACGTGCCACTGGGGCAAAGCCAGAGTCCTTACTCTGGCCGCCAGGCCTAGTGTGATCTGTCCCACAACCCTCAACCCCACTGCTTCCCTGTCCTCATTCCCTCCCGCACTCTGCCTTACTTGCTGGCCTCCTTCCTGGTCCTCAGACATGCCCCAGGGCCTTTGCACTCACTGCTTCTGCTGCCTCGAACCCTCTTCCCGCTCACACGCATCTGCATGATCTCCGGCCTCCCTTCCTTTTTATAAGCGCAGCCTTGGTGAGACCTCCCTCCCTCCCTCCCTCCCTCGGGCTCTCTGTTTACCTTACCAGCTCTGTTTTTCTCCAGAGCTCTGCATCATAGCTGACACATGCACGGATGTGCGTGTTTACTTATTCCGCCTCCCCGCTGGACTTGTTCCGCCCGGGGCGTTATTCCCAGGGCCGTGCACGGGGCCGTGAACCGGGCAGGTGCACAGTAGGGGCTGTGCAGTGAGCGACTGTTGGTGGGTCTCATTCATTCTTCTGTCCCCTCCATGACCACATCAGGGGCTTAGCCTGAGCCCGGCTCTGGGCCAGCTGTGCAGCAGGATCGTAACAGTGTCTAGCACTTTCCAAGCCCTCTCAGAGGACCCGGTGCTGGGCCGAGAGCTTTCAGTGTTCACTCCCTGAATCTCCACAACCTTGTGGAGCACGAAGCCCGTTTCGCAGATGGGAAAACAAGCACAGACATACGCCGAGGGATACCGTCTAGCCCCTCGCGGTCATTTGGAGCGGTGAGGCCACGCAGATAGCGAGACGAGCCATCCTTGTCCCGACTCGGGGAGTGCCGCCTGTGTGGTCGTGATCCCAGTGCGGAGGAGGGGAGAGGCCCACACAGAGAGGTCAGGCAACCTGCCCGAGATCACCCAGCCTTGGGAGGACCCGCTCAGTAGATTCCCGGAGGGAGCCCGACGGGAGGAGGGCCGAGGGAGCCCCGCCTGGTGATTCGGAGACTGAGTCCTACCACAGTACGTCCTCGGCACCTGCAAAAGCAGGCCAGGGAGGAGGTGGGTGAGCGCAGCTGGTGAGCTGAGCCCACACAGTGGCTCTCAGCCCGGGCTCCCAGCCGCGGTCACCTGGGGAGCTTGACAAAATACAGGCACCCGCCTGCCAGCCCCGGAGATTCTGGCGTGACTGGCTGGGGACGCGGTGTGGGCGCGGAGATGTGGCACGTGGCATTCACCTTACGTGTACAGCTGGAGGGAGTTTTACGCACGAATACGCCTGCGTGACCTCCGCCCAGGTCACGGTCCAGAACGGTGATTCTCCAACTTGAGCGGGTGTCAGAGTCCCCCCCGGGGGCTCTCCCTCGGGCACAGCTTGCTGGCCCCAGCCCCGGAGTCTCAGGTTCAGAGGTCTGGGATGGGGCCCGAGGACCTGCATTTCCAGCAAGTTCCTAGGTAACGCTGCCCCTGCTCGGAGATGCCACTTTGAGGACCACTGACTGACACAAGGCATTCCCAACCCCCGTCCCGGAGGGCCCTGGGCGTGAGAATGTTTAAGGGCCCCCAAAGAGATTCTCCTGTGCAGCTAAGGTTGAAACCTCTGCCTCAAGGGACAGATTTCTTTTTTTTTTTTTTTTTTAATGTTTATTTATTTTTGAGAGGGAGAGAGAGAGAGAGCGCGCGCAAGCAGGGGAGGGGCAGAGAGAGAGGGAGACCCAGAATCCGAAGCGGGCTCCAGGCTCCGAGCTGTCAGTACAGAGCCCGACGCGGGGGCTCGAACCCACGAACCGCGAGATCGTGACCTGAGCCGAAGTCGGCCACCCAACCGACTGAGCCACCCAGGCGCCCCTCAGGGGGCAGATTTCTTATGTCCAGCGTTCAAACCCTGTGAGCTCGGCTCCTGGAGCCCGTCCAGGGTGGTCATGTGCAAAGCCTCTCCTGTCTAGCCCGACAGGCGGAGTGGCCAAAGGAAGAATGTCCAGGAGCCAGAGGAAGAGGGAAGCCACCTGGGGTGGACTGTGGCCCAGACCACGGTGGGGGCGGGGGCGGGGGGGGGGGGTTGGAAGCTTGCTCAGCCACAGCTGATTGCTGTTGCAAGATGGCGTGTGGCAAAATCTTTTTATTTTTTCAAGAGAAGCCAGAAGTCCAGATTTTTCTGTCAAATCTGATTTTCAAATGTTGGCAACTAATGTGAATATACAATCCTCATGTTACCACAGGGCAAAAAAACACAGAAAACCCCAACCGCAGAGCCTGCTTCTCTGATCCAAGCACCTGCCGGTCCCCCTCCCCCCTCCCCCTCCCCCCATCTTGATCCTTTGGGGCATTAGAGCTGGAAATTGGCCCCCGGAGGGGATGGGTGTGGTGTCTTCCCCCTGGCTCCCCTCTGACACCTGGCCTTGACTCTGAACCCGCCTCCCCAGAGCTCCCCATAGCGGCCTCGCCTTCCCCCCACCCCCTGAGCCCAGGGCAGGAGCGGGCTGCCTGGCACCCCCCAAGCGCCCAGAACCCAGAGGGCGTCGGGCCCCCTGGTCCCCCAGCCACCCACGCACCCTCTCCTGACAGCTTTATCAAGCCTCCAGCCTTTCCAGCCCTATTGTTCCTGACATCTGTTTCGGTAAGTGATTAATTGCAATTAGCGAACGGTTTGAAAGCCGGGAAGAATGCTCAGCAGAAAGCCCATCAAGATTAATGAGTGGCTGGGTTGTCAGGAGGGGGCATTGTAGACGCACCGCCTCAGCGGGACCTGGTGGAGTCGCTGTCCTCCGCCGGGCAGGTGCCGGGAAGCAACGTGGAGGCGACGCCTCCGCGCTCCACGCCCCCGCGCTCCACGCCCCCTACCTGCCCCCACAGCCCTCCTCCCCGATAAACGACCACTAGATGATTTCTCATCAAAATGCATGAATTACCCACTAATAGGCTATTAATAAAGCCCTTAGAGTGTCATAAGATTAGGTTCTGAGCATGCAGAATGGATTGCAGTGCTTCCAGAACATTCTGCCATTGGCTGGCGCGGGAGCGCGCCCAGAGAGGGGAGGCGGGGGGGGGGGGGGGGGGGGCGGGGTCGCCTGCCCATGGCCCTTCCGCCACCCGTGACATCACCAGTGGGGCCCAGCGAAGGGAAATCTCCCTTGAGGTAGGAGCTCTCAGCTGCGCTCACCTCCCAGCGGGTAGAAACCGCTTCGGCCGGGTGTGGCCGCCGACCGCTCCCTCCGCCGTCTCACAGCCGTCCTGGCGCCCGAGCCGCGCGTCTCAGACGGTGGTTGGCACGCGAGCCCGCCCCGCGCAGGCCTTGCCCTCGTGCCCGTGTGCTGGGGCGCGTGCACACGCGTGTTGTCGCGTACCTCGCTTACAGTGGCGGGCGCCGGGCCACCTTTGCGGTTACACCTTCTGTGCACGGCCCCGGCCCCCAGATCCCTTCTCTGCCCGTTTCTAAGGATCGTAGTTGTTCCTCGAGGGACACGTATGTGTTGGGTGTTTTACAGGCATTGAGTGCAACGCTGTAGACGGGGAAACTGAGGCTGGGACCGTTTAAGCAGCACGCCCCAGACACAGAGCGACAGAGTCGGGGCTGTCTCACTGGAGATTGAGCCTGGAAGCCTGGAGTCGTCACCCTGTGCGTGGAAGGGCCTCCTGTTTTTGTTTCTTTCCAGTAGGCTCCGTGCCCAACACAGGGCTTGAACTCTTGACCCTGAGATTGAGAGTCACGGGCTCTACTAACTGAGCCAGCCAGGCGCCCCCGAAGGTCCTCATTGTTTACCTTGTGCTTTTTCAGGTGGTGATAAATCTCCCTCTCCCAGAGACTCTTCTGGGGACGTTGGAGGGGGGCCTGGAGATTCTGGGGGATTCAGAGCTCAGACTCCGGTATCGACCCAGGCAGATGCTGTTACTGACCATGAACTGCAAGTAATCAGGCGTGTGTGGGTTAAATACACCCCCGGCCTCGACTATAGGTGCCATTTGCTTTTCATTTAGTCTCCCAAAACCTGAATGAGGCAGCCCTTACGCCCTTTTTACAGACAAGGAAACTGAGACTGTGGGAGGCTAAGTCACCTGGGGCAGGTCACCAGACATAAAAGCAGGACTGTGATTTGATTAAGCTCAGGTCTGTCTGATCTCAACCCCTGGGTTCCTTGGGTGGATGTTGGATGGACGGACGGATGGATGGACGATGTTGGACGGATGTTGAGTGGATGTTGGCTGGTGACTAAATGGAAGAAAAAGAAAACACTGGCTCGATGAGGGAAGGAAGAGCCATTCTTCCCATCTTCCTGGTGAGGAGAGATGAGGTGAGCACAAGTTCTGTAGGGTTGCGGCCCAAGACCTCGGTGTTCCCCAGCTGCCCCAAAGAGGCAGGGGCTGGGGCTGCAGGGCCCTGAATCTCAGGGATATGTTTTGGAAATTTATTTAGTTTCTGATGGCTCCCCACCCCCCCCCACCCCCCAGCCTCTGTGGCCTTACCTGGATTAGGGTTAGCCCAGGGTTAGTGGGGGGGGGGGGTGCTGTTTGAAAGCTCAAGCCCTTTCTACCCTCTAACCCCACCCCTCCTCTGCGCTTCAGCAAGCATCCCTTGAAGGTATCAGCAACTCAGTTCTGCAGGGGTTTTTCTTATCCTGATTTTACTGATAGGGAAACCACACCGGGAGCTCAAGACCCTGGCCTCAGGACACACAGCTGATAACTGGCTCAACCAGATGCCTGCCCGGAGTTCTGGCTGGGGCATCAGCTCAGTCATTAACACTCTAGTGCGATTTTGTCAGCCTGAGCCTATCCCTGGAGTATTTACAGCTCCAGCTTGCTGTTGAGGGGAGGCATGAAAGCCGCTGGCGTGGGGGTGAGCCTGGGGCGGGGGTGGTTCACCTTCCCGGTTTCTGGGCAATCCCTTGTCTGGGCCCAGCCGCTGGGCCTCACTCACAGGTCCCGGGAGAGAGTCCCTCTCCTCTTGAACCGGGGCGAGAGCTGAAACTCTGGGCCCAGAGGGTTAAGGCGCGGACAGGGCAGCCCGGAGGGGGAAGGCTCTGACCTCCCGGGGAGTCCCCGGAGCCAGCTCCCGCCCCAGCCGGGCCAGCTGGGCGCGCGGCCCAAGCCCGGGAGGGCCCGTGGGCGCCGGCCTCGCCGCCGGAGGGGCGGGCCGGCGGCCTGGAGGGAGCCCCGCTGGCCGGGCGCCCTGGTTCCCGGGCAGGGACCCCACGCCGCGGCCTTCCCCGGGTCGGAGCCCGCCCCCCGCAGCCGTCCGCGGCGGGCGATCGGGGCCGGAGGGGCCATTGTGTGTGGGGGGGGGGGAGCTGGAGCGGACCCCGAGCCCATCAGTAAGGGACATCTGCTTTAAGAGGTGGGGACAGGGAGGGGGGAAGGTTACTGCCGGGGTCGCGCAGCCCCCGGCAGCGCCCCACACCTCCCCGGCGACTTTTGGCCTCGGAGCAGATGGCTGGGGCGGGGGGTGCGGGCGCGGGGCGCAGACGGCCGGCCTCACGTGTTACCACACCCACGAAATCCCAGGGGGGAGGGGAGCGAGGAAGCAGCCGCCTCCCCTCCCCCCTCCCGGGCCATCTGATCTTTCTCCCAGCGGTCGCCTCCGCCCGTCCCTGAGGAGGCGCCTGGGGTCACAGAGGCCCCCTGCCCGCCCTCCAAACGATCCCCCGCCCCCAGAGGAAGTGGGGGGAAGGGCGGGGAGAGCCCGAGGGGACCTTTTTACATGTAAATATGAGAACTGGCCTCCTGGAAAGGCTTTTTCCCTCCTCATTTTTATTTCGAGAAAGCCTGATGTTGCCAAGCCCGGGGCCTCCTGCTGGACCAGGAGGCTGCCGTCTGGTGCTAGGAAGGAGAAATGAGGAAATAATGCCATCTAGGGAGCCGGCACCCACGCCCCCCCCCCCCCCAGAGGGGGGAGCTATATGTTTGCACAACCGGGCGGGCTCCACCCAGGAAGGGGGCGAGAGGGGGCAGGCCCTGAGGCCTGTTAGAAATCTGAGCCTAGGAGGGGATCTGGGTTGGGCTCCCAGAGCTTCTACTCACTGCCTGCCATCCGGGACTCCGCCTGGCCTCAGTTTCCCCACCTGTAAAGCAAATGTGCTCTTGGTACACCTTCCTTCCGGCTGTGGGGGGTCAAGGAACCGGGCGGGATGTCCCTGAGGCCGGATCCCAACCCCTAGGGCCCTAGGATGTTTGTCTAGTGACTGTGCCGTCTCTGGGCTGGGATCCTCCCCAGATGCTTTAGCTGTGTGGTGTCGGGCAAGTCGCTGAGCCTCTCTGGGCCTCCAGCTTCCCTGATCGTAACAGTACTCCCCTCACAACGCAACAAATGATAAGTACCCTTCGTTATTTTCGTTACCGCTCAGTGTCTGCTTCCCTGAAGCTGTCCCAGGCTTGGAGAAGGGAGGTCTGTGCTCAGCATCCTGGAGGCTGCCGACCTCTGTCTGTGTCTCTGCTTGAATCGGACCCTGTGTTTGTGCCTCTGCCGCCCCCATCGGACCGAGCCCCTACTCGACAACCCCCTCTTTTCTACACTCCCTACGAGTCGTCTAACACAGAGTAGGCACTTTATAAACTTCGTGGAATGAGTGAACGAATGAGTGAGTGAACGAGTGAATCCACGCATCTGACGCGAGGGGCTGCGAGCCCGGCCTGAGGGACCCTCGTGTTTGAGGGCCTCCTGGGCCTTTGCTCCTCTCGTGCAAAGTAGTGAGTGTGTTCTCCAGGGTGGGAGAGCAAGGAGGAGGGGCTGCGTCCTTGCCCGGTCCTGTTGGAGCCCCCAGGCCCGCGCCGGAGCCTCCGTGGAGGGCAGCTGTCCTCCACGGAGGTGGTGGCCCTGTTCATCGAACCCTCCCGAGACCCTCAGAGGTAGGTGCAAGCGTCCGCTTTCGCGGATGGGCAAACTGAGGCCCAGAACGGCCAAATCACTTGCCCAGGCTCTCACAGCTAGAAAGGAGAGGGCAGAACAGAAACTAAACAGCTCCCGAGCTTACGTGTCCAGAATGCGGCGGGCATTCTCAGGGAGCGTCTGTGAAGTTGGTGACAAGACGGGGGGCCGAGCTCACAGAGCTGCGCCCAGGTCCGCGGGCGCTGAGGTCGTGTGCAGAGATGAAGGCCCAGAACCGGCCGGTGCGGGCAGCTGCTCCGGGCCACCCAGCGTGGCCTCCGGCCTGCCCTCCACGCGGGCCACCTGGACAGGTGTTGGCCTGCGCCCCTGACCCGGGCCCTCCCCGTGCAGCGGGGCCAGCCGGGGTCACCCGCAGGCCCAGGGCAACATTGCACCTCCCCGACCTCCCAGCTGGCCCTTGGAGACCCCTGGCCCGGGCTGTCAGGGGTCGCTGGCAGCCAGTCTGTCTGCAGGCCCCAGGGGCTGTGCCCTCCCCAGCCCTGCTCCCTCACCCGGTCCTGGCCTGGACGGTGATTTATGTGGTGGCTGCAAAAGGCCACTTGAGGTGGGGCCCGGGGACAGGGGCCGGGACAGCCAGGAGGCGCCAGCGATGACGGTGGAGGCCTGCCCCGTGACCCCGGGTGGCTGTGGGGACAGCAGCCCCGTGCAGCCTCCCCTGGGCACCACGGGGCCTTGACTCCCGCCATCTGGCTCTCCCGGTCCCGGAGGCGGGGAGCGCCCCCCATCACTGGCTCAAATGGCCGAGCGGCAGGAGGGGGAGAGACAGATGGCGGTGGGCCTGGAGAGGTAGAGGGTAGAACGCGTTCAGAAGCACTTGCGAGGGGGAGGGTGCGCCCCCGCCCCCACCAGGCGCCAGGCTGAGGCGCTTTGGAATTCTGGGCCTGTGTCAGTGGGGGGCGGGGTTCTGATGAGCCTGGGGGTCCGGACTTGGCGGATGAAGCCTCCGCATCCCGGCACAGACACGGGTGAGCGTCCACACGCGTGCACGGGGACGCCCACACCTCCATACACAGGCACACGGGCACACGTTTGTAATACACACAGACACGTCGGCACAGACACGCACACTCGCCCACCCACGGACGTCTCTGCCCTCCCAAGGGTCACCAGCCCGCTGACGAGCAAGTTCCTCCCTCTGGACTTGAGAGCTAATTCTCTCCTCCTGGACCCTCGACGCCTGCTCTGGCCCACCTCTCCCTCCAGCAAAACCTCTTCCCAGAGGAACAGGCCTGTCTCCCGGTCCTGCCCCCAACCCCCCCTCCACCCCCACCGCCCCCACGGCCTCCCTTCTCCCTGTAGCCGTCAGAGGGGAGCCCACTCCACTCAGTCAAAACCACCTGGCTTACGGCAGCTTCCCGTAACAGGTGGAATAAAATCCCAACTCCTTAGGACACCTTAAATGCCTTGTGTGGTCAGGCAGCTCCAGTGCCCCCCCCCCCCAGCTCCCCCCACAAGGAGCCCCTGCTGCAACCCCACCGACGGCTTGTTCCCTCCTGAACAGAAGATCTCGTTTCTGCCTCAGGGCCTTTGCACTTACTGTTCTAATAGTCTGGTGCTCCCTTTCCCCCAGACAGTCTTTGGTTGCTGAAGTGGTGTCGCTTGATTGGTCGTTTACTGTCTGGCTCCCCCAGCTCAGCATCAGCCCCATGCAGGCAGGACTTTTGCCATATTCTCTGGGGCCTGGAAGAACCTGGCGCACGTGCGCAGTAGATGGTTGATAAATGTTTGTTGAGCGAATGCATAAAGGGTGTTGTGATGGACTCATTGGCCAGTTCAGAGCCGCTGGTGCGTTAGGAAGCAGGAGGTTGAACCTGACTGTGGAGGTAAACCGAGGCTGGCGGTGTGCCGCCAAGGATTCGTCCAGAATTTCAGGAGAGGGGTGTCTGTTCTCCCATCAGGGCTCGTCCTAAATCCAGGGCGATCGCACCTCCAGACCCATCTGCAAAGACCGTATCTCCAAATAAAGTCCCCTTCTGAGGTTCCACGTGGATGTAATTTGGGGGGGGGGACGCTATTCAACCCTGCGTGGCCCCCATTCCCTTCTCCTCATGGTGCTGCCTGCCACATGAGGGGCCCAGGGGCGGCCACCCTGCCCGCTGAGAAGACTTGACATCTCTCTGAAGAGGGGAGGTCCAGCTTCCACCCTGGGGGCCAAGGACAGGTCTCCTGGTGTGGCCCCCAGCAGGCTGAGGTGAAAAGGGGCTCGTTATTACCTGTCCCCACTCCACCAGGGGAAAGCTGCAGGCAGAGCCTGGAACTCTCCGGTCCCCGCTGTCCTGCACAAAGACAGTCCAGTCTGCCGTGACCAGACCGTGCTGCAGATGGCCAGTGAGGGCTGTGTAGCTCTCGGCCAAGCCATGGCCTGGGGTGCGTCACACGGGTCCCAGTCCTGGCCCCAGCTGTGTGACCTGCGGTCCGTTTCTTCACCTCTCTGTGCTGCTTTCCGATCTGAAACATAAAGATGGGTGGGGGAGAGGACTATCGAAGGAGGAAGTGTGTGTACTTAGATCTGGGTCCGGCCCGAGGTAACGTTTACCTACGAGTTAGGTATTGTTACGATGGGCACAAACTGAGGCACCCTGGCCAAAAAAGAACAAAGCTACAGACCTCTGTCTGTAGGACAGACGAGGCGAGTGTTAACAGTGTAGCCGGGCCGAGGGAATTCTGCGCAGCTGCCCTCCCGGCCCCCGTTTTGTGACCACGGGAGAGGCTGGGGCATAGGAGCCCCAGTGCTGCGAACCGGCCCAGCGGAAAAGCGTGCAGCCGGGTGACCTTGTGGCGGTTCCCAGCCTCTCTGAGCCACAGCTTCTGCCACGGGGGTGGCTGCGCCCACCTGTGTGCCTTGTGGCACCCAGAAATAACAGAGGCTTGGAGCGCCTATCTGGAAGCGGGGCAGGCCGTTTCGGGGCGGCAGGGAGGGGCGTTCTAGGCAACCGGAAGGGCCTAAGTCTCCCCAGCTGGCTGGAAAGGACTTTGGGAAGGCCGGAGCCCTGAACCCCGTAGGGGAGACCACAGACACGCCTGGAAGGATGCTCAGTGCCTTTTCCAGATGCAGCCCCTCGTCCAGTCCAGCAGCATCCTAAGGTGCGTGCTGTAGGAGGCCTGCCGAGTCTGGTTTACTTGGAGAGCAGACACCGGGCCAGCCGGGAGGACCTGGGGTGGCAGGGCGTTCTGGTCGTTGCTCTGTTTCCTGGGCCGCAGCCCCAAGGGCAAAGGTCATGGCTCACAGTGCCGGGGTGGCCCCTGGACCTCTGCAGGCTGCGGGGTGGGGGTGGGGCGAAACTTGCAGCCCCTACACACACGTACGCACGCACGCACACACACACACACGTGTACAGAGATTGGTGCGCACAGAGGCCGATATGCACACACGCACGCAGACGCGTACGTGCGCACACGGAGACGGGTCATGTGCAGAGACGCACGGGCACGCACGCGCGCTGCAGCTGGGGCCCCGGGCTGGTGGAAAAGCTGCCTTCTCGACATAAACCTGTGGCAGCTGGAAGGACTGGAAGGCACCCGGCCTCAGGCCCGACCTCCCGTCCAGCCAGGGGGGACCTCCCACCCCTCCTTGTCGCCCCGCCTCCGCGTGGGTGTCTATACCCGCCCTCCCGCGGGCTTTCTTTCCGGACCCGGTCTCCGGAGGCCCCGCGGGACGTGAGCCTGCAGGGGTCTGGGGCGGCTCCTGATTCCTGGGGCTCCCCCCCTCCCCACTCCCCGCACGCCGGGAGGCTGCACGCCTGGCCCTTGATCTTCCCTGGCTTTATCTTCCCGCCTGCATCGCCGTGGGCGCCCCACGGGGCCCCTTGCTCTGAGCCGCCTGGGCCGCGAGTTCGCACCCGGCCCTCCGCTCCCCCGCGGGGCTCCTGCCGCTTTCTCTCCGCTCCCGGGAGCACCTGCCTCCTCGGGTCATTGGGGGCTCCCTCCGCACCGGGTGTGGTGGGCGCGGCTGTGAGCACCGTGGAGGGGGGAGCCTCTGCGCTGCGGCGGCCGTGGGCCACCAGCTCCGCGGGGGCGGGCGCGGGGGCAGCGCGTGAGCGCTGAGCGGGAGAAGGACACGGGACCCCGCGTGCCCGGGGGGCCCCCGCTCGCGGCCCTGCACAGGTGCAGGCCCAGATTCTGTTGAGCTAAGCTTTGCGTGGCGGGCGGCTGGCAGCGAGCTGCTGAGCCTTCCAAAGGTAGCAGCCATCTGCACTGTGATAAAAAGCCCCGAGGATGATAAATAGACAAGTCGCACTTTTATTGGATTGCAGTTCGGGACCAGCCACTTTGGGTTTGGCACTGTGTTAACGACAGATTTCTGCTTCCCTTGCAAGGCCTGGCCTCGCGGGGAGAGCGCCAGCAGCAGCGGCCTCCTCCTGGCGGGAGGGAGAGCTCCCCCTACCCCCTGGCCCTGGGCGGCTGGCCTGCCCCCCGCCCCCCTGTCCCCCTCCCCGCCCCTGTGGGTTTCTGCCGGGGGGCCCACCTCACGGCCCCTGGGGTCAGGCCGAGCGAGGGGTTCACATCCCAGCCCTGACGCCTGCCGGCTGTGTGTCCTCGGCAGACCAGCTAACCTCTCTGTGCCCCATCTGTGAAATGGGCAAATACCGGCATGCACCAAACAGGCTTGGGAGGCTCTGTGAGTAATGGCTGCGTGCGTAGCATTTGGAAGAGCGCCTGGAGTACATACGGTGAGCGTTATGTAAATATTAGCTGCGGGTATCCGTGCCACCAGCATATCATTATCGTTGGGGTTCTTGCTTCCAGAGAGCCTGGCCCGGCCCTGGCATCGCACCGCGGGGGGCCGGGTGGGGTCAGGTCAGGGAAGGGGGGGCTCATTCCCGGGAGGACCCCGGCTCTCCCAGGACGCCGCGAGGCCCCCCACCTCCACCCCTGTGCATCCGTGCACCCGTTGAGTAAAGGCTCTGGGAGGCAGTTGAGGTGCTCTGTGCCTCGGTTTCTCCAGGGGTCGAGAGAGGACAGTATCAGACGTTCCCACACAGTGTCGGTGACGGGCGTCAGTGGGATGGTCCGCGGTAACCTCCGGGGCCGGCGCCTGGCGCCCAGTAGGTACGCGTCAACGGCGGCTCCTGGCGTGGGCGGGGTTTGGGACACCGGGGCGTCGGGGCAGGAATGAGAAGGGCACAAGGGCTGGCCCAGGGCAGGGCGCCTCCACAGACGGCCACCAGTGGGTTTTCAGCACATGGGGGGGGCCAGGACCTGCCGCGTGCCCGGCCCGGGGGCCGAAAGCTCAACCTGGGAGATGCGTGGACGGGACAGACAGACAGAAGGTGGGACGGGGAGGTGGGGCACGTCAGCTCGCGTCTCGGCCTGGGTTGCCTTGTCTGTGTCCCCGGGGGCCCTCCCGGGCCCGTCCTGCGGCTCTGCCTCCCGGCCTCTGCTGTCCGCGCCTTACCTACTTTTCTCTCCACCTTCCCCCCACCCTCAGCCCCTCCCGGAGCCCAGAGCCCCGCTCCTCGGTGCCCCCGACGACGTCAGGTGCTCTGTGTGCGTGCCGCGTGCCCCACCGGGCTTCTGTTTTCGGCCAGGACGCGAGCCGGCACTCCGGGTTCTGACCCTGAGTGCGCCCCCAAGGCCCTGGACCCTCTCGGTGTCCAGGAAGCCAGGCCAGGTTTACCGGGCCTGCTCTCCGCCCAGACTTTAGTGGAGGACACGGGTGGCAACGTGCAGTCCGCCTCCACTCCCTTCGTGGCCCGGGGTCCCCTGCATGCAAAGTCTTCCCCCCAAGAGGATTCTCCCTTCGGCCATCAGCAGCCGGGGCATTCCAGCATGCGGTGAGAGATGCCTCCAGAAGGGGGCCCGGCCCGCATGAGTGAGTGGTGGCCAACAGCTTGGGCTCCCGAGTTCAGATCCCGGCCTCACCCCTTGACCTTGGGGAGGCAACCTGTAGAGACCTTGGCTTTCCAATCTGGAAAGTGGGGCTGCTCCACGAACCGGCCACACGGGACGTGGGGGTGCTCGGGACATGCCAGGCGTTTCCCCCCCTCTGCGGGGCAGACACCTGCCTCGGCCTGTCTCCCCATTTCAACTTCACCGTGACCCCGTGGGTTGGCCATCTTCCTGCTTCCCAGATGGGGCAAGTGAAGCTTTGCAGGGCTTAGAGCTTCTTCAGCATCTTCTGGTTAGCAAGCCGCAGGGAAGGAACCGAAACGCCATTTCCCCCGCCCCAGGCCGCGATGAGCGTGGAAATGCTCCCGAGACGCAGCAGCCAGGATTTTAGGTGTGAGGCCCACCCACGGGGTGCCTTCCCAGGCACAGCTTTGAGACGGCGTGTACCCAGCCAGGACTCAGCCTGGTCAGCAAATTTCCAGAGAGAGGCCTCACCTGCTGTCACATACGCCCTCACGGCCAGGCTGCCGTGCTCTCTCCTGGTGGGGCCGACGCAGGGAGCAGCGGCCGGAACCAGGGGCCTGCTCTGTCTCCGCCCTGGGGACCTGAGTGCAAGCCTTCGCGGCTGGCAAGCGAGGGCAGGGCGGCCTGGCGCCTAGCGACGACGACTCTGCAGCCCGGCTCTCCTTCTGGAGCCAGCTCTGGGCCCCGTCCCTCGTCCCTGGCCCGCCGCCCTCTTTAGAAAAGCACGTACAGACCTCAAAAGCCAGATAAGAGCCATTCGGGTCCGAGCGTCTCCACCCCACTGTGCATTCAGACTGCCCGGGGAGCTCTGGAAGCGCGGCTGGGCCCAACCTCAGGGATCCCGCAGCGAGCTTCTGGGTCTTTCCGTAAGGTCCACAGATGACTCCAGAGTGCAGGGTGGAGAACCCCTGACCTTCAGGAGCCTGTGCTCTGTATTTATTTTTGTGTGTATGTGTGTGTGTACGTTTATTTATTTTTGAGAGACAGAGAGCAGGGAAGGGGCAGAGAGAGAGAGGGGGACACAGAATCCGAAGCAGGCTCCAGGCTCTGAGCCGTCAGCCCAGAGCCCGACGCGGGGCTCGAACCCACGCACCGTGAGATCATGACCCGAGCCGAAGTTGGGCGCTCAACGGTCTGAGCCCCCCCAGGCGCCCCAGGAGCCTGGGCTCTTTAAATAACTCGCGTTTTTGAAAGGTGGCATTTCAGAAGCACGGAGAGGCCGACCGCAAGGGAGGAAGGGAGGGAGCATTCATTGAGCGCCTGCCGTGTACCCGGAGGTACTCCAGGTGCCCGACACATGCCCGCGTTCACCCCGGTGGACGTGAGACCCGGAAGAAGGAGGGGGGGGCAGATGTACCCCTTGGCTTCTGGTGCCTTCCGAAACGAGCCCCCCCCCCCCCGACCTGTGGCCATTTCTTCCCCCTCGCTCCCGCTCACTGGTCTGGTGCCTCCTCCTCCCTCCGTCCGCTGAGTTCATCAGACTGGCGGGGGGGGGGGGGGGGGGGGGGGCCGCGGGCCGCCCCCCACCCCCTGCCCCTGCAGCCCCGGGCAGGAAACCACCAACGTGCTTGCGGGAGAGGCAGGCACAGCTGTCGCTAACAGGTGAGCCCTTCCCGAGCCGCGCTTCTCCCAGGGCCTCCTGGAGACATCCGTAATGACGTGCAGCTGTGAACTCCGGTTTTGGGTCAGAAAGGCAATTTCTCATCTCTCCCCGCAGCAACGGCGTCGAAAATCCGGGAGCTGTGTGCCTCCTCCCCCCGCGCCCGCCGCCGCCCCCCCCGGCCCTCGCCCACCGAAGCGGGGGGCTCAGGAGGCGGGTGTCAATAATGACGCTGTCAGAGGCAGGTGGCCCGGGTGCGGAGGGAGCGGGCTCGCGGGGCCGGCGAGGCGGGGGTAGAGGAGCAGCTGGCCGGGGTGCTCTGGGAGGCGGGGAGGCCGCTTTTCCTCTCGCTTTAATTGGTCTTTGTGACTCTAACGGCAGGCCCGATTCACCTAGTGGCAGCATGTGGGCTCGGGGCTCCCGCCGCGCACCGCATCTGAGGCATTCACGAGGCGCCAGGCAGCTGTTCTGGCCTAACCGACGTTTCTGGATGGTGCTGGGCCTGGAAGGGCCTGGAAAAACAAAGCCGGGGGTGTCTGGGGGAAAGGCAGGGCCCTCGCGGGGACGGGGGGCCTGTGGCCGGGGCGACGCAGCCCGGGGGAGCCCCGGCTTCCGGATCGGGGCCTGTCACGCCGCCTCGGGCACAGGGTCACCCGAGGAGCCGGGTTGCGTCAGGCCCAGAGGGGCCCAGGAGCGCTCGCCAAGTACAATCGATGGAAATAGGAGCTCCCCACTCCTCGGGGAGCAGAGCTGATAGAGCTCCGGGGCCTCGTTTTCCGGCCAGCTAACCATCCCCTCGGTGAGCACAGGGCTCCCCAGAGGAGGCAGCCCGACCGTCGCGGTGCTTGCGGACGGGAGCTCTGGGCCAGCACGCCTGGCTTCGCATCGCTGTGTGACCTTAGAGAGGTGGCTTGACTTCTCTGTTCCCGCTCCCCGTGAAACGGAGAGCTTGGATGAGAAGAGTCACTTCGTGCATCTGAGGACGACGACGTTCCGTCGTGTTCCTTGGCAGCCTGTCCCCTGTCCCCTGCCCCCGGTCCCTGCCAGCACAGATCTGTTTTCTGTCCCTCTGGCCTTGCCTTTAAGATGTCACGTGGTCGGAAGCGTTCCGTGCAAAGACCTTCACGTCTGGTGGCCTTGGCTTAGCCGTCGAGATCCGCCCGGCGGGCGTGAGAGCATCGGGGTTGCCGAGGGGCATTTGCTGGCGCGGATGCACCACGAGGGGTCTGTCTGTTAGCCCAGCGGTGGACATTAGGGTGTTTGCTTTGGGCCTGTCTTAGTCCCTCGGGCTGCTGTAACGAAACACCAGGCACCGGGCAGGCTCAGCAGCCTTAGCGGCAGATGCCGACAGAGCCGGGAGGCGGGGATCAGACTCTGCGCTGGGTGAGGGTCTACTTCTGCTCACAGACGGTGTCACCTGTGGCTTGCATCCTCTTGTGTCTCTCCCTCTGTTTCTGAGGACCCCGATCCTATCAGGGGGCCCCACCCCCGTGACCTCCTCGAAACTACTCACCTCCCAAAGGCCCCACCTCCGAATACCATTGCGCTGGGACTCGGGGTTCAACAGATGCCTAATGGTGGGGCCGGGGGGGGGGGGTGGGGGGCGGGAGGTCACGAACGTTCAGTCGACAACAGCAACTCACAAGGATCCCGTGCGGTCTGTGGCATCGCTGTCCCCCCTGGTGACACGGAAGCCCAGGGTCATGCCGCCAGCCTCCTCCCTGTTTCTGGTCCCCAGAGAGCCCGAGGCCCGTGTGCCCTAAGCAGGAGGGGCCCGCGCCCCGCGCCCCGTTGTCTCCCAGCGCTGGGTCCGACCTTGGCTGAAGATGCCTCTTTGTCCCTGCCGGAGACTCGCGGCCAGCGCACATAATTGGATTTTAATAAAACGGACGGGAGTGTGGAAGCAGTTCGCCACCCTGGCCTGAGCTGAGGCCCCGCAATTAAACTGATTATGTCTTGGGAGTCAAGCTGTCTGACTCTGCATCCCTAATTTGGCGCTGCCCGGGGCCCTGCCAGCACGCTTGTTTATTTATTTACCCAACTTTCACGAGCCGGGACATGCCGACGGGGCCGGGGTAATTAACTGGGGTGGTGAGCCGGGCCGGGCCCTGTGTGTTCCCACTCCGGCCACCCACCTCTACCCTGCCTCCAGAGCCCCTGGCCCGGAGGCTTGGGGGAATCACCACAATCCTCCAACGACACTGAGGCCGGGCCCCCTCCCTCCCCCAGGGCTCTGATGCGGTCGATTTGGGACTGTGGCCGGGCCCCTGGGATTGTCAGATCTCCCCCAGGTGAGCGCCACTGGCAGCCCCTGGCCTGTCGGACACGGATGCTTCTAGAATCCCAGAGTGGGTGCTGCCTCCTTCCCTGGACTCACCCGGCTCCCGTGGGCACAGGCTGTTCCCACGCGAAAGCCTGTGGTTGTCTCCTCCTTACGGCTCACGGAATCCTGGAGAAGGATCCGCGCACAGGGACCCTCAGGGTAGACGTTGCCAGAGAAAAACATCTGGTGGGTGGGACTCTGGGTCTTTTCCGGGCAGCATGTTGGCGTTTTCTCTCCCCGTGTAGTTTGTTAACAAACATTTATTGAGCACCTCCTTTCTGCCAGATGACCCCTCGCTGCGGGGGGGGGGGGGCGTGGAGACCTCTGCATTGGTGGGGGGCGGGGGGGGGCTCCTCCCTGCCTCCACCCCTACCCTGCCACCCTGTGGGCACCACGAGTTGTAGCTGGAGACCTTGCCCGCCCTGGGAGTGCGTTTGGCAGTATTTGCCCCCTTGCCTCTGTGTCTCAGGCTCCGTGCCCCCCAAGAGGTGCCCCAACATTGCTGGCTTTGTCCCGGGCAGCCCGGCTTGGGCACAGACCTCCTCTATTAAAGGGGGGTGCTGGGCTGCCAACCACAGAGCACACTCTCAGTTCCCACCGTGGGTGAAGGTTCCAGATTTTGGCATCGGCACGGCTGGGCTGATGAGGTGGTGAAGGGAGCCATTATGGGGAGCTCTGCAGTGCGACTGCCCCAGGCAAGGGGACCCTGAGCAGCGGGCAGAGCCCTCTGCCCCTCTTCCCTTCCCACAGCGCCTCCTCCCAGGGCTGTGCAGAATGTTCTGGGAGCGGACACAGGGTGAGGGCTCGGCTCTGGGTGCAGGCTGCGTCAGGGGCTTGATGAGCATGATTAATTGGGAGAGGGGAGGCTGCAGGGAGACCCGGCACCAGCCACGCAGGGGTGGGGGCTGGGGAGCCGCTCGGTGAGCGCTGGGCCCCCTTAATTAGGGGGAGTCGGGGGGGGTGGGGCAGGCCCCATCAGGTGGTGACCCAAGGGGCCCGGGAAGGGAAGGGGTGGCCCTCGCCTTTCCTGTGAGTGACCCCGCCCCATGCTCTCCTCACCCCCCCGCCTCCCTTTGCAGGAGGAGGTCACAGGCCACCCTAGTCTAGGAAGACTGCCCCCCAGACGCACACGGGACTGGGGAAACCCATAGGGCCAGCCCCACCTGCCTGGTGCCCCTCTCCAAAGCCCTCTTGCCCCTCAGAAACCCTCACGGTGGCCCCAGGCCCCTAGCCTGAAGCCTGGAAGCCCTTGCGGGCAGCTGGCAGCTGAGTCCCGCCACCTGCCCCCGTCCGGGGCTGAAACGCTCTTCCTTCCCAGGGGCCCCCGAGAGTCAGGCCCTGCCCCGTGCACGTCACAAACACCTATGAACTTCATCCTCCCCGGCACCGTGGCAGAAGGTGCTTGTGGTGGTCCCATTTTCCAGATCAGGAAGCGGACCCCGAGAGACTGGGGACACACTCTTGCCAGGTGACAGAGCCGAGACTCGAGACTGGAACCTGGGTGTCTGCTTGCCCTCGGGCCACGGCTCCTCCCGGCCGGGTCTAGAGGAGGCTGACGTCTCATTGAGTGAACACGGTCCTGGCCCTGAGGTCGGGGAGGAGATGGGCTCTTTCCTGCCCCGTGCGTGTGTGCACGCGTGTGCGTGTGTGCCAGGACTCAAGGCAGCCCAGTGGCCTAAGGCTAGTGCGGCGTCTGGGGGGAGGGAAGATGCCCCTGGTGAGCACACAGCCCTCGGTTCCCCTCCCGGAGACACCCTGGGGCAGGCTGTGCTCTCAAAAGGAGACTCGGCCACCCCGCCATTCACCACGTGAGGACAGGGTCCTGCTCCCGCTGAATCACCGTGAACACCTCCCGCGGCTTCCGCAGCCTTCTCTCCAGAAGACTGCCAGTTGGGCTCCGAGACATCTTCCGATAAATGAGCCTCAGAAGTCGGTGTCCTGGGCTTCCTGCCAGCCCGGGATGGCTGGGGAGGGGAGCCAGCCCAGCGGGCTCTGCCTCCCCTGCTTTCTGCTGTCCCCAAGAAAGGCAGCTGGGATGGTACGGCCAAGAGGCAGACAGGGCGGGGAGGGGAGAGACAGGCTGGTGTGAGGCCCCGTCAGGCTCATCTGGAAACGGTCAAGCCCCCAGAACGGGCCGGGGTGGGGGGGTGGGTAGGGGGGCAGTGCGTCGCCATCCCGAACGCAGAAGCGGGGGCCCCGGGCCAGCCCGCCCCGAGAGGTCTGTTCCCACGTGAAGACCGGTGCTTGTCTCGTCCTGATGGGTTCAGGGAATCCCGGGGAAGGATCTGAGCACAGGGGCCCTCAGCTGCAGGCCTGGATCTCTCCCTCGCGGCTCTGAAATGTGCCCATAGCCAGGCTCGGGCAGTCCCAAGTTCTCGGCCTGTGGGGGCAGGGTGAGGCAGGGACGGGCTTCCCTCCTAGGGGCCCCCACGCGAGCCAGGCGGTGAGGTCCTCAGGCCACAGGAACGAGACGCAGGGTGATTCGACCTCAGCCCCCAGGCGTCCAGCGTTAGCACGGCTGGGCAGGGGGACAGACGCGGGGCCGAGGGAGCTGCCCTGAGCGCAGGGAAGGTGACCAAGTCTCGGTGCTACCCCCTAGCTTCCCAAGAACAACAGACTAGCGACTGGCATTTCCGATGAATGAGCTCGCTGGGCACCCTGCCCCATTCTGAACGACAGATGAGGAAACTCCAGACCCTGTGTCCGAGTGAGGTGTGCTCAGTTTGCCTGGGTTCTCTTAGTCCTGTGTTCTCAGGCCCTGGGGGGCTCTGGAGGCTTCTGGAAGCCACCTCACCCGGCCCTGCTTGGCTGGTGGTTTCTGCCCTCATTCACCCTGAACATGGCATTGGGGCCAAGTCAGGGGGCAGGCAGAGTATATATGCGGGATAAAGGGATTTGGCAATAGGTGGTCAGGATCTGGGAAGCCGCAGGCCTTTCCTAGAGCGCCATGACCCGCCCATATGGGTCCTTTATGACTCTTCCTTGAGGCAGACAGAACCCGCGCTAGGTGTGTGTTGATGAACAGAGTCAGGGTGGGGTTTCAGCTCCCGTCTGCCATCTCACCTAGGTGCTGTTGTGCAGTGGACAACTTGGACAACTGTGCTTGGCCACCCTGCTCCCAGGGCTGGGAGCCCATTACAACCCCACCTCCACTTGGTTGTTAGGGGTTCAGAGCACAAACCCAGTACCACCCAGGAGATTCTTCACCCTAGGAAGAGCGGCGTGCTCATTGCCACTGCCCGGCTTGGTCTCTTTTGCCCGTGTGTTATATATCTCGCCGTGTGCCGGGCTGAGCGAGTGTTTACCGTCCTCTCCAGATGAGGGCACTTTGCCCAAGCTCACACAGTGAGCTAATGGCGCAGTTGGAGCCTACGCTCGGGTCTCCTCCCAGGAGCTTGTCAAGAGTTCCCACCAGGGAGCGGCCCCCACAGTTCTCCACATCGTGTTCTCTTCCCTTTGGGATGAAGAAGAGGGGCTTCCAGGACCTCCCACAGGCCACACCTCCCCCGCTTCCTGGCCACGTGGCCGGCTTTCCCCACACCTGCTCCTCGGGGATACACAAGGACGCCCCCTCTTGCTGTCAGCAGGGGGAGGACGCCATCGGTGGGGGGGGGGGGCCCACCCTGGCCGCTGGGAGTTCTCCCTGAGCTTGGGGAAGGAGCAGGCTGCACCCAGCCCACATCCCTGGACCAGAGAAGATACAGATCATCTCGCCTGAAACGCCAAGCATGTTCAAGGCCAGACAGGCTGGCCAGGGAGAGCCTGCGTCCCTAATCCTTACAGCCGCTTCTCTCAGTCTTGGCCGCACGTCGGAACCACCTGAAATCCAGAAGTACTGATGGTTGGGGCCCCTCCCCAGAGATCGTGATGTCACGGGGTCGGGGATGGGGCCCCAGCCTGGTGTTTTACAAACTCCCCAGGTGACTGGCATGTCTGGGAGAGATGAGACCCAAGCTCACACCGATACGTATACAGCTACCTGTCCACACGGGAGGGATACCAGACTATACCTGAAACGGAATCGTTTGCTAATCTGCTGAACAATCCAAGAGCCCCCCTGATGAAATGCAGTGCAGTTCGGTGCAGCCCAGCATGGAGTTTGCAAAGGCAGACGAGCACAGCAGAGGACAGGGGACTTGGGATGAGTGGGGGAAGTCCTCTCTGGAGCATGGAGACATGGGACACACACATGGGCAGCCACGGTCCTGCAGGCCTGAACTTTCAGAAGATGTCTGCAAACCCGGGAACATTCCGGGACCTGGGACTGTGATGGGGAACGAGCAGAGGAAACCAGGGTGGGGTGGCGGTGGGGGGAGACTCTGCTGGAGGGTGGGAATGGGCTGCAGGCAGGTACCAGGTTCGCACCTGGAGGGGGCTGGGGAGGGGCTGGCCCAGGGGCGGGAGTTGAGGGGATTTCAGCTCAGCTGGAGCAAACAGTCCTAAAGGAGCAGCCCCAGCTTGAGCCAACCTCCCGGGAAGGAGGGTTTCCAGGGTGGAAGGGAGACCCAGCCGTCTGCCGGGAGCCTGTCTGAGGCAAGGGCCGAGCTGGGCTGGGCCTGGCTTGGCCCGGGGTTCCCCCCACCTGGGCCCTGCAGAGATCTGGGGCTGGATGATTCCGTGCGGGTGGCATCTGCGGAGCGCTCTGCCCCCTTCTTGGCATCTGCCTCGTGGGGCATCTGCAGACCTTGCCAAGTATGGGGGGGGAGGGGGCGGAACCATCCCCTGCCCCGCTGAGAATCACCGCCTAGAACAATGGCTGCCCTCAGGAACCCCCTGGGTGCTTTCACGCTGCCTGGGTCCACGCCCAGAGGTTGATGTCATTGGTCTGGGTGAGGCCCAGACAACCCGGGGGGCTAGGGGTGGGGTGGGTTCAGATTGCCCCAGGTGGTTCTAATAGGCGGCAATCTTTGAGACCCCCGGGGACAGCTTTGTGTCGCCAACTTGAGTCAGAGGAATCACCTGGGCGATGGCTCCAAAGAATGCGTCCCGGTTTAATTAGAAGCACCTGGAATTCTCAGGCGCAGGCGAGTGTGGGAAACGCCGAGCGCCTGGCGGCGTGAGGCTCCAGGAGGCTGAGCCGAAAGGCCTTGGCTGGCCGGCCACGCTAGGACCTCGTGTGCCTCCCGCTGCGTTTGCTCCCCCCCTCCCCCCTCCTCTTCCAGCCGGGGTCTGGGCCTCCTGCTCACCTCCCCCACCTTCTCCTCCCCAGTGACATTATCCCAGTCCCCCCGCCCCTGCGCCAGCCCCTGCGAGCCCGCCGGCAGCCGGCCCCTCCTCCCTCCTCTCCTCCCAGCCGGTGGCTCTCAGCGCCGGCTTGATTTAGTAGGCGTTGGAGGAGAAAGGCAGCTTGAAGAGTCACTAAGAGCCCCGATGCTCGCCAGCACTTATCTGGAAAGGAGAGGCCGGCAGCCCCAGGGAGGGAACTGGGGCGTAAGAACGCACCCCTCCGACGGGGAGGGGGCGTGGCAATCCCGCCGCCGTCCCGGCGCTCCGCAGGGTCACGGGCACCCCAGGCTGCAAGCACCCCCACCCCAGCGGGCGCCCGGGGGGGCGGGTGCTGCCCCTCCCTGCCACACCCCGCGAGGGTGGAGGGGGCAGAAGCTGCCCTTGCAGTCGCCTCCTGCGGGTGGGGCTCAGCTCCTTGCAGCCCCAGGTCGGGGAGCTCAGGGACCTTGGGTGGGGAACAAGGTCCTGGGGCGGCCGGCCGACGAGTGGAGGGCGGAGGAGGCCCCCCCCCCACCCCTAGCCTTTTGGTGGTTTGACCGCCCTCCTCTCCTGGTGCCCGTCCCCCCCCCCCCCCACCTCCCTGATGAAAAATACAAAAGGAAAATGCGCCAGTGCCCAGGTCTGGGGAGCCCCAGCCCGCGGGATGGAGAAATGAAAAGCGGCCCCAATTAGAGGCTTTGGTTCTGCAAACTTGATGCTCGGCACTTGAACTGTCACGGCGGAGCCTTAATTAGCAGCGGCGGGGGAGAGGTCAGGAACAACTCAGCAGTCTTGACAAGCGCGTTATCAAGTGCAGGGGAGCGGGGGCTGCCCGGGGAGCGGGCGGGGCCGCCGGGAGGGGGGAGGACGGCGGGGGCGCCGCGGCGCGCGGGAGGTGGCGGGGAGGAGGCGCGCGGCCCGGCCGAGCGCGAAGGGAATAAGATGGTGGCCGCGAGGCGGCCGCGCGGCCACGGCGGGTGGTGCGCGAAGCCTCCGGCGAGGGCGCGCGGGCGGCGCGGGGCGCTCCCGGGGGCGGCGTGACGGGCTGCTCGCCTCCCAGGCGACGCGGCACCTCCCCCGGGTCCCCGCGGCGGGCAGGGCGCACGGCGGGCGGACGCCCCCGGCTGCTCCTGAGCCCCCCTCCCCCCCCCCCCGGTTGGGGACACCCCCGGCTGTCCCGTGACCCCCGATCCCCTGTACGGCCCCCGGCGCGCAGCGGGCGGAAGGAGCGCGTGCCGCGCTTGGGCGCCCCCCCCCCACCCTTGGTGACCCCCCGCGCCCACGCCGCCGGCTATGCGGGGAAGCCCCTCCTAGAGTCCCCCGCGGCCCCGGCGGGGGGTAGCACACCATGCTCGGCGCGAAGACCTGGTCGAACCTGCTGGAGAGCCTCAGTAAGTGACGGGCTTGCCGCCCGCGGAAGGGGGCGGGGGGGGGGGAGGGGGGCCCGGGATGGAACTTTCTGGGGCGCGCCGCCCACCCCGCCTGGCCCCGTGACCCCGGATTACCTCCGGGTTCGTGCACGTGCTTCCCCAGGGACGCCTCCCGCCGCCGCCTCATCCTGTCCACTCGGAAAAGAAGCCAATCGATTTATTTTTTAAAGTAGAAAAGCCCCATCTGCTCGCCTGTCTGGCCCGTCCGGGGCCTGGGGAATGAGAAGCGTGGAGAATCCCCAGATTTTGTCCAGGCGGGGTCGCAGGGCTGCCCTGGGGCCTGCGTTATCCGGCTAGTTAGCGAGCTGGGCCCCTTTGTGCCTCCAGGAAACCGGATCCAGGGGCAAATTACGGTGTGGGGGTGTGCCCCCCCCCACTGTGTTTTATCACAACCTGCCCCCTTTTCAAGCTGTAGTAGGCTCACCCTGGGCCCATGTCAGCCCTCTGAGTGGGCGAACTTTCTCACGGTGTCAAGGCTGTGACCTCGAAGGGCTGGTCGCTGGCTAGGTGGTAAGAGGGTAAGAAGTGTCAGGGAGCCTCCATTCCCTTTTGGAGAGGGTTTAGCAGGATTCGGACGCCCAGGGGGCACCCCTGCAAGCTGATTAAGTGTGAAGGGGGCGTTGGGCAGGCAGCCCCCAGGCCCTTGGCTCCAGCCAAGGGCAGGCGTTGGAGGGTGATGGAGAGAAGGCAGCGGTGGCCAGAAACGCGGGTCACCCAGGTTCCTTCAGGTGGGGTGACTGAGTGGGTGGGATGATGACATCAGCTGAGCCCTCCCGCTCCTGTGAAAGAAAGGTTAGGCACCTTGACCTCCAGGTGCCCCCCGCCCACGGCCTTCTCTTCTAGGTGGGCCAGGCTGGGAAGAAGGGAGTGGCCAGTGGAACCTGCCAGGCCCCAGGTGCCCCTCCTGCTCTCCGCCCAGCCCCTGGCTCACCCTGCTGGGGTCTCCCGGGCCCCCTCCTCCCTCCCAGCCCTGCATCTCTCTGAGTGTGCCTCTGTGCCTCTTTGAACGGCAGCTTTTAAAGCTTTTTGCCTTTTGAAAACTCGGGGGGGAGGAATCGCTTGCGGAGAGGTCGTGAACAGTTGATGATTATAGTCCAGCGGGTAGAAAGAGCTTAAAACAAATCCCCGTCCATCAGATGTCGGCTTAGGTGGTTCCCAGTGCTCTCCTGGGGGGTGTCGGGGTGGGGGCTGCAGCTTAGACCCTCTTAGTGTTTGATCGGCACTCCTCTCCGCTGGCCCTTCCTCCTGGGCCCCGTGGGGCCTCAGACGCCCCAGAAGGCCCCCGGCCCGGTCACTCGGCACCTCCAGAACCTCAGTTTCCCTAGGCGGCCCCGGGAGGACGATTCCGAGGGTGTGCGCTGCCTGGGGACGGTCGAACCGCAGGCTTCACACACCCGCGTCCAGCGGTCTCTTTGGAGCTGCGAGGGTTTTACCTGGTTCCCGGAGCCCTACTGTGGTGGTGCTGGCAGAAGGAGGCTGCGTGAGGAAGGCTGGGTCAGCCCCTTGGGGTCTCCAGACAGCCCCTTGCTGAACTCCAGCAGGGTCTCCCTTGGTGCAGGCGCCAGGCCTCACGGCAGGAGGTCTCGCTGTTGCAGGTGAGGGAACTGAGGCTCAGAGAGGTTCAGCTCACTACTCAGGGTCACACAGCTGGTGAGGCGGTAAGGGGAGAGGTGATGGTGGCCCCGGGCAGTTCTGCCCCAGGACCACGTCCCCGAGCCAACCACGCACGGCCAGGGAGATCAGTCCCCTACTCTACCGCAAACTGACGCCATCTGTCAGGTCTGAAGTGAGAGCTGCTTGTGGCCGGCCCCCTGCCCACCATTCAGAGTCTCTCTCCAGCCCCCTAGACCCTGCGTCTTGCTGTGGCCTGGCCATTTCTGTCTCTTAGTGCCGTTGGCCGCTGGGGAGGCTCCGAGCATAACGGCAGAGTGCCAGACCCCCTCCTTGCTGTCTGACTTGGGGCAGGTGACCTAACCTCTCTGTGCTGCAGTCTCCAGCTGGAGCAGGCGCTGTGGTTCTCCCCTCCTGGAAACAAATGCATCAACCCAATTAGAAAGGGCACCTGCAGGCTGTCGGGTTCGTAAATGTCAACGGATGTTAACTTTTTCTTCCACCTGGAAAGGACGTGGGGTTGGGATCATCCAGTCTCCAAGGGGCCGGGCTCTGGGCAGGGGGGGCGGTCATTGTGGGTTGCAGCGAGAGGCTGGGGAAGCCGGCACACGGCCTCGGTTGTTGAGTCCTTCCCAGAGCAGGCAGGGTCCTGGGGCACCCCTAGAGGGCCGGCGGGGGCCGTGTCAGCCCGTGGCCCTTTCCCCTCGCTGCCAGTGCTGATGGGCGCAGACCAGGCTCCTCCCCTGAGACTTTGCAGCCTCAGAGGGCCTGATGGTGGGTCCTGGCAGCCGTGGGAGGTGGGGCTGGTGACAGCCTCCCCGCCATCGAGGAAGACTCAGTGGGGGATGGGATCATTTGTTCTTTTGTCTTCAGTAAGTAAACCAGACTAGCCGCTTCCAGGTTCGAAGATACCTTTTGCTTTATTTGGGGTGGGAATCTCTGGAGACCCTCAGCCGGGAGAGGAAGAGGCAAATGAAGGAGCGGGACTGAGCAGGTGGTTTAATCTCCAGTCCGGGGCTCAGCACGGGCTGCGGCAGCCGGGTGGGACTGCCGGGCCCTCGTTAGTTAGCCTGGGGCTCCTGGCTGCTCTCAGTTAGGAGTGCCAGTCTGGAGCCTGATGGCTGGGGTTCCGTTCCTGGATCTGCCTTCCTGGCTGTGTGTCTTTGGGCAAGGTGCTCAACCTCTCTGGGTCGCAGTTTCTTCATCGACCAAAGGAGATGATAACGACGCCCGTCCCGGTCCAGGTAGGGCCGCACGACAGATCGTCCTCACGTAGCGGCTTGAAACAACAACGTGTGGTTTGCTCGTGAGTCTGGGGTACGGCTAGCAGCTGTCCCTCTCGGGTTGCCTGTGGCCGCAGTGACATGGAAGGTGCTGGGCTTCCCCCCGGCCTTTCTCCGCTCCCCCGCCAACTAGTAAACGTCAATGCTCCTCAGAGCCGGGTCCCAGAGAAACTCTTTGCGTCTTAAGTGACCTGGGGGACAGGGCAGAGGAGAGCGTATGGGAGGGTCTGCTCACCAGCTCCTTGTTAAGATTCTCTCTCTGCCCTTCCCTTTGTTTTTAGTGACCCTTGACCTTTAAAGTCTGCTCTTTATACCCCCCCTCCCCGGGTCTCTGGCCTTCGAGTGCCGCTGTCTACCTTGAAAGCCTTGACCGAGGGGCCCTCATCACCTCTGTGGTCTCTGATGTGTGTGCGTTTAGGGATCCTTGAGCCACAAGAATGGGAGATTGCCCTGGGGAGCAGTGAAGGATCCAGAAGCAAATGCATGACCTTGGCTGGGCAGGCACTTCCCTTCTTGGGCCTCTGCCTCCCTGACCCCCTGTGGAGGGACCTGCCCGGCTTTGGGTCATCACCTTGGACAGCTCTGCCAGGGACGGGGGGGGGGGGGGGGGGGGGGGGGGCCGGCTCGTCTCCCCGCCCCCTCCCCCATCTCCCTCCCACCAAAGGTCATTAGGGACAGAAGTTGGCAACAGTGACTGTCTTTTCCCTTCTCTCAATGTCTAAGAGTCTGGGCTCTGGGAGAAAATGGGGTAACACTAGGCTTAGTATGCTGGTGACATTTTGTAGGTGGTTTTTACTAGGGGGACAGTGTCCCCCCAAATTCATATCTACCTGGGACCTCAGAATGGGACCTTATTCGGAAATGTACAGTTAGTTGAGGATCTGGAGGTGGGTTCTTCTGGGTTAGGGTGGCCCTAGATCCCGTGACTGGTGTCCTTATAAGAAAATAGCTAAGGGAGTGGCTCCTGGGGGGCTCAGTCGGTTGGGCGTCTGACTCGATTTCGGCTCAGGTCACGCACGATCTGGTGGTTTGTGAGTTCAAACCTGCATCGGGCTCTGCGCTGACAGCGTGGAGGCTGCTTGGGACTCTCTCTTCCCCCTCTCTGCCCCTCCTCCCCCTTCTCTCTCAAAATAAACAAACTTTAAAAAGAAGCAGGAGACAGTAAATGCTGTTGTTTCAAGGCACCAAGTTCATGGTCATTTGTCGTTACAGCCCCAGGACGCGAATACTCCCTCGTTTACCCCCCTTTTATGTATCTTTGAGCTTTTATGTTTTTTTTTAAGCTTTTATCTTTTATGTTGTGATTAGAACTTCCATCTGTCCCCCATGGACTGCAAGGACCCCCAGTTTTGTGAGGTGGCCAAAAGTGCAGACACGCCTGGCTTTGGGGACCTGGGAGGCTGGGCTGTCACTTTCTCTCTGGTCCCCATCTCAGGTGGGAGAGATGAGCGGGTCTGGCAGAAAGGAAGACCTCTCCGGTCTGAACTGAGCCCGCCGGGTCCGGCCCTGGCCCCAGGAGACACCTTAGCTGTCACTTGTCACTGTGGGAGATCAGGGACGCCAGAGGACTGGGGACGAGGTGGGGCAAGGAGCCAGCGTCTTCTGCCTGCCAGAGCCCCCCCCCCCCCCCGCCCGGGTCACATGCCGGACCCTGTCCTCACCATCGCCAGGGGCCTGGAGGCTTGTCACTCTTGGTCATCGCCGGCCTGAGATGCTGTCCCCTCTGCCCCCACACCCCCTCCCTCTGGGGTGAGGTACGTGGCCTCTGGGAGCTGGGGTCCCCTCTGCAGGAGCCCCGTCTGTATTGCTTGGTGGTTTATCACCTGTCACCCCCTCCTGGAAGGCCGGCACCATGAGCCAGCTGGGACCCCAGTGCCCAGAATGTGCTGGAACGTGGCGGACTGACTCCTGAGGTTCCCGTGAGGCCTGCGGGGTGTCCGCCCCTGATGCCCCCGCGCCCCCAGCCCTGCGCTCTGGAGAGTGAGCCCTTCGGCCTTGTTGCTTCCCGACCTCATCCGGCGCTGGGCACACGTGGGGGCCGAGCAGGCGCGGCAGGGGCAGGGCTGGGATCGGAGTCCTTCCTGGGTGAAGTTGCCCCTCGGGGTTCGCTGCAGCACAGACCTCTGACGCCCTGCCCGCCCTGTGTGTCCGGGATCTTCTAGATACTGTCTTTGCCCCGTTTGCCTCTGGAGTTTTCTCAGCTGCCTCTTGCTGGGGCGTGAAACCCCTTACGTGGGGCGGGGAGACCCTGGAGTCCCCTGGGGCGGAAAAGCAATTCTGCGGAGTCTGGGTCTCAGGAGGGGAGCAGCGGGGATCTGGGGGGACGGGAGTAGCAGTCCCCAGGGAGGTGCCGCTGGGGTGAGGGGTGGGGCCGCCCTGGGGGAGCCAGCACTCCCTCCCCTCCCCCCTCCCCCCTCCCCCAGCCACCAGCGTGGAGGAACCCCCGTGACCCAGTCAGTGTTTCTTTTAATCAGAGACGATGAGAACAGCGTAACGGGTGGTGGCTTGGTGGCTTCTTTAGGAGGAAGCAGAGAGCCCGAACGGAACCTGGGGGAGAAAAAAAAGATGAAACCCAGTGAATTTTTAATAGCGATTATCTCCTGACACGCAGCGCGTGGCCATCTGGCCGACATACAAGCCCACTGGAGCTCGATGCCGGGGGCGGGGGAAGGGGCGGCGGGGGAGGGGCTCCTGCTGGCAGGCCCCGGGCAACGCGCCCCCTCCCCCTCCCCCTCAGCAGGCAGGGGTGAGTCCGGGGGGCACCAGGTGCCCGCCCGCCTCTGTGGCCTTTCTTAGCCTGCCCCCCTCCTCGTGTGCTAGACCCTCTCCTGGTGACCCCCCTTCCTCAGTGGGCCTGCGGGCAGCCCGGGGCTCCCAGGGCCTACCGGTGGCCTGTGCCAGCCTGTCGAGCGTTCGTTCGGCCCTTGGTTACTGAGCTGCCACTCGCGGCCGGACCCCGGGATGGACCCTGAAGGCTCAGGGGTGCCAAGTCTGTTTCCTTTGTCACTCACGAAACGTTCAGCCGTCGGGCACTGTTGACGCGTTGTGGGCCGGATGCTGCTTTGTCGTGAGGCTCTCCGTGCACCATCAGACGGACGTTGGGCAGCATCCCTGGCTTTTCCCCAGCACGTGCCGGTTCCAGCCCCCAGGTGCGACAGCCAGAAAGGTTTCCAGACGCTGCCCGCTGTCCCCCAGGAGGGCAAAATGGTCCCGGTTGAGAATCACTCAGCTTAAGGTCAGTGGGGGGTTTCCTGGGGTTGCCGTAAAAATAATTACCACAAACTGAGCGACTTAAGGCCACAGCAGTATATTCTCTCCCAGCTCTGGAGGCCAGAGTGCTGAATCAGGGTGTCGCAGGGCCACCCTCCCTGTGGAGTCTCTGGGGAGGGTCCTTCTGGGGCTCTTCCAGCTCCTGGGGGCTCCGGGCGTCCCCTGGCTTGTGACCGCGTCCCTCCAGTCTCTGCCTCCGGCCTCCCCTCTGTGTGTGTGTGTCCAAATTCCTTCACCTTCTAAGGATACCAGTCATTACATCTGGGGCCACTCTAATCCTGTATGACCTCATTTTGTCTTGATTATATCCGCCAAGACTCCATTTTTAAATAAGGTCACATCCTGAGCTTCCAGGAGGACACGCGTTTGGGGGGGACGCTACTGAACCCAGGATGAGCTACAGACGGCACCTAGAACGGTGAGCCAGCAGGCCTGGGTGTGGGCAGGTGCGTTCCGCCCAGACGGTGGCTGTGAGCTGAGGTTTAAGACCCTGGTTCACCTGGAGAGAAGGTTCCGGCAGGGCCCCTCCTGTTCCAGTTCTCCCCCGGCCCATCTGGAGAGGTTGGGATCCGCAAACCCATTTCACAGAGCTGGAACCTGAGTCAGGAAGTTGGGGGCCTCCCTAAGGCTGCCCGCCGTGTTTACAGGATCAGGGAGACCCTGGATACGGACACAGCCTCCCCCCCCCCCGGGGTGGGCTTAGCTCAGCCAGCAGGATTTGGGTCCAGGGCTGGTCCTGTCGCTCGGTGGCACCTCTTGTGGGTTGAACCGTGCCTCCAGAAAAGATCCGTTCACAACCAAGCCCCTGGTACCTGTGAACGTGACCGTAGTTGGAAGCAGGGCCTTTACAGACGTGATAGGCTTAAGATGAGGTCGTGCTGGGTTACGACCGGCCCCGATCCAGTGACCGGCGTCAGGCACACGGTGACAGACAGATGTTCGGATAGGATGCCTTGCAGCACAGGCCCCGTGAGACTGCAGGGCTGCGTCTACGAGCCAAGGAACGCCCTGGGTGGCCGACAATACCAGGAGCTGGCAGCTGCAGGACCGGCCTCCCCCACCGAGAGCCTTGGGCGGGGGGAGTGCGGACCTGCCACCTGGACCGGGGCTTCAGGCCCCCAGAACCGGGACGACGTAAATTGCCACGTATTGAGCCCCCGGCATAATGCAAATTTGCTGGGTCAGCCCCAAGGCACTAATACCCCACGTCCCAAGAGGAACCGAGAACTTTGGTCTCCCTTGCTCGTTTCGGCAGTGTTGCGATTCCCCAGGAGTCTGTCTTTCTGGGGCGGCCAAGCCAAGGAAGAGAAGGCAAGGTCACCCTCTCTGGACGCCGGCCTCCCAGGGGCCACGTCCATGCTGGACCGGGAGGGGCTGAGGCCCGGGACCGGAGCCGGCAGCCCTGGGCGGCCTCCTAAGGGCTCAGGATCCTTTCACTGAGAGTTCTGAGAGTTTCTGAGGGTTCACCTAGTCAAGAAATACTTGAGGTCCTCTGGGGGGAGCAGGAGCCCCCCCACCCCGCCCCCTGCCTCCCCACCAGGCTTCTGCAGTGACCCCACGGCGAAGGATGAGGTTTCCAAAGCGGTTGGCCGTTGTGTGAGCCCAGGTCAGGCGACCGGCCAGGAATGGAGGCGCCGGGAGCCGTGCCCGTCTCTCCTGGGCTCTCTGGAACCGCCTGCCACCCCCAGCCCCCCGGCCGGGGTTCCCCCTCCTCCTATGGCTGCAGGTGAGGGGAGCTGGTGGGCTTGAGGCCGCATTTCTCTGCTCTGTCTGGATCACCCAGGTGGTCCCAGAGACAAGGTCCCATTCATAGGTTCCAGGGGTTAGGACGTGGACCCGTGTTTTGGGAGGGCCGCCATTCAGCCCACTGCAGTGGGGTCACTGAACACCTCTGTGACGAGTGACTGGTGCCAGAGCTGGTCAGGCCGACAGCTGAGGGAGAGGGCTCCGGGCAGGACAGTCGGGGCAGAGCCCCGAGTGGGGAACATACTTGAAATGTTCAGGAAGTAGCAAGAGTCCCAGTGGGCGGGACAGAGGAGAGGAGAGGACGTGGCCTGCACCGGGGTCCAGGTGGGAGCCCTGGGAGGTTTCGGGCAGAGGAGGGACACGGGTCAACCTCCCTTCTCACGGGGTCCTCTGTCATCACGCGGGGGGTGGAGCCCAGGGGCCAGGGTGGAAGCAGGGGGACCAGTGAGTTGGCTACTGCACCAGTCCGGGCAAGAGGTGCCTGGGGGGTCCGGGCGGGGGAGGAAAGGAGGGGCATCAGTTTGGGCTCTCATCTGGGGAAGGCACATCTCCGTGCACCATGAGCAGGGAGAACAGCTAAGAGGTGCGGGGAGGGGGGTGGGGTGGGGGGGCCCGGGCAGCAGGGGCGCCAGAGACATTTCGTTTCTCTGCAGCATTTCCCACAATTACACCTGAGTGCCTTTTGCTGATGGTCTTTCCCGGCTGCCGCGAGAGCTTTACCCTCGCCGGTGACGTCTTGTCACCGTCTCCCCACCACCCTCCTCACCCCCCTTCTGCCCCGAGCTGCCCCCTGCCTGGAAGCTGAGCCTCCAGCCACCTCCCCAGGGCTGCTGTGACGTCTCCTTGCCGCTTCCAAAATGATGCTTTTGATGGCCCATCCTGCAGCCTCGGTCTCTAACGTACTGGACGAGCCCCACGGCGCTGATGAATCCGGGGCTCGGGGTTCGGCGGTCTGAATCCTGCTGGAGTCTCCCCCTTGGCTCTGTTCTCCGGACGGCCCTGGTTTACCTCCTGATTCAGCCGGGGCCGACCCCACATCCTCCGGGCCACAGCTGACGTGGCCCAGAGACGATGTATTGTGACTTTTGCAATAACGTTTCCCGTGGATGAATCGACCCGCTCCAGGGCCCCCTGCCCCCTGTGTGCTTGGCCCCCTGTGGACAGAATGCTGACTTTTCCTTCTCCTTCCCCGCTTCTCTGCCCTCATCAGCCAGGTCCCCACCCTCAAGGCAGCCAATTTGCAAGGAAGCGTGCGTGCACACACATCTCCGTAAATCTTTAATCCACGGTGGGGGGGGGGGAGGTGGGGGGACCTCCGCAAAGCTGCCTTCCCCTGGCGGGCGGGCAGATGGGTGGCCACCAGACCATGCACAGCAAGCCCGAACACTGCTTCCTCCTGGGGGTGCTGGGCTGTGTCTGGCCACATCCAGACCCCTGCAGGCCTGGCCGCCAGGGAAGCAGAAAGATGTCCGGAGGCAGGTGAGGGCAGGAGCTCGGTCAAACTGAGGCAGAGACAGACTTCGACTCAGAGCCCGTAATGATGCTGAGGGGTGTCCTTCATTGCATTGCATTATTTATTTTTTTAATCTAGTTTTTGAGCAAGAACAAGCACAAGCAGGGGAGGGGCAGAGGGAGAGGGAGAGAGAGAATCTCAAGCAGGTTCCACGTGCAGAGCCTGATGCGGGGGTCAGCGTCACGACCGTGAGAGCATGACCTGAGCTGAAATCAAGAGTGGGATGCTTAACCAAGCCATCCAGGTGCCCCAGCGTGTTGCTTTTCAAACCCCATGCTGTCACAGCCTAGTGGGGACCTCTTAGGTGTTCCGGGGACAGAATGGAGCAGGGAGATTTCTATCAGCCCAGGTGGAGGTCCTGGCAGCTGCCACCCTTGCCTTATGTTCCGGTCTGTCTCCCGGCCTTTGCACATGCGGTTCCCACTTCCTGTAATGCTGTTCCCCGCCGACCCCGGCTTTTCCTTCAGATGGAGCATTTCCTTGGCCCGCTTGGTACAGACGTACTCATGGGAGTTCCTGATTCCGAGCGTCTCCCTGCTGAGCCGGGCCACACCAAGGCAAGGGATGGTCAGCTCTTTGGCTCCAGGGCCCATCCCCAGGGCCTGGAACACGTATGCAGGAGGAGCTCAATAATGATCCTGGGTAAACGTTTCATGTGTTTCCCCACTCTTTAGCCAAAACTGGAACTCCGAGAGACCGTCCCCTGCGTGCCGGCTGCCCGCGAGTGATGTCCTCCTGGCCGGGGCCGACTGGCCCCCCCGGTCGTTCCTCGTGTGGGCGCCACGAGCCTCTGGGCCCTCCGGAGTCCCTTGCTGGACACCGAGTAGGCTCCACGGGTTTGAGTTGACGCAGCAGTCGTACGGAGATGTATTTCACGTTCCATACGATTTACCCGATAGAGCGTGCGAGTCCGTGGTTTTTCTGCAATTACAGGCTTGCACGGCCGTTACCACTGTGTCCTTGAGAACGCTTCTGTCACCCCGCCGGGAAACCCCGAACCCGTTCGCCGTCACGGCTTATCTCCCCGCCCCCGCCCCTCCCCCACCAGCCCCTGACAACCATCAGTCTCCACTCTGTCTCTGTGGGTTTACCCATTCCGGACACGTGCCATAACCGGAATCCTCAAATGTGGGCCTTTTGTGTCTGGCCTCTTTCACCGAACAACGTTTTCCAGGTTTGTCCCACAGGACCGCCTTCCGTTTCGCGGCTGAGTAATACTCCAGACACGGACGGGCCGTATGCCGCTTGCCCGTTCGTCCGCTGGTGCGCGTTTGGGTGCCCTCCACGATTTGGCTGTTGTGGACGTGTTTGCACAGCTTGCTGTAGGGACGTCTGTTCTCAGTTCTCTGGGCCTGTGGGTGTTTCACCGGCCCCTCCCCTCCCCGTCCTGTGGACTTCCCGTTGACTGCGGGGCCACCGGGGACAGCCGGGGGGTGGCCGTTGTCACGGCGGAGTGACTGCTTCTCGCATGTGACCGGGTGCCTGGACGCCAGCCCTGGGCATCACAGAGGCCTCAGCCTCTGCACACACGGTACATAGTGGGGAAACTGAGGCTCGGCTCCACCTGCTTGTGGCTGCGGCGTCAGGACCTATTTCCTCCTCGGGACTCTCCGGGGCCCTGTTGCCAGATCGGAGGTCCCAGAGCTGGAGGGCCGCCAGCTGCTTGAGCTGGCCGGGCGGGAAGCGGCGTGGCGGGGGAGGGGGGGTTGCTTTAGCGGCTCCTGGGTCCCGGCTGCTCCTGAGCCCGTGTTCGGAAGCTTCAGACGCTTACAACACCCCCCCCCCCCCCATGAAGTCTGGACTGGCACTGTTCCCACGTGACCAACGGGGACACTGAGGCACAAGAGGCCAAGTCACACGCCTTGGTCGTCGGCCTTGGGTGTCAGGGCCAGAGTAGAACTCAGGCAGTTTGGCTGCAGATTCTAGCACCTGAACCCTGACATCGTGCCACGTGGGTGAGAGGCAGATGTTTGGATGGGGACAAAGGGAAATTGTGGGGCCCCACTGGGCGAGGCGAGACTTTGTTGTTCAGAGGCTTCTGTGTCTGTTTCCTTTTTTTTTTTTTTAACGTTTTTATTTATTTTTGAGACTGAGAGAGACAGAGCATGAACGGGGGAGGGTCAGAGAGAGGGAGACACAGAATCGGAAACCGGCTCCAGGCTCCGAGCTGTCAGCACAGAGCCCGACGCGGGGCTCGAACTCATAGACCGCGAGATCGTGACCCGAGCCAAAGTCTGATGTTTAACCGACTGAGCCACCCAGGCGCCCCTCCCTTTTTTTTTTTTTTAATGTTTATTTTTGAGAGAGAGAATGCGCGCATGGGGGAACGGGGAGGGGCGGAGAGAGAGAGGGAGACAGAGGCTCCATGCTGACAACAGGGAGCCCGACTTGGGCCTCAAACCCACAACCGACCGGTGCGGGAGATCATGACCTCAGCTGAAGTTGGACGCTTCACCGGCTGAGCCGCCCAGGCGCCCCTGTGTCTCCGTTTCTTACTGGCTGTGTGACTGGGGCAAGTCTGGGACCTGTGGAAGCCTCTGTCCCCCACCCCTTGTCTGCCCCCACGTCCCTGGGGGGCCCTACTGTGGTCTCCCCCATTCCTGAGCCTACCTCCTCAGGACTTGGTGCTTCTGGGGGACCCAGCGGAGCCCCCACCCGGACCCCCAGCCACCCCCAGTGTCCCGGCGGCCTGTCCCTGATCTGCCTTGGGCGTCTGCCCTCCCAGGGGACACGGCAGGGACCATCCACCGAGGGGTGTTGCTTTTACAGCTGGTGTGGCGAGCGGTGGGGGTGGCCGAGGCTCCCCAGGAAGGGTAGGGGCCAGATTGGGTGGCCGGCACTGCCAGGGGCACGTCCCGGGCCCCCCAGTCTGGTTTTTCTGCTTGACACCCCCCCCACCCCTGCCGCCCCAGCACCGCCTCCCTGACACTGCGGCCCGGAGCCCTCCACCCCACCTCTCTCTGCTCTGAAATAACAGTCCCACGAGCAGCTGGGTTCCTCGCTGCACGAGCTGCCCCCAGGGAGCCGCGTGTGCAGAAACCAGCGGCCTCGTCACCCCCCTCCTGGGACAGTGTGAGCCACCTCGTCTCACGTTTCAGTTTTGGTTTTTAGCCTTTGCCCTTGCTGCCTCCCTGGGCCGAGTGGCCTCCCGCCTGGAGCTTTGGCGACTTCCCCTTCCCGTCCCCCATCTCCGATCCCGACACCTCCTCTTCCGCAAACAGTCAAGCCTCGTGGAGGTCAGAGCCAGACCTTCTGGGCTCAAGTCCGGACCCTGCCACCGGCCAGCCGTGCAGCCTCAGCCTGTGGCTTAGCCGCCTTATGCCTCAGTTTCTCTTGCCATACACCAGGCAGAAGGCACCTCCCTTTTTGAAAGAGTGCTCGGCACATGTCTGGCTCCCTGTCGGTGGTTTCTGTGGTGGGAGAGGCAGGGATTAACTCGGGGTGCAGAGGGGGTGATGCCGGAGCCGGGTTCTGAGGGCGTCAGTCTTCTGGATGGATGAGGAGGGGGTGAGAGGGCACTCCAGGTGAAGGGAGCCCCAGTCAAGGCATCGAAGTCCGTCCTTCGCAGATGGACCCCTTCTCCGTCCCCGTGGGCGGTTACTGGAGAGGTTTTACTTGAGCCGAAGTCCTCCGTCGTGCACGTGTGCCAAGGTTGGGACGGTCCACACCCGTTGGCCAGCAGCACCCGGTGTGGCCTGTTGCCAGGAGCCGAGATGCGTCGGTGCACACGGGGTCCGGCAGCTTCTTTCCACCTCGATGCCACTGATCCTGCTGCCAGAGCAGGTAACACGCTTTGGAGGACCTGTGCCCCGCGCCCCGGGACACGAGGCGAGAAGCACAAGGTGACCGGTGCCGTGTGCGCTCCTTCCCCAGCGACGGAAATGAGGAGACCCTGTGTTTTCGCTGCCCTTTGACCGATCAGGAAACTGAGACCGAGAGCCGTTGCTTGTGACTTGGCCGAGGTGACCAGCTGGGAGGTGACAGAGCTGGGACACGGTCCTGCCCGCCGCCCCAGCGCCCACCCCTTAGCTGTACAGCTTGAGGCCTCTGCAGACAGGCTGGCCCTTCGCCGCAAGGGCTGGGGGCTTGGTGTCTGGAGACCTGGGGGTGGGCGGGCGACCTGGCCTGAGTCATTGCGCCTCTGGGTTTCACATCCTCGCCTGTGAGATGGTTGTGAGAGGCCTTTGCAAGCCAAGTGCCCTCCACGGTCTGCCTGTTGCCATTAACTGGAGAAGAACAGTGCCACAAACCACCCGAACGTTCCAGAACCTCCTCTGATGAATCACTCAGTTCCACTCCTGAAACCATTATTTTACTACATGTTAGCTAACATGGATGGAGGCGGGGGGGAACATTCCAGAAGCTCTGCCAATGGGCTGCACTGAATCTGGGGCGCCCTGGGTGGTGCACCGTTCTGCCAGGTGAGAGAGACAAAGAGAGAGCAAGTGCCCACGTGCCTCTGGGCGAGGGGGGCGGGCCTCGAGCGGGGCCCGGCAAGGCGATGAGGCGTGGACGTCCAGAAAGCCTGAGGCTCAGCTCTGGGAGCGGGGACCGGCGCCTGGCAGCCCGGGCTCAGCTCCCCACCCCATTCCTCACCACTGGCGTGAGCTTGAGTGAGTCGCTCAGCCACTCCGTGCCTCAGTTTCCCCTCCGTCAAATACAGGTCATGGCAGTCCTCACCTGCAGGGCTGCCACGGACCCTGAGTTAGAAGGGTGGGAAGCACCCAGTCAACGCCGGACCCCGTTTGCACCTCTCGCTTCCTGTCTGGGTGGGTGGCCGGAAGGGGAGAACAGAAGAGTGTGGGTGCAGAGGAGCGTCTGTGACCTCTCTCTGGCCTTCAGCCCTGGGTGAGTCCCTCAGCCTCCCCGTGCCTCAGTTGCCCCGTCTGTAGTTGGGGTGGGAAGGGGCCCGCCCCGAGGGCTGGAAGAGCCTGTCAGGCACCCGAGCCCCGTCCTGGGCCTGGCCCACGGCAGGTGCCGGTGAGCGGTCCTTTGCGCCCTTCTCCAGCCCCGGCTGCGCCCCACCTGGCCATGCCTGCGGCTCGAGTGTCCCGGAGGCGGCAGGCTGAGACCCGTGGGCCTCCCGGTGCGCACCTGAGAACCCGCTGGCAGGAGTGTTTGCTTAATTAATTGACTTTGCGAGAGGGAGCCTGTCCCCGTGTAAATCTACCGGCAGCCTCCCGTGCTCGCTGCCGGATGCAACGAACGCAAGACTAGACTTTAAATAAGGGTGCGGCTGTTGTTTGAATAATTGAAGAGCGCCGAGGAAACGGCAGCCCTCGGCACAGCGTCCGTGCTCCGTCCCGCCCGCGGCCAGCTGGCCGTCCCTGCCCGCACGCCGCCGGCCCCTTAGCCCACGGGATGGAGAGGCTTTCAGGCCCGCGTGCTGGGTGGGAACCCCCGGCTGCCGTCGCGACAGGGGCGTCGATCGAGTGCCCCCATTTTGCGGACTGGGAAACCGAGGCCGTGGTGGTTAAGAGGCAGAGCGAGTGCCTGGAGGCCGCGGGCTGAGCCCGGCGAAGCGGGCTCTGCTTTCCGGTTCCGTGGGGGCGCTCCAGACCATCTTGTGTCGTGCGGGAGGGTCGTCTGTCATCTGGGCGTAGTTTCCCCGGTTCTGATCTTTCCGATGTGCCGTGAGGGAGGCCCTCGCGCCTCTCTTGCCTTTGCGAATCCCCTTTGAACAAAGGAAGCAGGTGTCGCGAGCCCACGGGCCCCGGGAGGGCTCGAGGTTGGGGTACTCACTTCCGTTTCTGCTCGTGAGTGACAGCTTCCTTCTGGACGTCAGCTGGTTTTCTAAAAAAATTAGCCGATGTGAGTTCTCTCTCCGGTTGATTTGAAGTTGAAAGTAAATCATGCGGGGGGTGCCACGTGGCGGCAATCACCATTGGCCCTCGAGGGACCAGCCACGGAGAGGCCACGTCTCGGATCATGACAGGGGACGTCAACGCCTCCCGCGTGCTGGGCCAGAGGGAAATGGCTCACCTTCCTCACAACCCTCCAGGGAGGTTGCGACTTTCCCGAGTCTTGCAGATGGGGAAACGGAGGCACAGAGAGGCTAAGTAACCCGTATCCCGCAGCAGAGCTGGGACCGGAACCCAGGCAGCCCGGCCCTGAGCCCCCTTGAGCCCCAGCCCCCTGCTTTCTTAGCCTCTGTTCTATGGAGACAACATGTGGGGGTGCCGCCTCCCCTGCGCCGGCCCCCCAGGCCTCGGCATGGGTGCCCGTGAGCCCCGCCTGAGGCATCTACCCACCTGCTCGGTCCGCATTCAGCCCTGACTCCTCAGCACCTGTCCTCGGTGCCGGGTCAGGTCACCCACTGCCCAGATGGGGTGGTAGGGTCACTTGTGCCGCCACAGACAAAGGCAGGATGTATGGTTGTCAGAAAACCATGTGGAACATTCCAGGCAGCATTCACACTCCGCACCGCCCCCCCCACCCTCCCCAAACGAGTCAGGGTCGGGGGAGGGGCAGCCTGAACCTACAGAGAGGCACCTTGGGGCCACCCACCCTTGGCTTCCTGTGCCCTAGAGGCCCCCATTCCAGCCCCTGCCTGTTCCCAGAGGACTGCGTAGGCCCAGGTCCTGCGTCCAGACTTTGGGCAGCGTGTTCCCAAAATAGGGGGAAGTGGAGAGCGCCGGCCTCCTTCCCGCCCCCCGCCTTCACCCTGCCTTTATTTCATTTTTTGGCGCAGGGAAGGAGGGAGGGAGGCGGCCCTCTGAGTGCCGTGTCTGCCCGCAGTTCCTGGGAGGACCTCCTTCATCCCGCAGACCTGCTCCCCGGCCGCATTAAGGACAGATGGATTACAGCTAATGAGCCTGCTTGCACCATTAACACTCGAGAGCCTTCCCGGGATTAAAGCCGGCTCGCAGCCCGCCGGGCCGGCTTGTCACTCTCACGGTGGCGCCGAGGCGCCTGGCTGTGCATCAGTGTGCCCTAATTGTTCCTGTAATTGGGAGCCCGATGCCAGCCTCCCCCGGGGAGGGCCGGCTGGCGGGAGCTGCCCACCGCGCCCCCACCCCTGCCCTGCCTCTCCCACCCACCTCACCCCTGCCCGGCCCGTCCCGGGGCGTGGGGGTGGGGGGCCCTCCTGCCTCCCTGCCCCTCCACCACCACGGGAAGGGAGGACGACCCCCTTGCACCTGTGCCCCGTCCTGAGCCTGGCCTGGGGGTGCTCCGGCTCCGCAGAGCCCCGTTCCTGTCCCGGCCCTGTTTGCGGGTGGGACGATGATGGTGCCCCGGAGCCGGGAGGGGGCCTGCCCGGCGGCGGGGTGCACCCGCGCGGCCGGCCCCCCACGCAGCCTCCGTTGTGTGTCCGCGCACGGTGCTCACGCACGCGCTCACCTGCGCTGCCTCGCCCCCGGCCCTTCGCTCATCCCCGGAAGCGCGTGCGCGCCCACGTCTGCTCACCCACGTGCACGCGCGCTGCGCGCACGGGTCTCCCCGGGGGCGCGGCCCCTCCCGCCCGGCGCCCCCCCCGCCGCACGAAGAGCCGGGGCGCTCGCTGATGGCGATCGGCACCGGGCGGACGCCGCGGCGCTCCCCGTGCCCGGAGGCCGTGCCAGGAGGGTGCAGGAGGGCGGGCCGCCTCTGCGCCGGCGTGGGCTTGCCTCTGTGCGAAACCCTCCGTGGCTCCCCGGGGCCCGCTGGCCCCTCTCCCACCTCCACGCGGAGCCGCCCCTCCCGCAGCCTTCCCTCCACACGTCGCCCTGTCCTCACCTCCTGCCCCCGCCCTCCCCCCCCCCCCCGAACGTTGGGCACGCAGCCCTCCCTCCCTGACTCGAGGGAAGAGCCCGGCTGCTCCCCTGTCTGCGCGCTTTGCTTCTGAGGGCCAGCTGCTCCCTGTGCGTTTGTTGGAATGAGTTCGGGTGTTGCTGGATGTAGGCTGCAGAATTCAGGCTAAGACAGAATTTGTCTCACCAGTTTCTCACGCGCCTAGGGCCGTGTCCAGCTTGGGGGAGAGGCACAGGCCCCTGTTTCCGTTTGGTGTAGGCGCCCCAGGGACCCAGGGGGTCCGCTCAGTGCTGGGAAGCACCCGGGGGAATCGAGCGCAGGGATCCTTCAGCGTCCTGGAGATTCCAGAGGGTTCCAGACGCCGCCTCTGCCCCTCGGTGCCGTTGGGAAGAGACAGCAGCCAGGCCACGCACCCCCTAAATGGGCTGGGTACCAGCGGCACCTGGCAGTCACCACCTCCCCGCCCCGGGGAGAGCGCTGTGTTAACTCAGACCTGGGCGGGGGGGGGGGAGCCCGGAGTGGGTGCGCGTGCCTTGCTTCGGTAAGCGTTGCCTTCCTGCTCTTTTCTGGAGAGCTCAGTCACCCACGAGTGTGGAGAAGTTTAAGTACGTCTTTGCAGACCTGGGTCCTGGGCCCCTACGGCTCATCCCAGCCGTGAGGGGTCGTGTCTGAGAGGCGTGGCGGTCCTTGTCTAAATTCGCACCCTGGGCAAATCGATTTGACAAACACTGAGGGCTCGTTTGAGCAGGGCAGGTGCAAACTCATTTCGGTCTCCTGGGAACCTCGTGACTCCTTCCGTTTTTATTTCTATGTTACAGATGGGGAAGCAGAGGCACAGAGAGGCTAGGTGACCGCCCAGGTTGCACAGCAAGGAATGGCAGGCCAAGGTTTGAACGTAGGTAGTATGGCCCCAGGTTGACATGGGACCCCCCCCCCCCCCCTGCCGTGCTGCCTGGAATAGAAAGAGGCAGGGAGCTGGGTGCTCCGAGGCCCAGGCTGCGCCCTTGGGAGGAGGGAGGAGAGAGGAGAGAGGGGTGACGTGGTAAATCCACATTTGGTTTCTCTCCCCCCCTCCGCTCCCAGTTTCTTTGTCTCTTAGAATATACAGGTGACTGTGGGTGGGCTTCAGGACAGGGCTGGTCCCCAGAGAGGCCAAGCCACAGTTACAAGTGGAACTCTGATTTCCTGGGAGGGGAGCGGGACTGGAGACTGAGTTAATGATGCGTGCTGCCTGTGTGACGAGCCTCCACGAAGGTCCCCGAAGCACAGGGCTCGCCGAGCTTCCAGGCTGTGCACAGGGGAGGTGCTGGGAGGGTGGCGCGCCCGGCGAGGGCAGGGGAGCTCCACGCCACCCCCACCCCTTGCCCTGGGTATCTCTTCCATCTGGCTGTTCCTGAGTGGTGTCCTTTATGATAAACCAGTAAACAAAAGTCAGGCATTTCCTTGAGTTCTGTGAGCTGTTTTAGCAAATTATAAACCCCGAGAAGGGTGCTGACACTCCCTGACTTAATGCTGGCCAGCCAGAAACACGGGAGGAGGGCTGGGGTCTGAAGGCAGGGCCGTGGGGTGGCAGCTGCGGGGTCTGCCCCGGCCGAGCACTGCCTGCTGTGGAAAGCCCCCCACGTGGTGTCTGAAGCGTTGTGAGTAGAGAGGAAGTTTCTGGTAGCTGGTAGCACGGCCCAAGGGAGGCGGGGTCTGTGGGACCTTGGACAGTCAATGTGCCCTTCGGGTCTCCGTTAGGTACGGTCCCCCATAGGCTGCAGTTCCCAGCCTTGGGAAGGGCCGATCAGGCTGCGGTGACACATCGCTGGTGCCCCTCTGTGTCACCCACCTGTCACTCAGCTCTCTGCAGGGCAGCAGTGTGTGCGAGGGGGGGGGGGTCAAGAGGCAGAGGCAGCCCCACTGCCAGCCATAGAGGCCTCGAACAGGAGCAGAAGAGGGGGGCCTGGGAGCGTGGCTCTCAATCGTGTAGGGAGCCAGGCCCAGCCCCACAGTGACCTCACGGAGGGCTTCCCGGCTGTGGAGGCACAGGAAGAACCAAGCAGTTGGGCTGGCTTCTCCGGGGCGGAGTCTGTCCTCAGGGAGGACACAGACCCGCCCCCCGCGGTGTCTGGATGGCCCTTCCAGCATCGCTCCCACATCAGATAACCTCGCGCTCTTCCAGTGTTTTCTCCAGCTAATTCAGCTCCGTGCAAGCTCCAACCGTGTGCTCAGAGTACGGAGGGACGTTACAAGACCCTGATCCCTGGCCTCTGTTTCTCCTTCATTTATTCACGCAGCCAACACCTAGCAGAGTCTGCAGGGCGCTAGGCAGGCTGTTAATCTCTAGGAAACTCAAGGTCAAGTTGAGAGGGAGATCTGGCTTATCCCTCCCACAGCACGTCCAGACTTCCTGCTCCCTGCCAAGTATTAAACTGACTCGTTTGGTTACAAAATGCTCGTGGCCAAGGAGAGGACGCATGTGCAAGCAACCAGCTCATGGCGGGAAATGCCTCAAGAGGGGGTAGTCCAAGATACTACAGGAGCAGGCTTCCCGGAGGCAGGGAGTTGTGTTGGGGTTTTGAAGGATGCGTAGGAGTTTGTGAGGTCGAGGACAGAGAACAGAGTGTTTGAAACCCTGTGAGGGCTCCGGGAAACGTTCAAGCAGACCAGAGAATCAGACGAGGGCAAGAATTAGGCAAGAGTGGGGAGAGGAGGGGGAATGAGCTCTTGGGGTCGAGACGGGGCCAGACTTGGGAGGACGTGCGCCGTTTGGTCGGTGACGGGGGAGGGCCCGTGAGGCCGAAGCAGACTGCAGACTCCTAGCCCTGTCCCCAGGGGTCTGATCCGGTGTGATGGCAAATCAAAGCCCTGGGTGCTTTTAATATTTTTTATCTTTGCTTTTTTTTTTTTTTTTTGCATTGATTCTTTTTGCCCGTGGCAGAAAATACGCAAGAGAAACAGCCTAGAGAGCCTGCCCGCTAGAACAGTCTGCAGTGGTGGAAAATATTTCACAGCTGTACTGTCCCATGTGGTAGCCGCTCCGTACATGTGGCTTGTGTGCCTGAGGAATGGAATTTTAAATTGTATTTAATTCTAATTAGTTACTTTGAATTTAAATTACCGCCCGTGGCCAGTGGCTACTGTACCGGCAGCGGGGCTGTGGAGTGGAAATAAAGCCCCCTCTCTCTCAGCCCCCAGCCACCCCATCCCCCGCCTCGCTGGGCTTTGAGCCGGCCCGTTTGATTGTCCTGAACAAGGGCTTTGCCGCCGAGATGTTTGATGTCCTTTCTGTCCACTGCCCTTGCTTCTCGGTGGGCGCTGTGGGTTTATTCCAGCAGCTGACGGAGCCCGCCGGGGGACCAGGAGGGTGCCCATGGCCGGGGTACCCACCCTGCCTCTGCAGGTGCTCAGAACAGGCTGCGGGAGCCCACAGGCGGAGACGGGGGTGATACGTCACCTCTCCCGGGAGCAGGGACCGTGCAGCCTGCGAACCAGGGGTAGCATGTGGCCCAACAGCCCACCGTGAGCCTTGCCTCTGTGGTTCAGCTACTGAATGGCCCAAGTTTGCCTTAGCGGAAGAGGGGTCCAGGGTCGCCTGGGGGGCTCGGTCGGCGGAGCGTCCGACTTCGGCTCAGGTCATGATCTCGCGGTTCGTGGGTTCGAGCCCCGCATCGGGCTCTGTGCTGACGGCTGGGAGCCTGGAGCCCGCTTCCGATTCTGCGTCTCCCTCTCTGTCTCTGCCCTTCCCCTGCTTGCGCTCACGCGTGCTCTCTCTCTCTCTGTTTCTCAAAACTAAATAAAGACATTAAAGAAAAAGACGGGTCCCACACGGCTGTGTTGCTGGTGTGGCGGCTGAGATTCCGTCTGTAACTGGGTTGAATAGTGTACCCAGATATTCACATGTACCCAGAACCTCAGAATGGGAGCTTATTTGGAAACAGGATGTTTGCAGATGCAGTCGAGTTAAGACGCCGAATGGAGATGGGCCCTAAACGCATTGGTTTCCCTGCAGCAGAGGAGAGAGAGGGAGGAGGGAGAGGGGGAGGGAGGCGGCCGTGGCCCAGGGACGCCTGGAGCCCCCCCCGAAGCTGGAAGAGGCGGGAAGGATCTTCCCCTGAAGCCTTGGGAGGGAGTATGACCCTGCAGACCCCCCAATTTCCGACTTCCGGTTTCCCAGAACGTGAAAGAATGAACTTCTGTTGTTTGAGACCCCTGCTCTGTGGCCCCAGACGACACGCCGCGGGCCTGGTGGCACGGACTCGTCCTTGGCCGCCTAGCGGCCCCTCGCTGGGCATCCCCTGTGCTGGGCTGTGCCCCTAACTCCATGCTGAGCGTGCGGAAGCTTCCGGGAGCCCCTCGTACCTTCTGTGTTAGCTGGACGAGATGCACGCTGCAAACCGGAGGTGGCATTTCGTGTTGTCTGAGGTGGGTCAGAGACCGTGCTCTACACACCCCTCGGCCTTGTCTGGACGGAGGAACCTCAGGGTGGGACACATGACGTCCTCGGGAAACACCCATTCCCACACTGTGCTTTGGAGGCCCAGGTTATGACCTTCGTCGGGTCAGCCCCTTCGGGCTTCCAGAGGTGAGCGTCACGTGAGAGGGAGGCAGGCTGGGGGAGGGCCCTGGAGGCTGTTGCCATGGCGACGCCAGCCCTCTCCTCCCAGCCAGGCTCACCGCGCGCCCCCCCCCCCCCCATCACCCACCTGCCCTCGCCACCCTCTCCAGGGTGCCGGGCCAGCCCTGCGGGCCGCAGAGGGTGACCCTGCGAGGAGGTGGCCCCACGCCCGGCAGGTGCCGTGGCCGCCCCGACTCTGATCCCGGGGCTGGGCCAGAGGGTGTTGCTGGCACCCCAGCTCTAGCTCGGAGCACCGAATCCATCAATAGAAGAGAAGGCTCCGTGCAATAATAGCGTGGGGCCTGCCGGGCAATTGATTTAAATCATTTTATAGAGAACCTATGTAAAATAAAAAGCCTCTAATCACATTTGTATCCATTTGCAGGCTCAGTAAATCAATTTGAATTGAGCTGGGTGCCACGGTTACAGCTGATTAGCGTGCGTATATATGGTCAAATTAATGCCGGCCAAGTCTGCCGGATAGGGGCGCAGCCGTCAGCTCCTGCCTGAGCCACTCTTGGGGGGCGGGGGCCCCAGCCCGGACCCCGACCACGGGGGACACGTCTCTCCTCCTCGCTCCGCCCTCCGGGGGACCCCCCAGCTGTCCTCCAGGTGGCTCCTGCGGGTGCCCGGACGAGGAGATACGGCTGGACCCCGCGTGCACCCACCACCCCCCGGGGGCGCTGGAAAGAGCTCTTCTGGCAGCTTCTCCCGCAGCTCTGCCTGGCGCCTGCCTGCCCACGCCCTCGCCGGCAGTCCTGGGTGAGCTGCCCCAGCCTCGTTCACACGGGTGCCTCCTCGGGCCGCGTCCCCGGGGCCGGGAGAAGGGACACGGGGTCCGTTTACTTACAACCTGACCCCTGTGGTGCGCCAGGGCCACGTTGGAACCACACAGAGAGCCATCCCTGCCCTCGGAGCAGACGACAAACCCAGTACGTCCGTAGGAGCCGTGGGGCTTCGAAGCTGCAGGTGCCTCGGGGAAGGCGGCCGGCTGCAAATTGGAGAAGCGGAGGGGTCAGGGAGCTGGCGTTCGGGGGAGGATTTGTGGGCGGCCCGGGTGTCCGAGAGAAGGTGCTCCTGGCAGAGGGAGCGGCGGGAGCAAAGGGAGGTCCGGCGGGGCCCGCGGGTGACGTGACGAGAGCTGGGGCACGGGCCGGCTCGCAGGTGCAGTGACAGGCCACCACACAGGCATCCGTGGGGGGTGGCGGGGTGGGGAGGAGCGAACGGGCCAGGTGTGGCCCCTCTGGCTGTCCTGTGGAGGGAGCAGGGGAGGGCAGAAGCGGGACACCTAGGGGGAGGGGAGGGGAGGGGAGGAAAAGGCGAGGGGTGTCCTCTTGAGAGGGGACCCCCGAAACCCTGCGTGGGCTGAACTGAGCAGGGGCGAGGAATCTGGATGGGGGTGGGGCCATGTTGTCCAGTGTCCCTTACTGGGGGGACGCCTTCCCTGTCTATGTGGGTCAACTCGGTGGTGGCTGTGGCCTGTGGCCCTCATGGACAAGAAGTGCTTTCTGTCCTCGTGCCCATGTGGGTCTCGAGGTGCTGTGGGTGCCCCGGGGCACCTTTCTTCTTGCCAGGTGCCACTGAGGCTCTGGGGAGCTGACCCCTGGGCCGGCAGCCAGGCCCGGAGAGCTGGCCACCACTGGCCACCCCTCAGAGGCCACCAGGGACAGTCCTGTCCCACCAGGGACAGAGCACCAGGGTCCACGCTCCTGCTCGGCCAGAGCTGGCTTTTTGGCTGCGGATGCTGGGATCTCGATGGCAGGTGTATTTGAACCGTAAATAAACAGAGTCTGACGCTTAGATGAGTTTGCTCTGCTCCCCAGAGCCACCCAGACAGGCCTGAGCAGGTCTCGCCCCAGCGCTTCGTGGGCTTTGTCCCCCAACCCTCTGGGCCCAGCCGTGCCTCTCCAGCCCACCCTCCGCCTCGTCTCACCGGCCCTCCCCCAGAATTCCCGCAACGAGGGCGGCATCCGTAGGTCCTATGTGGTGCTGGGAAACGCGGCACCTGTTCTCGGGGGCCGGCCCTTCGCTCGATGAACGTGACAACTGCAGGAAGCTGGCACCTTCCTCTTTTTTTAAGTTTCGTTCATTTGAATGATCTCCACACCCGTTGTGGGGCTCGAACTCACAACCCCAAGATCACGAGGCTCGTGCTCGTCCGACTGAGCCAGCCAGGCACCCCGAGGCTGGTACTTTTATTTCCCCGGTTTACAGATGGGAACGGAGGCCCAGAGGGGTTCAGCAGTTTGCCTGAGATCGCACAGCTTGGAGGTGGCACAGTGGGAATTCGAGCCCAGGTAGTTTCCAGATGCCACGCCCTCAACCCTCTCTATCGGGTTGCCTCCCAGAGGGAGGCTCGCCCTGGTGTCTTCTTTCCCAGAGGCATCTGTGCCCAAGGGATCATGCCACATGATCTCACTGAGCCTTTCCTGCCCCTTCCTGAGGTTGCCTGGCCTGGTGTTGGGCCCAAACTCATGTATATTCATCCTACGAGCATTTGTTGACCACCTGCCATGTGCCAGGTTCTGTGTGTGTTGGAAGGAGCACGTGACAATAAACTCACCGATTATAGGCGATCTGGTAGTGATACATGCTAATAAGAAAAGTACAGCCAGGGCGGGGGACAGAGAGCCAGGGGGTTGACGTCGATGGAGTGGCTAAGGGAGGCCTGCGTGGGACTGGCTTTGAGCCTGAAGGAAGGATGCAGGCAAGCCCTGTGATGTCCAGGGAGTGTGCTCCACGGAGCTAGGGGGGCATGTGCAAAGGTCCTGGGGCAGGCCCTTACCTCAGCGTACGCCCAGCAAACCTGGTTTGAGGTTTTAGACTCTGTTCGTTTCCCCGGGCTGCCGTAACACATTATCCCGAACGGGGTGTCTTAAAGCAACAGAAGTGGATTGTGTCACAGTTCTGGAGGCCGGAAGTTCCCCCCTATGTGTTCTGAGGCCCGAGGAGAGAGCGCTGGATGTGGAGTCCAGGCCCCTGTCTGGTCCTGGCCTGTTGCTCACAGCCTGAGGGCTCCTGGATGCTTTGCTCTCAGACGGCTGGTAAAAGACGGTCACATCTCACTGGGTTTTGCGGCTCAAATGAGAACGTGCTTTGAAATCTTTCAACTGCGAAGGAGGCAGCTCAGGCCTAATCAAGGCCTCCCGGAGGCTGTGACCCAGCGTGGGCCGTCTGTCCCGCTGGGAGGGCTGCTGGCGCCCGGGGACCGGGGGCAGTTCGCCCGACGTCCTGCGGTGTCAGATTCCTCGTTTGTCACGAGGCACGACAGCACCTGCCTCAGGGCGTCATCGGGGGTCCCAGGGAATCGATCGTTCTGGGGCCAGAGTCGGGCCCCCCTGCAGAATGCCTCCAGATGCTTGTGTCTGGCGGGGAGTGGGGGCACGACCCGGGGCAAGGGTCTCCTGCTTCATTTCCCTGGGGCCCGGGCCCCACGGTGACAGTGACTTGACCCCGCTCCCCGGAGGTGAAAGGCCCCCACCTTGCAGCTGGCGGTAATTCCCAGAAGCATCCTTCTTCCGCCGCCCTGCGCCTCTGAGTGCCGTCGTCGGGGAAGCGCGGGCCTGTCGTGGGCCCAGGCCGGGAATTGCTACAACAGGTTTATGCCGCGTGAGCGATCGTGTCTCCACCGCTGACGGTCCGCGCCACCGGGACCCACAGCGCCACGGACGAGGCCTCCAGAGAACAGAGCAGTAAATACCGTGGGAAGCTTCCAACCAGAGAGGGCGCTGGGAGGTCCACCCAAGGGCGCCGGGAGGCTCCTGGGGCCGGAAATGAGCAAAGCAGCAGCCAGGCCGGGAAGCTGCTGGAGCCCAGGCTGAGAGCAGACATGCAACCGGGGACAATTATTTGAGGGGGCAAGGGGAGCACGCTGTCCATGGCGAAGAGCAAGGCCAGAGTGCTGGGAATATTCGGAAACTGTGATTGGGGGTCAGCTTCCCTGGAGGGTGTGCGCGTGGCTGGGTGCAGGCGGGAGCAGGCAGGAGAGGAGGGGGGCTTTGCTGGGAACCATCCCCTACCTGCTGCCTGTCCCCCCACCCCCCGGCCGGCTGGGGGTTCAGGAAAGCCTTGGGGGCGGTGTTATCACGGCCCCCTTGTGTCTGCACCCGGGCAGTGCCACGGAAGCTGTCGCTTAGTGTGGCTCCGTGGGCCGCGCCTGGGGCACTGAGACTGATCCAGGCAGCGAGCATTGTTCTGGCCCCAGACCCCCTTCCTCCTTGACATTGTTCTGGCCCCAGACCCCTTTCCTCCTTGACCCGCTGTGGTTTCCGTCGGGGATTCTGGAATGCCGGCACCTGTGTAACCTGAGCCAGAGGCCGCAGCTGTGGGCCTCAGTTTCCCCATCTGTGAAATGGGGCCGTGGAGCTGTCCAGCAGGGGCACGGATGTTTCTATAAAGGAGATCCTGGGTGTGAATCCCTGGGCCCACTGCCTGGCACAGGGTCAGCGTTCCCTAGAAAGCATGTCTGCTGGGGTTTTAAGGTCAATACTTACCTTTTTTTAATTACAGTTTTTTAAAACACCTATTCATTTTTGAGAGGCAGAGCACAAGCAGGGGAGGGGCAGAGATAGGGGGAGACGCAGAACCCGAAGCAGGCTCCGGGCTCCGAGCCGTCGGCACAGGGCCTGAAGTCACGAACCGCGAGATCGTGACCCGAGCCAAAGTCGGACGCTCCACTGACCGAGCCCCCCGGGGGCCCCAACACCTCTGCTTCTTGACCTACATGTTCGTCATGGCTATGCGGCCCCAGTCTCCAGATGAGATCCGCATCACGGATCCCAGGGGTTGGCGCGTGCCCACAGCTGGCTGGCACTTTGCTCAGGTCACAGGATGGGGGGCCCCGGGATGCGTGCTGTTGGCTCTGGAGTGCTTGCCTGTGCTGGCACAGTCTCGGCACCCGGCATGGCAACGGTTCAGTCTCGGTGACGTCCCCGTGAGGTCTGTGCCCTGGCTCTCCCTGTTTGCAGATGGGGAAACTGAGCTGCTCTGGCTTTTTCCTTGAGGTCCCACAGCTGGGAGGCGGGGGGCGGGGGGGCCAGGTGACCCGCGCTCTGGGACTCGTGCCCCCGCCCGCGGTGTCTCCTGCTCAGGAGTGCCGCACGTCACCAGGCTGGGTGGGACCCAGGTCCAGAACCCAGGAGACAAAAGGCAGAGGCTGCACCAGCTGACGAAGAGCACAGGGCCGTGTAGGTTGGCGGGGGAGGAAGGTCCTGGTGCCCAGCCACCCACTGGCGCCCTGGCCGTCCTCCCTTCTGTAGCACAGACCTGCCGGTTATGATCTGCGTCTCCTCGTCCCCAAACACACACACACACACACACACACACACACACGCACAGGTCATATACGTGTTGTGTATGCATTATATGTATACGCGTCACACACACGTTACGTATACGCGCGTGGGCGTGGCCCCGAGGGGCAGGAGTGTGGATTTGCCGGGTTTCCAGACTCCACTCGCTGGTCGCACCTCTGAAAGCTCTTCCCCCTTACGGGGACGGTCCGGTCGCCCGGCCGCAGAGGGGGGCCCGCCTGGCTGCGCCCAGTGCCCCGTGGGGAGCTTCTCCACGCGACCTCGTGCGCCACAAGAGGCCCTTCGTCCTTTATCCTGGTGGTTCCTGCTGACAGCAGCGAGGCGGTCCAGGAATAGCAGCAGGAGCCACGCGGTGTGACGGTGGGGGCGGCCGGGTCCCCTGCAGGGTCTGGCCCTCTTCAGCTTGGGGCAGCTGAGGAGAGGGACGCCGCGCAGCCGGCCGGGGATGCGGGAGGGCACCTTGCGTGGGTGGAGGGGCTGGGGGCGTCAGCCCCTCCCGGGCAGGCGGCAGGCATCCCCAGCGTCACTAACTGGAAGCTTGGTCCGTGGGGCGGTGAGCGGGTCTGGGGAAGCTCACCAGTGACAATGCTCTTGGCGGGGAGGGGGCTTTTCTAGAAGGAGTTGAGGCCTGATGGGATAGCAGGGGTGGGCACTGCAGGATTTTGAGCGGGAAGGGAGCCCCCTTCCCAGGCACCGTGTGCCAATGGGGCTGGGATTCCTCAGAGGTGGGCCTGGGCGGGCGAGGTGGGCACAGCGAAGGAGGCGTGAACCAGGGGCAGGAGAAGTCACGCTGGCGCCACTGAGAGAATGCCAGCCGCCGTCACGGAGCAGGGGTCACGTGGGTAGGAAAATAATGTTTTCAGTGCTGTTTCGTGTGAATGTATTTAATACCACCGACCTGCGCACTTAGACCTGGTTAAGGGGGTAAGGTTTGTGTGCCGTGATTAAAAGTAATTTTTCTTCGGGGGTGCCTGGCTCAGTCAGTGAAGCGTCCAACTTCGGCTCGGGTCATGATCTCGCGGTCCGCGAGTTCGAGCCCCGCGTCGGGCTCTGTGCTGACGGCTCGGAGCCTGGAACCTGTTTCAGATTCTGTGTCTCCCTCTCTCTGACCCTCCCCCGTTCATGCTCTGTCTCTCTCTGTCTCAAAAATAAATAAACGTTAAAAAAAATTTTTTAAAATTTTTTTTCTTTGAAAAAAATTTTTAATGTTTATTCGTTTTTGAGAGAGAGAGAGAGAGAGAGAGAGAGAGAGAGACAGCGTGAGCAGGGGAGGGGCAGAGAGAGAGGGAGACACAGAACCCGAAGCAGGCTGTGTGCCATCAGCGCAAAGCCCTACATGGGATTTGAACCCACAAACCGGGAGACCGTGACCCGAGCCCAGGCTGGAACCCATCGGCTCAACCATCGGAGCCGCCCAGGTGCCCCTGAAAATAACTGTTTTAATTCAACATGCACTTGAGGTCACCTGCGAGCGACACTTTTGACCTGCCGAGCCCGCCCCCGAACGTAACAAAACAACCACAGTCGTGGTGAAATGGACAGAAGCCACAGCCTGGCCGTGAGACCCACGGAGACGCTCCTTCCCTCAGATGCCAGAAGCGCCACGTAGGGGTTGAGGCCAAGGAAGCAGGTTCTGACACCAGAAGGGGTGGAGACTTGAGCGGCTGCAGCGGAAACTGGCACCACCCTGAACAGCCCCGCACGGGCCCCGGCCTTAGCGTGCTCGCCACTCAGGGCGTCCCCGAGGTGATCGTCCCCGGGACCGCGGGCGTCCGGAAAACAGCGGGCTGCCGGGTGCACAGAGGGCTCCCTCAGCCTGGAGAAAGGTTTGTTCTCCTCTCCTCCTCCGTCCTTCCGGGGAAGGGAGGAAACAAACGCGAATGTGTTTTGCAGTTCACGGGGGCTCCCTGAAAACCTCCAGAGAAGCGATAAACAGATCTCTGCATCCTGGTGCTGGCTAATTTGTTTTCAATAGGTTTCAATCAATTACGTGGGGGTCCTCGGAAGGGGAAGTGAACCAGTAATTGGCTAAAATAAATCACTCAGCACTTCAAAAGCAGCTCTCCACTGAGATGGGAGCAGCCCAGCCTTCGATTAATAAACAGGCACGCTTGTCCCCCACCCCCTGGGTCCCCGGGCTCCATGGGAACCGCGCAGCGAGGGTCCGGGAGGAGGGGCGCGGCGTGGCAGTGATGGATTCGGCCACCCCGCAGAGGTCGCCCGAGGCTGCTGTTGCCACTGTGTCGGCCAGCTGCACCGCTCTGCCTGTCTCTCCCGTGGCCCCGCGGGAGGGTTCGTGGGGCTGCGTCACCAAGTGCCACGACCGGGGGCTTCGACAGCCGAACTGTTCTCCCGCGTTCCGCAGGCGGAAAGAAGCCTGGGCTCAAGGTGTGGGCAGGGCCGTGCTCCCTCCAAAGGCTCCAGGGAGGGCCCTCGCTGTCGCTCCCAGCTGCTGGTGGTGGCCGTCCTGGGTGCCCCTTGGCTTGTGGCCCCATCCCCGCAGTGTCTCCTTCTGCCTTCACACGGCCTCTGCCTGTGCCCAGCGTCAGGGTGCTGTTTCGGGAAGGTTCCACCCTGCCTTCGCGTGACCCCGTCTGGGCCTCTATGCTGATCACATCTGCGAAGGCCCTGTGTCCAAATAGGGCCACATTCAGAGGTACCGGAAGCCAGCGTTTCGGGGCGCCTGGATGGCTCAGTTGGGGTTGGTTAAGCGTCTGACTTTGGCTCAGGCGGCCCAGTCATGATCTCACGGTTCGTGAGCTTGAGCCCTGCGTCGGGCTCTCTGCCGTCAGCATGGAACCCGCTTCGGAAAGTGTCTCCTCTCTGCCCTTCTCTGCACGCGCACGGCCTCTCTCTCTCTCTCTCTCTCTCTCTCTCTCTCTCTCGAAGATAAATAAACACTTAAAGAAAGAATACGAGAAAGCAGGGTTTTCACATATCTCGGGGGGGGGGGACACAGTTCAGCCCACCCCCCCCCTTTCGGGCGAGGGCCTCGGAGGGCGCGCTGCCCGCTGGCGGATGCCGTCCTCACTGCCTGTGGGTTTGGAATGGGAATCCTTCCCCCAGGGGGTGCTCCCGGAGCACGGTGGCCTCGCCTGCTCCGCTCCTTCTCTGGCGTCCCCTCCGGATGAGTAACTATTTCTGAGTCCCCGTCGGGCCCGGACAGAGCTCTCCTCTAGCCCCTGTGCAGCCTGGTGGAGGGAGGGAGGGGCTGGTGGGGTGAGCACAGCCCCGCTTCAGCCTTCGTGAAAATCATCCGTGAGCCACCAGCATGCGGCAGGCTCATCATGGGAGGCCCAGCGGGGGAGCTGGGTGCCATGGGGAATTCTCTGGCAGGAATATGGGGGGTGCTCAGAGGGGGACAGCGGGAAGGGGTTGTATACCCTGCAGGCGCTGAGCTTGAGGGAAGGCAGCCCACGGCGCGGTAAACTGAGACCCACCCCCTGCTCCCCAGTACCGAGCACGAGGCCCGGCCAGAGGGACAGGTCAGCGTGTGGTGGCCCGGGGGCCGAGGTTCCAAAGAGCCCCTGAAGCCTCGTGCCCTTTGGGACGAGAACCTGGACACGTGGATCTTCAGCTTTGACCCTGACCCTTCCTGACGTCCGGGGGCGAGGCAAGCTGCAGCGTCACGGGGTCTGTCCTGCACGTGGCTTCCTGAGCCCCTTACGCGTTTCAGCTCCTCTGCTCCTATGACCTGCACACCACACCCCCCGCCGCCCCGCTCCACCGTGTGAGAGGAAGGAGGGCTGTCCCATTTTACAGATGAGCAAAACTGAGGCTTGGCTGAGTCACGGCACTTGACATCCAGGCAGAGCGCGGCCTGACCTGAGAGTCCCTGCCGCTCACGGTTGTGCCCAGGGAAGCAGAGGTTCCGAGGGGACCTGCCTTCCTCACGGTTGGCCAGAGCCCGGGTCTCAGGGTTGTGGTCCCGGTTCTCGGCTTGTCTTCTGTCCTGACTGAGTCCTCAGTCCTCGAGGCCGTATACGTGCCCCAAACGCTAAAGACGGCGAAGGAGGGCCGAGCGGTCCCAGGCGAGCCTGCTCCTGACCCACGGACCGGATCAAGCACCTGGGGTCGAGGTCCAGAGGCACGAGCCGGGCAGGTAGAATGGGAGGGGCTGTATCTAGCCTGGCCTGTTGGGGGGCCCTCCTTGAGGCTCGAACAAGATGAGCATTGAACAGAGACAGGCAGTGGCCCTGGGGGACTGGGACCAGGAAGCGGGGCGTCCATTCTGAGACAGGCCAGAACATACAGCAGACTGTGGTCTCAGATGGTGTCAGGGATCGTCAGAGGGAAGACGTGGGGTGCAGGGATGGGGTGACAGGGATGAGAGCAGGGAAAGTGTCTCCCCGCCCCCACCAGGGAGGAGACTGAGCTGGCTCCTGAACAGAGAGGGGGAGGAAACCACGTTGGCATCTGGGGGAGGTGGCCGCACGGCATGTGCAAAGGCCCTGTGGTCTGAGCGGGTCTGCTGCAGAACAGCGCGGCATGGATGCCACCGAGCGCGTGGGGGCCAGGATTCTCTCTTCCGGGTGGCTTTCTCTGGCATGCGGGGATCGCTGGCCTTTGTCACCGCACCGCCTGCCAGCATGACAAGGAGGGTGGGAGGGAAGCAGCCTGCAGCTGAGAAGGGCAAGGGCAGGTGCGGTCCCTCCCGACTCGCCTCCCCGCCCTGCGCCGGGCTCGCTCCTTCTCCTGCTCACAAATCATGGCTGCCTAATGAAGTACCATGTGCCTCGAAGGCACTCCAGGGTCCCTCGCTCCGAGCCGGGTCAGAGCCCCCGCGAAATTACAGCTGTAAGACACGGGAAGGGGGAGCGGGGCCTCTCACCCCGCCTGTAATTACGGCCCACGGAGTGCTGATTGCCACAGTCCAATTAATTAAACACGGCAGCGGCCCAAATTATCCCTCGCCTCTTACCGAGCAGTATTTTTAACCTTAACTGTCACGGCCGAGCTTAAATTTCCTATCTGGACAGAAGTGTCACCTGTGGGAGAAGGAGTGGTGTTGAACTGCACATCGCCGGTGACAGACCCTGTAATTAGAAACTGTAGTGTCCCCGAGACTGGTCTTTAAAACTGTCAGAAGCCAAAGGGCCGTCATTTGCTACAAGACTGTCATTACCCGCGAACCTATTAGCTGCAGGTAAATAACATATTATGCTGGGGACAGAAAGCAGGCAGGTTGGAGAATTCACTGGTGCTTAATTAGGACCCGCGGCGCAAAAGACGGTCGCCTTCTCTCTTCCTTCATTAGCAGGGAGGCTCTGGTGTGGCAGTGGTCGCAGGAGGGAGCCCGGATGCTGACCCTGCAGAAAGCGCCAGCTCCCTCGTCCACCGCGCCCCTCCGCCCTCGTCGGCCCCGCCCATCCACCTCTTCCAAGCCACGGACGCGGGGGCGGGTCCAGGGGGACGCGGGGGCGGGTCCAGGGAGACCGACGTGTGCGCGTCCCTGGGCGGAAGGGAGGGTGGGAGGAGCAGACGCCTGGTTTGACAGAAGGCATGTCGTGGGAGAGGGGGGCGGGGCCTGGATGCTCCCTGGGGGCCGCCCTCAAAGCCCGGGCTCTGGATGGGGGAGGGCGGAGGGGCGAGGGTGGCCGTCTACAGTTTGTAAAGCCTGTCCTGCCCAAGTGCGCCCAAGCTTCCCGATGTCCCTCCCCCCCCCAGTACTCAGAATGGGGACGCCCCGTCAGGACAGGGCTTCTGGGGCTGAAGTTCTGGACGGAAGTGACAGCTCTTGAATCCCTGGGTAGGGAGTCCCTTCCGTACCCAGCCCTCGCCCACCCCACGCCCTCGCCCACGTGCCTGGCTGCACACGCACACCCCCCACACCTGCTCATACATGCACCCACCTACCGTTCCGGGTTGGACCGTGGTGTTTTGAAGCGTTTGCACCTTCCTCTGCCCTTGTGTCTGTGGGGGGACGGACTCAGTGGGCCGCTGCCCCTGGAGGTCAGGTCTGAGCTGAGCACGGTGAGCCGCGTGTGACCCCACGAGAGGTCCCCGGGGAGGATACCGGTGCCGTCGGGCGGGGGTGTCGCGGAGCCGGGGTGATGTGGGTGCACGGCGTCTGCCGTGGGGTGACCCAAGGCCGTGTCCGGCCCAAACTCCCACGAGTCTCAGAACCCCGCTGCGTCTCCTCCTGCCCCGAAGGCCACCGTACTTAACCACGTCTGTCGCAGCAAATGCACCCGAGGCCCGTGCGTGCCCAGGACTCTACCCGGGGGCCCCGTCCTCACCGTGCGCCCTCCTGCAATGAAAGGGGCCTGCAGGTTCGAGCCCTGGCTGGAGGCCAGTGAGTCAAGGGCACAGTTTGGCAGTCAGCCGAACAACTTCAACGTTGCTCTGGCATCTCCTGCGGCCGCGGCATCCATCGGTGGCCGTAAAACAGGCCCGTGACCTCTTCCTTGCAGAGGTCGAACAAGGTGACGTGTGAGAAACACTGGTTCCGGGTGCTGCACACAGACACACGTAGCACGTTATCCTGGACAGTATCGCCAGATGCTTCCAGAAACTCTGCCTTCCGAGGATCAGAGAGCAGAAGACCGAAAGGTCTCCAGGTCAGTGTGCCAGCTCGGATCCCCTCTTGCGTGCCAGGCTCCGAGAGGGGCTCAGTGATCAGCCAGGAGCGACCCGCAGCAGAACGTCCCGCGGCCGCCCCATCCAGCAGCATTTGCTGCCGGGCTGGGAGAATGTTCCGGCTGTCCAGCTCAGTCACCACCAACCACTTGTGGCACTCGAGCCCTTGAAACGCAGCCAGGGAGACCCAGGAACTGAACGTTTCATTTCATCGCATTCTAAGGTTTCAGCGTCGACGGCCGCATGTGGCTGCCTCCTGGGACACGGTTCCGTGGGGACGCTGGGGAGGAAGCAGGCCCTTCTGTGCCGGGAGGGAGGGAAGCCTTTGCAGACGACAGGTCCGAGCTGAGCCCCAACGATGACGATGACGAGGAGGTGGGACCCACCAGAGGAGGGAGGGAAGGAGGCAGGGAAGGAGGGAGGGAGGGAGGGTTGTTCCAGGAAGAGGGGACAGAAGGAGCCAAGTAAGGGGCCGGGCCGGGCACTGCATCCTGAGGGGTCGTGCGCTGGCTTCTCGGCGGAGGCCGTCCACGTCTATGCGGTTCTGAGCCCGGGGTGGGGGCGGGGGCCCGTGGTTAGCAGCCCTGTGCCCGGAACCGGGCTAAGCCTTCAGCCGTGTGCCCCCCGTTGGTGCCCGCAGCTCTTCTGAGAGTCCCTGGCACTTGCTGGGAGAGGCAGCCACGCTCATGGTCTGCTCTCCTGAGCCTCGTGGCTCCGTGAGGGGACAGAGCCGTGGAAGCCTGCCGTCCCCGGGGCCTCCAGGTTTGCCGAGCTGATGCCCCCTTTCCTCCGGAGTCACGCGGTCCCCCACCCTGGGAAGGCACAGCCCCGCGGGCCTGCCAGCCCTCGGTGCCCCTCGTCCTTCCCTCCTTCCGGGGTGCACAGGGGGGTGCACTTTCTCGAGCGCGTGTCGTGGTGACATCTGGTCGGCCTGGCTGGCTGGCTGGCTGGGGAGATCCATCAGCCGGCCTCCTCGATGCTCGCCAGCCCGACCCACGTTTTAATTTGCCAGTCTGTGGGTTTCCTGTACGTGTATTCATCTATATTTGTGTCAGGCGAGATTGCTTTTGTCTTCCTCCGCCTGCTAATAAATCCCTCTGTCGATCTGTGGCCTCAGCAGTCAGCTTAGTGGGTATCCGGTTTGGAGATTGAGTTGGGGGCTGTGGTGACTCAGAGAGACGACCATCCCCGTGGAGCCGAAGCCGGGCCTCTCTTTTCCCACCCGCACCTGATGGCTGCTGCTGGGGGCTGGGGCGGCTGGGGGGGGGGGGGCGCTGGGCTGGCCGGCCTTCCCCGCCGGACTTGGGGGGCTCCTGCTCACCAGTGGGCTTTGTCACCAGTGGTCGTAACCAGGCCCCACAGGCCGGGCGGCTTGGACAGCAGAGATCTGTTTTCTCACGCTTCCGGAGGCTGGAGGTCCAAGGTCAGGCAGTGGGCAGGGCTGCTCTCTCCCTAGGCCTGTAGACGGCCTCGTTCTCCCCGTGTCCTCACACGGGCCTCCCCTCTGTGCGTGTGGCTGTGGCCTGTCTCCCCTTCTAAGGACAGCGGTCACGCTGGACCAGGCCCACCCGAATGATCTCACATGAACTTAAGATCCTGTGTCCAGACACAGTCACGTTCTGAGGTGCCGGGCGTCAGGGTTTCAACACAGGCATTTTCCGGGCCGGGTTCAGCCGACGCTTCCTTTTCAGCTGTCCGTGAAGGGCGGTATTCATCAGAAAAGTGTGTGTGTGGGTGGACCCCTCGTGCGCGTTTACCAGCCCAACTCGCCGTGTGACCGGCACCCGGGTAAGAAACCCACGGACCGTGGCCAGCTCCCAGGGGCTCCCTCGGCCTCCAGGTCAGCCCCTGTCCCCTCGGGTGGCCGCTGCCCCGGCTTCTAAGCCCAGGAGGTAATTTTCCAGTCAGTGACGTTCCGGACTGGCGTATTCTGGGTCGCTTGGGCCGATCGCTGCTGCCCCGTTTCCGCACCACCGGGGGCAAGAGGGGGAGAGGCCGTGGGAGCAGACGCGACCCAGCTGTCCCCGTGCCCGGGCCTCGGGGTGGGGCTGGCCGGTGCGGAGTGTCCGGCCGCCGAGGCACAGGCGGGGGGTTGGGGCGCGTGGTCAGCCGTGAATTTGCTGTGCTGGGGGAAGTTGGTTTCTCGGTTTGTTCTCGGCAGAGTGAAACTCGCAAGAACTCAGCACTGCCTCTGTGTCCTTCACCTGCGTCTCGGCGCCCTTGAACTTTCGCGTGCATACTCGGGAGGCGTGACGTGCGCGTCCGATCTGCACACGCAGCTGCCCCTCGGAGCCTGTGGGCGAGGCGGACACCGTGGGTGGCACGAGCGGATAGAATGCTTTCGGTCCCCCGGCGGGGACCCGAGCTTCCAGAGGTGGCAGCGGCGGGGACGGGAGCTGGGACCCGAGGGAGGGGAGGGTGGGGATAAGCTCCACAGAGGGGCGAAGGCTCACCTAGGAGGGGCACAGCACAGACAAGGGCCGGAGGCTGGACCAGGCAGGCCGTTCGCGCGGCGGGAGCCCGGGTCTGCGTGGACGTGTGCTGAAAGCGAGCCGGCCGGGAGGCTTGTATCTGCGCCGTGGACGACTCTGAGAGCCAGATTCTGGGGGGCAGTAGTGAAGTGCGGTCTGGGGCGGCTGTGCCTGGGGGGGCTCTCCCCTGGGCCAGCTCCTGCTCTGCCTGGGCCTCCCCCAGAACAGCGGGGCGGTGCCCCCTTTCTCCCAGGGGCCCGGAGGCAGGGCCTGAGCCCTGTGCTGGGGCGAGGCCCACGTCCCCACGGAGGAGCCTCTCAGGCCAGCTCCCGGCCGTCCTCCTCGCTGCCCACCCCGGGGCGTCCGGGCCCCTGCCCCTGCCCGGCTGAGTTCTGTGTGGGGAACTCGCCCCGGGCCCTCCCGCCGCACAGCTTACCTGGCAGTGAGTAAGCGCCTCATAATTGCACGTCTCGCCTGCACTGAGCAGGGAGAAGGCTCCATCGAAGGTAAAACAGCGGCTGACAGCAGGGGGGGCGGGGGGGGCACTGCTAACCGGACACCCCTGCCCCCGCCCCCCGCGTGCCGTGGGCCTCGCTCGTGACGGTGCGCGTGTGTGCGCGTGGGTCCCTGCCTCCCCCTCGGGGGGCTTCGAGGTGCTCAGATCCGCGCCCCCCCCCCCCCCCGCCCCCACATCCCGATGGCCCCTCCTGATCTCTTCGTCCCCTGCAGACGGTCTCTCTGACAGAACCTGACAAGAGCCATTTCCAAGATGGATTGATTCAATTTAGCACAAATTTTTGCTGGATTTGGTGACGTATGGCTCCCTGTTGGAACCGCATCAAATGTGACTCGAACGAGAGAGGGTTTATTAGGCCAGGCGCGCCGAGCAGGTGGGGCCCTGGGGGCCGAGCACCTCCAGCGTGGACGCCATCTCGTGGGCTGGCTCTGGGGCCCCCTGGGGCCCCCACGCGCCCCCCTGTCCCGTCATCAGGGGGCCGCTCGGCCCAGCTCAAAGGGAAATGCTTTGTGAGCCGGCTTCCCATTATCCTCCAGGGGCTGGATTTCCATTCTATTCCCAGAAGCAAAGTTTTGCTGCTTGGGGGACCCCACCGTGGGAGACCCAGAGCTAAAGACGTCTTCCCTCTGGGCTGATAAATTCTTAATGGAGGCTGCAGCTTCAGCAGGCACAGCACCGCCCGCGGCTCACCCCTGGCCCGGAACCAGCGCCCCAGTGTGTGTGTGTGTGTGTGTGTGTGTGTGTGTGTGTGTGTGGCCCGTACATCCTGCCTCAGCCCGGGGCGCGCACCGTCGATGACAGCCTTGTACGGCCACCTGCTGTCGTGTACAGGAGCCCAGGCTCCTGGACTGGACTGGATACTCAGTAAAGGCTGGAGGCTGCTTCTCATGGTCACGTGCTGGAAGAAAATGCCGGAAAGCAGTGGGGGAGGACGCAGCTCGGTTATTAGGAAGCCAGGGCGTGGGTGCACGTGGCTCTGGCCTCATTGTAGGATCCTTCTTACAGCCCCTGTCCCACAGGATCAACAGTGAAAGCCACTGCTAACCACACAGCCCCCCACGACCCCAGCCAAGCTTTCTGCTCCCTCCTCCCACAGCTGACTCCCCGCTTCGTCTGCTTCACTCCAACCACACCCACCTCCTTGCTGTTCTGTGAACGTGCAGCCACAGGGTCTTTGCACCTACTGTTCCCGCTGCCCGGAAAGCTCTCCTGAGATCGCCGCACGGCTCGTATTCCCGGCTCCTTCAGGCCTTCGTGCAAAAGCCAGCTGCTCGCCCTGCTGAAATGTAACACTCGGTTCCTCTCCTGGACTTGTTGGCCTTTGTGGCCGTCACTCTTTATTCTTTAGTCCCGTGCACACGTAAGCTCCCTGAAGACGGGGATCGCTCTCTGTTTTCCTCTCTGCTGTATTCCCGGTGCTCAGCACGGTGCCTGGCACTCGCAAGCGGTTGGTAGATGAGGTTGCTGACTGAGGGAGTGGATTTCGTGGCCAGCGGGGCTGGACAAACGGAAGCAGGGACCTCGCTGATTTTCCCTCTGTGCGTATGGTAGGCTGGAGACTGCCCCCGCCCCCCAGCGTCCGTGTCCCGATTCCTGGGACCTGGAACTGTGACCTGATTTGGAAAAGGGGTTTTTGCGGATGTGATGAAGTTAAGGACCGTGAGGTGAGGTGATCCTGGGTGACCCGCAGGCGGGCCCGAGTGCAACCATGAGTGTCCTTCCAAGAGGGGCCCAGGGGGATCCAAGATGCAGACGTGGAGGAGGCTTGAGGGCATGGAGGCCGAGCCTGGAGCGAGGAGCCCGGGAACGCCAGCAGCCATCACAAGCTGGGAGGAGCAAGGAAGGATTCTTCCCTAGAGCCTCTGTAGGGAGCACAGCCCCGCCAGCACCCGATTCGGCCCAGCGATGCTCCTTTCCAGCCTCCGGCCTCCGGAGCTGTGAAGAATCTATTCGTGTTGTTTTCATCCACCAAGTCTGGGGGTCTGTCGGGGCAGCCGCAGGAAATGAGCGCAGGGCCCGGCGCTATTGAACACGACCTAGAAGTCAGCTCCAGTGGCACTGTGGGGTCTGCACAGGCGTCCGGGGGCTCGGACTGTCCCCCCAAGGCCAGCCTTCCCCAGCCGCTCCCAGTCTGGGTCTCTGCGTGTGCCAGAAGCAGCTGGATGGAGACGGTTCGGGCGGGGGGGGGGAGCGCTGGAGAGGGTGCACGTGGTGCCCAGTGCGGATCGCTGAGCGGCAGACAGGAGTCACGGGCACAGGGGGTCTCGCTGGGCCCTGGGGTCACCCTGGGGCTCATCAGGGCCCCCTGAAAACCACGCTTGCGCCTCCAGCCACAGTCCTTAGAGCTGTGGCCCCCAGGGAACAGAACAGGTGGCCAGGGAGGAATCAGAGTGGGTGGGAGGGCCGGGGGGCGGGGGGGGCAGTGGGCAGCGTCTGGCACCGTGGCCTGGGCCCTTCAGGAGGGACCCCAGACCCGTCCGGCTCTGGGGGTGGCCGGCAACCTGGTGGTGATTTCCCTGTCACCCGCCGTTCGCCATTTGTCTGTGTGGGTGGAGCCCCAAGCTTCAAAGTGACCACCTGCTTAGCTGACCCGGCCCCTTCCCCGTCACTTTCTTCGGGGGTTGCTTTTGATGGACGTGGTGTTTTCCCTCTCTTTTGAGGCAAATGGCTGATGGGTTGCTCTTCGTCTTGTACTCTGAGTAGCTGTAAGAGCTACTTTATATAAACATCACTTACCGGCACGTCATCAATTAAGGGTCCCCCACACGGCGGGCGCGGTAGGGGCCAGCCCCGAATCACAGCGCTCCCCCGGCCCGCGAGCCTGGGCCGATGCACTTCGTGATGGTGGAGGGGGCAAGATGCTGACTGAACTGAGTCTGTAAGAGGGACCCCTGTTTCACACCTGCCCGTCCCCGGCCTGGTGAGCTTCGGGACAGTTGGGCAGGTCGCTAGCCAGCGCCTTTGGAAGGTGCATCCCACACCTCTTGTGGCCCCAAACCCCCGCATTTGGCATCCAGATCACCTTGGGGACCTCGGAGGCCTTCGAACCACCCTTCCATCCTGGCCTGTGTCTGCTTGCTCAGGATGTGGCTGCTCCGTGGCTCTGCTCCGTGGTCCGTGGGCCCGACGGGGGGGGGGGGGGGGGGAGGAGGGGAGGGGGCCACCCCTTGCCATCGTCCGGGCAGGACTCTGCGCTGCGCCCTGACTCCCGTCACCGTTGGGTCTGCCCTTCCTCCTCCTCACGTGCAGGGAAAGCGGGTGAAAGCACGTTCTCGCTCTGTGCCAGGCTCGCTTCCTCCCCAGCTCTGCCTTTCGCAGCCGGGTGACCTCAGGCCGCGTATTACACTTCTCTGTGTCCCCGTTGGCTCCTGTGTGTAGTGTGGGAAGAACGGTGTTCCTAAAGGCCCGGAAACAGGGGCTGTCACCTAGGTACGTCAGCTGTCCCTGCCACTGCTGTCATCGGCCGCCACACCCCACGTTGAGGCTCTCCCTGAGTCCACCCCCAGCCCCACCCCACTGATGAGAAGCTTTTCTCTCCCCCCCCAACCCCCTGCTGCCCCTGAGCGCGTTCCCAGGCCCCCACATGCCTCCCTGTCACTGGCCTCCCCGTCCCTTCTCTGCCCAACTTCTAGAAGGACTGGGGGGGACGCCCGCTGCCTCTGGCCTCAGCCCCACCCTCCTCTGGGAAGCAGGAGGGTCTGCTGCAGCACCCCAGCCCCACACTTTTCTCTCTTTCGGAAGCAGCAGCTTGCTCTTGGAGGCCCCCCCAGGTGCACACCCTGGGTGGGGCGGGGGTGGGGTGGCATCAGAATCCCGGGAGGGCCTGGCAATCTGCATGTCTGCTCCCCAGGTGATTCTAGGCCGCGACCGGGGCTGTTGGAAGAGCCAGCAGGGACTCACCTCCTAGAGGACTCCTCTCCTGCTCTCCCCTCCTCCCTGGGCTCTCTCCTCTCTCTCTCCTCTCTCCCTTCCTGCCTCCTCCCCCTCCCCACTCTCCTCTCCTCCTCCCACCAGGTCAGTGTCAGGGGAGGAGGACCAGGAGGCCCCCAGGACTTCCCTGGGGCAAATCTGCTGCCCTCACTCCCCTCCCTGTCTTGTGTCTGTGAGTCCCCCCGCCAGGGTGTCCCCACCTGGAGCTCCCCCCAGGACAGCTCTCCTGGAGGACGGAAGAAGGCAGTCAGGCCTGTGCAGGGGTGGGCAGTCCTGGCTTAGCAGCACCCCCCCCCCCCGCCCAGCCCTGTCGGGGAGCAGCGAACCCACTGGAGGTTTGGCACAGCCCCCTGAAAGCCTGCCAAGCCCCGCTTCTCACACAGAGACGCCTGCCCAGCTCAGAGACTCTGCAGCCCATTGTTCTGGGGAAGGCCCTGTTGCCAGAACCTATTACGGGATGGAGATTTCTCAAGTCCAGACCACAAGGCCTGGCCGTGAGTGCCCCCTCCGCCCTGCTCCCCAAGGTTCCGGAGCCCCCGGCCCCTGCCAGGCAGCTGCTCTGCCCCCCTCCCGCCCCTCCTCTGCCTGTGTCTGCCCCGGGGCCTGCAAGAGAGCCTGGGAGCGGAGGTCGGGGCCGTTGAGTCAGAGGCTAGGCAGGGATGTGTGCATGCACGTGCACACCCGTGTCTATGCGTGTACGCACGTGTGCACCTGTACGTGTGCACACACGCGTACAGGTGCATCTGTGTGCGTGCGCGTGAGCATGCGTGGGCCCGCACGTGCACGTGTGTGTGTGCGCACACGCTCTGTCTCGGGGGAGCCCTGGAGCCGCCCTCCCGCTCCCAGGGCGCCGCCCGTTGACGGATGAGCACTGATGTTTCCCAAGCAGCATACCAGCTGCCTGAAGTCACAGTTTCCATCTGCAGGCACCGCCCCACCTCTGCTCGGGCTTGTCCCTGTCCCCGGGGGCCTGCGCTCCAGCCCCGGGGGTGGCCGGGCGGCAGGGCCTCCCCTCCAGCGGGCTCCTGCCGGACGGGGTTAAGCAGTGAGCTGGCACTACCAGGAGGAGACAAACAACTGCTCCCCTCAGCTCCTGGGCCTGGGGTCGCGCCGTGGAGTCTGCTGATGAGTCCTGGCAGCGGCGGGAGGGTGGGGGCCGAGAGGAGGCAGCGGCCTCAGGCAGAAGGCCGTAGACTGCGTCCTCTCGGGGCCCGAGGGCGCTGCTGTCTGTGGGTGGGGGGCCGCCTGAGCACGTGTCAGGGTGGCGGGGCTGGAGACGCCCCCGCGTTCATCCGGGGCTCCCCTCGGCCCGCTGCGCAGGGCCGGGGTGGGAGGGCCCGGGGCGGGGAGGGGGCAGGGTCTGGATGCAGAGGAGTGACGTGCCTGGCAGCGGGCAGGGCTGGAAGGGGGGGCCCCGGGGGCAGTCACCCCGCGGGCCCACGTGTCTGCGGTCCGGCGTCTCTTTGCGGCCAGCACATCCTCAGAGTGAAGCCTGCGGTCCCAGACCTTCGCGCACAAGCCTCATGGGGCACCGGGCCCGTCGCGGGCTCTGTCCTGGAGGCCCTCGAGGCAGGGGGACGCAACCGGGTTGAATGGCCTTGGTCTAGCCACGTGACCTCCGGGTGCCACCGGTTTGCTCATCTGTGAAATGGGGCCGTCGGGGTGCCGGAGGTCAAACCAGTGCCCGCACGCAAGTGCTCCCAGGAGCTGCCTCCCTGCCTCCGGGCCTCTCGCTGAGCCACTGGCCTGGAGAGGGGACGGGGCAGGTGGCTGACTGCCTCCCCCCCACCCACCCCAGCCCCTGCTCGGGCGGGCCCTCCTTCCCCGGCTCGCCCCCCGTCCTGAGCATCCCTCTCTCTTTTTTTTATCTTGCCAGCAGACAGAGCGCCTTCCAGTCCGTCATCCCGTTTCATTTCTGGTCTACGGAGAGTGACATTTACATATTAATATTTTCCGAGGGAGCCCCGTGCACGAGGAGCAAGTGTCTGCCTCGTGGCCTCACATAATGTGAGGGAGATAAAGCGGAGGCTCCTCGGTGAATAAGGACAAATGAAAGCCGTGTGGCCGTGAAAGGCCTCGCATTTGCCCTGTCAGCATGTGGTACATCGGCTCAACAACTGATTTAGCGCCCCTTCCTCCCGCCCAAGGTTTATCTCCACTTACAGAGGACGCGCTCTTTGTGAGGGGCCTGTCCCTCGGCTCTGCCTCCCTGTCACTTCCTGCCACCTCCCGCCCGGGCGCCAGGGACGGCTGTGGCCGCGATGCCCCGTCGGGCCGGCAGCAGGAACTCAGGCTGGTTATCTCTCCCCGGCAGAGGCCGCCTGCGCTGGTCCCCAGGGCCTCCGGGCTTCCTGGGCTGCAGCGCCCCTCGGCGGCCGCCCGGGCAGGTGCAGGGCCATTCTGAGAGGACGAGGGGGCTCCAGCGTCCGGGTGTCTGGGTCCGGGAGAGCGAGGGGGCGCCGGGGTCCGAGTGTCAGGGTCCTGGAGGGCAAGGGGGGGGTCTCTGGGCCATGAGGATGCTCACAGGTGGAGGGGACAGGGCAGCCACAGGCGTGGGGCAGGGAGGGCGCCCCTGACCTGGGGCCTGGACTGTTCTCTGTGCTTTGTCTGCATGGTCTCCTTAACCGTGAGGCACAGTTGTGACTGTCAGCGTTTTACGCAGGGAAAGCCGAGGTCCAGAGAGTAGAGCCAGGGGGCCTCCAGGGTGTCCACATTCAGCTTCCAGCCCCAGGACCGCCTGAGGCCAGCTGTCGCCCTGAGACCCCGTCCCCCACCCCCCGCCCCCGACCTCGGGAAGGGAGAATACACCACGCAGGGGTGAGGTTCAGAGTCAGCTATAAAGTCAAGCCTTGGTGTGCACGGCCTCGTCCTCAATCCCTCTGGGTGCGGGGGACGCTTCGCGTGCAGACAGAGGTTGGTGTGTGTTTAGGGCCCGTGGCTGCGTGAGACGCCCCCAGGGGAAACGCCGGTCTTGTCTCTCGGTCCTGTCTGTTGGTCTCTCCGTCAGTTTGGGGGAGCCCCTTGAGGACAAATGAAGGGCACGCGTGGCACCCGTCTGGGGGTGGCCTGGTCCAGTGGTGCTGAGAAGAGAGACCGGGTCATGTAGGCCCTTGGGAAATGCCAGTTCCGTTTCAAACAAAGGCCAGGGTGGGGGGGCTGTCTGGAACCTCAGGCAAGAGCCCCCCCCATACAGCCGTGTTCCCCGTCCCCGACCCTCGCCGCCGGAAAGGCCCTTAGACCAGCTCCATCCAACGGCACTTTCTGCAACAATGGAATGTTCTAGATCTGCACCGTGCGGTACAACAGCTCCCGGCCACGTGTGGTTATTGACCACTTGAAACATGGCACAGGCAGCCATGAACTGGTGACGTCATTCGGTGCTAGCTGATTTAATGGGGGCGTCCACACGTGGCTGGTGGCTCTGGGGTTGGGGCCGGATTTGGGCTGGGTCCCCCTGCACAGGATGGGCCCGCCCTCACAGCGTGGATCGTGGCCCCTCCCTCACTCCGTGACCACAGACCGGCTCCCTTTGCAGGCCTCAGTTTCCCCTCTTTGGGATGACGGAGCAGCGGCCTCAGGGGGCCACTCTGAGGCCTGGTGAGCTCCCCGACGGGTCACGGTGTCCTGGACAGGGCTGGTCCTAGGCATCCTGTGCCTGTTTTCAGCTTTGACCGTCATCATCATTGCCGCCATTCTTGTTCGTGACTGAGGAGTCGAGTCCTGAGAAGTCCCGTTCTCCCTGACGCCGGTGGCCTGCGGCCTTAGAAGCCTCGATGTGGATGACGTGTGGGGGAGGGCCCGTCTCTGGACTCGGGAAGGACCCCTGGTGACCCACAATGCTTTGTGCTCTGACCTCCCCAGGTGCACAAGGGAGACCAGCAGTCCCCAAGAGAAGGCCCAGGAGTGTCTCCAGAAAACGCGTCTAAACAATCTCCTGGGCCCTGCTGCTGTTTTCACTTCCACCTTTTCAGAGGCTAAGAGCTCCCCCCGCCCCGCTTTCTGTTCTTTTCATTTTATGCCAGAGGCTAAGGCTCCGTGGATGACGATGGACCTTTGAGGGAGGGTTGTCTTTGCTGCAGGACCCGAGGGCGGAGTGGGGCCCGGCCCCTGCAGGCCTCCGGTCTGCTGGCCGGCGGCTTGGCCCGGAGAATGGTTGACAGGTCTGCTTTGCGACAGGGGCTGGGAGGCTTGAGGAGCGAGTCTGGGGTCTTCAGGAAGACTTTGGGATTGACTGAGTTGCGGCAGAAACTCTGACCCCGAGGCTGCCCCTCTAACTTGACCCGTGTGGGTAGGCATCCCACCCGCTGACCTCTGGTTGCAGTTCAGTGATGCTTCCGGGGGGACCCAGCGTAGGGGGCCGAGGGCGCTGGGCCCGGGTCTGGAAGCTGGCCTCTCTCGGGACTTAGAGATTAAAACTGCAGAATCACCTTCCACCTTCACCTCACCTCGAACTTGGCCTCTTGGATGAGGAATTGGACCCCAGAGCGAGTCCGTGATGCAGCCAGGGTCCTGCCCTGCCCTGCCCTCCCCGTCCAGCCTCCCCTCCCTCCTGCCTGGTGCAGAGTAGCTCTGGGCACGTTTGAGACCTCCGTGGACCTCGGTTTCCTCCCTGCAGTCCCGTCCCCGGATCCCCTTCCTGCCTGGGCACCCTCCCCTTGCATTCGGGAACATGTGTTTGCAGCCTCCTTGTTCTTCCAGCCCCCCCCCCCGACCCCCACTCCCCCCCCCCCCCCGAGAGGCCAGCGTTTCTGTCTCAGTGTTCTTACCCCGTAAAATGCCGAGTGTGCTGGCGCTGAGCCCAGGGGGGTCTTGAAGGGTTTCCACATACTGTTTTAAGATCCTCTGCTAATGAGGGCCCTGCAATGCCAAGTGTTCCCATGTCTGTGCGTGCCAGCGAGAAACTGGGCACCACTCACAGCAGCCAGTGGCGTCTCCTAGCGAGCGACAGGGCGGAGGCACGGGCCCCTTGGCCGCCTTCCTGGGGAGCCTCTCCAGGGCCTCCTGGAAATCCCAGGCGCCCTCGTGGGAAGGGGGCATTTGGAGCCGGGCCGGGCCCTGCCGGCCAGGCGGCCTCCCCCTCTCCGAGCCTCAGTTTCCCCACTCACAGCAGGGGCTGCCTGAGCCGGGACGGGGAGGGTAGCGGCTGTAAGGGTTTCCTCAGGCAGCTGGCAGCCCCCCACGCCCTGCCTGACCTTAGTAGACGCCCCCTCCGCCTCCCGCAGGCCCCAGATGGACTGTGGGATTTGCCAGGAAGCGGCTCGTCCGTTATGCCTCTCGCCTCTCCCGCTGTTGAGGTCAGCTGCGAGACAGAAAGCGATGGGGGTGCCTGTCCCCACACCTGCCCGAGGCCTGTGGTCAGGACGGGGGCGGGGCCCGAGGCCCACCCGAATCCCAGCACCCCTCGGGGTGCAGCCTCGCCTCCCCTCGATGCCCGGCCGGTCCCCACCTCGCTGCCAGGGCCAGCGCCCTCCCTTCCTGGCTTCCTCGGTCCAGTGTGGGCGCACGGGCCGTGGGCCGTTGCTCTCACCCTGCAGATGAGGAAACCGAGGCACCCGGGCGAAGCGACTTGACCAAGGGCGCTAGCATGGCCATGATTATTGAGGGCGTCGATAGATGGGGCCTTGCTCCTGGGAGGAGGTCCTAAGGGCGCTGAGGCCACCTGAGACACCTCTTTGGGCCAGCCTCATGCCCTGGGCAGGAGGACCGGGGGTGGGTGTGTGGAGCGGTGGGACCGGCAGCCACGGTTGAGGCCAGGAGACCAGGGCGGGGCATGCCCGCGCCTGCTCGCAGGGTCCAGGAAGACAGGTATTGTTTGAACCTGTCCACGTCCCGGGGCTGAGAAGCTGGGGCCAGGCCTGTAATTACAAGGAGGAGAGGGCAGAGGGGCCGTCCGGCTTCCGATGGCCTCGTGACATCCCGTGTGCGCGGGACGCGGTGCGGGAATCTACACACCGGGGAAACTGAGGCAGCCAGCCCACAGGGCTCGTCCAGGGCGGCTGGAGCCTCACCTGCACATTTCAGGGCTCTCCCGCCACGCCCTGAGGCCGCGGAGCAGCCGTTAGTGAAGCCACAGCAGGAGTGAAGCTAATGAGTGGGCCCCCCCCCCCCATCACCAGCTCCCCTCTCTCTCGACAAACAAGTCTCTCCCCAGGGAGACCGGTTCTCGTGCTGCAACCAGCCCTCCCGTTGCATCACCGAGGCCCGTTGGCCCGTGGCGTTTTACAGCCTCCAGGCCTTGGTGTGCGGCCCTCGGTGGGGGCGGGGAGGGGCCTTGGGGCAGCTTGGTGGCCTCGTGCTGGCCTCCCTCGGCCCTGGGTGTCTCCACCCCGGGCCGGTGGGATGACGGCTTTGGGGGCACAGAGGGCCCCTCCCCTGGGTTAGCTCCCGCTCCCACCCACAAGCCTTCGTTGGCAGAGGTCCCGGAGGGCGGTGAGCGGAGTGGCTGTGTGGGAGAGCCTGCTGTCTGGCTGGTGGCAGGCAGGATCCCGGGGGCCGAGGAGTGGGGAGTTGGCCAGACTTCCTGCCTTGTGGTTTGGCCCCCCCTGCCCAGCGCGCGATGCCCTCGATAGGCCGGCCAGCTTTCCTTGGGTGGGGGGCGGGGGGGGGGCCGCTCCTCGTGGAGGGCGGGGCACTGCCCACCAAGGTGAGAGCCGGGGTCCCAGACCGAGAGGGGCCCGGCCACGCTCCCGGCCTCTGGGGGTTCCGTTTGCTCTGTGAGGGGCAGCGTGCGTTGCGGTTCGACCCTGGACTGCGCCCCGGATAGCCGGGTTCCCGTCTCGTCCCCGCGGTTGCCAGCTGTGTGGCCCTGGGCAAGCCGCGTAACCTCTCTGGGCTCGGTCGTCCCCTCCCTGCGCGGGGCTGCTGTGGGGCCCACCTGCGAACGTGCCCGGAAGGGACCCAGAGCGGCACCTGGCGCCTCAGACCTCTCACCGGCGCGAGGTAAATGTCTCATTCTGCGACCCAGGGCCTGCGTGTGGAGGGAGGAGGAGGTCCCCCAGGACGCCCGCTGGCGGCCTCGGGTTTGCTTCGTTGACTCTGCTGGCAGTGACGGGGCCGGTGATCTGCCAGACGTCTCCTCCCAGGGTCCCGAGAAGACGTCACGTTCCTCGTCCCCCGGGCCCCGACACCAGGGTGTGGATAGTCCCAACCAGGTAGAGTTGCTTTGAGGCGGGCCCCCCGTCTCGCTGTCTCCCCCTGGCCGGGCAGCAGGCACCCGATTTGCAATTTGCCAGCAAGGCTTTTCTGCACCCCCCTCCCCACCCTGTGCCCGGCACCAAGCCGGGAGCCATACTCGTACCTGTCGCGTTTATTGAGCACCTATTATAGCCCAGGGCTTAGCTTGGTGAACCTTGAGCCCGTGAGACAGGGACCCCCGCAGGTGGCCCCCGCCAGGCCCCTTGCTCACAGCCACGCGGGAGCCGCAGACACTGACCCTGGTCTCAGTCCACGTATGGCGGTGAGGCCGGGCAGACACAGACGTGCTGGTGGCCGGGACAGACCGACAAAAGCCCTGTGGAGCCGTGCCGTTCGCCAGGGCGGTTAGACGCGAGCGGTGGGAGGACCAGAGGCTCCCCGGGAGAGGCGGCCTGGTGGATGGGACAGAAAGAGGCCCCCAGGTGGAGGCAGGAAGCTCGCGGGGGGGTGGGGGGGGTGGGGGGGGGGAGGGGCCGGGCGCCCACCCCTCTTCCAGAGTCGAGGCCCTGGTCGCCTCGGGCTGGGGGGGGGGGGGGGGCCCGCCGGCCCTGGTCGCCCTGTGACTGGGACCTCCGCTCACTTCTGATGATGGATAAAGACGTCCACTCTCTCTCACACAGGCGACCAGAGCCGATAATTAGCTTTTAACCTGTCCCTGCCGTTAACTCGCAAAGGCCACCATTTGTTCCAGGGAGCTGTTAGAGTATAAAGAACTGAGCATGGCCAATTTTGTTCAGGATGAATTAAGACTTGTAAATGTAGAATGAGTTCATCTATTTAATTAAGTAGCAGCAATATGGATGTTAAATTAAGTTCACAGCAGACGTGCCAAAACAGTGTTGTAAAAATACTGTCGGAGGCACGGGGGTTTGGGGAGGGGCGCGGCTGGCCGCCTCTGAGTGGCCCGGTCCCTGACCCGGGTGAAGCCCTGACCCGGTCCTCACCTCCTGCCACCCTTGAGCAGCCGGGGGTCCCCTCCAGCGGGCACAGTGAGGCCCCAGACAGACGCACCGCGCTTCCTGGGAGGCACCGTCTGCCTGGGCTCCTCCTGGCCCTCCTCTCCCCCTGCCCGCTCCCCTCGCCTGTGCGGGGGGCACTGGGGGGCTGCTAAGGGAGGCCCCTGTGGCCCGTGACCGTGGGCAAGTGCTGCCCTGCGTGGGGAGGGGGACAGAAAGGACGGGAGCCTGGCTGGAGAAGGGCCCTCTACCAGCAAGGAGGGGGAGCTGGCTCCCAGCGTGCGGGCAGGTGCGGGGGGAGGACGAGGCCACCTGCGGGAGCTGGGGCCCCAGCCCCCCTCCAGACCCTCTCTCAGCAGCCCTGGCTTCTCAGAGAAGGGGGTCACTCCACGCTGCGGGGGGGGGGGGGCGGAGACCCCCTGGAAGGCAGCCCTTCCAACGCCAAATCGAGCTGCCCCGGGGAGTCACTGTGGCCACATTACAGCCCCCCTAGGTCATCAGCGCCCCGGGTGGGGAGCGACAGCAGTGGGCTCATGACGAAGCACAGGCACGCGGAACCTGGAGGACCACACAGCAGACCCTGCCCTCTAAGGTGGCCGTGGACCCCCCACCCACAAGCGCCTGTGGGAGGGGTAGTGGGAGGAGGCAGTGGGGACAGAGTCGGGGAGGTTTCTTAAAGTAGGGGATTTCCTCACTGGGTTTTAAAGGATGAACAGGAGTTCACCTGGCGGCCGGTGGGGGGCGGGGAGAAGAAGGGCATTCTGGGAACGGAGAGAAGAGCCACGTGCTGAGCACACAGTAGGCAGTTCATCGTGGAGGGAGGACCAGAGACGCGCCTGGAGAGACGGGTAGGGATGTGAGGGGGCTTGAGTGTCGTGCTAATAAGCAGCTTGCAGGGACCCTGAAGACGGTCACGCATTCGGCGCCCTGCTAGCCTGGGCACATGGCAATTAGTGGGTCCAGTGGACAACCCCCCCCCTGAGCTTACAGTCAGAGGGAGGCCACAGATAAGAAACCAGAAAACAGATAAATAAGCATTGGGTTGGATGGGGGAAAGCGATACGGAGAGACGGTACCAGGGTAAGAGGGATCAAGCAGGGGGAGCTTGCCCGCTTTTTATGGGGTGGGGGGGTGGCGGTCAGGGAGGCCTTTCTCTGACACTCTTTAGCAGAGCCTGGGGCGGGGGTGGGAGGGGGATGTAAAGTGACAGGGACGTCTTGTTTGCGGCAGTCCCAACGCGTGCCTCTTGCTGGCTCCAGCACGGTTGTTAATAGAGCTCCTTTGTGGATAGAGGAGATAACACAGGTTACAACAAGGGAAGGACAAGTGCAAAGGCCCTGAGGCAGGCGGGACAGCCAGGAGGCCAGTGAGGGGGAGAGAGGTGGGCCGAGGGCAGATAGCACAAGGTCCCAGAGAGGGTTGTAAAAGGCTCGGCTTTCACTCCAAATGAGAGGAGAGCCGCGGAGGGTTCTCTGTGGCGGAACAGGCCTCCTCGGGCTGCCGTGCCAAGAACAGACTGCAGGGGGCGCCGGCGGCAGCCGGAGGCCAGGGAGGAGGCCCTGTCCAGGCAGCGAGGTCTGGGTGAGATGTAATCCAACTCCAGACGCGTTTTAAAGAGGCGGGTGGGGCCTTTCAAGGGTATGAGAGCAAAGGGGGTCAGGCTGTTGGGAGATTTTCAGCAGAGAAGGAGCGCGATCCAGTGCGTGTGGGCAGCTCGGTGGCAGGTGGGTAGGGCCTCTGGCAGAAGAAACAGCCTCCTGGTTGGGGCTGGTGGAAGGTCCTGGAGGCCTCAGTATCTGGCCTGCAGCTCTGCTTGACTTGGTTCCCACACGGCGTCTTGCTTATTTTTTAAAACGTATTGCCAACACTTAAAAAACAGATTTTTTTTTTTTGACAAGTCGAAATCTCTATTTACGCTGGGTCTGCGTTCCCGCTCGGCACCTGTTGGCGGGAGCTGCCCCCGCTTGTGCCCGGAAGGGGCACGTGCCCTTCTGTTTGCTCCAGACACCCGTCTCAGGAATGCAGGATCCCCTAGACTTCACCCTGCTGGCCCCCTTGGCCCAGCCTCTTGTGCAGTGTACAACCTGCCCACATGTGTCTGGCCTCTCCGCCCCGATTGGAACCAGCCCTTCAAGTTTGGTAGGAAATGAGAGGCTTGTCAGGAAATCTCTGCGAGTTGTGCCTGCCCTCCTGTCACCCCTGGCCCCCCAGTTTCCAGCGCAGCCGTCTGCCTTGGCTCCTCGAAGCCTGTGGAACCATTTAAAAGGCTCCTAACGATATTGATCAATCTCTCTAAAATGGATTATCCCGTTTGCCTCCCAGCCTGACTGGATGCCCTGGGTAAGATCAGAAAGGAATTATGTTAGCCGGAGGCAGAGGGAGCAGGGGTGAGAATGTATCTCCTCCCCGGTGATGCAATCTTATCAGAGCTGAACTTTACTCTCCATCTTGGGATATAGGATACTTTGGGGATGTCGGAAAGAAATAATCATCTTACGATTTGCAGCCTGCTCGACACCGAGCCAGCTGGGAGGGGTGGAGGGGGCCGGGGAGGCTGGAGCGAGGACCATTTTTCGTTGCAGCTCTTCCCCGGAGAAATCAAGCCCTCTTAGAAATCCCTCTGGGGCCCCAGCCTTGGGTGGTGCGCCTGCGACCAGCTCCGTCAGGATTATAGCCCCGCGCTGCTGGCCCAGGGGACAGGCACGTTCATTAAAATTTGAAACACAAATGGAAAATTGCTACCTGCAGCCTCTGTGAGCAAGCAGCCAGTGGGTCTGAGTTCCCGTTAATGGATCGAACGCGGAGGAAACAATTACAGCCGCCACCACGGCCATTGGAGATAGCGGGGTCTCATCCAGACCCGTCGGAGGCGGGGGAAGAAGTCACGAGGTCCACGCGATGATGATTATTTACCTCTGTCCCAGTGCTGAGACCCCAGTCCCCACCCCCCACCCCCCACCATAGGGCACTTTTCTTGGCTTCTCCGTCACCCCGCTGCCTGCGAGGCATGAGCCATCCGTCCCTGGGCCCTGTTGGGTTTGTCACCTACGCATTGGTACACGTTTGCCCCTGGCTGGGTTTCGAGACTTTTATTTGGGAGGTGATCCCTGGAGACGCAGCAGTGAGGACAGCAAATAAGAAAGGAAAGAAGCTGATGCGGAGGCAGCACTGAGCCCGTGCGGGCATCGGGAGCTCAGCCCTGCTGGGGGCCCCTCAGAGGTGCTGGGGAGCGGTCCTCCGTTGTCCCCCGTCCTGGGGCGGGGAGCGTCGGGTGCACCGTTCGCTGCCTCCGTGCGGGGGTGGGTTGTCCAGGGGCTGCTGGTGGGGAGCTGATGCTCCAGCAATGGCTTCCGTCCCCTGCCACCTCCTGACCTGGGGCAGTGGGTGGCCCTTACTTCGAACAGACACCCCTGTCATGCCCACGTGAGCACAGCTGATCCCAGCCAGTCGGAGAACAGGGCGGTCAGTGCACACGGGGGCCGCAGGGCCTTTGCGTGGCTTTGGGCAGGAGAGAGAGAGGCCCTCTGCTGAGAGGTCCATTCCGGATGGGCTCCAGCTCCCCAGGACCCGAGGGCTGGCGGGGTGGGGGCGCCCCTGAACATGGGGACAGCCCCAGTGGCGTCCTAAGCAGAATACCCTGGGAGCTGTGTCCCCGCCTGGCCCTCCCACCCTGTCACTGCCCCTCACAGCCTTGCCGGGATGCCTTTTGTGTGCACTTGTGTTTATTTGGCCAAGGGCTGGGTCAGGGACTGGGAGTCTGAGCTGTTGTAAGGAAATGGCGGTGGGGGGCTCCCTTGTCCCCCTGCCAGGATGGACCGGATGGCCCTGGGTCCTGAGACAATGGGCCAGGGAGGGGCCAGGTGCTAGGCCCAGGGCAGGAAAAGGACGACTTAAGGATAAACACAGACCCGCCCGTGCAGATGAACTTAGACTTGGGCTGCAGGGAGATTGGCAGACTCTGTCCCTCCCCCCCTGGAGCCTGGGGAGGAGCTGGGGAGGTGGGGGGCTGTTGCAGAGGCCGGAAGGGGTGTCCTGAAAGGATGACACTGAGTGGAGAGTGCCTCGTACATTAGCTGTCCCTTCTTGCAGCTACCCCCACAGCGAGTGTCATCCCCACGACACAGGGGAAACTGAGGCAGGGAGGAATGTGCCCAAGGCTGCACAGCTAAACAATGGAAGAGTGAGCTTTGTACCTGGGCACTCCCACTCCAGACCCCTCAGTGATAACCATTGTGCCACCCTCACTCTTAGAAGCTGGGCTCCCGCAGCCCCCCCTCCCCCGCCTCCCCAGCTTTGCTTCGAGCTGTGACCCTGGGCAGAGGCTGAGGCGGGAGTGGGGGGGTGGGTAGGACGGACCTACCCCTCTGGTCTGGGACTCTGGACTCCCAGGTTCTGGCAGGATTCTGCCGCACCTGCCCCCGTGGGTATTTGTGGGGGTGGGGGGAGGTCACGTCTGTTCTTACACGTGTGTGACAGAGAGAGGGGGCCGCGTGTGGCACAAGACTGGTCTCACCTGCAAGTCATGTGCCCGGGGCCTCGGGGTTCGTGGTTATTGTCAGCAGACTTCAGGGGCTGGAGATTGTCCCCACGACATTACCCTTGTGCCCCTGAACCGGCCCTCGCACAGACGGCCTTGACCCCTGTCTTCCAAAGCAGGGGACACACAGCAGCCCTCTGACACGGGAGGAATGTGCTAGAACTCTGTGCGTCTAATCTCTTAGATACTCTCTTTGCATTGGTTTTATAACGGAGAGGTTGTTAACGTGTGCAACGTAGAAATAACCGGGAAGCGAACGGACGCGTATACCGGGACACGAGAGTTCAAAGTTTGTTTTGGTTTTACTTTCCGAATCAACTTTATCGGATACGGTTTGCGTCCGGTAAACTACAGGCATCTCGAGAGTTGTGGTCATTGGCCTCTGACACGGGCATCTGTCTGTGCTCCCACCGCCCTGGTCCTCGTGCAGCACGTGGCCCTCCCTCCAGAAAGTTCCTTCCCAGGTGCACCTGCCCAGTGGCTCTCCACCCCAGCCAGGTGGCCGCTGATGACCTTCCTTGACTCCAGGCTAGGGTCTCTCCTCCTTTTGACTTCGTGGCAAAACGGCCGAAACAAAACGTAGGGTCTCATCTGGTTTCACGCGGTCAGTTCAGCAGCGTGAAGCACGTTTTCACTGTGGCGCGACCCTCGCCGCCGCCCGCCTCCAGGCCTTTTCCGTCACCCCAAACCCGAACTCTGTCCCCATCGGCTCCCCGGCCCTGGCCCGGCTGCCCTGTGCCCGCGAGTCGGAATCTGACCAGTGCGGGGACTCCGGGGGTGGCATCCTTCGGGACCTGCCCGTCTGCGGTCTGTGCCGGGCTTCGCGGGCGGAGCGTAACGTCCCCGGGGACCATGCGCGTCGCAGCGCGCGTCGGGGTTTCGTTCCCTGACGGCTGCGTGTGCGCGGCGTGGGCTGTGAGCCCGTGCCTCTGCGACGCTCGCCTGGGTGGTTTCCACGTCTCGGCCCCCGTGGCCGGTGCTGGCGGCCTGGTCCAGGCCTGCTCGCTCTCCGTGCTTCTGGGCGTTTCCTAGGGGAGGCGCGCCCGCCCCGGAGCCTCGCGGAGCCACCTGCCCTTGAGTGTCTGGCTGCCTTTGCGCGACCTTCCGTCCTGACGTTTGTCCAGGTTGCCACGTGTGTCCGTGTTTGTTCTCTTCGTTGCCGAGCGAGGTTTCTCCGTGGGATTCCGCATGGTGCTTGGCTGTCCTTTTACTGACGGACAGACGCTCGGGGCTGTTCTGGGGGTGACGAGTCAGACGTGCGCGGCTCCAGCTCCCTGCCCGCGTCTGTTTCTTGGCGCTGAGGTGTGCATAGCCCTCCCCTCCCAGCAGCCAGCCGGACCAGCTTCTCCTGGGTGCTGGATGGTTCTGGAAACAGAAGGGAGATGCGGCCTTCCGTTGAGACCTCAGAGGCCACATGAGGGGCCACCTACGGGCTGGGACCCCAGCAAGGCCGCCTGGGGAACCCCCGCCCTGGGGGCTTCCTTCTCCCCAGGCCGGGACTGAGGGTGGGGTTAGTGGACTTCTCTGGAAGCCCCAGGCCCATCTCTGCTTAGGTTGGGGGGCGGGGAGGGGGGTGCTTTTCCAGGCCACTAAGGGGAAGCAGTGGAGGGTAAAGGTCAGCCTCCTTATCAGGGCTCCCTGGAGGGAAGAATAAAAAACAAAGCCACCCACAGCCCTCTGGGCGTGACAGTTTGCTGATAAGAGGAAGGCTGCCTGGTGGTTTGGGATGACACCCTGAAAGCAGAAAAGAGTGAGCCCCTTGCTAATCTGAAGCTGCATGTGGCCGAGACCCCAGTCCCGCTGCCAGGGGCCAACGGGCCAAACCAACCCGCCCTGAGCCCCGGCCCCTCGGGGACCATTTGTTCACCCCCTTCCCCCACTTGGCCTGTGTCGCCACAGGGCCTGGGGGATCAGCTTTCCAAAGTCCCTCGGACGTGGGCCTCTGGGCCCAGCCCTGCCCCTGCTTCCTTCGGCCTTCTGATGTGCATTCATGGGACGCCTGCTGTATACAGGCTGGGGGTGGGGCCTGGGCTCTGGGCTTTCCAAATGGGAGATGCCCCGTAAGGGCTGGGCCGTCGGGACAGTGGCTGCAAGAGGGGATTGTGACAGTGCAGACCCCAGGGCCGTGAAAGGGGGGTGGGGGTGGGGGCGAGACGCGGTGAGGATATCTGAGGGAGAAGTGTCCCAAGGAGGGAGGGCCAGGAACTGCCTGAGGATTAGGATGGGCCGGGTCAGCAGCCAAGCTTCTGTGGGTTTGGCTGAAGGCCAGGAAGTTCTGAGTTCTCTGTGGGGCTCGCTGGCTTGTTTCCTCAAGGGAAGTGGGGTGATGTGCAGGTTTGGATCTGGGCTTCTTCGGAAAAGGAGGGGTGGGGCCGCTCCGGGTCGTTACGGGTGGCGTGGAAGCGGCCGGGCCCCTCCTGAAGCCGGGGCCGCCAGCCACGCTCCCAGGCGGGAGGGTCTCCAGGGTGTCTGCCCCTTGCCGAATGTCTGCCTCCGCGACCCCCCTCCCTCTGTCGACCTTGGGCAGGGACCCAAGTGTCTGAGACACGGGGATGTTAGCCATACCTCGTCGATGGCGGAATGTACGAGCCTCCCGGGGGGCCCGGAATGTTCTCCGCTCTCCAGGTGGTAGGTCCTTCATCCATGCTCGGAGCTGGGAGGAATCTGAGGTCCAGAGACGTCCCGGGTGGCAGGTGGCGGTGGGTTTGAACACAGCCTGTTCGTCCCTGGGCTCCTACCCCCGGGGGGCTGCCTGGGCAGGAACGGCTCCCTCACCTGTCTCCCTGCATCGAGGAGGCAGTGGCCAACACAGCCCCGAAGTGGCTGGGGAAGCAGGCCTAGCCTTGGCCACCGTGTAGCCCGGGGACAGTCACTATCGAGAATGTTCGTGGGTCACAACAGGGAAGCTTCCAGAAACTCCAGCCCTGGCATGGTCCCGAGCTGGTAGCGAGGGATGGATGAGGGATGAGGGACAGATCACGTCGTGTGTGGGACGCCCTGCAGGGAGTTGGAGAAGGGGGAGGTGAAAAGGCCTGAGGCATCGCGCCCGCCGGGTGGGGCCTGGCACCCATCCTGGAAGTCCCCAGGGAGGGGGGCCGGGGGGAGGGGGATGAGGTGAAGCCCACTCCTTTGGTGGCTCGTCAGCAGCCCCAGACAGGGTCACGGGGCCCCAAACTGGGGCTTTGGGTCATCTGTGCGCCTCCGCGGTCCGCCGTCCCCGTGACAGCAGATAATCGAGGTTTGGCTGATCTTGATTGTGATTTTCACAGGTGTCTGCTCAGGCAGGGGGGGCAGGAAGAGGGTCAGACAGAGGAGCGAGGCTGTGCTCCCGGTTGCTTAGTGATTCTCAGCGCCGAGAAAAGCTTTAAAAATTCAAGGGCCGAAGGAGGGGACTCGAGCTGCAGAGCCGGACCCGCTTGCGGTCACCCTTGCTGCCGGGGGCTGCCTGGGGCCTGAGCGCTTGGGCAGGCCGCCACCCTGGAGGCCTTCCAGACCCGGCTCCCACGGAGCAGGGACCCGCACTCCTCGGGAGCTTCCGGAACCACGTTCCCAGTCCAGGTTCTGGCCCGGTCCCTGTTCAGAGGCAGCTGCCCCGGGCTGCTTTCGTGTCCAGCCTGGGTATCATTCGTTCATTCACTTAGTCGGTACCGAGCCCCCACCGTGTGCCAGACACCTGGCTCGGTACTGCTGACCCGGTGGTGACGAAGCCTAGTGAAGTCCCAAAGAGCAAGACAGGAGCACACATCTGTCAGGTGTAAATGCAGAGAAAAAGTGCAACAGAAACCCCACAGTGGGGTGAGGGGGTGGGGCAACGGCGGGGAGGGGGAGTCTGAGAGCAGACCTGAAGGGAGGGGAGGGATGGAGAGAGCCTTGTGGGTAGCTGGAGGAAGAGAGTCCCAGGCAGAGGGCACAGCCTGTGCAAAGGCCCTGAGGCGGGAAGAGCCGGGTTGGGGCGGGGAGGCTGGCGCGGCTAGAAGTAGAGGTAAGGCAGAAGGGCAAGGCCAGGGCCACGTCTTACAGGGACCGTGGAACCGGAGTCTCTCAGGGGTCACCTGTCCGCCTGCTTCGATTGCGGCTGGAAGGGGAGGAGAGAAGGCACGGAGGCCATTTTGAGCCATTGCTGCTCCGCCCCAAAGCCACCTGTGGCCACCCGGCTGGCCCCATCAGCAATGGGTTTTTAATTATCTAAATATTGCCTTTGCCCTTTGCTTCCAGCCGGGACTGCTGCTCTCTGCAAAAGGCAAATGGCTGTCAGTGGCTCTACTTGGGGGCGCGGGAAGCTTTTCTCCCTGTGTGATTACAGCGGAGTATAATCTGCTCGGTTGTATTGTTTAGAAACAATACAGCAACGTGGCAGGGAGTTCAGAAAGTGGATGTGGCAGGGAGCGGGGGGCAGAGGTAGCCGCCGTCACCCGCAGCCACGCTCCTCCTGGCATGTGCTGGCTCCATCCAGGCTGCGGTGTCCTTTGTTTTTCAACTGCGTGTGACGTCGCGTGGGTCCCGCTCGCGGGGGCGGGGGGCGGGGGGGGGGAGGCTTGGCGAGGGCCTGGGGTCTCAGCTCAAGGCGTCGGAGGGAGCCGACCCGGGAGGCAGGCAGGGGGTTCGATCTGGGGCTCCGCCACCCTTCTGAGGCCCCAGGGGGGAGGCGGGGCTGCGGGAGGGAAGAGCAGATGTGACGGTTCCCCCGGGAGGAGGTCAGATGCCAGGCAGGGCCGGCTTGTGGGAAAGGGCGGGGGTGGGGGGGGGCAGGTTCCTCTGGCACCCCGTCCTCTGGATACACCACTCAGGCCGCCCCTCTGCCCTCCCTCCCCCAGCCTCCCTCTTGCCCACCTGTCCTCCGCCAGCCCCCGCCCCCCCCCCCCCCACCGCCACACCCCTTGGCCGAGGGGTCCGGGCCTCTCCGCTGGCATCTCCGTCGCCCCCTGCTGCCCTCGGGGGCCACCGCTCTCCTTCCCCCTTCTCCTCGCGGCCTTGCCCACTCCCGTAAGTGGCTTAATTAAGGAGCTGTGCAGTTTATTTATGTATGGACCTCGCCTAATTGGCGTGTTTGTCTTTCCTCATTATTCCCAGCTGGACAGAGCCGTTCGAACGACAAACGCAAGAAGGCTGGATTTCTCCAACACAGTGTCTATTTTTGAAAGGCTGCTCGGTGCCCCCGCGATTAGCCGCGTGCACATGTTTGCCGGCTGCAGCCACATGCCCGTAAGCGCTTAATTGTGGGTGCAGTTAGTCAAGGCGGGCAGCTCTCTGCAGATTTCAGGGGTGAGGGGACCTAATTACACCTGCGATTGAGTGCTTCGGCGGGGACAAAAGATGCCTGTTCAGCTAATTGCAGCCGCCGAAATTGCCCCCACAGAAAGAATCCCTGATGCTCCGGGAGCCAAGGCCGCGAGTTGTAATAAAGAGCGGAGACCCCACCGTGGAGGCTGCTCGGTGGCTGGTTCTTCCGCGAGCACCTGCCTTCACCCGCGGAAATGTCACGCCGAAGGGAAACGGGGGGGTTGGCGACGCCCTGTCGCCCGCCTGCTCGCGGGCGGTGTGAGTCACCAGTCTCGCCTGCGGCAGACCCCGCTGAGCCTTCACCCCCGACGGTCTCAGGTCCCGCGCGCGCGTGTGTGTGTGTGTGTGTGTGTGTGTGGCGCGTCCCCCCCGCCCCCCGACAGCCACGGAGCTGCCAGGCGAGCCGGCCGTGGTTCCGGAGGAGGCGGAGGGGACCGGCAGGGCCCTCGGGGAGCCCGCGTGCTGGGGCGGCCTTAGGCCGCGGCACCCGTCCTGTGACAGTCTCGTCGCCCGCAGGTCCCGTCAGGCTTTCGCTTCTCTGTCGGAGCGACAGGTTTGTGCCGGCCTCTGGAGTCGCGGCGGGCCTGCTTGTTTCGCCTGTTCGTGCTGCTGACGCTCGGCCAGGAGGCGTGGATCTCTCGTGTGCGTGTGCCCGTTGCATTTGCAAAAAGAAAAAAAAACTGGGTGTAGCTTGAAGCCTGAGATGAAGGTGGCTTCCGCACGAGGCCTGGCCGGCTCCCCCCTCCCTCTTACCCTGAGCGGGGTGGCCCTCTGGGGTCCTGCCTCGTTACCGGCAGGGTCTGCTCCACCGTGGGCAGAGGCCCCCGGCTTTGCTCTCTGTCCCCCTCGACCCTTAAGGCCGTAAAAACGGAAGTTCAGAACCTGCCGGGTGTGCGGATGCGCTCAGGGCCGGCGTGGCCTCTGTGGCGAGTCAGCTCCGGGGCTCTGACGTCCCTGTCCCTTTTGGCCTGGCGACTCCTTACAGTCTTGTCAGCGGTTTGGTGCTTTGAAGAAACGGGGGGGGGGGGGGGAAGGGGGGCTATTTTTATCCAGCTTTTGGGGTTGATTTGATGGGTCGTTACGAGAAAACAGGAAGTCCCGGCTGCTGCTTCTCCCAGTTCAGGGTGGCAGTGGGGGTGGGGGGTGGGGACAGAGCACTGGAGGAACGACCCGGGCTGTGCCCAGCATAGAGGGTGAGAGGGAGTGGCAGCCACCGCGTCCAGAGTGGTCTGGGAGGCCTTCCTGGAGGAGGAGGAGAGCGGCAGGGAAAGGGTGTGCAGACCGGCTGGGCCCCCCGACGAGGGCCAACTGCAGCAAAAGGCCAGCTTGGATGGGGGTCTGCTGAGATTCAGCCCACAAGGAATGCTAGATCCCAGGCCAGGGGCCTCCACAGGGCTCGTCTCCGTGGGGCCCCGCCAGGGGCAGAACCTGGGCGCTTGGCCCGATGCTGCAGAGGGCAGACCCGTGTGGGCCCCGGGTCTGACCCTGCTCAGCTCCGGGGCTGAGTTACAAGCACTTCCGAAGTTTGGCTGGCAGGGGAGGGTCTCACCTGCCCCGATGTCCCCCCCTGCCCCCCTTCTCTTCTCCTGGCCTCCAGTGCCTGCCGTCCTAAGCCACAGCAGAGCCACCGGGGTGGCCCGGAGGGTAGCTATCCCGGTGTGGCCGCAGAGTGGGGCCGAGACCTTGTTTCTCTATCACTCTGGATAAGGGTGACACCCCCCCCCCCACCTTGCTGCTTGTCACCCGCGTGACCTTGGGCCCGACCCCTCCCTTCTCAGGCTCGGTCTCCCCACCTGTGAAGGGGGCAGGGGCTCTCACTCCCCAGCACGGACGACAGTCGCACCGGTGGGGAAGGTGAGATGACCAGCGCTAACAGTCCGGGTTAGGGGACGCATTGGCGGGAGGCACGTTTGGCTCTCGGGCCGGAGAAGACGTTTCAAAGGGTGCACGTCCCAGAAGGGGGTCGGTTCAGAGTTCTAGCAGGGCAGGGCCTCTGCCGTCCGCGAGCTCCCCCGTTTTGACCTTTGGGGTGGAGTGGGGGAGACAGTGCCGTGCGCATGTCGGCTCCCCCCCCCCCTCCCTTCAGGGCTGGGACGTGGGGAGGGTGCGAACCCACCCTCGATCGGCAGGCGAGGGAGGAGAAGCGACTTGCACCGGGCAGCTTTCTCTTTGGAAAGCCGTTCTGTTTCTTAAATGTCAGAGTGAGCAGATGGTGTGTCTGAGTTTTATTAATCATGGGCTCGCGGAGCTGGAAGGCCTGGGGGATCATTTAGTCCGAGCGTCCTACCGAGGAGGAGACCGAAGGCCAGAGAAGGCCAGAGCCACGCTGCACCTGTGACGGGGGCTGAGCTGTGCCGGGACCCAGATCCCCCCCCACACCCCCCCCATGCCCGCGTGCCTCCCACTCTGCGGAAGTAAACAGGTGCACCCTCCCCTCCGCCTCGGGAACAGCCGTCCAACTCCCGATTAAAAGCCGACGCGGTGTTGATTGGGGGATGATCCGCCCCCAGGAACAACCGGAAATCCTGCCTTTGGGACACATGGGTCAGGGCTGTGGTCGCCCCGTGAGAACGTTCCGGTCTTGGGGCACCCTGCAGCTCTAGACGAGCTGGGGCTTCCCAGGTGCTGCCAGGAGACTTAGGGTCACGAGGCCCAGGGGAGCCAGCCACTCAGGGCCCGACTCGCTGGGGGCCCTGCTGGACCCACCCCTTGACCGCGATTCCTCTGGGCCACGTAACTCCTCCCAGCCCCAGCCCTTGACTGAGACTGTCCCCTCCCCTCCGTGGCAGCTGTTGAGACGGACGGTAGCACAGGGCACCCGGAAGTTCATCTCATCACATGATGTTATGAAATTGAAACCACCGTTTTGGCCCAAGTGGGCAGAATAGCTCTTTTGTCCTGCCTTTCCCAAATGCATCCTAGAGCTGCTCCAGTGAGTCACAAGATGCTCCAACGGGGCCCACAGCATGGTTCCGTGAAGATAGTAGAGGTGGGGCTAGATCACACTAGAGTGTACATGACTGATAGCATATACTTTGTTTGCCGTAGCAGGTTTTGCTTAGGCTGGAGAGAAGGAGGTCTGTGGAGATAAAGGACAATGACTGAGAGGCCCAAGGCACCAGGGTAGCCCACATAACCTGTTGGCGGCCTTCACCCCCCTTTGGCCGTATGAGCACCTTCACATCATTGCGTTCCTTCCTTCCTGGCCCTGTTAACCGAGACACAAGCTTGTCCCCACTTTGGAGCCATTGATTCTAAGCAGCATCGGAGAATCTGGGACAGCTGGAAGGCCCCATTCAGCCCCTCTGATTTTTTATGTGGGAAAATCGGGGCCGAGGGAGAGCGGTTTTTTGTCCGAGGCCGATGGCAGAACGGGGTCTGCAACTCTGGTCCCGCAGCATACTGGTGGGGTCCCTTAGGCTGCATTGATGGCTCTCAGCTGGGGTGAGTTTGTGCCTTCGCCCATCCCCCGGGGGAAATTTGGCCAGGTCTGGAGAGATTTTCCTTGTCCCGATGGGAGTGTGCCCCTGGCATCCAGCGGGTAGAGGCCAGGGATGCTGTCATACATCCCACAGTGCACAGGGCCACCCGCAGCAAAGAGTTCTCTGGCCCCGGGGCGCCTGGGGGGGCTCAGTCTGTTAAGCGTCTGGCTGTTGATTTCCGCTCAGGTCATGATCCCACGGTTCTTGAGTTCGAGCCCCGCGTCGGGCTCTGTGCTGACGGCTCAGTGCTTCGGATTCTGTGTCTCCCTGTCTCTCAGCCCCTCCCCTGCTTGCTTGCTCTCTCTCTCTCTCTCTCTGTCTCTCAAAAATAAATAAACATAAAAAAAAAAAAAAAAAAGAACTCTCCAGCCTTAAATGTCAGTGTGCCGAGGGAGGGAGCCCTGGGCCACATCCGTGCCTGGCCCGGGAGCTAGTCTCCAGGAGGCTGTCTTGAGCTGGGGACATCCCGTGGGTTCAGGCAGGACCCACCGGAGGGTGGATGGACGGTCAGGCCGTGGGGGACAGCGGGGACAGGGTGGGCCAGGCAGATGCTAAGGCAGGACGTGGCAGGGCTGAGCCAGGGCCCCGGGGAGCCCCTCTCGGACCCCATCGTGCTGCAAGCCAGTGCCCAGCCACCTTTTAAGACTCGGATCTTGTCGGCCAGAGGGCTACAGAGACCCAAAGCAGTTAGGCCCAGGGGGAGACAGGGAGATGTGCGTGTCATCCACAGGCGGGTAATTATGCCCCCCCCCCCCGGTCACTCCTTCCCCAGCAGTCCCCAGCAGCAGGCAGCAGGGAGGGCTGCTCACAAATGCCTTTTTTGCCTTGAACCGGCTTCCGCCTGGTCCCTGGTGCACAGGCTGTGGGAGGGAGAAGAAAGCCTCGTCGGCTTGGCCCCGGGCAGCAGATCAGGACAGTGGCCGGAGCCGAATCCGAGGAGGCAGGCCCCACGCGGGCCGTCGCCGCGTCCACAGAAGGTGCCCGTGGGGGTTTGCGGGAGGCACGTTCACGCCAACGTGTTCCCTCCCCCCGGAGACCTCCCTGGGCACTGCTCTGTTGCCTCCACAGGAAACAGAACGCTGACAAGAGCTGTCGCGGATTATGAATGGACCGCCTCCAGAAGTGGCCGGCCTTTGTCCCCGGGAGGCGTGTGAGGACAGGCTGGGAAGGGCAGGGGGTGCTTTTCGGGGATGTGCCGCGTGCGGCCCCGGCGGTCCCCGACACCGTCTCCGTCCGATTTCTCCGGCCTCCACGCAGCCACGAGGAGGGAGCCCCTTGGCCGTGGCCATCCATGTCGCTGCCCGAGGCTGGTCCCACCGCTGTCTCAAGGAGGTCCCCCAAACGCGGATCTCGCCGGCAGTCCGCTCCAGCAGCGGGCCCACGCTGGAGGCCGGATGCCCGGTTCTGCGCGTTGACCGCGGCCGTGCGACTGACTTGCCCTTTGGCTTTGTTAAAAAGGGCATCCGAGCTCCAGCCTCTTTCCCAGCTCTTACCCGAGGCAGAATAAGGGGAACACCACAGACAGCAGCTTAAAACGCAGGGTCTGGGGCTCGGAGGCAAGCTTTGCCTCTTACCGGCAGCGTGACCTTGGGCAAGCCGACTTTATTCCTCTGGACCTCCGTGTTCTCATCGGAAAAACGGGGATCCTGATAGGCTTGCTTTGGTTGTGGGTATGAAATAGGTAACGTGTTCAGCTAACAAAGGCCCCGAGTCCCAGCGGCTCATGGCACTACAAGTAACCGTTTCCGACTCACGTCGGAAACTATACAGGAGTAATTCTCCACTAGGTGCCCCCATGACGTATATTCGGCAGGAGGCCGCGTCAGGGGCCTCTGCTCTTAACCACCTTTGGGGGTTCTGGTGGAGGCGCTGCGTGTTTTAGACGTGGGGTCCGGGTCGTCCTGGGAGCTGACATCTGGGAGGCAGACCCAGAAGGAGAACACGGAGGCTCCCGCGGGCGGTGGCTCGGGGCCAGGCCTGGGAGTGGCGAGCTATTCCCTTCTACCACGTTCTCTTGGCCGCCACTCGGTCATCTGGCCCCACACATGTGCATGCGAGGCTAAGAAATACCGTCTGGGTCTGAGCCCAAGAGGAGAGAGAAACAGGTTCGGTGAAAAGCTGGACTCTAGGGCTCCTTGTTTGTTATTGTTACCCCAGGCCTCACGGGGCGGCCGGGACGCAGAAGGCCAGCTAAGCCCTCGGTTCATAGGCTGTTCTGGCAGGGCTGGTTGGCCGTCCCCCGGGCAGATGGCCACACCCGATGATCCCTTACAGCCCAGGCTGCTGCCCAAACCCCAGCCAGCAAATGTGGGTCACCAGGGAGGAGACGGGAGGGTAGGCGGGTCACTGGGAAGCCTCCCCATCCCAGCGGGTGTTGACTGCGGCTTCGCGGAGGACGGGCCACCTGACCACGCACCTGTGCGGGGGTCCTGGCCCCTTCATGTTACCCCGGGCCCTCGATACAGACCCGAAGGAGAGGCTGACCCCGCTGGCCCGAGGCCCATGGCGTCCAGCCCTGGACGCCACCCAGGGCCTCCCTGGGTTGGCAGCACAGAGGGCGTGCATTTCTACAAAGTGACAGGATGTATTAGTTCCCCGTGGCTGCTGTAACAAAGTCCCACAAACCGGGCGGCTTGAAACATCAGAGATTTATTTTCTCCGGGTGCTGGAGGCCAGAAATCTAAAACCAGGGTATCAGCAGGCCCAACACACTCCCTCCAAGGGCTCCAGGGGAGGATCCTGCCCGCCTCTTCCAGCTCCCGGGGCACCACGTGTCCCCCTGGCTGTGGTCGAGTCCCTCGTTTCTCTGCCTCCGTCCTCGAGTGGCCTCTCCGCATGCATCTTCTCTGGTCTTTTTAGAAGGACGCTTGTCGTCAGATTTAGGGCCCACTCTGATAATCCAGGATGACCTCACCTCACGGTCCTTAACTTCATTCCATCGACACAGACTCCTTCTCCCAGTGTGGCCACAATCGCAGGTTCCAGGCGGACACGGGTTTTGGCGGGACCGCCGTTCGACCCACGGCACGGGGGCAGCTGGAGGAGGCCCCCTGAGGCCTGGCCCCCCACAAGATGGGACAGCATAGCCTGGGTGTGCACTGTAGCCCCTGGGGGATAGGAGAGGAAAGGCGGGCACAGCACACGAAGATGGAAGCCGGGCCTGGGTTTGCAGATGTCGTCGGGAGGGATGCTTGGACAGAGCTCCCCCCCCCCCGCCCCCCCCCCCCCCCCGCCATTTCTGTCCGGACCTCTCAGACCTGCCTGTCTTGAGACTTAGAACATTCGCACGTCGTCCGGTCACCTAGGGACTAGAGCGGGACAGACAGGGCAAGTGGGTGTGTCCGCTCCCTGTGTGCCCTTTGGGTGAGTGACTTCACGTCCAGGGGCCTCGGTGTCCCCATGTGCAAAATGGGGTGACGGTCACTGTAGGTCCGCCTCCCAGGGTGGGGGCAGGTGCCAGATAAGAGAACACCCTTAGCCAAGCACGTAGCACGCAGCCCTGGGTGTACTCAGGCCCCATCAATGGCTGTTATTATCGCTATTTTTCAAAACACGGGAGTAATTACAGCTGTATTTATGGAGTCCTTACCGGCTGCCGGGCACCGGGGTGCTTATCCACCCGGATAACCTGGAATGCGGGAGTGATTTCATCCCATCTTCCAGGGGAGGAAACTGAGGTTCAAAATGGTGAGGTCACCACCTGAGGGCACACAGTGGGTGGGCCCCCCCCAGCTGAAACTTGAACTCTGGCAAGCCCAGCTCGAAGCTGGTGGTTAGGAACCTGGACTCTGGAACCAGCTCAGGTTGAAATCCCAGCTCTGCCATTTACTGGCTGTGTGTCCTTGGACGGGGTCCTTGACCTCTCTGTGCCTCATCGAGAAAACGAAACGCCTCATGGTGACCTTGAACAGCTTTGTCATGAGGATCCAGTGAGTTCCCTGTGAAAAGCGCTTAGCACAGCAGCTGGCAAAGACCGAGTGCTCAGGAAACATCAGCTGGCACGATTATCCTAAAGAGGGAAGTGGAGGGGGCAGACCCAAAGGGGCATTTCAGGTGAGCCACGCTCCCGGCCTTCCCTCTGCTCCCTTTCCTGGGATCCCCGGGGAGCACCTCCAGGCGTGGTGGTGGCCTGGTGGCCTCTGGGCCTGGCCCAGGTGGCCACCGGCGTGCCCGTGGGGACACAAAGGCATCAGGCCCCGGGAGCCGGCCCCCTCCCCGCCCGGCTGTGCTCTCCAGACCCCGGCTGCAGCCTCAGTGTCCTCAGCACGTGTGGGGAGGCTATTTTTATGGCGTTCAGCTGACGCTCTTGGCCGGGGAGGCTGTCTCCGTCCCCGCGCCGTGGCGACAGCAGCCCCGCTAGGGGGAGTCTGGGCCCCCTCCATTTTGCAGGAGCCGCAGGGGAGGGGCGGGCGGGGGCCCTGCATCTTCAGAGTGGGTGTCTAGGGGGCTCCACTCGGCTTCCAGGGAGGCAGCCGGCAGCCCCCGGCTTGCTTTCCTCTTGAGAAATGCAGCAGCTTTCTTTTCCTTGCACCCTGCCCGGGACAAGGCCCAGCGTGCCCCCTCTGACCCTCGGTTGGCTTACAGCGTGGGCAGGGGGCTCTCAGGGAGGCAGTGGGGAGCGAGTTGGCCGGGCGGTGGTCCCAGCTGTAAGAAGGGGCCCTGGAAGCTCAGCCTGCCCCCCTTCCTGCCTGTTTTCTAGAAATGCCCTCCTTTTCCCCAGAGGTGAGCTGATACAGAGGGGGAGGGTCGTTGCCACGACCGGCCTCTAAGAGAAGACAGGGGTGGAGAGAGATGTCCTGTCCTTGCACGGAATCCCCATGAGGTTCTGCCCTTCTCACCTGGTCCAGGTGTGGCCCAGACTGGCTGCCCTTCTTGCCCCTCCCTTCTCCCCCCCCCCCGCCCCCCCCCCCCCACCGGCAGGCCATCGCCACCCTCAGAGGCGGGGCGGCTCCCCTGGGACTCAATGGCCATAGTGAGGAGTTCCAAAAACCACAGCCAAGCCACAAGGGCCAGTGGGAAAGGGAAAATCCTTCCAGCTCATCGTTCAGCCACATTATGGCAAACAAGCGAGCCATTCCAGCTCATCGTTCAGCCACATTATGGCAAACAAGCGAGCCATTCAGCGGACAGTCTGCCCGCTAAGCAGGCTGCTTGGCACGGCGGGGGTTTTGCTTTCTATTTTTCAGCTGTTTTGGCTTCGGGTCAGGAGCTGTGGTGCAGCCGCCCTCCCCTAGTGGCGCTCACCTTTTCCTCCCGTACAGATGTCCCTGTCACCAGGAAATGTCACCAACCTACGTGGAGCCGCCTAGACCCGGGGCCAAAGGAGGCTTAGTGTCACTAGACTCCAGAGGCTCTTACCTTCTTCCCGGGGGAGTGGCCAAAAGCAATTAAGGGTTGGCCTGGGCTTTTGAGATAATTCAATGCAGGCATTCAGATGCTTATAGGGAGAGATGTGTGCCTTCCTCGGGGAAGCGGAGAGGCTGGTGCTGGCCCACCAGTGTGGGGCCTCCTACCCCCCTCTTACGGCTCGCCCCCCACCAGCCGGGCTGGCGGGGAGCCTCCCCCAGGCTCTGCCTTGATTCCCCCACCCTGTTTCAGTCCTGGAGGGCCCCGGACTGGCTGTGCCCAGAGGCTCTCGCGTAGAAGCCAGGCCAGTTGGAGCTGGAGACCGAAAACCCCTTTGGCATTCCCCTGGGGCTGGCGGCGTTCTCCACAGGTGGCTCTCAGAAGGCAAGCTCCTTTCTGGCACCACCTTCCCCATTTTAGCAGGGGAAGGGGGGCACCCAGCGGATTGGGGGAACATCCCTCCCTCTGTACCCTGCCTGTGATTGGCCCATAATTACAGGTTTATTGCCTGTACAGCTATTGTGTAATGACATGTTTGCAAATTAATTTTTATGGCTCCTGCCATTAGCATATACAGTAGAGGAAGGTTTAGTATTAATTACTACTGTTGTTCCTGTAATCCCGGAGAATTAAAAACCAATAAAAGAATGACAACAGAAACGGATAGTTTAGGGTCTTTTAAAAATAGTTAAAAATTTTTTTTTCCCCAAAGTAGGACCGGAGATTTTCCAAGCTTAAGACGCACTTGGAGGGGGCGGCCGCTCAGCCGGGGCCTCCCGTGCGCGCCCCGGTGCCCCCCACTCCCAGAGGGGCGCAGATTATCAAGTGTGCCGGTGATAAGTGGGTGATAAATGGATGGGAGGCGAAAGCTGGGATCCCGGCCCAGGCCGAGCCGAGCCGAGCCGGGGGCGGGGTGGGGGGTGGGGGGCGCGCAGGTGCTGAACCCCGACCCCGCCGGGCCGGGGCCGTTGTCTCCCTCGCCAGGCCTCCAGCGGCGGCAGGCGCAGGGGGAGGTGCGGGGAGCGCCGAGCGCGCCGCCACGCAGCCCCGGAAACAAAGGGCCGCCGCCGCCGAGGGCCGGGCGCGACCTCCGGGGTCAGCGCGGGGCGGAGCGGCCAGATGTCGGCGGCGGGCGCCGGCGGCCCCGCGCGGCCCGTTTCCTCCAGGTCAGCAGCCCCGGCGCCCTCCCGGGTGACCGCGCGCGCTCGGCCGCCCGCGGGGAGAGGCGCCGGGCGGGGCGCAGGGGGCGGGGGAGGGAGCAGGGGATCCAAAGATGCTCCTCGCACCCCCGGCCGCCCAGCGGGCGGAGGAGGCAGTCGCCGGCGTGCGGCACCCACCCAGCCGTTGGTGGCGGCGGGGCGGAGCGCCACCTCTCTCTCGGCTTCGTGCGCTCCGCCCAGCCCATTTAAGATCCTCCGGGCGGGGGGAGGGGGTGGGGGGGGGAGGTGAGTGGCATTGAGGGGTCAGGAGGAGCGCCTGGTGCCCCCACCTCTTCCGATTTGCCCTCCGGAGCTCTCCTCTAGAGTATCATATTCCGGGAGTTCAATTGTCATCCGAAGCCGCCGCGTTTAGAAGGGACCCCCGGGCTGCCGCTGGGGACCCCTGATTTACGCAGTGGCTGGAGAGCGTTGGCAGGAACCCAAGCCTGGCGTGACCGCGGAGCCCCGCCCTGCGTACCTGCGGGCTCAGGTCTGTTCCTCAAACCTGGATGGTTGCATTTGGGGTCAAAAGGTGACCCCTCAGTGTCACCCAGCCGCGATTCCGGCTGCTTGTGCCACGGAGGGGCCCTTCGGAAGGTGAAAGGGCTTGAAAATAAACGGTCACATCCAGAGGCAGCTTTGCAGCGTGCGTTAAAAGAGTGTGTGGGGGCGTGGGTAAAGGGATCCTGTCTCTTTAAAATCGCTGGGCTGGACAATGAGCGCACAGGATGTGGTTTGGCGGCAGGGTTTTTTCCCCTTCGATTTGGGGAATTATCACATGGGGCCTTCTTGAGCTGGTGTGAAAGAGAGGCGGCGTGGGGAGGAGAGATACAGACTCCACACAGTCACTCACACACACTCTGTGCAGTTGATCGTTCTCTTAAACCAAATTAGCCAGGGCTCTCGTTACTATGGTGCAGCCGGGGCTTGCAGAATCCCAGTAATAGCATTTATTAGGTCTATTTGCCTGGAAGCATGCCTTCCCGGATCTGATAATGCACCAGTGCGGGGAGAGTGTGGAAGAAGGGATCAGGCATTTGATTACACTTGCAACAGGGATTTTTAAGGGTGGGGTGCGAGGAAAAGAAAAGGAGAGAAAGAAGCCGCCCGCCTTAGGAGCTCCCCCGGGCTGGGCGGTGTGTGCGTTTCCGCAGTCCCGCGTGGGTTCACAAAAGGCGGGCCAGAGCTTTCCCCCCCCCCCCACCCCGCCCCACTCCCCGGGCACGGTTTGGGGATTCTCCTCCCAGGCCCCGGCGGCGGGTGAACTCCGGCTCCCGCAGCTGTCAGCCGTGGGTGGGGAGGGCGGGCCGGCGGCCAGAGCGCAGAGTTGGGCAGCCGAGGGGGGCCCGGCGGCGCCCGCAGCCGCCCACTGTTTGCAAACGGCCCCGCTTTGGGGCAGAGCGGAGCGCCCCGCTGCCAGCAACGGCAGCCTCCCCGCGTTTGGAGAGGGGAGCCCAGCTCTCGGCGCCCCCGATCCTAGTCCGCACGGATCCGCTGCCCGGCTCGGCGGCCGCGCCGGGGGAAGCTCGCAAGTGAAACTATTATTATCGCCCTGCAAAGCATGGAGCTCTTGGAAGACGCCGCGTAGAGACGGAAGGAGCCGCCGCCGCCTGCAGCCGCCCGCCGCTGCGCCCCTACCCTTTCGCTTTCATTAGGGGAGACAAATCTGCTGTCAGGCAGCCAGCTTTCCAATTTACCGATAATGATTCTTGCATGAAAATTGATCGAGGGGCTCTCCGCCGCCGTGCGCTCTCGCCTCCCCGCTCTCCTCCTCCTGCTCCTTCTGCCCGGGCGCCCGAGCCCCCGCGAGTTCTTTCTCCTCCTTCCCCCACCCCTGCTCTCTGAGTCAGTGGTGGGACGCCGGCCCGGGGAGATAACCAAAAAAAAAAAAAAAAAAAAAAAAGAAAAAGAAAGAAAGAAAAAGGTTGGGGGGGGGGTGTTGGTGGCGAGAGGGGGAGGGGAGCCGGCTCCTCGGCCTGCTTTCTCCTGCCCGAGACTTGTTTGCAATCGCCGCCTCTTTTATTTACGAGAAGAAATCTCCCCCTCGGTACTTCTTGGCTGTTTGGGTATTAATTTTCTCCTCTCCCCTCTCTCGCTCGCCCCCTCCTCCTCTTCCCCCACCCCGCCCCTCCTCACCCAGTAGCTAAGGGGAAACGAAAACAAAGCCGATTTCTCCTTGGCAACAAGAGATACCCCCTCCCGCCGCCCCCCCTTCCTTTTTCCTTCTGGTTCTGAACGTGAAACCCTGTTGGAAACAGGTCCCTTGACCCTCGCCCTTGACATTCAAATGGCTGAATGGAGGAGAGATTGCTACTCGCACGTCTTGGGGCTGCTTCTCTCTCTCTCTCTCCCTCTCCTCTCTCCTTTTTTTCTTTCAAATGAGTAATCCCTGAAGATCTTAACCCCCCAATTTCATCACCCTCACCTCCCCCCTTTATTTTTCTCGCGCTCCTCTCCGCTCTCCCGCCTGCTTCCCTCCGCCGTGCGCCCCCCTCCTTTTTTTATTTGCATCTCAAGTCCAAAAGGCAGAAAATACACACGCGGCGAAGACACCGGGCAGCCGTGGAGGCTCCGGCCCGTCCTCGGTCGTCAGTCACCCCATTGTGGATCTGCCCGGGCCGAGGTGGCCGAAACTGCCCGGGCGCTGGCCCGAGAGAGAGCCTTTTCATCATCTTAGGGAGGGGGAAAAAAGGGAAGAAAAAGACATTTTTCTCCGTCGCTCTCGGGATCGCTCTTCTGTCTTTATTTTATTGTTTTGGACATTTTTGAGCGCCTGGGCTTGGACGGCCCTTTTTGTCTCACTGCTGGGTTTTTTAAAAAAAAAAAATTTTTTTTTTTTTTTTACCTTCTTCATCCCTCTCTGGCCACTATGGAATTCTAATTTGAATCATGTTTGGATTGAAGCCGCCTCTGTATTACTTACCAGGTAAGCGAGCTGTGCGCCTCCCCGGGTCCCGCGCGGCGCCGGCGCGTCCCGGACCCCCCACCCCTCCCGACCCCCCCAGACCCGCACAGCCTGGGTCGGGGCGGTGGGTCGGCCGAGCGCCCCCCCCCCCTCCCCCGCGGGCGGGCGCGCGCGGCCCCGCCGCTCCCGCTGCGGTCCAGCCGGCGGTGTGTGCGCTACGTGCGGCGGGGAGCGCCCACCCGGCCCGCCGCCCCCACCGCGCCGCCGCCGGGGGTTGCGCGTCTCGCTCCTTTTGTCTGCCCCGAGCCGGCTCCGCCGCGGCGGCGCTGCGAGCGGCCGGGGCGCGCTGCCTTCCAAGGTGAATTAAGCACCGGGTGTGAAGTTACTTTGCCGCAGGCCGCCCCGATCGGGTGGCAGGCGCCCCCCTCCCTCCCCCAGCCTGGGGCTTATTTTCCTCTGCCTCCTGCCGGCCCCTTGCGCCGTCTCCGCGCGAGCGTGGCGCGCCTGCCCCCCGCCCCCCTTCCTGCCCGGGTTTCCCTGGAAGGTTTTGTTCCTGCCGAGGTCGGAGGAGGGGGCCGGGGAAGCTCCGGAGGGTGGTTGGCGTGGCTTCCTGTTTCCCTAACCTTCCTGCGCGCTGACAGCAGCCTGCCGTGTAACTTTCTGTTTCGGGGCAAGTCGTGCTTGTAACCCGGAGTGGAGGGGCGGGGAGGGGGTGACAGCAGGAGGTTTGGGGAGCCCCTCTTGAGTTCACCTTATTTGGACTTTGAGACCTTAAAAATAATTACATGTGGGCTAAGGGGAAGCCGGGAAGCCAGGGGTTCCCGGAGAGGGCGGCAGGAGCCTCGGTGATCCCTAGGCCCTGGGGCTGCCTCCTTGTCACCCCCTTCCAGTGCCTCCGGGGTCAGGAGCAACTGACTGGGCCTGCCCTCCCTGGGCCCCTGGCGCGCAGGTCAGGAAGGCAGGGCAGCGACTGACCGCTTGTACTAGGAACAAGCTGTTTTTATTTTCCCTTCTTTGCCTTGAGAGTTTCGTCTTTGGGAGTTCACACAGTTCCTGCGGAAGTTGGGGCCACCGTGGATCTGGGGGAGGGGAGACTGGGGTGCTGTAGGGAGAAGGGGAACTTCCTGGGCTCCTGTGGGGGCTTCTCAAATTCTGCAGAAAGAGGCTGGCCGCGGAGGGTAATTTCTGCACTGTTTTGCTGGGGAAAGGTGCAGGTGGCTGGGTGTTGGGTTTTTTCACTGCACGTTCAGGAACCCCTGTCACTTTGGCCGAGGCTCCCACAGAACCCCTGCAGTCCCTGGGAGGAGCGTGGGGGGGAAGGAATGGCCTGGACAGGACCCAGCTCTTCTGGATCTGGCCCTTGCTGCCCTGGGCCAGGTCAAGGGAAGAGGTCGTCCAAGTGTCCCACAGACTTTAAAAAAAGAAGCAGGAAAGACTGATGGGTTCTGGGTGAAATCTGTACAGTTACTCTTTCTGAGCTGCTTTGTGGCTATTGTAGGGCCCCAGCCCTTCCCAGAAACTGACAAGGTCTGCATTTCGTGCTTACTGTCTCCACCGCCTGTGTGAGGAAGAATCGTTTTATTCTTGAGGTCTTTTTCCTGCAGTGCAAGTACAGCTCTTCCCCTCCGTCCACACGGCCCTTGGCGGATCTGAGGCACATGAGAACCGGGAACCCCCAGTTTGCACAAGGGTTCTGTTCCAACCCGGGGCTGACGAGCGGGGGCGGTGCTCAGAGCCGGCCCCCCCCCCCCCCCCCCCCAGGAAGATACCAGAAAGCCTCGAGCTGGGGAGCTGGATGCATCGGGGCTCCTGGAACCCAAGCTGTAGCATTGCTGCTGTGCCTGCTTTTCAGTTAGTTGGCCTCCCCCCGCCTCCCCCTGCACGGGAGCTGCGGGGGCAAAGCAGGGACAGTTCCTTCCTCTGTATCTATAGCCCCCCCCCCAGTGCTGCGCCTTGCCTTGTAGACACAGTACATGTTTGTGGCAAGAATGAATCTTCTTAAGTACAGGGCGTCTTGAAAGCACAGGTGTTTGTAATCTACACCCTACTTCACCTGCCATTGGACGGCTGCTGGAACATACTTCTTCATCAGGTGACCGATTTTCTATTTACTCTTGGAGCCTCCGAAAGAAAAGGAGGAAGTGTCAGGCTAGGAAATTCGAAGCAATTAAGGAAAATCAGTCTTGGCTGGTCTTAAGCCCTCGGGGGCAGCGGGGTGAAGAAGGCAGGTCTGGACCCCCGGGGGAGGTCAGGGCTCAAGTCCTCCTCGGCCTGTGCAGGGGGGGGGGGGGGCTGTCACCCGATTCTCCCCTCTTTCTCTCTGTCTCTCAGGTTTTCTCTTTTTAAATTCTCCTACTAGGGTTTTTGTACGTTACGATTGTGGTATCAGAGCATAGGGGCTCAAGTGGGAAGAATCGTGGGGAGATGCCTTCGCTTCTCTGGGCTTCTGTCAGCGCAGAGTAGTCAAGGTGATAGTCAAATGGAGGCCTGGTTGTCCTGACCCCTGTCAGGCCCCCTCGGGCGTGCTTTGCAGCAGTCCCGCCTGTGAATCTCACTGCCACCCCTGAGGTGGGTGCTGGTGCCTGCCCATTTCACAGATGAGGAAAGCGAGGCTCCGAGGAGCTAGGGGATTCGGCCAGCTTAGACAGGACGGAGCTGGGGTGTGCAACTGGCCACTGCCCCGGGACAGAGGGGCCCGGTGGCACCCCTTACAGCAGAGGTCTGGTACCAGTGCTCTGGAGCTTCTGGGGCCCGGTTCTGTTCTGCAACTGCAGAGCCCAGGGCCCAGAACCTGCCCTTCCAGCCCTCACCTCCCGCCCCGGGGGCAGTTCACAGACTGCTGTTCCTGTTGGACCCGAGACAGGATTGAGGCTGGTGGCGGCACGTTCCAAGCCTCCGCCCCTTCTGAGCTGCCACCTCGGGCAGGTGGACTTAAGCTCTCGGGGACTCGGTTTTCCCATTTGTGCGATGGGCTCCAGACTTGTATCCAAGTCAGTATCCGTGCGAGGCAGGGGTTGGCGATCTGTGGCCCACCGCTTGTGTTTGTAAATAAAGTTTTATCGTCCACGCCTCCTCTTTCAACGGAGCGTCCGTGGCAGCTTTCGTGCTACAAGAGCAATGTCGAGCAGTTGCAACAAGGCTGGTCAGGCCTGAAATATTTATCATCTGGCCCTTTTCAGGGAAAGTGTGCTGACATCTGGTATAAGGGATTAAATGTGCGAATTTTTACAGGGCACTGAGGACCGTGCCTGCGATGAGGTTAACACTTAGCAAGTGATAGCTATAATAAAAATTATCACCATATTTTTTTACGCTTATTTATCTTTGAGAGAGAGAGAGGGCGTGCCCACAGGTGAGCGGAGGAGGGGCAGGGAGAGGATCCTAAGCAGGCTCCTGTCAGCACGAAGCCGGATCTGGGGGCTTGAACCCATGGATTGTGAGGTCGTGACCAGAGCCGAAATCGAGGGTCAGACGCTTAATGGACTGAGCCAGCCAGGTGCCCTCCACATTATCATTAGTAAGGTGGAATTATTTGCAGAAACTCACAGGGCTCCTTAGTGGTTGGACTGGGACTTGAACTCACGTCTTTGGGCCCGACCCCTGGCCCCCAGGACACAGTGTCTGACCTCTGCATCCTTCCCTGGCAGAGGTCAGGGCTGGTACCCGTGGGAAGGGAGCTGGGGACTGGCGGATGGGTGGGGTCTCCGATGCTTCTTGGAAAACTTCCGGTTCGGTGTGCTCGTGCGCCCAGCTACCCCCTTTCCTGAACTCCACCAGGTTGCGAACTCCGTGCGGGAGGCGACCGTGTGCTTCCTTGAGGCCCAGCTCGGCGCCAGGCCAGTAACGACAACAACAAACACAACAAGGAGGGACGGGTGGTGGAGGCGCTTCTTGCGCGGTGCCCGCTCCGTCGCAGACATGGTGTTCGTGTGCCCCCTCCCTTGCCAGCTGAGGACACTGAGGCACGGGGAGGTTGCGGTCAAGCAGACAGTCGGCAGCTCGGCCAGGCTGTGACGGCAGGCAGTTTGGCTCCAGAGTCCCTGCTTAATAAATATTTGTTGAAGGAGAGCGAGGGAGGGAATTGGCCGTTGGTGGTGGTGGTGATGGCGCCCTGCCGGCCCCCTTATCTTGTTCCTGGAGTTCACGGCGGGGCGGGGTGGGGGGGGGACTCCCCAGCTGTCAGCTAACCCCACCCTGGCCCCATGCTGAACTCTGGGTGACCCAGGCTGCCCCTCGGGATTGACTGTCCACCGCTGGGAAGGACACTCCAAACTCCAGGGAAGAAACTGAGGCCCAGAGAGGGCTGGGGCTTGGCCCAAAGCCACACAGCCTGCTGGTGGCTGCTCTCAGAGACTCTGGGTCCCCCTCAGAATACTCCCCTTGCCCCCAGCAGCCTCCCGAGCCTTTGACAGGCTTGCAAGGGACTTGGGCTTCCCCTGCGGGGAGCTGAGGGTGCCCAGGCCGCCTGTGGGGAGCTGCCTGGATTTGATTTGGGCGCCCAGACCGCTGCCAGAAAGCCCCAGCCTGAGGCTGGGTGTGGGTCTCTGCGCGGGCCCACCTGGGCCGATGGAGGGGGCTGGAGGGGCCTGGAGGCGAGGGCTGGCCGCCAGCCTCCCCCCACCTCCCCTGTCCTCAGGTGTCTGCTGGGGGCGGGGTGGGGGGGCAGAACTGGGAGGGGGGGTGATGGAGCTCAGGCCCGGCTTCTGGCCCGACCTGGGAAGCTGCCGGGCGGTTAGCAGAGCCGTGGCTTTGGGGCGGGCTCTGGAACCACCCAAGGCCTGCTCTGGGGGCAGGCTGGGCCTACAGGGATCTGAGTCAGATAAAAGGACAACATTGCTATTTCGGTTGTGATTGAGAAAGCTGCTTATTTACAGCTCAGAAACTCAGCGGGGACAAGCATTTCGGCTCCCATCTAGCACTTTCCAGGCAGTCACTAATTAATCTTCTGATACCCCTGAGACCTGGGGAGGGGCTGCCACATTTCCATCTGTCGGCTGGGAAAGCCAGGGGCCTTTTGTCCCAGCTGTGGCCCAGCCCTTCTCCGAGGGGCCTGCTCTGGTTCCCACCCCCCTGCTCAATTTGGTTCTCATTAAGATTTTTTTCTTGCTCAAATGTGTTGTTACTCCATGGGTGGGAATCTGATACAGCCCCATTGGAAACTCTCCTGCTTCTTATCTCCTTGACTCTTGGAGTCAGGAAAAGTTTCTTTTATGCTCCTGGAGCAAAGAGTCATTATGATACCTGGATTCCTGCCCTCGACTGGGGCAGGGTGATTCTCGTCCTCCGGTGCAGGGGTGCAGGGGGCAGTGGGAGGCCCGAGGGGCAGCTGGCCAGGGCCACCCAGCTGCCAGAGGCCAAGCCTGTAGGATGAAGCCTGTAGACCTGGGCTGCGTTTCCAAGTCTGGTGCTCCATAGCCCTTGTCCCACTTCCCCCTGGATGTGGACATGACGTGCCCACCACCCCCCCCCCCCCACCTCCAGGGGCAAGTGTGGACGGGCCTCTCCAGTCATCTGGTCTACCCTGGCATTTGCAGCTAAGAAAACAAGGCTTGTAATTCTCCTTAGACTTTTGGTGACATCGGGTCGGTGGACGGGGCCTCTTTGTATACAAGGGGACGGCCTCTCATCATCTACTTTGCAGGAAAAAAAAAATCAGGCTTTTATCACCCCTAAAGTAGCCTTTCCCAAAGGGTGACGGAGCCCCATGTTTGAGGATGTCAGCAAAGCAGTCGCTCATCCATATTTGGGATTGTCTCTCCTTGGTGGTCTAGCTACACAATCAGCTGAAATTTTGCAGCCATGGGGTGGGGGCCGGGGGGGGGGGGGAGTACATTAGAAGGGAAGAGGGAATTTGGGGGTGAGGGAATAAAAATGGATGCCGTGCTTTTTTGTGTGTTTTTAAGAGCTCCATATAGATTTAAAGTCCTTTTGTTAATTTAGGAACATAAAACCGTGTGATGTATAGCTTGCTTTGCTCGTAAAATTACTAAGTGTGGCATATTTAGAGCTGTGAGAGCTTGGGGTAAAAGGGAAAAAAAAAATCAGTGAGACTCTTTTTTTTTTTTTTTTTTTTACAAGTCTTTAGGGGGAAAATGCGTTTTTCTGGCTTTACCCCACTGATGCCAGGCCCTCCGCAGCTCTGGCTGGGATTGGCGGTTACCCTCAGCCCAGATCGCAGCCAAGCTGGAAGCTTGAGGGGGTGCTGGTGTGGGCTGGCCGGGTCTGACTTAAGCCAGGTCCAGATCTCGCCCCCAGAGCCCGAGTCCACCCCGTCCCAGAAGCCCCCGGCCTGGAAGGAGCAGCGGCTGCCCTGTCTTCCTCCTGCCGAGAGACAGGAAGCGCCCTCTGACCAGGCCTGGACCGCCGCCCAGTGGGCATTTGGCCACTTGCTTAATGGCCTGCAGGGTTGGGAAGTCACGGAACATTGGACTTGGAAGGGACCTCAGAGGTCAGATGGCCCCAGCCCCTCCCTTCTCTCCGTTTGGTGGTCTCCTACGGGGCCTGGGTTCTTAGAATGTTGCTTTTCACATAGACGCACACGTGTGCGTGTGACCCCGTTCTCCCCTCCTGGGGCACAGAACAGGTCTGTGCCCCCTCCCCCAGCCGGGCAAGGCTCCCCCTGCGGGCTGCCAGGCCCTGCACTCTGTTGACCTACGTTGGCGGGAGCGGCAGAGGAGGTCTGTGTCTTATCCCCTGCCTGCTCCGGGAACAAACAGGGAGGGAGGCGAACGAGGACGGAGTGCCCTGGAGTCTCCTGCGATCACCCTGGTGGAGGAAATCCAGGAAGGCTCCTCGGAGAAGGTGGCATTGAAGGCTGGCCTTGGAAGTGAGGACCACCGAGGCGGTGAGGCTGAGTGGAAGGAGGGTGGTACAGCGAAGGGGGCTGAACCAACAAGAACAGAAAAGCTGCTCTTTCTTAAAATACTCGGCGTGTTCAGGGTGCCTCCGGAGTGCTGGGGACTGAGCGCCGGCCATTCCCACCCTGGTGGTCGCAGACGTGCGGATTGAGAAGTCCAGGGGCACAAATGCTGGTGTGTGCAGAATCTTCTGGAAGCGCATGGGAGGCAACTGTTGGGATTAAGCTGGGGGTGGAGGCAGTGTCTGAGAGGCCGTGGGGAGGAGGGGACATTGGGGCCGGCCTTCCTACTCGCAGGCGGCCCCCCCACCCTCACCTGTCGGGCACTTGAGAGGGAAGGCACTTGAGAGGGAAGGCAGGCCCTTGAGAGGGAAGGCGGCCACTCCTGCCCTGGGGCTCGGCAGTGCCATCTAGTGGCGGGGTTCTGAAGCCTGTGCGCCCTTCAGAGAGCTGTGGGCTCCAGACCCCAGAGGCCAGACAGATGCGTTAGGACCAGGGGGCAGGGCAGACAGGGCCCAGCTGGGAAGCAGAGCTGACCCCCGCAGGGGCTGGTGGCCTCCCAGGAAGGATACTTTCGGAGGGAGGGGAGAGCTTGGTGAGGCGGAATAAAGCGGTGGGGGAGGAAATGACCCCCTAGGGTGGGTGGGAGCCACATTTTGGAGGGTCTTGATGTCATAAGGCCAGTGACACGTGAGTTGGATTGTGTTGCAAGGGGTGGGGGGATCCCAGGGCTTTAAAGCAGCGAGGTTCTTTCTGTTCATTCAGCGCGGGTGTACAACACGCCAGGCACCGGACCAGACGCGTGGAAATACAGCCGAGAAGCCCCTGAGGGCCGTCCCTTCCTGGAGCCAGCTCGTCGCACTGTGTCCCCCGTGTGATGCAGACTCTGGAGAAAAGGAGAGCAGGGGAGGCGGTGGGGGTTGCTGGAGTGTGGGTGGAGGCTACTTTATCCAGGTGGCCAGAAAGGTCGGTGTTAGCCTGGTGAAATGTGAGGGGCAAGGACCCAGGCTAAGGGTCCTGCATGTGCAAAGGCCCTGGGGCGCCAAGGACGTACGGACGTGTGGCCACCGGGCACGTGCCGTGGGGAGCAGGGTAGAGATGAGAGGTGGGGCGGGAGGCCTTGCCCTTGAGCACCCCTCCGGCTGCGGGGCTCAGGTAGATTCCAGGCGGTCGGGGCAGCAGGGACACCAGGGTGCAGGGACTGCCATGGCCCCAGGCGAGAGACAGGTGGCAGGCTAGACTGGGTTGGCAGTGTGGAGGCGCTGAGAGGTGGGGAGAGTCTGGAGGCAGAGACGGATTGGATGACACACCGCCTTGGGCCCATCTGTTTGGGGAAGATGGCTCCAGCAGCCTCCTCGTGGAGGCGGACAGTCAGCAGAGGCTTTCCTTAGAGTGAGGGGGTCCTGCGGAAGGAGGGCGGGCTGGGGGGCGCCTCTGAGCCGGGGGTCTGTGAGGAAGAGCGGGAGTGCCTGTCCGGCCTGTGGCCCCGGCGTCTGCAAGGAGAGGTCAAAGTACGGACAGTCAAGGCTGAGTGTGGGCGAACGTCTCAGCGGTTCTCAAAGCGGGGTTCCCCAGCCAGCAGCATTGGCACCGCTGGGGAGCTGTCAAGAGGTACAGATTCTCGGGGGACCCCCCCCCCCCCCCCACCATCCCGAGGCGGGTCTGCGAGTCTGTGTGCCGACGAGCCCTCCAGGGGATTCCCATGCTCCTTCAAGGGTGACAACTGGTCTGACCCTTGTCCCGACTATGGAAACTGAGCCGGGTGGCTGAGTTCCCGAGGAAGATTGGGAATGGGGTTGAAATTTCCTTGGAAGGGGGTCCTCGGTGAGGGAAAGCCGCCCCCCACCCCCAGCTTCAGCCCGTCGCCACTGCAGCCGGGTGTAGAGGAATCAGGAAGGAAGGGTATCCCGTCTTCCAGGTGGCCTCCCGGAGGAGGTGGTAATGACCGAGGGCTGAGAGGGCTGAGGGCTGAGGGCTGAGGTCGGCCGTGGGCTCTGCCTGGCGGGCGGGGCCAGCTCAGGCCCTGCAGCTCTGGTCTTAACCAGCCGGGAAGCTGGGCGAAGAGCCTTGGGTTCAATTCTGCCTTTGCTCCCCACTGGCCATGTGGCTCTGGGCAGATTCCTTCTGTTCTCTGGGCCTCGGCGTGTTTGTTTATCAAATGCCGCCAGTGGGGTCGGCGTGAGCACTCGATGGGTCAATCTGTGGACCGAGCGCTCTAGGACCCTTAGCTTCGGGGGCTGTTCCGGCTCCGGGCCTGTGTCTCAGACTCTGGACTGGGGCCGGAGAAGGGGGCCCTTCCCGAGAGACCTGGCTGAGTCATTCTTGACAGGGGCAGTGGCCGGGGCGGGGAAGGCACTGCCCCTCGGCCCCCGTGGGGCTGGGCAGGCCAGCGAGGAGTTCAGGGCCACTTTGCTCAGACTCCCGAAATGGCTGTCGGCCAGCGGCCTGGTCACAAGATGGCAAGTTCTGAATAAGTAAAGAAGAAACAATCACTTTGATCAGATGGTCCCAGCTCTTCTCCCACTGTCCCCCCCCCCCCGGCCCCCACCGTCAGAAACGCCGAATCGGGTGCACCCCAGCGCCCTATGTCTTATTGGATGAAGGGTGTCATTGCCGGACCGTCCTCCGCGGAGGGTTTCCTTTTAATGAATTCCTTCTCCGACCTCCCCACCCCGAAGGACTCCAGTGTCACCCTCCAGTGAGTGGCCGAGCCCCAGGGCCCACAGCACCTTGTCTCCTGCACTGGGGCCCCTTTGAAGCTGCCCGCCACTCGTCCCCACCCCCTTGTCACTCTTGCCCTATAATTCATTTAGGATTAGCTTTTAGACCTCCTCGCCAGTCCTAACTTCTGTTGCCTTGGTAACTGTCAACCGTTTGCTGGTTTCCCGTGATTATCTGACAAGAGGAGGGGGGGGCGGGCGGGGAACATAAAGAAAGGGGGAGGAGACGGTGCCTGGGTCTTAATCGAGCTCACTGGAGGGGCCCAGCGGGCGGGCTGCTTGCTGGGGGAGCAGTTGGGTAGGTGAGGCCGGGGCGGCAGCTGCGTGCGGGAGGGGTGGGGTGGGGTGGGGGGGCGGTTCACACAGGCTGCCCCCCACCCCTCTGGGAATGAGTGCAAACGGTATCAGGAGCCTGCTGGATCTTCAGGGCCCAGGGACAAAGGTGTCACCCGCCCCCCCCCCCCCCCTTTCCCTTTTGGGAAGTTTCCTCTGGCAGATGGATTTCAACCCGTCTCCACTGCAGCACCAACCACAGGATGCCCCGGGCAGGGGTGGGCAGGCCAGACCAGACCAGCAGCCGGGGGACGGGTGCGTGGGTGTGCGGGGCACCAGGCTGCCCGGGCTGGGACGGAGGGAGTGTCCGTGAGCACGCGTGTGACCACATGGAGGGATCATCGTGGATGTCGTGGCTGAGCTCAGGAGCTCCCAGAGGGCGTGGCGGGCACAGCTGGTCTCTGCCCCGGGACAAGGACCACTGGACGCAGAGGGGTTTCGGCGGCCAGCCCCTGGACCCCTCTGAGGGCCTGTCGCGCTCGTGCCCGGCGGTTCGTGCCGGCTGGTGGCCCGCGGCTGCCTCCCCGTGACCCCTGCGTGTGGCTTGGGCTTCCTCACGACCTGGCGGCCTCGAGAGAGCTGGTACTTCTTAGGAGGCAGCTTGGAGCTCCAGAGGCGGATGTCCTGGCCCGCGAGGGGGAAACTGCACGGCCTCTTAGGATCTAGCCCCGGGGCGGGTCACGCCGTGTCACCTACGACGCCTCGTTGGGCACGTGTGGGATCGCGGTCCACCCACCTGCGGTCCCCGTTTCCAGGCCGGCGGTGGTGGCCTGGCCTTTCGCAGGGAGGGGAGAAGATTTCGTGCCCTTCCAGGGTCAGCTTCGAAAGTGTCCTCGAGATGCTTCCGTGGAGCAGAGGCCGGGCGCTCTGACGGCACCTTCCGGGGCGGGTTCGGGTTCGGGTTCGGGTTCGGGCGCCTCCCTGGGCAGAGGGGCCCCCCCCCGCTTCAGGCTCACCAGCCCTGCGTGGATGAGGGCTGTCCCTCGAGGCGGGGGCACTGTTACCCGTCCCGGCAGGAAGACCAGCCCCCTCAGCGGCATCCGTGGGGCGACGCCAGTGCCTTCTGGGGAGCTGCTAATGAGCTATGCCTGGTTTTTATGAAACGCCGTGGTAAATTATTAATTTGGGCCAGAAATGAAAGTGTAGAACCGGATGGGCTCATGAATATTCATCATTGACTCTAGCACGCCAGGGTTGATCAGCGGCTGGAGCAGCCGGCCCCACGCCTGACCCAGATTCGGGGCTAGTTCTGTGGGGAGGAGGCCCTCGGGACAGCCGTGCTCCCCTCCCTCAGTTTCTCCGTCCGTCGAGGGGGCTGATAACCCACAGCCCATCGGCACAGTCGCGGCTAGACCGGCCTGAGAGAAGAGGCCCTAAAGTCAGAGGGTTCCGGACCCGGCCGGTTGGCACTGTGCAGTTGCCAGTGATGTTGATGTCTCTATGACAAGGGACAGAAGCCCCCACCCCCCACCCCTCTGCTCCTGTCTTAGGGTCTCCTGGGGCTCAGCGCTGGGGAGCCCCGGAAGGTGAGCGTCCCGTCGATGGGCACCCTTTGGTTCTGGAGCCTGATTGGGGTTAGTGCCGCTGAGGGCCCTCCCCGTCCGTGTGTGAAGCTCGTGGTGTGTTAGTATCCCCAGCTGGTTCTGTTCCTCGGGTGGTTCCTTACTCATAAGGGAGCCTGGCGCGACAGGAGAGCTCAGGGACTCCAAAGCAGGGCGGCCAGGGCTCGAACCCCGACTCCACCATGGACTCCTTGTAAGGTCGTGGGCGGGCTGCTTAGACGGCCGCGGTTTGCCTGTGCGGGTGTGGAGCGTGGCGCTTCCTGAGCTGGCTGGGAGCATTGGGAGGGATCGAACGTTTCACGTGCCCCTCGCGGCGTGCGGCGTGTGGTAGGCTCTCTGTGGCGTTGACCTGCTGTTGGTATTGTCGTTAGTGTGGCTCTCGTCATCTCATTTCCTGCAGGGATTGGAGCTCGGGGGCTAGGCTTGCCCAGGCCTCCGCGGCTCGGTGCCCCGGCACAGGGGGCATTTCCTGGGGACCGCAGTGTTGGGTTAATGTTAATGTGTGTTTTCCCTGCTTCTTGGGAACCGACGCGGTGTGCCCGTGGGGAGGGCCTTGGGACCACATCAGGCTCGTGTGGCTTTCTTTCAGTGGGTCCCTCTGGGGTCCTTGCACCTGCCCTCTGCCTGGACAGGCGCCTTGGTGTTGCAACCCCCCGGGGACTGCCTCTGCGTGGAGCTGAAGCCACTTCCTGCCTGAGGTCCTGGGGTGGAGGTGGGGGTTTCGATCCTCTGCTTGGCAGAAGAGGACACGGAAAAGTGAGGTTTCTGGCAGCTTCCGGGGTTAGAGCCGAGATAGGAAGCGCAGCCGCGGGTTCCCAGGCTGAACCAGCCACCCCTTTCAGAGCCACGGCTCTGGGGGGGCCGGCTGACCGGCCAGATGGGATTCAGCGTCACCTGTCTGAGCCCCAGGCCCACAGGCCGCTTTGGGGGCCTCCGCCAGGACCGGGGAGTTCTGGGCGGCCTTGGCCCTTGGCCCCTGTGAGCCTTCGGGGCCTTGGCATCGGGGGAGATGGTCAGAGCCCAGAGCACGTGGGAGGCTGCCAGGTGTGTGGCTGTGGGAGGGAGCGTGCTGGGGGAGAAAGGACCTCGCCCTTGACCTGCCTCTGCCAGGGCTTCTCAGGGGCCTCGAGGGTCCGCAGGTGGGCTGCTGGCAGGCTCTTGGAGATCTGACACCTGCTGTGTGACAAAGCCGATGGGCCCCAGCGCGGCCTGCAGAGAGGTTCATGAAAAGCCTGTGAGGTTTTATTTGGCTTATTGAAACCAATAACTCCACCCGCCTGCTTTTCATCCTGGTTTTGATGCCTTTGACTCAGGGCTCTGTCACCTCCCAGGTGCTCTGCCCGGAGAGAGGCAGTCAACGGGTCAGACCGGTGGGGCGAGCCGAGTGGAAGGAATAATAAAGCAAATAGCCCGCAACCAACTTTGTTCTCCTTGCCCCGGTTTGGAAGGAGCTGCTGGCTTCTTGCAGCTGCTGCCGCTGCTGGGGCAGCTCCCGAGCACCTGCTGGGTGCCAGAGAGGGGCGGAGGGCGGGATTGAAAGTGAGTCACAGGTCATGCCTTCAGGGCCCGCCTGGCCACCTGAGGAGGGGAGGGACTTGGCCGGGAGTGGGCTGCAAGGTTCTGGGCTTGGAAAGATGCAGCCTCCGGGGGCTCAAGAGGACAGAAAGTTCCCGTGTGGCTGGAGAGATCTGGGAGGACTTCCTGCGGGAGGTGGTGTTGGAAGCAGACTTTGAAGAATCAGTGGGTTTGGAAGGGGGAGCAGCCCCCAAGGTCATCTGCACCCTCCCCAGGCTCAGTGGCACGGATGTGGCTGGTCTGTAGGCCACACGTTGGCCTAGCCACACGTGACCATTGACACATAATTATTTTTTTTTAAGTTTATTTATTTGTTTTTGAGAGGGAGACAGAGCGAGCGCGGGAGGGGCAGAGAGAGAGAGGGAGAGAGAGAGAGAATCCCAAGCCGGCTCCGCACTGTCAGCGCAGAGCCCGATGTGGGGCTCGAACTCACAAACCACGAGATCCTGATCTGAGCTGAAACCGAGAGTCGGACGCTTAACGGACTGAGCCCCCCAGGCGCCCCCTGTTGAAACATAATTAAAATGAAACAGAATCAAAACTTAAGTTCCTCAGTCACACCAGCCCTGTAGCTGCGTGGGGCCAGTGGCCAACTTGTTGGACGCCCTGTAGGGCAAGAGAGCTGTCCGTCATCACAGAAAGTCCCCTTGGAAGGCACTGGGCTCACGACCTGGCGGGGGACGGCTGTAGGGGCCGGGAGGCCCCTGGGAGCCCGAGGAGGGGTCTTGGCTGTGTTTGGAGCCATAGGGACCTCCCGGAGCAGGGAGGTTGGCCTGCCTGCAACACTGGAGACGGGAAGGACGGGAGCAGAGGGGGACAGTCCAGAGGTAACGAGAGCCCAGGTGAGGGAGCCCTGACAGGGGTCAGGCCGGCGGTGGCACGTGTGGGTGACAAGGGCCATGGAGGAGGTAGGAGTGAGGGACATGAAATGGGGAAGTGAGTTGGGATGGGGGTGGGGACACAAACCACCAAGTGACAGTTTGATGATGAAAGGAATCGTTTCCATTGTCACGTGGCCCTGGACCTGTGGACCAGGTGGGGCCTGGAGCCGTCCCCGTCATTCGGGGGGGGTGCGTGCACAGGCTCGGGGTGTCTCCTTGGGAGGTCCCCAGGCTGGTTCTGTCCCGTGCACACGCACGCACACACACTCCGGTTCGCTGTCTTGACGCCCCTGGCGTGTGCCTTGCCTCTGGAACGAGCCTCTTCGAGATCCCAGCTCTCTCTGCTCGGTGTCGGGGGGGGGGGGGGGGGGGGAGGGCTCTCCCGCCCCTCGGGGCCCCGGATGCTTGAGTTCCCACCTCTCTCTGCTCGGTGTCGGGGGGGGGGGTGGGGGGGGGGGCTCTCCCGCCCCTCGGGGCCCCGGCAGCTTTAGCATCTCAGTGACCTCCTCCCGAGTGCTAGAGACAATCCGGGGGAAGGGAGGCCTTGAGCCACCCAGAGGGCTTCCCGGAAGAGGTGCGGGCTTCCCTCTGTTGAGTCAGGGCATCGCAGGTGAGCGGGATCACAAGCAGAGGCCTGGGTGTCGGGCTAACTTGCACCGTGACGAGGGGGTTTGGACCCTGATAGAGAGCGTTGGGGTTCTGGGGCACAGCGGGGTCTGGTACGGGGGTGCCTGGAATCATGGGCAAGGGGTTAAGGGGCCTCCCATGGCCACCCCCAGCCGAGTCGTGCCCCATGCGTGGATTGTCCCCCCCCACCGGCTGTGTGACCTTGCACGGGCCCTTCCAGCCGTCTGGGTTTCAGGTTTTTTCTTCGTTTTTGTTTATTTATTAAGAGAGAGAGAGAGAGAGAGCGAGCACAGAAGTGGGGGAAGGGGGAGAGAAAGAGACTCCCAAGTAGGCTCCGTGCCGTCGCACGGAGCCCGACGCGGGGCTCAAACCCGTAAACCATGAGCTCCTGACCTGAGCTGAAGTCAGGCGCTTAACCGACTGAACCACCCAGGCGCCCCTCAGTTGGTTTGCTTGTTCAGATAAAACCCACACACGGTGCGTTTAGAGAGTGCCCTTCACCCTCACAGACTTGGGCGGCCGTCACCACTACTTGGGTCCCGAACATTTGTCACCCCTCCCCCCCAAAAAAAACCCCAAATCCCTGCCCCCAAGCCGGGAAGCGGTCATTTCCCGTTTGACCCCGTCATCCAGGCCCTAGGCCGCTGCTCCCCTCGCGCCTGGCTCCCCGGGGCTGCCTGTCCCGACACGTCCCGTCAGTAGAGTCACATAGGACACCGGCTTCGTCCGCTGAGCCTCGTGTTCGTGACGTCATTCGCGGCGTAGCGAGGGCAACGCCTCCTTCCCCTTCACGGCCGAGTCAACCCCCCCCCCCCCCCCCCCCGTGGGGGCGGACCGCATCTGGCTCGTCCCTTCACCCGTTCGCAGATGTCCGCGCCCTTTCCCCCTGTCGGCTGTTGGAACCACGTGGCTGTGAACACGCACACACGAGCTTTTGTGCGAACCGCTGTGTTTTCCCCGAGCCTCTGTTTTCCCAGCTGTGAAATGGAGCAGCGTCCTGGGACCTGCTGTTTTTCTGTATCCGTGACGTATGCGACTCGGAAACTCTAAGGCGCTCCGGGATGGCTTTCGTCGCCGCCCTTCGTGGCAGCTGCGGGGCCACCGTGGCCGGGGAGTCCAGAACAGGTGGCCGTCCGTGCTCAGAATGGACCCACTGTGAGTGAGTGTCTGTCGTGTGTTTCTGGGGAACCTTCTGGGAATTTGAGAGAAATTTCTGCACAGCCCAGTTCCATAGAAGAAGGGGTAAAATGCTGGGACACATGGGTGACCTCTGCCGCCCTCGTCTGGGGGTTTTCTGGAGAACTCCGGCAGGCATTACTTCCTCGGTCGAGGCAGAAGTGAGACAGCCCGTGCTGGGTTTCTGGAGGATGGATTTGGGAGAAGCCCGGTCCCCCTGTGCCGGGGGAGGGGCACCTGGGCCTCCTGTCTGGTCCTGACAGGCAGCCCCTGGAGCCCGAGTTTTTCTTGGCCGGCCTCCAACTGGTACAGCGCTGGCTTGGCCCTGAGCTCTTGTGGGACAGAAAGGAAGCTATTGAGGGCCGGCCGTGGGAGTTGTAAACTGGATAAATGGCCCTCCAGGATGCTTTTCCGCAGCTCTGCAGTGAGAATCCAGCCTGGGAAAATCCCAGTGTCCATGATGTGGCTGCAGCCCAGAGAGGGAGAGTGGCTTGCCTGGGGTCACACAGCAAGGTCAAGCTGAGCCGGGAAGGCTCTTCCTGACCCCCGTCCGTGCCTTTCAGCAGCTCTGAAATCCTCTCTCGCCCTTTGACATAGCCTCTTCCATCCCATTAAAACCCGAGGCTTACTCCCCAAAGGCCAGCAGGAGCCAGACTCCGCGAAGCTGCCCCTTCCTCTGCGTGACAAGGCCCCGGGGTCAGGAGGCCACTGGAGTGACCTTACAGAAGTGTGCCTTCCAGGCCTCCCCTCCACCCTGCTGCTAAAGGGCTCCCAGCCACCAGGCCAAGAGCCTGCGGTGGAAGGGGGGGGGGGGGTGCAGTTTGGGGAATGTGGCAGATGTCCTTTCCAGAAGGCACAGAGCCGGCCTGCCCTCCTTCCAGCCCTGCTGAGATTTTGGTGCGTGGGGGGGTGGGGGGAGGGGGGGCGGTTCTCTGGTGCTTTCTAGATGCCAGGCCCCCTCACCGATCTGCAGCAGGGGGCCGGGGCGGAGGCAGCCGGGCGTTTGTCCCCGCCACCCTGGAGACCCCGGGGGACCCCCTGAGGAAGCCCTGCAGGGTTACGGGGTCTGCGGTCCCCGGCGCCCCGCGTCAGATTTATCAGGCTCGCCCGCGCACCCTCCTGACAAGGCCAGAGCCCCCCCTGCCCCGCCAGCGGCTTGCCTAAAAGGTTAATCCCCTCCCTCTGTGGCTGCTCCCCGCGCCCCCCTCCCCCTCCTCCCCGGTTCTTTACGCTCCAGTTAATTAAATGTGGCTGCCTATTGTCAGAAGACAAAGTTGGATATTTATTACACCTTGGCGCTCCCGAATGTCAAAGGCGCACACAGTTCGAAGACACACGGGCAGGGAGGAAGTCCAAGCCTATGTCCGCAGGGTCCAGGGCGGGCAGGCCGGCTGCCGCCACCCCATGTGACCCGCAGCCCTTCCAGATTTGGCTGCAGCTAACCGCTTTCCCCCACCACGGACCTGACATTGTGTGTTTCCCCGGGTGGCTCTGGCAGGATCGCCAGGAGATCTGTTATCTGGCGTAAACATCCTGGTCCCGCAGATTATTTCACTGGAAGGAATTAAAGACGCCGTTGAAACATACACAGACCCTCCTTGCAGTTTCTTCGAGGCGGGGGGGGGGGGGGGGTTCAATGGGCCGGCCCGAGGGAGTGTCTGCAGCCCCCCCACCACCACCCCAGCACCGGCCCAGGCCAGGGAGGTGGGGACCCCCCCCCCCCTCCCCCGTCAGCCTCCCACCTTCCCATCTCCTGCTTGGCTCTTGGCATTCCGTTTTCACTTGGCCCTGCAAAAGCGACATGGCTAATCGTGATTTTTTTTTTTTTTCCATGTGGGGAGGGGAAATATGGATGCGTTCATTTTATAGTCCCCCCCCCCCCCTTAATAATAATGCTTTAAAGATGTCTGACATCTGTAACTAACAGCTGGCATCCTGTTATGGAAGAATGTCCTTTTATTTCAAAGCAGGTTGAACTGTCATTAATAGTATAATTAGGTGATTATCACTATATAGCAGAAAACTGCTTAATTGCAGAGATCGTTTTTCTAGGATTCCAGTCTTTTTATGGTTATATTTGTTTTAGCTGTTTGAATTTTCATGATATTTTGGCATTTGGTACGTTGCCTCATTTTTGTGTGTGCGTGTTTCTTCTTCCTGCTTTTCAACGTGTCTGACAGCTGTCTTCGGGAGCATTTGGTCCCGAGGAATCTTCTGGTGTGAAAGCAGCACTGGGGAGCATTACCTGGAAGAGGTTTCTTACCCTGGGGCCCTGTTTAACCCGCTCTGTGCCAGGCTGGCATCCTCCAGGAGCAGGCCCCTGGAATCCCAGGCACCCTCTGCCTTATCTGATCCCGCTGCGGATAATAGTGTGAAATTAGGCATTTAACCCGAGAGCCAAGGTTGTCTGTTAAGAGGCCCCTTTTACAATGCAATTTATTTTTATGGCGCGTCCTTAATACACAATGTTACCAAATGCTTCTGAGTTGCGTGGATTCCGGAGAGAAAGGCACAAGTGAAGAAAGGGACGTGGTCTCCGATGCAGCTGGATGTCGGGCATAAATGGGTTTGACAGAATCCAGGAGGAAAGAGTTTTATCTTTCTAAACAGCACTTTGAGTGAAACTGAATGCGGAGGTGAGATTGTCCTTTAAAAATTTTTTTAAGTTTATGTATTTTGAAAGAGAGAGTGTGAGTGGGGGAGGAGCAGGGAGAGAGAGAGAGAGAGAAAGAGAGAGAGAGAATCCCATGCAGCCTTCCGTGCTGTCAGCGCAGAGCCCAGAGCAGGGCTCGAACTTGGAAACCGCGAGATCATGACCTGAGCGGAAATCAGGAGTCGGGCGCTTAACCGACTGAGCCATCCAGGCGCCCCCAAGGTTGCCCTTTAAAAGCAGGCAGGAGCCAGGTGCTGACCTGCTCTGCGTGAGACACAGATTCTCGGGCTCGCCCAGCGGTGGGGACGCGGGCTGTGCGGAGTCCCAGAGCGGACCCCGGAGCGCAGCCTCTGTTCCACCCAGAGCGGAGTTCCACCCAGAGTTCCACCCAGAGCGGAGTTCCCTTTCTTCCTAGAAGCTCAGCCCTCCCAAGGACGGGGCTGTGTTACAGGTGTCGCGACAGTGTTGATGCCCGACGTAGGTTGTTAAGCCTCTTTCCTTCCTACGAGGTCAGGAGAGACTCACTAGCACCTGTTCCCTGAGATTGTAGTGTGGGTTCCTGGCTCGCCTTGGCCGAGCCCGGCGTGACCCTGGGAACCTCATGCGTCTGCCTTGCCTGGCCCCTGCAACCCCCCAGGGAGGTTCAGCAGGCCCCTGAGGCCCCCACACCCTCCGGCTGATGGCCTAGTTCCTAAGAGCAGGCAGGCCCTCCCTGACTGCGGACTTTGCGTGGGGCTTTATACCCCCTTCCCCGTGTCCCAGGCAGGAAACCAAGGTGCTGGAGGTGGGCTGAGCTGCTCCTGGCACCATCGTGGGGCCCAGCTAGGGGTAGATGCAGGCACGCGATGGGTGGGTGACGTCGTGGAAGGCGGGTCACAGGCCCGCCCAATATACGTGCCTGGGACCCCGCGGAAGCGCCTTACTGAGAAGTGGGCTATGCCTTTAGGGCACTTTTGTTTTCCTCTGCTGTCCCTGGGCCTGCTGCCCTTCTGAGGCTGCCGGAGGGAGTGATCTGGAGCCAGCCCGAGCCGGCAAGAGACTTGGGCCTGGCCGGGACCCCGCCCTCCTGCAGCGGGCCCCTGTGAGCCCCTGCCGGGCACCTAGCCTAACTGTGCCTGCGTCCGTCCGTCTGCTGAGTGCTCTCACCTTCCCGTATCTCAGAGGCGGAAGCTGAGCCTGGAGAGGCAAAGCCACCCATCCAGGGTGTGACAGCGGCCGGAGGTCTAGGGTGTCTGGGCAGTTCTGCATCACCAGCTCCAAAGAGCTCCCGTGTCAGACTGCCTTTCCGTTGGCACTGATGGTTTTTTCCCACCTTTCCAAGACTTTCTGGGGGCAATCAAGGTGCCCTCCCCCCGCCAGCAGAACAGATAGAGGCCCAGATTCAAGGTTGTCCCTGGACCATCCCACCGCCCCCCGGGTCTCCAGAATTTTGTAATGCTCAGCTGGGCCTTCTGAGACGGTCAGAAGCCCACGGTCTGGCTCCTGAGGGCAGGAAGGCCAGCTTGCCTTCCTCTGCTTGGCTCCCTTCTGCAGAGCAGGTTCCTGGACCCAGGAGAGACTGGGGTTGGCAGCCACATGAATGGTGGGGGGCAGATCAGCAGGGGGTGCTGTGTGGCTTTAGGCAAGTCCCTTCCCTCTCTGAGCCTCTGTTTCTAAGCTGCCAGCCACCTGGTGTTGGGAGGCTGTTAGCCTTTGATGGTCTGGAGGCTTGTCTGCTCCTCCTCCCTGCTCCTGCCGGCACCCAGGGCCTCAGGAGGGACTGTCAGAGCAGCCTGCTGTATCGTGTGTCGGCACCTGGGAGGGGGACGCTGGACAGCCACCCCTGGCTTCTATGGCCAGAAGATAAATAACCCCTGATCAGTGTTTCCACCTTAAGGCCCCTAATAACATTGGAAGCATAGCTGCTGGACCCTGGTGTAGACCGGGGTAGGAGCCTCACTCAGGGCTGGGGCAGTGGGAGTCGGGGGAGGACGACTCGGGGCCACAGCCTAAAGCACCTCGGCTCCCAGTGGACAAAAGCACAGGTCGCTTGGCCCTTAGTCCGTCTGTGCCAGGTGGCCGTTGGCCGGGGCTGGTACCCATTTTGCAGATGGGGATGCTGAGGCCTGGGGAACTTTCTCCTGCTGCCCGGCTTGTGTGCCTGGCCCTTTGCTGATATTCTTTCCGGTTTTCACAGCAAGAATGTGGTAGCTGTTACTAGTTTTCTGGTGCCGAGAACAGAAGCCGAGCTGGCTAAACCGCCTCTGAAAGCCCTGTGGACGGGACGGGGAGTGGTAAAAGTAGGATCCGAACCCAGCCCTGCTGGCTGAGCAGTCCCTTCGGGTCACATCAGGTGGCTCCCCCTGCTCCAAACCCCCCTTAGAATAAAGGCCAGCGATCTTAGCAGCATTGTGTGCCGTGCCCCGTGTCCCCTGACCCCAGGTGGTCCCGCCTCAGGGCCTTTGCACATGCCGCGACTCGCCTCCCTGCGTACACCCTTCACACACCTGACGTGCGTTTTCTGTGTATTTTACTGTTTATCTCCCCAGCTGGACCGTAAGCTCTGCCAGAACAGGGAGAGATGTGGTTTGTCTTGTTCACAGTTGTATCCCGGTGCTAACAAAGTGCCTGGCAGGCAGTAGGCACTCACTCACGCCCGTTACTTGGAAGCCGTGCCTCACTGCAGGTCACAACCAGTCTGTGGCTCGGGATCTGCCGTACCCCCTCCTCAGGCGGCTTCAGCAGCGGGGACCCGGGCGATGCCAGCGCCAGAGCGAGGGAGAGCCAGAGCGGGCTCCGAGATGGGGGTGGGACAGAGAGGCCCCTCCCCTCGGGGGTGGGGCTTAGAGAACCACAGGGCCCTCCCCCCCGGGCAGGGCTTCCGCCTTGGGGTGGGATGGGGTTTCTGCCCGATCTGACCCACCCACTTCTTTTGAAATTCTGGCTGGGGCCAGCTGGGGGCGGGGGTCAGTCACAGACACAGCAGCGCTTTGTGTCCTTGGAATCCTTCTGTGGCCAACTTGTTGGGGAGGGCGCTTTGTATTGTAAATTTCCACCGAGTAATTATGTCTTAATGTATGATAATCCAGCTGGCCGGGTTGCTGGGCAGCCTGTATCAGCTGGGAGCCCGGGCCTGCTGTGGGCAGGGTGGCCGGGGTCAAAGTGACATGTCCTGGAGATCTGGGGACAGCGGGGTTTGCCTGGGTCCTGCTGCGTTGCTCCTGCGGGACCTGGGCTGGGGCTCCGGGGATATGCCGGGACCTTGAGTGTAGGGGTGCGGGTGGGGGGCCGCTAAGGGTTTGTTCCTGGCGTGGTCCCTTACCTGTCCCTCATCCAGGCACGACAGTCCCCAAGGAGCCCCGTCTCAGCACCTCTCCCGCGGTTCCTGTGGCGTCGTAGGTCAGAACCAGCCCTGAAAGATGGTCCAGGCCCTGCTTGGAGTCATGGATGGGGAGCTGACATTTTTGAACGTTCACTCTATGTTGGGCCCTGGGGTTCCAGGACTGAACTAAGCAGACAGAGATTCCTGAACTCCTGGACCAGGCGTGGAAGTTGGGGAGGCAAATAATGGACAAGATAAATAAGGTATGTGTCACGCAGTTACAAAGGAAAGATAACAGTGTGTGTAGGGGGAGGGGGAAAGGGCGAGGGGATGGGTGGAGGTTTCAATTGGATGGGCCAGGGTGCGCCTTGTAGGGAGTAATAGCCCTGAAGGGAGTGAGGGAGCCGCCTTGGTAGATTTATAGGGGAAGAGCAGCCCAGTGAGCTGGCTGGCATGTGCAAAGGCCCTGTGGCTGGAACTTCACTAAGTTGCCAGCTCTGAGTATCTGTTTCGGAGATGTTCACAGAGCTTCCGCAAGCTGCGGGGAAAGGAAACCAGAACAAGGGGGGACTTGGGGTCGGACGGGTATTCTGGCCCTGCTGTGGGAAAATCTGTGGCGATGAGGAGAAAGAGATGGGCTCAGAGAGAGAGGGTGAGTGGTGGAGGAGTACGTGCAGGAGTTCTGGAAGGGCCTTTCCTAGAGATGCCACGGGCCTTGGGTAGCAGGTGGTAAGTCTCGAAAGCCGAGGCTGAGCCCGGGACAGGGGGGCAGAGCTGGGGGGCAGAGCTGGTGTCTCTGCAAACCTGTAGGGCTCGGGTATCCTCTGCCTCTGTGGAGACACGGAGCCTGCCAGACGTCAGCCAAGGGGACACGGTGAGCTCAGTTTGACACGTGTCCCAGTCGATGCCCAGAGGGTCAGGTCTCTTGCCGGGCCACACAGCCCGGCGATGGTGGCTGACACACAGCGAGGGGTGGGGGGTGTGTCTGTTACGGATGGAATGTTTGTGTCGTCCCTCAATTTAAGCCCTAACCCCCAGTATGGCTGTATCCTGAGATGGGACCTCTAAGGAAGTAATTCAGGTTAAATGAGGCCACAGGGTGGGGCCCTCTTCTGGTAGGATCGGTGTCCTTGTGAGAACAGACAGCAGAGAGAGAGCCCCCTTTCTCCTTCATGGGAGGACATAGCGAGAAGGGGACCCTGTGCCATCCTGCCGGGGCCTTGATCTTGGACCCCAGCTCCCGGACCTTACCCGTTGTTGAAGCCACTTGGGCTGTGTGGTGTTTTGCTTTGTGGCCCAAGCAGCCCGTGACGGTCACAAGGCCCCCGATCAAACCCCCGGGCTTGATCTCCTGTGAGTGAGCCCCGGGGACCGAGTGTGAGTCCCCCGGGAGGGCTGTGTATGAGCCCGGCAGGTTGGCCGACTTGCCTTCATGAGCGGTTTTAATAAGGATTTGGGGAAGCCCCTACTGGCCTGGTGTGGGGGTCCCGTCTGTCCCCCTCCATGAGGAGCTGCAGTGGGGGGGGACTGAGGAAGGGTGCTTCCTGACCGGGGGCCTTTGGCAGGGAAGAAGCCGCCTCCCTCCATGCTGGGAACTAGGCACGGGGCAGCTTTGGAGAGGGAGGGGAGGCAGGGAACACAGACTTTGGGGTCAGGCCCTTGACAGCAGGTTGCTGGGGTCCAGGATGCTCAGTGTCCCAGGGCCAGGCCGGTGCCATGTACGGCCATGTCCTGAGAGCCTGTGGAGCCTGGCAGTTGGGCCCAGAACGTCCTGGGGAGCTGGGGAGACCCTGGCTCTCCGCTGAGTCTGGATGGGACGGGCGGTGCAGAAGCCAGAGTAAACCTGGGGGCGTGCTCCTGGGAAGGGGGGGTGATGGGCCCTGTCCTGTTTCTGCGCCACTGTTGAGGGGTGGGACCCTAAGGCAGGCCCCTGGGGAACCTGTTCCTATGGGGTCTTTGCTCCCTGACTCCATAGAGGGGTGTGTGTGTGTATGTGTGTGTGTGTGTGTGTGTGTGTGTGTGTGTGTGTGTGTAGAGGGACAGGGACAGGCTGGTCAGTAACTTGGCCGACCCAGGGGGACTGAGCCTTGCTTCACCCCCGTCTCTGATCCCAGGGACTAAATGTGAGTCTCACTGCACCACTTGGCAGCTGCCTGGAACTTTCCACACTCTGTGCATCAGGCTGACCTCCGCCCTTCAGTCAGCGTACCCTTCCTATGAGCTGGAGGCCTGGGGGCCCCTCTCCTGTCGTGGAGGCCACTTGGGTCTTCGTGGTTGCGGGTTCCCAGCCCCAGCCAGCTGCATCTGAAGTCCACGGAGTTGACCAGACACAGAGTCCCGGGTCTCCTGCCACCCAGCAAATCGGATTCGGGAGACTCGGGCTGGAGCCTGGGGGTCTGCACCTCTCCAAGCCCCCTGCCCCGACTGGACGGTCACTCAGATGTGGGAAGCAGGTACCGCCGGTGTGGGTTGTGGGTTGTGGGGCTCGTGGAGACTCCTGGCCCCCTGCGAGCGGGCTGCTGGTGCGGAATCGGGGGGGAGGGGGCCGGGGGCGCACGCGCGTGCAGCCGCTTCTGCGCGAGGCCTGGTGTCATCTCACATAAGACTCTGAACCTGGCAGATGTAAAGGATGCACTTAGCACCCCAAACAGGGCTCTGCAAACACTGCCTCCTCCCCGGAGGTGTCGGCACCCCCCGGTTAATGTGTCCCGGCACAAAGGGAGCGTGCCAAGATGCCGCGTGACCTCGGCTCCTCTGCGCCTTCGGGGTAGCCGTCTGCTGCGGGAGTTGGCCGGGGTTCAGGGGGCTCGGGAAGCCCCCCGTGCGCTGGGCCGCTCGCGACGCCAAGCGCGGGAAAGGAGGTGGTGTTCTCTCTGGGAGCTGGCCGGAGGCCGGTCACTTGGGAGAGGACCAAGCTTCCTTGGCCCCAGATTGGTAAGAGGACCCCTTTGGCAAGGGGAGGGGTCCCTCCTGGCTTGCTTCCGCCTCTGGGGGGCCCTCCGGAACACAGCCCCTGCCATGCCCCCTGCCCAGGGGCGCCCCGAGCCCCGGCCCCCCTGTGTCGATAAACTGAGATTCTTCTCTCCACGGTTCAGGGCGCTGGGGGTGGGCACGGCCGTCCTGCACACCCCCCCTCGCCTCTTAATGCCTTCCTACCCCCAGCGCCCGTCTGTGGAGCCTGTGGTTGGTCGGCAGCCTGTCATTTAGCTGTTCCGAGCCAGCGATCGGGAGGCAGCACAAACTGTGGCATTTGCTGAGCGTAAAAATTCAATTAATTCCAGAAGGCAGATTAAATATAAGTGAGTTTTAATAATTTGCTGTAAAGTCGGAGGATTACTGGGGGCACGGGGAGGGAAACCACACACGCGTGTGCGATCAGGTTGCCGCGGCCGCGGGGGTGCGGGTGGAGCCCCTCACCCTCCCGGCGGGGCGCTCCGCCCCCCCCCCCCCCCCCCCCCCCCCCCCCCGCCCAGAGGCCGCCCGCCAGAGGGTGCTGTCGTGGGGTCTCCGGGCAGAATGTACAGGACCGGTGGGGCTGACCTAGCCTCCCGACCCCCCCCCCTGACCCCGTGCACCCCACGCCGGGGAGCCGGCAGCTGAGGGCACAGGCGGCCGAGTCCTTCCTGAGCGACAGCACGTGCCCAGCGGGGCGGCCCCTTTGCCCCCGAATCTCTCTCTCTCTCTTTTTTTTTTTTTCTTGTCTGCCTGTGGGGTCCCCCAGAGTTGACGGCTTCCAGTCCCGGGCCCGGAGCTCGTGTCGTCGGTCGTCCTAAGTTTGGAGGGCGTAAAGCGAGAGGGAGAAAACTCCTGTGGACCCCTCGGTCCCCCCGACGCACACAGGACCCACACGCTCACGCGCCTTCACTCCCGTGTGCGCCCGGTCGCACGCACACCCACCTGCCGTCGTGCGGGTGCACATGGTCCTGTCCCAGAAAGCCAGTAAGTTGGTCGCCTTCCTGACTTGCCTCGGATTCGGATGCCTGCTGTCCGTGCCTTCTCCCACTGCCCAAACCCAGAAAAACAAAACAGGAGGCCTGACCCCCTCCCCGTCCTCCTCCTCCTCCTCCTCCTCCTCCTCCTCCTCCTCCTCCTCCTCGTGCTACCCAAACCGAGGCCTGACCCAGAAAAGGCGATTGGTAGAGGGGGCTGTCTGGAGCCTGCCTCTCCGGCCGCCCCTGCCCCAGGGGAGGCAGCGAGAGAGAAAGGAGGCAGGCAGCTTTTATGTAAAGACAGTGATGGTCCAGTGAGTACAAAATGCTATTTCAAAGCCAGCGTTCATCACTACCACTTCCCACTGTGATCTCCATAGATTTCTTTGTCTCCTTCAATTGGCCCTAATTATGGAACTGGAGGCTGCCTGATCAGTTTCATTCTTGTCATGAAATCCTGAGGGCACGCACGGGGACGGGGACACAGGCTCGCCAGCTGCACAGCCCGGAGACTGGCCTTGGGTCTTTGTGTGCGTGCGTGCGTGCGTGCGTGTGTGTGTGTGTGTGTGTGTGTGCCTGTGTGTGTGTGTGTGTGTGTGTGTGTGTGTGTGTGTGTGAGCGCGTGCGGGGGCGGGGGGGGGGCGTGTGCGCGTGCATGTGCTTTTAGAGACCTGCTCTCTCCCCCTCCGCTTGCTCCCCGAGAGGCCTGGCTGGTTCGGTGCCCCTCTTTTTTGGGCAGGAGTGAGTTCCCAGCGGACCTCCCAGCTGAGAACTGGCTAGCTGGGATGTGCATATGGTAAGCAGGCTGGGATGCTGGCTGCCACCGACTTGAACACCTGCAAAGACGAAAGCCACAGCCAAGCGTGGCTTTACCCTGCCTTCCCTCCACGCTCCCTCTAATGCCCTAATTATGCCATGTTTGTTTCAGTAATTTGCGCTCTCCGGGTACTGATCCATCAATAATGAATGTATTACCTGTCTCCGGGTAAGGTTTGGGAGATCCAGGATGCTGCTTTGAAAGCGTCTGCGAAGCAGAAGGGTCGGGGAGGCAGAGAGGCCCCCCGCCCCCCGCCCGCAGCCTTCCTCTCTCCCAGCCCTCCTTCCTCAGATGGCAGCATATTTGGCAAAAGGCATCTGAGCCTGGTACTTGGTACAGCTTTTCCGTTCCCCCTCCGCTTTATGCCTTTTTAATATTTAAAGCCATCATTGGGCTGAGCGATAAAAATTCTTTCAAATCAAATTTTATCCTCCAGTCTTGTGCTCTGCTTCCCCCTCTGGCCGGAAAAGTTGGTGGGGGCAGTGCTGGCTGAGCAGGGGTGCGGGGGGGCGGGGGGGAGCGGTTCTGTCGGAGGGGAGCAGGTGCCAGCGTGGAGGCTGCCGAGGCCGCCCCCACCCCCGCTGCCCATCCAGCATCCAGCCCAGGCCCCTGTGGGGTAAGTAGTGGGGTCTGCATGATCTGGACTGTAAGCAGTGACAGGCCCACCCAGGACGGACCAGGGGAAGGTTGATGGACCCGAGGACGTATTCCAGGGCCAGATCCTGTCGTGTGGGGCTGGATCCCCCCTCCTCCCTTTTGCTGATTGCCAGGGCATCTTTTAAAAGATGGAAAAACAAAACCAAAAGGCGCGATGACCTGTGTGCAGTTTGCAGGGAGAGGGGAGAGAGGGGACAGCCATAGACCTCTACCTGCTGTTGTCTCGGGAGCTGGCCGGGAGGACGGGACCATAAAATGAGCTTGGCCTCCAGGCACCAGCCTCCCCGGCTCTGCCTGCCAAGCCTGTGTGGTGCTGGCAGCCTGGAGCCCAGAGGTCGCTACCTATCGGTCCCCAAGGCTTGCAGGGACCAAAGGCCCATCTGGGATGCTCCCCGCTCTGCCCTGCTTCTCTGGCTCCCGAAAAGACGCGCTCTGCCTGGGCTGTCTTTCTCCTCTTGCTGTTTTTGGTGGCCCTCCTGCATGGCGGACGAGGTGATGTCTTCAGGGTACCCGGGGACGCAGCCCGGTGCTGGAGGCCTGTGCCAGGAGACCCCATCGGGGACGCCAAGGGCAGCGGGGCTCCCCCGTGTTGCCAGCGCTTTCTCTAATGCCTTGTTTTGGGATGTCATTCTCTGGAGGTGTCTTTCTGCCCGGCTGTACCTCCGTGTGGAGTGGGATACAGCCCAAGTCTGGAGCCTTCCGCCGTAACTGCAGCCTGGCATCAGCAGGTTGGGACCCCATCCCGGTTCTGATCCTTGCTTCCCGAATAGTCTTGGGCAGGCCACCCCCTTCTCTGGGCCACAGGCGCTCCTTTGTAAGGCTGGTGGTCAGGACAGTGGCAGCCGTCCTTCCTAAGTGATTCCATGCCGGGCACCGAGCTGGGTCCCCGGTCTATACCTCTTCTGGCTCCAGGATGCCACGCGGTGCCTCCGTGAGGAGCAGGGACTCCGAGCCGGCCTGCCTGTGTTCACTTCCGGGCTCTGCCACTTACCAGCTGCGTGGCCTCGAGCAAATCACGCTACCTCTCTGTGCCTCAGTTCCCTCGCTTGTAAAATGGGGGTGATGGAAGAGTCTCCCTCGTGGTGAGAGGTGGGGCTTTGCAGGGAGTAAGTGGGAAGTGCCCGCAACAGCAGGTAGCCATTATTTCGTAACCTTAAACCTGCCCTCTGTCCGCCACCTTTTTTTTTTGTAACTTTTTTTTTCAACGTTTTTAATTTATTTTTGGGACAGAGAGAGACAGAGCATGAACGGGGGAGGGGCAGAGAGAGAGGGAGACACAGAATCGGAAACAGGCTGCAGGCTCCGAGCCATCAGCCCAGAGCCTGACGCGGGGCTCGAACTCACGGACCGCGAGATCGTGACCTGGCTGAAGTCGGCCGCTTAACCGACTGAGTCCGCCACCTTTGAGGGAAGATGCGATCCTCGTCCGAGGCTTACCAAGAAAGTGACCTGTTTCACCTCCGGTGTCCAATGAGGCTGATCCGCTCCAGGAGAGTCCCGGGGCCGCTGTGGCTAGGGACCCCAAGCTCTGGCTGAAACGGCGCAAGCGTCCCCTCTCTCCGCTCTGGAGGCCTGGGCTCCAGAATCACGGTGGCGTCAGCAGCGCTGGTCCCTCTGAGGCCGTGAGGATCTCTGTTTCAGGCGCCCCTCAGCCTGTGGACGGCCGCCTTTTTCCCCGTCTCCTCGCGTCGTCCTCCCCGTGTGCGTCTGTCTGTGTCCAAATTTTAAAACGACACCAGTCACGCTGGATTAGGGGGCCAGCCTGCTCCGGAATGACCTCATCTTTTTTTTTTTTTTTTCCCCAGAATGACCTCATCTTAACTAATTAAATTACATCTACAATGACCTTATTTCCAAATGAGGTCACATTCGGAGGTCCTGGGATTAGGGTTTCAGCCTATGAATTTGGGGGTGGGGGGGAGGCACAGTTCAGCCCAGGCCTCAGCATGGCCTCGGACCAAGGGGTCCTTCCAGCTCTAAAGCGTGAATGTGCCCTGGTCCCAGCCAAGGGCAGTTCCCCGGATGCCAGGGGAGGGGAGCCCTTGCTTCCCCGGCCCCCTCCTGCCCTCTCCTTTTTCCGATCCCTCCTCCACCTGGGGTCTCCACCAGCCAGCCCGGGGTGCGTGCTCTTCCAGACCCCCCCCCCCCCCCAACAATGGAGCCTTTGCTCTGGGCACCAGATCCCCACTGGCTGTGTGACACGGCCAGGAGTCAGGACTGCTCCTTGAAGGTCACTCCTCCTGCCCCGGGGGTTGGGGGAGGCACCCTACAGAACACATGGTGGCAAACCTTTTAGTCTTAAGTAATTCCAGCAAGTTACAAGGGAGGCATAAGTGCCCGCAGTTGCCAGGGGTCCTGATGTAGCTGGTTTTTATCGAGCAACCTCAGTTTAGAGCGTGGGTTGCTCGACGTCTGTCTTTCTCATTGGGAAAGATGTCGCCCCTCCAAGGCAGGGAATTGGTGGGGTGGGGGTGGGGGTGCCTCCATCACTTAATAGGCTAGAGAAGCAAGAACAGGGATGGCCCTTGGCCCGGGCGGGGCTTGTGGGGTGCCGATCACAGCCTGGGCACTCCGGCGGGGCGACGAAACCCCCACTCCCGCGGGCGGGCGTCTGGAGGGCCCGGCTGCGTAAAATGAAAAACATAAATACGAGCGGGAGGGAGAAATAAAGGGGGAAAACAGCGATGTGGAGCCCCAATTGCTAGCAGATGGTGCTGGTATTAGGAAAATGAAAATACATGCAGTAAATTTGCTATTTGCCAGTGTTAATTTCTTATCCCAAGGTAAAACCTTCCCCCTGGCCCTAGTCCTGCCATCTGCATGTTCATAAAATACATTACGGCAGAATTGATCGAGCGGCAGTGTGCATGTGGGGCTCCGGGTGGTCGGGCTCCAAGGGGGGAGGGCGGGGGACACGGACGCACCTGCTGGGGTCCTGGGGACCAGCCCCTGGGCTTCCCGCCTTCAGCCCAGGTACGTTGAGGTATGCATCTCAGGTCATGACCTTCGCTGGCTTGGCCCCGTCATGGAGCGGAGACCCGGGGTGTGGGGTGTGGGGAGGGCTGCTGGACCCCCGGAAGCTCTCCCACCTGAGAACCCACTCCTGACCCGCTTGTTCCCAGGGAGTCAGGGTTAGCCAGGCTGGCGATACTTAGCCCGGGGTCCCGCCCCCCCGGTTTCCTGGGCTCTCCCTTGGGCCCCCGGCCTCAGAGCCTCCCATGTCTGGGCAAGCAGAGTTCAGGCTTTGCAGGACAGGCAGCCCCTGGACCCTGCTTTGACCTCTGCTGTGGCTGGGCTGGCAGAGCCTGCCCCTCTGATCCTCCCTGCTGTCTACAGAGAGAGCCCCTTCCCTCCATAGGCCAGGAGCCTAACCAGTGAACCCACCCTTTTGGGGGTGGGAACAGTGTCCCCACTGGTTTCTTGCGTCCCACTCAGTGCCCACCGCCCCCCCCAGGAGAGCACAGCCGGACCAGCCCGGGGAATGTGCCCATCGCAGCTGCCCGGCAAGCCCTGGTCTACCTGCTTTTCAGAACGTGACGTCCCCCTTGTGGCCTCAGTCCAGCTGTGTTGAGGGTGGGCCTTTGAGCCCCTGGGGCCCCCAGCCTGGAGCAGACACAGCACGTGCTCAGGGATGACCGGTGCTCCCCTCCCCCAGGGTCCTGGTGCTCCCCCTCCTTCCCGCAGCGTGCCCTGGGGGACCGGGGGGGCCCAGCCTGGGCCGCTCTGTCTGCTAATTACCAGTGTGGGAACGGCTTTATGGTCCTCTGGGGCCCTGAGAGAGCCCCCCACATCTGGTCAATTAATGCTGAATCTGTAATTCGGATGACATACAACCCTAGCCGGCTCTCCAAATGAGGCGATTAAAAGGCTCTTCCCCTCCTTCGCTGAAGAACAAGCAAAACCGGGACCTTCTTTATTTCCCGGGATTGATGGGCCCTGCCCGCGCCCTTTGCTAGGACAAGAATTATCAGGAATACCTCCGTATTTCCCGACTTCGCGGGCCGCGTAAATCTCCTATCAACTGAGGCAGGCGGCAGAGTGCTCTCGGGGGGAAGGGGGAAGGCCGGCCTCGGCGGGCGGGGTGAGGCCGCCCCTGCCGCCCCTCCGCCCCCTGCCCTGCGCGTGGCCGCCCTGACTTCAGGCCCCCCCACCCTCCTAGCCAGAGCTGGAAGTGTGCTGTGCCCCAGCGTCGTCTCTGGGGTGGGGATTTGCTTTGGAGGGGGCTCCCAGCACCTTGCCCTGCGGCTTGAGACGCCGGGACGCCATCCTGCGCCTGCGGGCACACACGCGCGCCCGCTGAGCCGCAGACCCTCCGGTCTCTCGGGCAGAATTGGCCGTGGGCGGACGGGCCCCGGGCCAGAGCCTGGTTGGCGTTTCCCTGGCATCTCTGGGAAGGGGTGGCTCCCTGCTGGTGTTTTCTTCTTTTGGCCAATTAATTGCCGCAAGGAGTAACATTTGTGAAGCATTACAGGTGAGCGCGGGAGCAACAGTGTGAGAGAGCCTGCGTGTGTGTGTGTGAGGCCGTGAACAGGGGTGTGAGTGCGTGTAGGAGAAGCGTTCGGGGGCCTGGGGCGCACAGAGCGAGTGCGCGGGAGTCTGACAGCTCCTCCGCGGAGGGAAGCCCGCCCTTAGGGTCAGGCCCCGGTTCCCGCTTTGGCCCTCCCGTACCCACTCTGACCCTCAGCGGCCCGCTTTGCCTCTTGGGGCCTCTTTTTCAGCCGCAGGATGTCCCCAAGGTGCAGTGGGGATAGACGGTGTGTGCACCGAGCGGCCCGGCAGCAAGGGCCCTCGCGACGGTGTTCTCACGGGACAGGACAGACTCTAGAACCGGACCGAGGGTGAAGTGCAGCTGAGCGTCCCTTGGGGGACAAGGCGGGGGCTTCAGGAAGAGGCCGGTGGGACGGACCCCTCGCCCTCGCCCTGGCGGTCGAGGCCACCTGAGACCCGGCTGGAGACGCCCAGGTCGCCTGTCCTTTCCACCCATCTCCAGGGGCCCCAGGTGTGGGTCTCACCTTCTGCCTTGTTCTCCCCAGTGTGTGAAGAGACATGAGGGCCACAGACCCCCTGACATCCTGATGGTCTTTGGGTAGAGGGTCCGTTGCTGTCCTCACACCTTCAGGAAGGCACCTGACCCCAAAGTGCACGGTTCCCTCCAGGCTGCACCCGCTTTATTCCAGGGCTCCGGAAGGTACCCCAGGCCTGTGAATGTTTAGGCAGGGGTTCTCTGAACTTGCTCCCCCCGCCCCCTCCCCCACCAACATTGAGCCTGAGGCCCCTGACCCAGGAAGACAGCCAGTTTAGACAAGGAGACAAGACGTTTGGGAGCCCAGGGTACCCTCCTTCTGCTCTCCCCTTTCCCTGAGGGCTCCGTCTTGGTGGGGAATTGGCCTCTTCCTGGAGAGAGAGCCATCCCTCTCCTGTGGCCTCGCTCGGTCGCGGTGCTGGGAGGGTCCTGGAGAGAGTCACAGGCGTGGGCAGCAGTGGGGGACCTCCCCAGGGGGCCTGGTGGGAGCCGCATGCCCTGGGCCCTGGGCTGGCTTCCACAGAGCTGGGCCAGTGGTGCCCGTGGCCTCCCGGCGGTCGGCAGGCTGAGCCGTCAGCACTCAGGCCTCACCAGGACCCCGTCTGCTACTAGAGGCGCGTCCTGCATTCGTTCTCCTGCATAAGTGAGCAGCCAGGCTGCTCTCTCTAGGTGCTGGGGATTCATCCGTGAACAAAACAGACAGAAATCCTGCCCTCCCACAGCTCACCTTCCAGGGCAGCGCCGCGTCCCGTGTAATGTCTTACGCCGGTGGAACGTTCTAGATGGGTGGCCACCACTGACGTGTGGCTGTGGAGGACTTGACACGCACCTGTCGTGATGAGGAACGAAGCTTTTTTTTTTTCCTTTTAATTGAATTTTAATTTATTTTCAGTTTAGCGCCGGTGGCCAGTGGCCCCCCGCCCCTGGACGGGGTACAGGACCTTCGGGAGTATCGGGGGCAGGGTTTGCCTTAAACACAGCGGGTGCAAAAATGTCAGCTTCTTCAGCACGGGGACCTTCTCTTCTGTCCGCTTTTATGGTGAACTTCCAACCCAGAGCTTGACGTTTCAGGGGCTGCTAACAGTTGTGGAAAGAGTGAATGCATGGCAGTCCCAGCTCGGCCGTTCGCCCGCTGTGTGACCGTGGGCGACTTGGTTAACCTCTCTGTGCTTCGGTCAACGAGAATCATAGTGCTACTCCACGGGGCGGTTAGGTGGCTTTTGGCGGGGGAAACACCCAAAGCGCTGGGAGCAGGGTGTGGCTTGGGCACTCAGTAACTGCTTTTGTCCACTGCTTTTATTAGTAATAGAGGAAACCAGCCCCGAGTGGTGGTTCCTGGGGCATTTCCCCTGGCTGCTGGTTTCTCTCTTTGTCCCTCCTCCCTCCGCAGGGCCGTCTTGGGGAGACCTGGGCCACATTTGAATACTAGTGTCACCCCTGCTTTTAGACCTGTACGGATTGGAGAAATCATCTCTAGTTCCTTTGTTTGGAAACTCAGCCCAGAGACCCTGGTGACCTGGCTGGGATCACACAGCTTGCTTGGTCAGTCAGGGAACTGGGACCCATCCTGGGTGTCCCAGGTTCTGGACTAGCGTTGTCCTTGTTGGTCGTCTGCCTGAACAGACCTGTCCTCCCAGGGCAGCTCTGCCCACGGCCTGCCACGCAGTTGCTCGCCATGGGGCAGTGGCGGGGGTGGGGGCGGTCCGCTGGAGGGGCAGGCTCTGGAACGGAGGGAAACACCCTCCCCTCCAGCAAGGACGCTGTCCTGGCAGGCTGGGGGCTTGGAGGCTGACCTGGCCTACCCACATCTGGCCCTGCAGCCTCCCAGCAAGGCCACTTAGGCAAGTAACTTAACCTCCCTAAGCCTCAGTTTTCTGATCTGTGAAATGGGGCCACTGGTGCCTTGCCTCAGAGCTGGTGGTGAAGAATGAAAGAGAGAGTTCGCTGCAACCTGCTGGGCTGGGACTGGGAAGTCACCGGTATCATAGGGCCTTGGATGGAGGCACTGAGGTCCCCTCCTGTCCCTGCACCCCTCTGGATTCCCCAGCCACCTTCCCAGCGCCTGGAGTGTGGCTGCCCACGGCCTTGGCACTTGGAGTCAGCCTGGGCCGTCCAGCTTGGCCCGCCGGTCGCCCTGGGGGTGCCTCCCCACAGGGCTCAGGCTCAGCCACCCCTGGCCGTCTGCAGCTCCTGTGGGGACAGCTGCCCTGAGTCCCCTGTCCCAGGCCTGATGTCATCTCTGGGGGCAGCCTGGGGGCCTAAGCCGGGAGGTGCGGTTCCCACAGCCAGATCCCCTCCCTCCGCCCCTCCTTCCCTCCCCTACTCCCTCAGCCCCTTCTCCTCCATTCTCTCTCTCTCCCTCCTGCTCCCCCCACTGCCCGGCCCCTTAGCCTCCCCTCCCCCCCAGGCCCCTCTGCTCCCCCCCGGGGGCTGCCCTGTGCCAGCTCCTGCCTGTGTGAATGTCTAATCTCCAATTTTATTCGCTGGGCTCCAGCCATTTGCATAATCTACATAGTCACCCTGGTTTTAATTGCCCACAACTCTGCAGAAAGATCATGTGGTTAAGTGGTAAATCATAATTAGATAAATAATTGGTTTGGCCACAGCAAGCTGCTTTTGTTACACCTGCCATCTGCTGGACCCGTTTTTTCTTCTGGCCAGAACAATGCGGTTCTGATGACAGAAGCATGCTGCTTCTCTCTTACGGGGGCGGGGGGCTGGGGAGGGCGGGCGGGCGGGGGCTTGAGTGGAGGGGCTCGGAAGCAGAGCCTGGAAAATTGCCCGGTTGCTGGGGTCCGCGCCTGGCCTGCGTCTCTCATTCGCCATTCATTACCCGGCTTGGTTAATGCATCAGAGTGGCAAATTTGACTTCTTTGCAGAAAAGGGAGGGAGGAGAGAGGCCCGGGGGAGGGAGGGATCCGGTGGGGGCTGCCCAAGGCCTGGCCCGCCTGTGGTTTGGCTCTGACAGGGCAGCGTCCCCCCCTCCCCCCACCCCTGCTGTGGAGAGCCTGGGAGGCTGGCAGGGGCAGGTGGGCAGAGGTTAGAGCCTCACATCTCTGCCCATCCATCCGCTCTTTGCTGGAAGCCCCATCTGTGAGCGCCGGAGCCTCCGGGGGAATTGGGGATCCTGGGCTGGCCAGGTCGCCTGGCCGGGGCCTTCTGCGGGGACGCCTGCCTTGCAACCTTGCCTTCCGCCGAGCCTCAGTCCCCAGACCACGGGGAACTGCTTTGCTCGGTCCTGTGTGCACTCATTCACCCATGCACGCCTTCATTCATGCAGCAAGCGTGGGATGGGCGTTTTCCTCCATTATGAGTTTGGGTTCCCGATTCACTCCACGGGTCCCCCTCGCTGTGTGACTCGAGCACATTTCATGGCTGTTGCTTCGTCTGTCGAACGGGGATCATAATCGTCCCTGCTGGTGAGCTTGTTGGGAGCATCAAAGGACGTGATATGGATAAAGTCTGCCAAGCGACGGCTGCACTAAGCAGGTCCTCGGTACCTGTGGCTGCTGAGGTGTGTGACTGCTAATTACAAAGGCTAATTAAGGGGACGGCCCTGGCGCTGCCCTCCGCTGGCGACACCGGAGGCTAATGGAAGAGGCACCCGGTGTGGTGGGAAGGAGCCGCGGGGAGGGCGGGCAGGGGGCTTGCCCAGACCTGTGCCTCCCCGAGTCTGAGTCTGCTCCAGACAGACAAACACAGGCGCCCCCTCGCCTGCCCACGGGCCCCCCGGGGGCCCCTCCGCGACAGCGACCGCGCCCTCCCTGAAAGGACTTCCCCAAGCCTCGCTGGCCCTGCCAGGCTCTGGCATCCTGTCTTCTGGGGTTTGCATCAGGAGAGACCCAGGAGGCGTCCTTTCTCTGCGGGGGCTCAGCTTACAATTGTCCGCCTGACAAAAGGCAGCCTGAGAGCTCAAGGCCCCTTTCCCCAGGCGGAGACCTAGCCCCGGAGAGAGTGATAGGCCTGCCTCCCGGCTCAGAACCCCTGGGGCAGATGGCTGGCCCTGGTGTCATGATCTTACTGACCAGAAAACATTGGCGTCTTCCTTCCTGCAAACCCACTGATGACTGTTGCCAAAGCTCTGGACGCATTCTGGAATGGCAGATATTTTCTGTTTTTTCCATCCATCCGCCCATCCATTAAGCAACTTCCTCCCTCCCTTCCTTCCTTCCTTCCTTCCTTCCTCCCTCCCTCCCTCCCTCCCTCCCTCTCTCCATTGCTTCCTCCCTCCTTCCCTCTCTTCCTGCCTCCCTCCCTTCCTCCCTCCCTTCCTTCCCTCCTTCCTTCCTTCCTCCCTTCCTTCCTCCCTCCCTCCCTCCCTCCCTTGCTTCCTCCCTCCCTTCCTTCCTTCCTCCCCCCCTCCCTTGCTTCCTCCCTCCTTCCCTCCCTTCCTCCCTCCCTTCCATCTTTCCTCCCTTCCTTCTTCCCTTCCTCATCCCTCCCTCCCTCCTTCTATCCATCCATCTATCCACCCATCCATCCATAGCCCCTATACTTGTTCTAAAAGTGGGATCTTCTCTCTGGCAGATCCCGGGCTGCCTCGCCTGCTGCTCTGTCACACCTCTGGGAGGGTTGCACCTGCTCTCCTGACCTCATCGTGGTGTCCCCTAAAGGGAGTGGGGCAGACCCCTTGCTCACTCGGGAAATGAGGTGTCAAAACAGTTTCCCAGTTAGGAGTGTTCTCAGACTCCTGTGATGTTTCCAGACCACGGTTTTCCTGGAGACCCCCTTGAGGGCAGGACTCTGGACTCACTACAGCTCTGTTCTTTGGGAAGCCCTCCATTCCGATATGCAGATGGTTTTCTCCATGAGCCTGCCACGTAACCTCTCAGACTGAATATCAACCTGTGGCTGGGAAAGTGGGTCATTTTTGTATTCCGTGCCGTCCAGTACAGTAGCCAGTGCTCCATCTGGCTGTTTTCAATTTAATTTTTACATTTTAAATTAGATAAACTCAGGGGTGCCTGGGTGGCTCAGTCGGGTAAGCATCTGACTTCTGCTCAGGTCGTGATCTTAGGGTTCGTGGGTTCGAGCCCCGCGTCGGGCTCTGGTGCTGACAGCTCGGGGCCTGCAGCCTGCTTTGGATTCTGTGTCTCCCTCTCTCTCTGCCCCTTCCCCGCTCACCCTCTGTCTCTCTCTCTCTTTCAAAGATAAATAAATGTTAAAAAAAAATTTTTTTAAGTTAGGTAAAATCAAACAGCATTAAAATTTCAGCTCCTTGGTCTCACTGGCCACATTTCAAGGGGTCAGTGGCCACACGTGGCTGGTGACAACCGGCTAGGACAGCTCAGAGAACATTTCAGCCATCCAGAAAGTTCTGTTGGACAGCACTATCCTAAGCATATTCACAAATGCAGCGTCTTAACTGAAAGAGAGGCTGTCCTCAGTTGGTACTGGCCTCAGAACTTTCTGGATTCTCCCAGAAAGAGGGGGAAGTCCGAGCCCGGAACCAGATTTGAATTTTCATCCTGTCCGTGGTGCTGTGTCGCTTGAATCAGATCACTGAACCTCTCTGGCGGATAGGGGTCAGATCTGGGGGGCGTTTGGAGGAGGGGGTGTTCTTGCGGTCTTTGGAACAGAGAGAGGAAAGGGAGACGTGGCGGGGCACAGATCTGGAATGCTCCCCAGGCTTGGGGACGACGTGTTGGTTAAGAACGTAATGTAAAAGTGTGTGACGACCGGAGGGCTGTGGTCCCTCCGGCCTGAACTCTGGACAGTGTCAGGGAGAGCGTTCACCCCTTCTGCAAAGACGGTCTGCAAGGAAAGATGTTTTTCTTTCTCCTCCCGGGCCTGTGTTCTGTCTCCTGTTCCTTCACTGTGTCACCTCTCAGAGAGCAGGCCGGACAAGGTTGGCCCCGAGGCTCTTTGCTGCAGATTCCTGCCTTCTGTGTCCCATGGGCCACCCTGGGACTTGTCTGCCTCTCCCCGCTCTCCGGGGTGAAGGAGCGCTGGCCTGGTCGCCTGGGGGAGCCGTGAGAGTGCTCCCTGCCTTGGATCCCCCTCCTCCCCTCCCAGATAGCAGGCCTGGCTTTCACTGGGGTGCCCACACACCCCCAGAGAGCCTGACTCTCTAGTTCTGTGTCCCACCTCCACATACACACAGAGAAAACAACTTGGATCTTTCGGGAATTGCCAGGATAATTCACTCGTGCTAACGAAAGCACCAGCATTCCAGAGAGCTGAGTGGGGACACCTAATCCCCCTGGACCCCAGCTCCCTGGCCGCCTCAGAGGATCCAGGCCGAGGCCAGGGGACTGTCCCTCCCGGGGGTCGCCAGGCAGGGAAGGGGCTCCAAGCAGATGCTCTGGGCTGGGGCTGCTCCCCCAACAGCTGAGCGCCAGGGAGGGGTGGCCTGGTTGGCGGCAGCTTCCATTCTCCCAAAAGTTCTGTGCAGATGGGTTCGGGGGCACCAGCCCCCTGGTGTGCGTGTGCAGTCCCGGAATGGAGCGAGCGGTGTGTGCTCTGTGCCGGAGAGAGAGGCCGTGGGCGAATTGGGGTGACAGGGTGGGGGGTGGCCCCGGCAGCCACAGCGCCGTGGGCGCCCCCCACACCCTCCTCCCTCCCACTCCCCCTAATTATTTTCCTCGGATGTTGTGAATTAAATCTAACAGTAACCGCAGGAGACGGCTCCGGGTAAGGCCCGGCTCACATCTCCATGCGCCGATAGAAGTTGTTAAATGAATAATGTTGACTTACGCTGGGGACCCAATTCTCTCTGAATATAATTCCCCTTCGAGTTTCCAGGGAGCTTCGTGGAGAAAACGTAAAAATAATAAACACGTCTCCGTATCAGAGGTTGGTAATGCTGCTTTGAATTCTTTTGGGGGAGAGAGGCGGGGAAAAATAAGTTAAAATTAATTTTTAAAAGAGGATCACGCCCCAAGTCAGATGTCACAGCAAGCTGGGACGCCGAGGTTCTGGAAGGGTGAGCCCCAGGGCTCCCCCCCCCCCCGCCACCTGCTGAAAATGTAGGTCCCTGGGCTCCACCCGGGACCCACCCCCCAAATCAGAAAGTGGGGGAGGTGCAAGGGGGGGGTGGTGCCCCTGGCAGCCTGCTTCCTGGGTGGGGGGTGGAGCTTGGAGGTCACAGGTTAATGGAGCAGTGGGCTGGGCCTTGAGGGCCACTTCCTGTGCAGGCGCTGCCCTGGCCAGCTGTGACAACAGGTGCTTGAGTTTCACCTGTCTGGCTGTTCTGCGTCGCCGAGAGAAACCACACAGGCAGTGGAGGGGCTGGGAGAAACGCTTTGCATGGCCCCTCCCTCCCTGCCCCCCCCCCTTCCTCTTAGACCCCGGCCAGATGTCACCTGCGAGAGAGGTGAGCTTGCCTGGCGTGGCCAGGGCCCTGAGACGCCCCTCTGTGCAGCAGAAGGGTGGCAGTTACCTCCTTATTCCTCCCCCGGGGACAGAGGGCCAGGCAGGGTCCCCCTGGGAGCATCTGAGGCGGAGGCCGGTGCCCTGCTCGTGCACCCTGCACTTGGGGACGGCCTCCAGGTGTTGTGCCAACCGTTCCTCGCCCAGCCGCGTGCAGCCTGCTGGGGACACCGGGGTCACCTCGAACAGCGCGGCTTCCAGCGGGACCTGCTTGTAAGGCGCCACCCCGGGTTATTCGCGAACAGCAGTGGCCGCGCTCGCAGATGGGGTCAGGCGGCGTGAGGACTTTCCCAAGGTCAGGAAGCAATTTGCAGGCCGAGCCAGGAATAGAACTCCTGAGCTGGGCTGCGCTAACCCCGGGCTCAAATTGCTAGCCCGGCAGGTCTGTCCGGGGAGCAGCGGGGAGCAGGCCTCGGGTCAGGAGGGAGCCGCCACGAGCCCTGTATGTGGGCCAAGGGGAGGGGCCGGGAGCTCTCATCCCTGGTGGACGCGGAAGGCCCACTCGGCTGTTGCTGTCCATCCTGCAAGAGGAGGCCGGTTTGAACTCCGGCCTGCGGAGGTTGGCGTGGAGAGGGGATGGCGCGCCTGTCCGTGTATTTCTTGTAAGGGCATCGGGAGTGTTGGAAAAAGCAACCGACAACCCAGCGTTTGTTTTCCCGGCGACTCTTTGCAGAACGCTCCGGGTCCTCTCGGGGGGGAGGGATCGGTGTGGCATGGGCGATGTGGCCTCTGCGACGGCTGATGGAAAAAACTGCATCCTAACGACTCTGGAAAGGCCCCGGCGTTCTAGCAAGAGAGGGTTCCGAGTGTACCTTCCTGGAGGTCCCCACGTTCTGTGTTTGGCTGGGCTTCTCTCGGGGCAGGAAGGATGCGCGCAGCCTTCGTTGCTGATAAAGGTTTGTGTCCTCCTAGGGGCTTTCTAATTTCCTTTAAATCAATTCGGCAAACGTTTATTTAAGAGCTGGTGAGGGCCCAGAAATAAGCGAGGCTGGATTGATGGCTGAAGTCACCCCGGGTAGGGGAAGGTCGACTTCCACTAGAGGGGGTTAGAGCCACGTCCAGGAAGGCTCCTTGGAGGAGGCGGAATTTAAGCCAGGGCCTGAGGGAAGAGGTAAGCTGTAAACTAGGGAGATTTGGGGAGGGCTGGGAAGGGTGCACCCCGCAGTGGTACGAGCAAAGGTACGCGGAGCAAAGGTACGCGGAGCAAAGGTACGAGATGCTCTTAAGTCCGCATTAACCTGTCTGGAGAGGATCGGGGAACACGGCCAGGACAGGCAGGCGTGGTGGGGCCTTGGGTGTGTAAAGAGACTATGTGAGACACTTCCAGGAAGGCCTGTGCAGGGGGTGGGGGTGGGAAAGGGAAATGTGGGGAGGAAGAGACACGGGTGCAGGGGGGGTGCTGGGTCACAGTGAGACGCCCAGGTTGAGAGTGGGGTGAGGCAGGGGAGGCTGCACGGCCTCTGGTGCCAGGCTGGAGTCCCTGGTGGGAGGCAGGGGTTCTGGGATGGGAGCATGGCGGACGGAGGCCAGAAGGGCCACGCAGGAGGGAAAGCCAAGTCCCGTCTTGGGGCACACAGGTGGAAATTGAGAGAGGTGACAGTGCACCAGTGCCTCCAACCTTCCGCTGGGGGCCCTGCGGACGCCTGGGCACCTCAGACACCGGGCGAAAAGCACCTGCAGCTTCCAACAGAGGAAATGACGCTTTCAACGTAATCCTCTCTCTTTGATTACTTCCAGTGGGGAGACCAAATTATAAGGACATAAATACGACAAGAGCTGGGGCGGGTGGCCAAGCCCTGGCATTGACCTATTGTCCCAGGCCGCTGGTGGGCAGCGGGGGCCGAGGCCGGGCCTGTGCTCTCTCTCTTCCGGCCTTGCTCGTCCAGTTGGCGGGCAGGAAGGGGGCACCTGGGGTTTGATTGTCCGGGAGACAGCCTGGGATTTTAATAACAGGCAGTAGATGAATTAATCCAGGAGTTCGTCAGGCGCTGACATCCTGAGAGGTGGGGAGAGGGGGCGGGGGGGGGGGGCAGGGCCGTGGGAGGGGAGGGTGAAGGTCTAGGCTCAGGGCCCCCGGTTCACCCCTGCTCAGCCTCCTGTGCCAGGAGCAGCGTGCCTGTCACACGGTAAGCACTCCCCACACCTTAGCTGCTGCCAGGAGGGATTCGGCACTGGGAGGAGGGGCAGGAGCACCACGCAAGCCAGTGGTCTACTGACCAGGAAGGTAGGGGTTTTCCCAACGAGAAGACGGCTGATTAATGTTTACAAAGAAGGCTTCTTCCCAAGAAGCTGTTGAGGGAACCACCCAGATTTCTGTGTCCACTGGGTGTTGGGGCACAGAAGGAGGCACCGGGCCTCCGCAGCGGAAGGTGTGTGGGTTATGGGGGCCCTCTCGCTGCCCTGCCTTAAGGGGCCACACTGGCCTCAGGTCAGGGGGCCGGGCTTGGAGGGCTCCCCCGCCACCAGTGACCCCCCCGGCCCTGCCCGCATCACAGCCGGCCGCTTTCCGGCCAGGTGTGGCCAGGTGGCAGGAGCCCGGCTCCGCGACAGGCGTCTGCCTTTCCCCGTCAGGACCTCCCCCTGGAGCCGAAGGACTGTTGTGGGGCAGGACAGGGCACTGTGAGCCCCCCCACCTGGAGGGCTCAGAGGTCAGGTCTGCAGAGACAGCACTGAACGTGTCTGTGTGAGGGGTGGGAGCCTGCGGGGGCAAAATGCCCAGGAGACGGGCGCCTGGGGGGCTCTGTCGGTTAAGCGTCCGACTTGGGCTCAGGTCATGATCTCATGGTCCGTGAGTTCGAGCCCTGCGTCGGGCTCTGTGCTGACAGCTCAGAGCCTGGAGCCTGTTTCAGATTCTGTCTCCCTCTCTCTCTCACCCTCCCCTGTTCATGCTCTGTCTCTCTCTGTCTCAAAAATAAATAAAACGGTAAAAAAATAAAAAATAAATAAAATTGAGGTAGAATTCGCATAACATAAAATTAATGATTTTCTTCTTTCTTTCTTTCTTCCTTCCTTCCTTCCTTCCTTCCTTCCTTCCTTCCTTCCTTCCTTCCTCTCGAGAGAGCGAGCAGGGGAGGGGCAGAGAGAATCCCAAGCAGGTTCCGCACTGTCAGCTCGGAGCCCGATTCGGGGTTCCATCCCACGAGCCGTGAGATCACGACCTGAGCCGCAGTCAAAAGTCAGATGCTCCACCAACCGAGCCACCCAGCCGTCCCCAGATGAACCATTTTGAACTGAACCACTCAGGCATTCAGTACATTCACGAAATTGTACAACCACCACCTCTATCTTGGTGCAAAACGTTTTTTTCGCTTCCCCGGAAGGGAACCTTGTCCTCCTTAGCACGCGCTCCTACCCCTCCCCCAGCCCCCAAGTCTCCCCCTCGTGTATTTCACCCTTTTTATGACCGAGTAATATTCTGCCGCGTGGCCAGGACCTGGGGTTTTTTAAATCCACGTATCATTTGATGGGCACTCAGGTTGTTTCCAGGTTCCGGCCACGAATGAACACCGTTCGTGGACAGGGTTGTGCGGACGTGCGTTCCCACGCACCGCGCCTTGGAACCTGTGTCAGGACGCCACGTCTCTGTGTGGCTAAGCCATGTTTGTTTATCCCCTCATCTGGGGCGGGGGGGGGGGGGTGGGGGACGTTCCGGTGGGTCGGGTGACTTTTAAAGACGCATCTCTGAGAAGCAAGTTCCGACTAGGCGCCACCAACATTTAAAAAACGACGAAACCAAGGGACTTTGGTGGCCGGCCCGTCTCCACCCTTCTGACTCTTCTGCAGACCCTGCAGGAGACCGTCCAGGAGGACAGTGCCCGAGTATTTGACTCCTGGAGGCCTCTTCCTGCGTATGGGCAAAGGCAGGGATGTTCCTGCCAGGATGTGCAAGAGCGACCCCCCCACCCCCCACCCCTGTACTGGTGCAGTCGCCTGCCTGGCCTCCCTGCCCATCTGAGAAGCGCTTCCTCGTGAAACTGAACGGGAGCGCGTCTGTTGAGTTGCAACTGTGTCCCAGGCACCGTGCGAGGCTCTTTCTGGTTTATGTTCTCGTGGAAGGCCTCCCGAGAGCCGCGGGAAGGGTTGTGTTGCTCGCCCGACAACAGCAGGCAAAATTAGTACAGGGTGAGGTGGCGATGTGCCCAGCCAGGCGGGGGTCGCGCAGGCTTATTTAGGCCAGTGTCTCTGGCCTCAGACCCTCTGTCCCCATGCTCACGTCCCTCCGAATGCCAGCATGTGCTTGCGGCAGCTTGCTCTTTGGACGACCATCGAATGAGGTCGGTGCAAAGATGCCCGGTGATTTTATGCTTAGGATGAGGCGGTGGGAAAATCTGCGGAGGGTGTGGAAGCAGGTAAGTGGCTCCAGAGGGTGGTGCCCTGGGGAGAAGAGGGAGATGGGTGAAGCCGAAAGACAGCTGGTCTGGGGCCTTGAATGCCGAGCCAGGACGCTGCTGGCCCAGGAGTCCAGACGGTGCCGCTGGGACTGTGTTCTCCTGACGGGGGCGAGTGGCCGGTGAGGATTTTGCTTAATGGGCCTTGCTGGCCACCACTGCGGGCCGTGCCCCCCGCCCCCTGCCCGGAAGGTTCCGCACCTGCCCTGGGAGGCAGAACCAGGGAGCTCGCGCCTGTCCCACAGCGCAGGCCCGCCAGGTAGATGGGATTCGGGGATTTTGAGTGCTCTGCGATTTCATAAAAGCCTGCTAAAATAAGACCACTCAGGAACATATTCTCTCCTGCTTTACATCACAAATGTTGACAGTAGGAAAATGTGGCCAGGTTTCTCTCAGATATGAAAAATGGGAAGTAGGCAAGCCAGGAAATGAAACCCAGCCCCCCTGCCCCAGACAGCAGCGTGGAGGAGGGGGCGCCCTGGAAAGCGGGGTGATGTCTCTGCGCGACCACTTCCTCACCCAGACGATAAGGCGGCGCCACCCCCACAGGGCTCCGAATGCTGAAGGGGTCGAGTGCCCTCACCCGGCCGTGCCCTAAAGGTGTTGGGAGTCGGGAGGCGCTGGGCCACCGTGGGGCGGGGAGGGGGGAGACTCCTTGCAAACCGTCTTTTTCCGGAAGCTGCAGCCTGGAGGCCGTTTCCCTCCCTCCTCCAGGGGGCAGGGGGGAGAGACTGGTTGTGGAGGGGAGCCCAGGCTCTGCCCAGGTGGCGGGGGGGATGGGCAGCGGTTCAGGCGGGCCCACCCTGAGGGTGGGGGACGCCGGCCCCGGCAGGCTCAGCTGGGAAGGGCATTGCAGAGCCCCCAGATGGGGGTGGAGCTAAGGAGGTTTGTGCGTGACCCCGTGGGAGGGCCACCCGGGCGATCCTTGTCCCGAATGGCATCTTGCAGGTACTGGGTGCGGGGCGGGGGTCACCAGTGGCAGAAAAGCCTCTGCGGGCCCCCACGAGTCGCTGCCCCCTTCCGTCTCCCACCCCCTCTCCGCCCGCGTTGGCCTGGCCCCGCCGTATAAAGTTTAAAGGTTTTAAATGCAAATATTTCTCTTTTATAGATGCCAGCTGTCTCCAGAGAGCGCGTTTGCTCGCAGCTCAACTTTATTGTCCAATTAGCTTCCCATATCTGGGTCCCGGAGAGCCCGGGGGCCGGGGGAGGGGGGCACGGCTCCCGCGGCGGGGCCGGAGCTGGAGGCCGCCCCCAGGGGACCGTGTGTGTGTGTGTGTGTGTGTGTGTGTGTGTGTGTATGTGGGGGGGGGAGGAGCGGGGTGGACGGGCTGGGGCGGGGAGGGGGGTGGGGGGGGGGGCGCCTTTCAGAGGCCGGGCCCGGCGAGGCAGGAGCAGGGGCGGGGGCAGTTGGTGGCAGGGGTGTGCTTTTCTCATTTAGAAGGAATAAAGGCAGCCCGCCCCGCGCCCACCGGCTTCCTTTTAGTCCCCGTCGAGTGTCCCCTCCCCGCCCGCTTCCGCGCCGCCCGGCGGCTTCCCCATTCACCGGGGCTCGGCGGCGCTCACAAAGCGAGGCAATTAGAATTGAAAATCTATGCAAAACAGCTGTTAACTGATTGTAAGGGAGTGCAGCTGTGTGCCGAGTGCAGCTTGGAGGCTGGCGGAAGGGCAGGAAGTGCTGGGGCAGCCCGGGGTGAAGAGGCAAACTCCCGTCACCTCGTCCGGGGGCGCCGTCTAGGCCTTAACCCTGGCTGCTCCCCCGCAGGTGACCTTGGCTACCGCGCGCCGGCCGCGAGGGCGTGGGGGCGGGGGCGGCCCCCAGCACCGCCCCGCCCCCAGCCGCCCGCCGGCCCCGCCTGCCGCAGGACCCACGGCTGGAGAGGGAGGGCGGGGCGCTCCCTCCCATTTCCCCCCCCCCCCCCGCCCCGTCGCCGCCCTCTCCCTCCGTTTACCGGTTCAACAGATCTGCGGGATGTCGGAACGCGCCGGGCGTGCCAGGGGGCTGGGGCCGTGTCGCCGCTGCTGTCCTTCTGCCCTCCAGGCCGCCGTGCGGGGGAGGGGAAGGAGCCCGCGAGGCCCAGACTCCCCCTCTCCCGGCCTGCCAAGGGATGCTCCCTCCTGGCCCACAGGGTTGCTCCGTGGAGTGAGTGGCCTGGGGAATCTGTGTTTCTCACGGACCCCCCCCCCCCCCCCCCCACGCCTTCACATTGTCTAAGACCCACTGCACTGTGGGACTCAGCGCCCGGAGGGATGAATTCCAGAGGCAGGGAAGGGAAAAGCCTTCTGGAAAGAGATAAGATTTGAGTCCAGCTTTGAAGAGGGAGAGGTGCTCTGGGCAGTGCTGGCTGGAAGGAGAAAGAGAACTTCTGTAGATCAGTGGTGGGGGTCTGGTCGCTGGGCTGCAAGTGGTGCCTGGGCAGACCTTTGCTGCTCGCGGTGGGGCCCCACCCACGCAGGTGACACCCTTGGGCTCGTCGCCTTGGGGAGGGTGGGCCACTCAAGCTGAGGTGCTGCACAGGTCCCCAGGTGACAGGCTCTGTGTGATGGGTCCCCCACCCCCCAGGGGTGTCCGCAGCAGGTAATTATTACAAACGCTGCCAGGTACAGGCAGACAGCCCGGGTCTGGATCAGGCCCGGATCGAATTTGTGTACCCTGGGCAAGTTAATTAACCTCTGGTCTCCTAGCCAGGCTTTGTAATGGAGGTCACCCGGTCCACCTCAAAAGGCCCAGGCTGAGCTGTCTTGGCACGTGTTGGGTGTTTGGTAAATGGCAGAAGCCATATCCCCTTCCCACCCACGACGACGACGTCCGGGTCCCTGAGGCTTATTTGCCGATAAAGGTGCCGAATGAGGTGGCTGCGGCCATGTGACAGTGATGGTGTCCTTGTGTGCTGGGAGCACCTGATCGGGGCAGAGGGCACTGTTAAAGTGCTTGAGCGTCCCACTGGCCCCACAAGGACGCAGGATGACCAGGACCAGGACCGTGGGATTCCCTCCGTGGTGCCAAGGGCCCGTCACAGACCAGGGGCTGGCACCTGTGCTGGGACCCGGTGGGAAGCAGTCCCTGCTAGTGCCCACCCTCCTGGGAACTTCACCTGGCCCAGGTAGGTGCCCTTGGGGTGGTGGTGGGTTGAGTAGCCGACCACCTCCTGCCTTCTCCATTCTGCGCTGTCCTGAAGCGCCCCCCCCCCGCCCCGACAGCACTTTGGCACCGAGGTTTGTCGCCTGGTCTCTGAGGGCAGCTGAGGGCTGGCCTGGCACTTTCAGTTTTGTTTCCTGGAGGGCGCTGGCACTTGGTGCGTTTCTTGACTGACTGAATGAATGCCCACCATGGTGGTCAGAGGCACCCCTTTCTTTCCAGCCCATCCCTCTGTGCCTCTCCATCGCGCACCTCCTCCTCAGTTCCTAGCCTCAGGTGGTAGGCAGGTTTAAGAGGTGCCCGGGACTTGTCCTTGACGGAGGGTTCTTCATCTTTTTGGCCATGCAGACTTCACAGGCTCCAGGAGGCCGGGCTGGATCTGCAGGGATCCATCTTCTAGGGGCTCCGAGCCCAGGGAGGGCGGTAGGAACCCTGCTTTCTGCACCAGGAGGCACAGTTGAGATTGGCAGGGGGCATGCACCCGCATCCTGTCGCCCCTGGCACGTAGGAAGCAGAACCCTGGTGCAGGGTAGGGGCAGGTGTCCCAGCTCAGGGAGCTGTCCCCACGTTGGCCCCCCGTAGGACTGGCCCTGGCACCTTGCCCTTTTACCCCGAACCTTTTGTCTCTGCCTTCTGTTTCCCAGCAAATGGGAAGGAGGGAGGGGAGGTCCTGGGAGGCAGAGCGGTGGGAGCTGCTGAGGAGGAAAGAGAAAGAACGCGCCTTGGAGGGAAATGGAGGGCCGCCAGCCTGAGCCCCGAGTGGCGGGAAATTAGGAGTCAAGCTACAAACCTCGTTAGCGAGGAACGCGGGCTGCAGGAGAGCAATTCCCACCCTTAAACTCGGAGGCCGTGCTCCCGGATTACTAATTTCCTCGAGCTGGGCGCGCTGACAGTGAGTGTCATCCGTCTACCCCCACCCCCCTGCCAGCCCGCCTGGCGGCCGCCAGCACAACTAAACCGACGCGCACTCCGCCGGCTCGTTGCTGCCCCCCGGTGGTCGCTGGGGTTCCCTGCAGCGCCCCCCCCCCCCCCCGCCTCCGCGGCGGTGCCGGGCTGGGGAGGAGACTCCAGGTGTGAGCGGCTCCCCTCGCACCAGGGCCCGCGTGACCTTGAGCAACTCTCGGCCTCAACTTCCTCATCTGTGAAACGGGACCGGACCACCCGTCTCGCAATCCAGTGGAACCAGATGTCTACACGGGATGGATCCTCCAACTCTAAACATGAGCCAAATGATAACCTGAGTGGCGACCCCACCACTTTGTGCTTAGCTGTCGTGGGCCTCTTCAAACAGGTGGAAGAACCTGGGCCGCCTTCCTCACGGGGCCTCCCGGGGTTGAAGGGAGAAAGCGGGTGCTGGGTGTCCCTCCCGGCAGGAGGTATTTGGAGGCCGGCCTGGAGGGCCTGGAAGGGCCAGCTGGGAGGAGCCTCCCCGGCCAGGTGCGAGATGCTCATTTGCATGTTACTCCCCTCCCCTCCCCTCCCCTCCCCTCCCCTCCCCTCCCCACCTCCCCCGCAGCCTGAAATTCAGGTGGGAAAGCGTTGGAGCAGCCCCAGAGGTTTTTAATTTTGTTTTTGAGGCCCTAGGCTTGTCGCCGAGCTCTCTCCCGACTCCTCCCTCCCCTGCCCCCGCCGGTGTGTCCCGGCGGGGACGGACGCTTCCCCTCCCCCCGCGCTCTGGCCGCCGGGGCCGCGGTGAATCTGCCGGCCACTGCTGGGCATACATGACCGGAGGCCGCGCTGCGGAGATACCGTGCGGTGCGGTGCGTAAGGCGTCGGGCGGAGGCCGAGGCCCGCAGGAGGCCGGTGGTGCAGGGGAAGCGCCCCTCCCGCGCGGTGTGAGGGCCGGCCGGCGCCCGCAGGTAGGAGCCAGTAACGGCCCCCCGGCCCGGCCTCGCGGGTCCGTTTCCCTTTTCGTTTGTGGTCGGCTCCGAGCCTTGTGCAAGGCGGGGGGGCGGGGGCGCGACCCGTGTGCGCCCCCACTCCGTGTGGCCCTGCTGGCGCGAAGTCGAAGGTGGAGCCGGGGAGCGGGTGGCTTGGGGGCGCCCGTCGGGGCCCTGCCCCTCGGCCCGCAGCGGGCACATAGGCGGGTTCGGCTCCCCGCTGGCGCGGGCCCCGAATGCTCCAGGCCCGCCAGCGTCATCTGGAACAGATGGATGGGGGGTGGCAGGCGCCCAGCGCTCCCTCCCATCGCAATCCGGGCTGGCGCGGGGAGGGAGAGAGAGGGAGGGAGGGAGGGAGGGAGGAAGGCGGGGGAGGCTGGGCCCGCGGGGCGGCAGCGTGCGCGCCTGCCAAGCGCGGCGCGGGCATGTCCCGGGGCAGGTTTGGGGCTGGCTGAAGCGCGGGCTGGCACCTGGGTCCGAAAGTTGAAACCCGCCGCGCGGCGCTGGGGTGGGGGTCCCGCTTTGCCTCCGGGCCCAGAAGTATGAAAGCCGTAGATTAGAGACTTTTCAAAAGGGAACGTACAGGGAGAGACCCTGGGGCATCGCAACACTGCCGGGAGCTTGGGACGCGCGCGGGGTCAGACCCCGGGGCGCCGGAAAGCGCCGGGGCCAGGGGCGTTGGGCGAGGCGTGCCCCATTAACCCGGCGCTTCCTGGAGACGCAGGCGGCGCGGGGGTGGGCTACAGGCTCCCGGTCTGCGCCCAACGCCGGTGGGGGCGGGGCGGAGCGGGGGTGGGCTTGGGGGCAGGAAGGCTGGGGCCCGCAGTCCTTCGCCTAGCCGCCTGTGGGTGCCCAGGAATTTCAGGACGCTCCCTGAGTCATTCCAGTCTGTCAAGTGCCTGGGTGAGGTAGGGTGGGTGGGGGGGGGGGGGGTGCCAGGAATGGGGAGGCGCTGCGCTGGGGCCCGAGGCCCAGTGGGTCTTGCCAGTTTCTGGAGGCGGGCGGCCTCGCCTCTGACCGCAACCCCAGCTACTTAATGATCCCGCTGGTGGAGCGGCGCCTCCGTGGACTCGTGGACTCCCCAGCCTCTGAGACGTGGGTTCTTGAAAGAACTGCCCCTTGGCCCGGCGTGGGGCCTTCCCAAAAGTTACTTCTAACAACGGGAGGGGGCAGTTCCTAGAATTTGGGCACGGGAAGGCGCAGAGGCTCGAGGTTTTCACATTCAACCCTTTCAAAGTTGTGGCTGTAAGGTCACGAATCTGGAGGGGCGGTCGGGGAGGATAAAGCGCACGGCCTATCTTGTGCTGCCCTCACCCCACCCTGCGCCGCCGCCAACAGGCTCACCGGCTCCAAGAAAGTTCTCCTCCTCCCAAAGGCCTCCAGACCACGAGTTTATCCGCTCTTTATTGGGCCTGCTCTGTGCCAGACACTGTTGTAGGCACTGGGGACGCGGTGGTCACGAGACCTGCTAGGGCTCTGCCGGCGTGGCGGTCATGTTGGAACTGACCGCCCCCTACTTGTGCAATTAAGTGGCGGGCCTCGGACACTAGTGTATCTGGGACCCCTGAGCGGTCGGGCCAGGGGCCCCCCGGGAGCCTGAGGGTGGCACTTCCCCTACCTGCTTAGTGTCCTCGACTCACCTGGCCGATGAGGCCGGGGAGGGGCGTGTGCCCGCGCCAGTGTACCCGGGCGCCCGTCCGTGCGCGCGCGCGTGTGTGTGTTTGCGGCTGAAACCCGACACCTCCCGCTGGCTGAGGTCAGGGAGCCTGGAGCGAGCCAGTGGCCCGGGAGTGGGCGGCGTTGCGCTTGGGTGTGTCCTCGGCGGCGGCGACAGCAGCAGGTGTTTCTTGGCCGGGGCCCCGGAAGCTCCACCTCCCCAGCGGCCCGAGCCGCCGCCACCGCCGCCGCGCAGCCCGGGGTGAGATAAGCAGTTTAGACAAACACTGGGCGACGGTGGCTCCAGCATGGGTCAGCCGAGGCGGAGCTGCGGGGCCCTGGCATGAAAGGTGAGCGCGCCGCGCTAGGCGGGGGCGGGTGGTGGGGCGGGGTGGGGGGTGGTCTCCGCAACCCCCCTCCCCGGTCCACCGCGTCTCCTCCTCCAAGTTCGCGGGTTCCGCGGGGTTGGCCGCCAACGGCTCCTGGTCAACTTCCCCCGGAGTGCGAGCGGCGATAAGAGCCGAGCGGGCGGGCGGGCAGGCGACCAAAGGCCCCCCGCCCGCACGGGTCGGAACCAGGGCGGCCTGGCCCGGGGCGGGGACACGGGCCGCCGCGGGGCTCGGGCTCGGTGGCGGCTCCCGGCGAGGGGCGTGTAAGGGTGCACGCAGCGGGGGAGGGGGACGGGAAGCTAGGGGGCTCTGGGCGAGCTGTCGACGCTCCGGAGCCGGGGCAAAAACTTTGCGGCGGTGGCGGGAGCGAGGGGGGCGGCCGTGCACCCCCACGGCAGGTGCCGGCGGCGGCTGGAAGGGGGGGGGGCGGAGCTCGCGGACTGGGGACTCGCGGTTAAGGTTTTTGTCTTGCTCCCCTCCCCCTCCCCTTGGTGCGGGGAAGACCGCCGGGAGGGCGGAGCTGCAGGCTCCCGGGTCTCCGACCCCCACACTCTGCTTCCCAAGGGCCCGCCCCGGGCTCCGCTGCCCCCCCCCCGTTGGAGCGGTGCCCCTGCCCCTCCTCCTGCCGAAGATGGCTGCCCCAGCCTCGGAGGTGGGAGGGTGGTTGCATCCGCCGCCCCCCACTCTCGCGCTGCCCTTTTTCCCTCCCCAGCCCTTCCTGCTCCGCCTGGATGCGCCTCCCCGCCCCCAGCCCTCCCGGGCCCGCGGCCGCGCTGATGGGCGGCGAGTGGCCCGACCGAGTGGAGCCGATTCAATTATATTGCAGCACCAGAGACACCTCCTCGGCCGCCCGCCCGCCTCTCCAGCAGGCTAATTAAATTCCCTTCGTGGAGGCGGAGCGGGAGTTGGGCTCGCCCTCCGCGGCTCCGGGTGGGGAACCAGTGGACCACTTGAGAAGTGTGCAGTGGAGGCTCCCAGCGCAGGTCGTGGGGAGAAGGGGGGTTCTCGGGACTGGGGGGGGGGGGGAAGAGATGCCTCGGGCACCTCCCCCCTCCAGCTCGCTGGGTCCGGGAGACCCCTTGCGGGAGCGCCGGCTGTAAGTTTTGAGGGCTGAGCGCCGGGTGGGGAAGCCGCGCCCCCCCCCCACCCCAAGCTGGCCCCCAGCTGGGTGGTGGCTACCAGCCTGGAGTTGAGTCGATTTGGCCGTTGTTTTGTAAACTAGCCTTTGTCAGCCGAGTGCATCTAAAATACATTAAACCCTTGTTAACCCCTGCGGTGCCTTATCTGGGGCCCACACAGGTCGGGGTTTGGAAACAAAAAGCGAGACCACCAGATGAAAAAAAGGACTCCTTTTGTGAAGGCCCCGGAACAAAGGCTCAGCTACTCTGGGTGGGAACCTCCCGGCCTAAGCCGATTTCCAGGAGGCGGAGATGGTGGGCCAGAAGGTCCTGGTGGGGTGCTTGGCCTGGTTGGCCGGCTGGCCCCTCTCCCCGGGGGGACTCTGTGCCCTTCCCCCCGCCCCAGACTGGAAAGCGGAGCGGGGGTGGGGAACCCCGGGTCAGCAGCCTGTTTATGGGTCTCGGTCAGTGTTACTTAAGCTTGGGGCACGTAAAAGTTGCTCACCCTGTGTTTACAGGCCGTCTCCACCGGTGGGGACGGCGGAACCTGAGGCGCAGGCTGCCGCCTGACTCAGCCGGGCCACGCCACAGGTGAGGGGGCCCAGGGCGCAGGCTCCGACCCGGCCGGCCGTGTGTCATCCCTGCTGCCTGCTGTGCCGGGAGTCTCCACCCTGCCCAGGTGGACGCGGAAGCGAGCAGGGCTGGCTCTGCTGAAGCCTGCGGCGAGCTCAGTAGCCTGTGTCCGCGTGGTCCTGACCCCTGGGCGAAGTGTTGGGGGAGGGGGTGCTGATGATGGCCCGCGCGGGGTCGGCTTTGTCACTTCGTGTCGAGGCAAGAGTAGGAACACTGCGAGAAGGGCAAGGTGGGGGCAGCTGGAGCAGGCGGGGTTTTGACACCTGGGAGTTGGCTTTCTGTGAACCCCTGGGAGCCTGAGTCCGGAGCTGGTGAGAGAGCAGCCCCGCCTGCGGAGGAGGGCCGGGGAGAGGGGTTGTGGGGCCTGTCCTGGTTCCAGGCCCCGTCCTCTGTGCGGGGCCAGACTCCAAACAAGGCAGCAAGGGCTGCCCTCTGGTGCAGGCCCTGACCTGTTGGGGACGGCTTTCAGAATCCTGGCTTGTCAGAGTTGCGAAGGGTTTGTATAGATCCCCAAGCTTGGTTTTCTAAGCTCGCCGAGTGGCCCGGTGTCCCCGAACCCAGCTAGGCCACAGCCTCTGGGTTCCTGCCCTAGGCTAAAGAAGGCTTGGAGTTCCCCAGGTGATTCTGCTGTGCAGACTGGGGCACAGAATCGGTCCCCTGAGGGGTGAGCAAGCAGAGGGGCTTGGAGGCCAGCACCAGCGCTCACAGCTAGAAGAGGACCCCTCTGGACCCTCCGGTGGCCTGCACAAAACTGTCGCCTCGGGCAGCCGTCTGGCCGCCAATGACTTCCCTGTCTTTGGGGAAGTTCAGGGGCTTCAGATCCGATAGAGCCTTGTGGTTTCAAAGCAGAAGGCGCCTGCCCCTGGGCTCTGTCCGCATCTCCCACCAGAGGCACGAGAGCAAAGTCTACGCAGCGCCACTCGGTGGCAGACCTGAGTTTTGCACCTCCAAACTTGAGCCCTCCCAGCTCCCCTAAGTTCCTAAGTGCCCTTGACCCTTGGGCAGGTGCTGTTCTCCCTTCCTGCTCTGGAGAAGGAAGGGCCTCTGGGCTCTGCGTCCCCACCTGAGGGGTGGGTGCTGGCGGCTCCTACTTTTCCAGAAGAATGCAGGCAAGACCTGCCTGCTACCTCTCTTCTTGCCCCAGGGACTCGCAGGGGCTTGCGGAGTCAGCCAGCAGGGCCGGTTTTTCCTGGCCCCGTCTGAAGGCTTGGAATTCCCAGCTTGGGTTACTCGACGTCCACACTGGGCTGGGAGCACGTTAATTATCTTTGTTATGGCAACACAAGCTGGCTGCCTGTCCCCCGCCCCCGCCCCCGCCCGGTGTGCCGGGAGAGCTGTTTTTTAACCTGCAGGGATCCGTGTTTCAGGTGACATTTCGGCTTGGCCGCTGCGCGTCCATTCCCCGCCTCTCTCGGAGCGCAGCGTGGCCCCCCCTCCCCCCAGCTGCCAGCTTCACTCCCCCACACTGGCCCTTCTCCCGGCCGAGGCCACAGGCGGCGGGAGGTGACGTTTCAGAGTGTCCCTGTCAATGAGAATTTATTGAGCGCCTCCTATGAACCCAGCCGGCGCTCGCCGCTGGGAGGTGTAGGGACAGATAACACAGGAGCGGCCCTTTGCACACCTGCCAAAACTCAAGCCAGGGGCCTTTTAATCTCCCCTTTGCAGCTTCTCCCCACCACCAGGCACTCGTCCCCGCCCCCTTCAGGACGGAACCGCGCAGCCCTCCCCCTCCCCCCACTGAGTTTGTACAGGCTGGCCCTGTCCCTGGCATTCTCCAGGCGGCTCCAGATCTCCGGGGGGCCCCGACACCAGCCCCCCCTGCCTGCCCTTCTGGAGGCCTTGAGCATAGCATGTTCCCAAGTTCAGAGGGGAAGCGACTGTGGGGCCAGGGGAAGTGAAAGCAGCCTCTGGGGAGCATGGGGTGGGGGGGCAGGAAGTGGGGGTAAGGAATTTCCCCCGCTTGGGGAAGGTGATCTGGGGTCCTCCCCAGGAAGCCTTTTTGCCCCCGAATCGGATGGGGCAACCCCGTGAACCCCAACAAACATCCCCTGGGGACTGGTACCACCTCGCCTGACCGGGGCAGGTGGTGGGGAAGGACAGTGGGCGCGGAGGTCTCTGGCCACCCCTGAGACCCCATCCCCAGGTCGCTGGAGGGCTCTCGTGTGTGCCTGGGGTGGGATCCCGAAGGCGGTTCTCCCCCGGCCTGGGTGCGCCGCACGCGGTTCCCCTAAGGGGGCCTGCGGAGTTGTGTTTGGATGGATGGCTTCCGTGCCTGTCTGGAGCTCTGGCCAAGCCTGCCGTTTCTGGAACTGGTTCCTCCGGCTTGAGAACTTGACATATGTGTGGAATTGCACGTTGCAGCGTCTCTGGGGCTGCCAGACCTGGGCACGGGGCATCCCTCCAGCTGTCTCCCGTCTGTACCTTGGGGGGGCGGACACCTTCCCCGGCTTGAGGATTCAGGTGACAGGTGTGCCACGCACCTGTGAAAGGGCACCGCAGGGAGATGCTGGGGGTAAGCCCCCAGCGAGCCTGGAGGGGGCGCCTGGGTGGCAGCGTCCCCCTCTGTGTGTGATCTCGTGCACGGCGCTTCTCTGGGCCTCGGTTTTCTCATCTGTAAAATCGGGTGGCAACCGAGGACACCTGTGTCCTCAGGCTCTTGGAGGTCAGGTGCTCTCCTAGAAAAGCTCGGGGCAGCGCCTGGCACAGAGGCTCCTGTATGAGGGTTTGCCAGAGAAAGCACCCCCACGTCCTCTCCTTTTCGGTGACCCCAGGCCTTAAATTATAAAAGCTGGAAGGCCCCGTTCTCCCCGCCCTGCATCTTGCAGTCGCTTGGCGTAGGGACGGGCTGCAGCCGCTTTTCCGACCAACACAAAGGCTCGAGATGCCAGATCAGCCCCTGCTGACCCTGCGGTGCTGGGGCCGCACCTGCCCCCACGGACTCCAGCCACCCTGCACGTGCGCACCTCCCGTTTCCAGCCGACTCGTCCCTCCCCCCGGCGCTGCCCTTCCTGTGCTCAGATGGCGGGCGTGTGGCCTCAGGCAGCAATAAAAGGAATCGATCGGTGAGCTTTTGGTCAGGGCCGTATCGACGCCGGGCAGGTTAAGCCGTCCCGAAGGAAAATCTCTGTGTCAAACTGAGGAGGACCAGGCCTCCGCGCGGGGTGGGCAGGGGCCTCCTTTGTGCTGACCCCCGAGGTCTAGCGCGCCACCCAGCCCCTGCGGGGGGTCGGACAGATGCCTTCGTGTGACGTGGGGCGCGGACTGGTATTGGCGCTGTGTGTTCCCTTGAGGGCCTAACTGTGAGGTTGGGGGTCAACCCCATCTGGCCATTGGCCTGGAGAAATGGGGGCCCCAGGGGGGCTCAGGCCCGCCGACCCGTCGCTGGTAATTGGCAGAGAAGGAAGAGGCAGTTAAGCGATGGGAGCTGGGAGCGGCTTCATCTTGCTGAGTTCCTCTGGTGCGTTTAGCTTTGCGTTTTGGTTACTGTTGTGTGTGTGACGCAGGTGTTAACATGGGGTACATGCGGTACAGGTGACCTGGGGGCTTTCTCTGTTCATTGACTAGACCAGGCGGCCCTCAGGGAAGATACAAAGTTGGATACAAAGCCAAAGTTCTTAGCCGCCTTCCTGGGAACATCAGAGGAACCTTTTTTTTTTCTTTTTCTTTTTTTTTTTTTTAACGTTTATTTAGTTTTGAGAGCGAGACCTAGTGTGAGCAGGGGAGGGGCAGAGAGAGAGAGGGAGACACAGAATCCCAAGCAGGCTCCAGGCTCTGAGCTGTCAGCACCGACCCGGATGCGGGGCTCGAACCCGTGAACGGTGAGATCATGACCTGAGCTGAACTTGGATGCTAAACTGACCGAGCCACCCAGGTGTCCCCTCTTTTTTTTTTTTTTTTTTAAGTGTATTTATTTTGCGACAGAGCGAGAGGGTGCGCAAGTAGGGGAGGGGCAGAGAGGGAGAATCCCAAGCAGGTTCCGCACTGTCAGTGCAGAGCCCTACGTGGGGCTCGAACTCACGAACCATGAGATCGTGACCTGAGCTGAAGTCAGACACTTAATCACTTAATCGACTGAGCCTCCCAGGCCACCCCATGGGAGGGACTTCTGTGTCCCTGAAGCTGCAGGGCTGTCTGCTTGTCCCCTGCCGTCTGGAGTGGGGATTCACAGCTCAGAAAACTAAAGCATAGATAGCATCTGCCCCCCGCACCCCCCGTGGGTTGCCTGCAGCCTTTCACGAAGGGTTTCCAGTGGGCTCTGCTTAAGCTCCCCAAGGGGGTAGGAGGAGCGGCCTGGGATTCTGTGTCCAGGCCTTGCCTTTCTGAGCGCGTGTAGACTTTTAGCATCTAGCACTTTCTGCCTAAATATGTCTTATAACATTTTATAAGACCGGAGGGCCTCTTTAATAGGATCGCCAGACCCGGCAGCCTGTCACTCGGGCACAGGCCGTGCGTTTTACCCCGATAGCTGGTTTCCGAGTTGAAACCGATAGGGCAGCGTCGAGTTCCTCCCCCTGCTGTGCTGTGCCTGGCGGGGGGCCCACGCCAGCGCGTCTGCAGCCGGGGTCCGCTGCACATGTCGGGGTTTCCTGCTGCCACCAACAGCCGCCCCCGCACCGCACGCCGGGAGCCCCCCCCCCGCCCCCAACACGTGTGTTCACACCGTGGGACCTGCCTGCGGAATAGCTGCGAAGAAGGGAAAAGGCCGAGGTGTGAAGGTTTGACATCCTCGACCATGTTGCCAGATTGTTCCAGGAGCGGTTGTGGTTTCTGCCCACCCGCAGCAGCCCAGACCGTTCTCGGCCCAGTCCTGGCTCATTGGGCTTCTCTCTGCACACCTCCCCAAGGGGCCTTGGCTCCCAGGGCGTTTGCTGACCTCATGAGCAGAAGAAAACCCTTCGTTTGGCAAGTACCTGTTCCTCAGGCTTCTGTGGCACCCACGGTGGGTCCTCGGGGTAGACCGGGCTGCTGCTTGCTGTGTGACCCGGGAGCGCGGGGTTCGAGGTTCCAGAGGGTGAAGATTGGTGCCCATAAGGTCCAGTTCTGGGCCCCAGCATCCTGCTGGGGTTCCAGGAACCTTACAGGTTCCTGGTGGGAGCCGCAGAGGGATTTGTGTTTGTTTTCAGAAGTAAAGGATTCTTTAGGCCCGGGCAGTCAGCTCCTGGGCAGTTGACGGAGGACATTTGGGGACAGAAGGACGTGACTGGCCTGGCCTGGCCTGTGGCAGGGTTAGGAGTGGGAGCTCATGGTAACTGTTGGTAAGTGATGGCCCTGTTACCGGGTCCATTTTGGCCGCAGGATGGTTGTTTTCTTGGGGGTGGGGGGGCATTTAGTCCCCTCTGGGCATAGTACACAGGGCTTTGAGGTTGGTAGATGAGCCCAGGAGGAAGTACCATCAGAATTTGGAGGTTTCTGGATCTTTTTCTTGATATTCTGGGGGTTTTTTTGGTTGTTTTTTTTTTTTTTTTTTTTGCCTGGGTGTGTAACATTGGGGAAAGGGTGTTAATACTCATGGTCTGATACATAAGGGGATCTATGCCGTCGGAGCCTATAACCTGTGTTCACGGACGTCACTCATACGGGTGGGCCTGGCTTGTGTGGATTTGGTAAATCTGATGCAGAATTCAGTAGGTACGTTTTCAGCGGGAGAGGCTATATAGTCTGCCACTTGGACCATCACGATAACGGACCTTTTTTACAAAAGCAAAAATCTGTTGGCCTGAGCGTGCTGGCTTTGAGCCAGGCAAGGCCCCCCCCCCCCCCCCCCCCCGACCCTGCAGCTGACACACGTCAGGATCACGGCCTCCTTCCTGGTGGGCCCTCGCCCCCAAGTCTGAGTGTGGAGGGGTTGGTGACCTCTTCCTGCTGAGTCCGGACGGAGTCAGGGTGGCGGTGACATCTGGGCGGAGGGTCCCGGCCGCACACGTTTGTCACTAAGCCCCTGTGGATACTGTTCGTTGCCTGAGCACACGTCTTTCCAGAGCGGGGGACACCCACGCTCCGTACTGAGCACGCAGACCGGCCTGAGACCATAGGGAGCAGTGGGGACCTGGGACAGGTGCCCCTCTCAGGATGATGGACTGGCGGCTTCTAATTTTGTAAGAGAAACCGGGATCTTCATTTTTTAAATTGAAACCTTCCATTTCGAAACGTCCATTGATTCCCCTTTAAGCAACGTGACATCAGGCCGAATAAAAACAGGTTGGCGGGTAAAAGGAGGCCTGCTTAGCCTCTGCCCCACTGCCTCTAGTCCCCCGCTCTCCCCCCACCCAATCCCATTACCGATAGGGAAACTGAGGTTCGGACCACCCCGCTGAGAAGTGGTGTTGGGAGCCAGACTGGGAACTGGTCTTCTGGCTGGTTTTTCAACCCACAGTTCAGTCCCCTGCCTCAGCCCCCGGGTGGTCCTGCAACGTGAGCCCCCAGAGCCGGCCCTTTCCCCCCTTCCCTCCCCCCACCCCCCCCCCGCTGGTCTGAGGACCTGCCAAGATGTGCCCGTGGCCCGGCGTACCTGTATCTCTGTTCTCTTGCCCCTGGGGGCTGGGGCTGCAGGTGCAGACAGCTTTTGTCAACACCTACTCTGTGCTGAAGCGACCGTGCTCTCTGCGCCTCCCTCACCGGAAGCAGGCGTCAGGCAGGAGCTGTTCCAACAGGGACCCCTGGCGCCCACACCCACTGCAGTGAGGGGGCAGGAGGCAGGGCCCAGGCTCTGCTCCTCAAAGTCTGGACTCCCTCACCCCCCCCCCCCCCATCAGGTTTTGTCCATTTAGAAGAAAGACCTGGCCTTGACCCCTGCCCTCCTGGCCTCTTCCCCACCTGCTGCCCCGTGGAAAGTTGGAGGCTTTCAGTGGCCGCCTCCTGGCTGGGTTGGGTTTCTCTCCCTCGGGACCTCTCCTCTGCTTCGGACACCTTTGACCCCCACCGGCTTCCTGCACCCCGTGCCTCTGGAGTCCACTGAAAGGGCTCCTTTGTGAGCAAGACTCAGCTCGGAGGTGGCCTGGTTAGCTCAGATGCCAACGGGCACATAAAAGGGTCCCAGTCCGGGGTTGTCACCTGGGCCTCAGGTGGCTGCAGGGTGGATACCCTCCAGCCAGGAGCTGTGGGGACCTGCGGGGGGGGGGGGGGGGGGAATCCCAAAATCAGATTCTCATCATCACTCCCGGGCCGTATGCCGACCATAAAATGGGTATGGCACAGAGGCGGGTGCTCTCCAAGGAACCGGCCGTCACAGGACTGGGGTCTGCAAAATGGGAGGTGACCCCAGTGACTGACCCTCCCCCATGTCTTCTCATATTTAAAGAGAGGCTGCCAGTACAGGAGCAAGGAAAGACTGGGCTCAGGTCCCGGCCTCTTGACATGCAAGCCTAGACAAGGGCACAACTGTCCCCGCCTCTGCTTACCCACCTGTAGAGTGGGAGTAAGAGGCAGGCCCCTCGGGACAATTTGTGGTGGGGGGCTCCTTGGCCCTGGGACCCCCGGTGGCTGCCCGCCTCCAGGAGGTGTGGAGAAGGCACAGGCATGGGGTGGGAGGGATCTCCCTCTCCGGCCCTGGGACTCCGGGTGGCCTCTCTGACCTCGCTGCCTGCTGGGTCTGTTCAGGAGTTACTGCGTGATGTGAAGCTCGGGGCACAGCAGTCCCTGCTTTTACGGCTGCTGTTCCTGTCTGGTGTTCGGGAACGGCTCCTGGGGTCCCGGATGCTGGGCTGCAGCCTTGACCCTGTCTCTTGGCCTTCTCTTGCTTTATTAACTGTGTGCCTCCCCGCGGCTGTGGTTCCTGCCTCTGCCGCCCCCTCGGGATGGCTGGCCGCCCCCTGCCGCTCCAAGCCGATCATCTGTCCAGGCTCCTCCAGACGCCGCGGCCGCTCAGAGTAATCGCTGTCAAATGTCGCTGCCATCTGTTGCCTGACTTGTGTCCGTCGTTCCCCCCCCCCCCCCCGCCCCCCCTCCCGGCCTCTGGCTCTCCTGGTCTTTTGCAGCCTTGAACCTCCACCCCTAGACTGTCCTTGGCCATCTCTGTGGCCACCTGGTTTGTGCCTCCCACTGGGAGGGGGCACCCCTCCCAGGAATCTCAGCCTCACCCTGCTGGGTTTGCCCCTTGGCCCAACCCGCTCAGCTGTTACCTGTTACACAGGCACCAAGTGATAAGTATGTGTGTATGTGTGTGTGTGGGGGGGGGGGGGGTCCTGTCCTGAGTGCTCCTGTCTCCTGTTTTCCCTAGAATCTGGATTCCACTTCCCTTCTGCACCCCTTCCCCCCCTCCCACCTTACTAACGTGGCAGTCGGGGGAGGGTTGAGGCTGGGGAGGACCCTAAACGTCCCCCACCCCACCCCGTTGTGCACCATTCACGGCTGCTGCGTGGGCATTCTGTGCCCTGGGCTGAGCCCCACTCAGGGTTTACGGTGGCTGTCGGGTGACCCCGGAAATTTGCTTTGGAAACAACTCCCCCTGTGGTGCCGGCTCTGTGGGGGTGAGCTCCCGTTCTCATTGATTGGGGTTCTGGAGGAGCTCATAAGCTCCTGCCTTTGGCATTCTGTGGTGACTTCACACTGCTGAGTGACAGGTCTGCGGGGGGGGTGGCGGCCGTGTGGGACAGCCAGCCGCCTTGTGACTTGTTTCGCTCCGGACCAGGGTCTCCCGTGGGTGCACAGGCTGGCCTCCCCGTCCCTGCTCCTTGCTCTGTCTGCTGTCCTCTCTGGTTCCAGGTCAGGATCCCTGCCATCTGCTGGGGCCTTGGCCTTGGGGAGTTAGTCCGGTTCTGGGACTTGGCACCAGAAGGAGGCCCCAGTCCCCTTAGGAACCTGCAGCCGGAGGGGGGCTGTCCTTAGCTGGAAAAGGACATCGGGCCTAAGCAGGCCGTCCTGTGCATCCGGACAGGAAAACCTTCCGGACTCCCCCACCCCCACCCCCAAGAAAAATTGCTTCGTGCGAGTGAGCTCAGAACACGCCAAAGGCAAATAAAATAATGAATTTATTATGAAGCCGCACAGGCTCCCAGGATCACGTGGCACCCCACACCGCAGCCGCCCACCGGTCCCGGTCTCCGTCTCCAGGGCAGGGTGACCCTGGCCTCGTTAGGGCTGCGGGAGCCTCACCCCTTTGGGGGTGTGGGGATCACCAAGCACGTGGCTCGGGCCCCCTCCCCCCGCTCCCCCCAGCCCGGGGACGCTCTGTATTTGTTCACAAACATTTCTTCCGGTGGTAATGAAAAATTACCAGGAGGGGCGATTAGAGCATCCAAGTCCAGATTGGGCGCGAGGGGCAGGAGAGCCGGGGCCCCGCTGGGCCCGGCCCCGCGGGGTGTAATTACCCCAGGGGGGGCCGTCAGGGGGAAGGGGCGGACTGGTGCTTGAACCCGGAGCCAGCAGAAAATTCATCTCAGCTATTAGCTTGTAATTACAGAGCAGGGAGGGAGCGGGCCGAGGTCTGGTGCCGCGGATGAGCCAATGAAAGGAAGCAGTAATTACGGGGTCTGCGGGAGGCCGTTGTGCTGATTAATACGCCCTCCACCGTCGCGCAGAGGAGGGGGCTGGGCGGGGGCCGTATTTAATGGAGTGTCGGGGGGCCTCCCCCCATTGAAGTCCTGCCTCTGGGAGCTTTGGGTCCATTCCGTAGGACGGGAACAAGGTGGGTTTCTGGAGAACAGAGACCGTCAGCCGCGCTGCACTTGGATTTTCCTTCCTTGCCTTTTTTTTTTTTTTTTTTGGAAGCTTTGTGCTGCTTCTGGCCATATTAGAAACGTAGGCAGAAGAGGAAAAGTGTTGATCAAAGACACCACGTTGGGGAGGAGGAGGAGCGGGAACCGAGAGGGCCTCGCCTGCCCGGTGGCAGCTCTGAGACGGGGCGCCCTTAGCCTCCGCACACCGGCCCTGTCCGTGGAGTGGGGGCCGGGGCACTTTGTGGGTGCAGACAGCCCGGTGGGGTTTGCCCCCTTCCTGCCCTCGACCTCCGGCATCGCGGTGGGCTCTCGGCTGTGCTGGGACCCGGGGGGGGCAGAAAGCTGGGGCTTGGGGGGTGCGGGGGGGGGCGTGGAGCGGTCACATCTCACCTCTGGTGGGATCTCTCCTCCTGGGGGCTGGAGCCCTGTCCAGAGGAGGGCAGCAGGGGGGCCGCATGACCCAGTCGCTCGTGAGCCGCCCCCGCCTTGGCCGCACCCCGGCCCTCATCCATCATCGGCCTCCCCACAGTGGAGCTTACTCCCAGCTGTTAGGATAATGAATTTACATGAGCTGATAATGTAGACAAGAATTCAGGCAGCGGCCAGGAGCACAGAAGCTAATAAGTACCCCTCTAACGAGGGCACGGGGAGCAGGTGCCCCACGTTCCTCCAGGGCCTCCTGAGGTGCAGGGGCCACCCCAAAGCCCACTGTCCCCTCGGCCCACCCCTGGGGACGCCCCGGCCTCAGCCAGAGAACACCTGTGTGGGAGGCTGGGCTCGGCTTCCCTGGGCAGGGCCTCCCTGGGCAGGGCCTGGGGGGCAGAGCAGGGGGTTGTGGGCCCCGAAGTGACCCCAGCCCGTGACAGAGGGGCAGGGTGGGCGGGGGCTCCCCCGAGGCCGCGTCGAGCCGCTGTAGATCCGGGGCGACCCTTTGCCAGGTGTCAGGGGCCCGTGAGGTTGGCCTGTGCCGGGTGCAAGGGTGCTGCCACCCCAGCCGCTGGTGGTCCCCGGTCCCTGCCCTCCCGGCAGCCTGCGGGTGCGCCCGCACACGCTGGGGAGCAGGGCTAAGTTTAGCTCCTTAATGAAGTGTCTGGGTTGGGATTCTATTTTAAGTGACCTGACATCAGCAGGAGCTTTCTTGGCTTACAGCGCCCCTGGAGCCCACGGCCGACACCAGAGCAGAGATGCTGGCTTTGGGGGGACCCCCTCCCCCCAGGAACCCAGGGGGGCTCCTCCCTGAGCCCAGGGAGCAGGTGCCAGGCTTTGAGGAGGGGAGGGCAGGCTCAGCTGGGAGGGGAGGTCACTTGTCACTGGCAGGAATGTGACCTTGCCGTTCAGGGGGCAGCTGCCCCAGGGAGGGGGGAGGGGCCAGCAGGCAGGGGCCTCCTAGCTCCCTCAGCCCCTGCACCTCGCCAGAGGAGGCCCCGGTCAGGGGGACGCCCCGGGCTTCTGAGGGTGTGCCAATTTCACGTCGGTGACTATCTCTTTGGCGGCCCCCCCCCCCCCCCCGCCGCGTTTTCAAAAGCCTGGTTCCTTGCAGAGAAATTACGATGTAGCCACAAGGACAGAAGTGAGACCTTCGCTCCCCTCGCTGCGACTGAAGACACCCCCCCAGCACCTTAGGGGGCGTGTGATGTCTTGGGGTCTGGCCTGGGATTTGTCCGGTGGCCGCTGACTGCCTGTCCCAGCACCTCTGTGCCACCGTGCCCGGCACTGTCAGCTGGCGGTCACAGCAGGTCCACTCGGGTCACCAGCTGGCCAGCCTGTCACATGGCCACCGAGCAGTGACCTCACATCTGCTCCTGGGCCTTGGGGACCGGTCACTGGGATGTGGAATAACCACGTTGCCTACCCTCACTTCCCCACCCCTCGTCCCTATCTTGACATCAGTGTGCGGTGTGGGCCGCAGGGCAGAATGGGTTTGGATCTGGGCCCTGACCACTTTAGCATAAACAGGACACAGGTGCCGTGTTCCCGGGATCTCAGTCCCGCCGTTAACCATCTGTCGGCCTGTGGATCCAAGCGTGTCTTGCCCGTCTGTAGAATGGGCACAGTGATGCCTTTCTGATAGGATTGGGGACTAAAGAGGCTGGCTCTCTAAGGAGTAAGGGAGCAGGGAGGCGGCGGTCGATGGTCTCTGATGGCATCAGGAAGGGGGGGGGGGCGGGGGGCCCGCTTTGGAGACTGTGGGTAAAGTCACAGGGTATTTGCAGATAGCTGAACGTCTGCAAGTTCTGCCCGAACTGGGCTCCAAGAAGGAAAGGGGATGGGGAGAGAACTGGAGAGGGCAGTCTTGGTCAGTGGAGCGTGTGGTGCCACGGTGTTGGTTTTTCAAAGCTGCGTGACAAACTCTTCCCAGACTTAACAAACATTGGTGGTGGGGGGGGGGGGGGAAGGTCCGCGGGTGACTCAGCTGGGTGGGTGGAGCTCAGAGTCTCAGAGGAGGCTGGAATCCAGCTGGCGGCTGGGGCTGTGGTCTCATCCGAAGGCTCCACCAGGCTGGGGGAGGAGCCGCGGCTTTTGTCCGGAAGCATCCTTTTCCCTGAAACACGGGAGTCTCTGCAGCCTGCTTGAGTGCCCTCAAGTGATTCAAGAGGGCGGGTGGGTGGCACAAGGCCACGGCGCCTCTGGTGGCCTGTTCTTGAAAGGGACAGACTGTGTCTTCCACCAAACTCTGTTCATTAGAATTAAGTCTGTAAGTCTGGCCCGCATTTGGGAGAAGGGAATTAGTCTCCGCCTCTTGAAGGGATTAGGTGGACGTATTTTTAAGCTACTTTGGCGAAAAGTATTTTAGCCGTGTGTATGTGCGTGCATGTGCCTGCCTGTTTATCCCTCCAGAACGGGTGTCACGGTCAGGCCTTGGACTGGGCAGCTGCTGTGCGGGCCCAGGAGACAGGGTTCGAATCCTGGGCGTGCTGCTTGACTGTGTGGCCTTGAACCATCTGTATGACCGGGACCAGGCTGTGAACGGCTCCCAGGATGCTCTGAGGTCTGTGGGGCGGGTGCGGTGTGGGCGGTAGGTGGTGGGTCTGCTGGCCTCTCCCAGGCCCGTTGGGAGGCGTCCCAGGAGGTGACTCAGCCAGGTATAAGCGATGTCCCCTGCGGTCCCTCCTCGCACACATCGTCTCCCCGGCAGCCCTTTGTAGGGACAGCTTTCCGTGCGTGCTTCGCCAGGACTGGTGCGCTTTATCCCGGGCCTCATCCCCCACACAGGCTCCGTTTTACCGCGTAGCACCTCCGACTGGTGGATACGCTCCCCAGAGCTCCCATCAGCCCGCCGGGTGTGGGTGCTGCACGGGGCCGGAGGAGGGCTTAGGTACCGCCCGCATCAGCGTCCACCCACTCAGGAACGCGGAAGTGGCTCTCTGCCCAAGGCATGCATACTAGGGTGTGCAGTCCCCAGCCCGGGGAGGGGACAGTGACAGGGGCTTCTGGTCCACAAAGCCAGAAGCTTGTGTCCTGCTTTGCGGAGACCGACGTGTGTGGCCTTGGCCAGCCCCCTTGCTCATCTGGACCCGTGGTTCTGCCCTCTCTGCAGGCTGATGGACTGTATGTTAAATGGCCCCTGGCGTGCCAGGCACACTCTGAAACCCCTTCATGTAAATTAATTCCTTGAGGCCTCTCAAGATGAACCCCACGAGGTAGACTCTGTCTTTTCTCTGTTTTGTAGACAAGGAGACAGGCCCAGAGAGGCAGTGACTTGGTATCTGGCAGCCAAGTGAATTCAAGACTTGACCTTCGGGCCCCCACTTCCTTACTCCGGGACCATGGCCACGCCTCCCCCGCCACGCTGCCTACTGGAGGAGGGGCTGGCCGGCTGCTGGGTTCACTGAGAACGACCCGTGTCCGACGCCCGCATGTTTCTGGCGATCAGGCTACGGGTGGGGGGAAGGGACGGCACACCCCTGCTGGAGGGTCAGGTTTCTCTGCTGGGGTCCGCCCACCCGCCGCCGTTCCAGAAAGAGGAGGACGCGTGGGTCAGCCTGGGGTCCGCGCTGCCACGGCCGCTCAGTGGAACTGTTGCCTCAGAGCACCGCTGACCAGCCACCCACGTGACCTGCCCCCAGCCTGGCCGTGGGGGTCCTTGGTTCCCACGCGCAAGCCTTCACCCGAGAGCACGGTGTTCCCCCAAGCTCACACCTGCCTCAGTATTGTCTTTTCTGCGCCAGCCCACTCGCTCGCAGGAGAGCGGTGGCTCCCGAGGACCCTCCCCGGATGACCCTGGGCGTTCCTGGAGCCTGCCCCTCCCAGGTGTCCGTCTCGGGGGTTGGAAGTCAATTTGCTTCCTTCTGCTCACGACCTGTGGCCCCTGCCAGCTGGGAGGCCATGGGCCTTGATTTACACCCCTGGAGTGCACCTACGGCGAGGGGGGGGCGGGAGCGGGGCCCGGCTGGGCAGGTGCCCCGAGAGGGCAGGGAACGTTAATGGAAAACTTATTTATGGTGCTGCTTGCTCGCCGCCTGATACGGAGCTGGGCCTTTATTGATCGGCCGCTCGGGAGGCAGTTCAGCCTCCTCGTTGACACGTAGACGGGACTTGAAAGGCTGGCGGCCCGTGGGAAGGTGGCCGTGTCCTCCCCCGTGGCGTCGGGTATCACCCTGGTGGGCACTGGCTCCTCAGCTCCTTGGACGGTGAGGCCTGAGCCCGGTCCCCAGCGGGAAGCGGGGTTTCCCAGCCATGGTGGTTTAGAGCCACAGTTTTCAGCCTCCAGGCAGGGTCCGCGGGGCGGCCGGGTCCCCTCCCCCACGTGTCCCGCGACTGCCGATGGGGCTGTTCCGCGAGGCACCTGTGCGGGTGGACACCCACCGGGATCCCGCCTGGGGTCGGATCCCGGGTCTGCGCTGCCTGCCCGCGTGTTCTCTAACACGGGGGCGGGAGCAGAGCCAGGCTCGCCAGCGTCATTGGGGTGGGGGGCAGGGTGCGCGTGTGGCTGGCAGAAACCTTAGGAGTAGCCGTGGCGCTGGCTTCCTTACCGTCAGCGCGGCCCTCTCCCTTCCCGCTGGGTCCTTTCCGTCGCGAGGATGCGGCCGTGTCTTACTGTCCCTCGCGCCCATCTTGCGTGACGCTGGTGGATGTTCCGGGCTGTGGGATCTTGCTGTCACTGGGGTCCCGGGGACGCTTGTGGCTCTGATGACGGATCTGGGGTTCGGGGGTGCCGTGAGCCCTGCTCTCTCTGCCGCGCCGGCTCTGGCCTGCTTTTCCTGTCCCGCCGCGGCCGCCCGGGTCTGCTCCTGCCCCCCCTCCCTGCATGCTGCTTGCTGGCCCCGGACCCCCTGGACCCCGCGCACCCCTCTTCCCCACCCCCCCCCCCCCCCCCCCCCGCTCTGGTGCTGGGCCCTCCTACTCTCTGGGTGACCTGGTTCTTCTTTTCCTGTTTCAGGCATGAGCCATGAGCCCAAGTCCCCTTCACTAGGGATGCTTTCCACCGCGACCAGGACCACCGCCACCGTCAACCCCCTCACCCCCTCGCCGCTCAATGGCGCCCTGGTGCCCAGCAGCAGTCCCACCACCGGCAGTGCGCTGTCGGCCCAGGTCGCGCCGTCCTCCAGCTTTGCCGCCGCGCTGCGCAAGCTCGCCAAACAGGCGGAGGAGCCCAGAGGTAAGAGGCGCAGCCCCTTCTCCCGCCAGGCCCCGGGGGAGCGGGTGCGGCGGCCGGGGCGGGAGAGCCGCGTCCTTGGGGGTCTGGAGGCAGGGCGCTCGCGCCCTCGCGGCTGCTCAGGTGTCTCTCCTGCTGCTTCGTTCCGCCGGCGGGGGCGGGGGGGGCAGCACCGTCCCGGACCCCCCCCCCCCCCCCACGTGGCCGCCTGGGCTGCGCTTCTGCTTCCCGTTCCCCCCGCCGCCGCCGCCGCCTCGGTCCGGCCTGGGCTCCAGGAGGCGCCGCAGGGGTGGCCCGCGGTGGGGAGGGTGGGTGTGCCGGGCCCCCTCCCTGGGAGCCCGCGGTTCCCAGGCGACGCGGCGGCTTCGGGCTCTGCTGCCCACACCAGGCCCGGCAGGGAGCGCATCTCTGGAAACCCGCTGGGTCTCGGGGTCGGGGTGGGAGAGGGGTGGGGTCTCTGGGACGGCTCCCTCCACCCGGACCGTTACCGCTTAACGCGCCGAGGCAAGGATTGTGGATGGGCGGGTGCTCCCCGGAGGTTTGGAGCCCCGGCTCCTGGTGTCGCTTGGGTGGTGACAGGCTGTGTGGCTTTGGGGAAACGCTGACCCTCTCTGAGCTTTGGTCTTCATACCGTGAGGCTCTCTGTGCCGCTGGCTTCGGGCGCTTCTGGGGATGGTCATCCAGTTGTCCGTGTTAGTCCTGGTCAGGGGCTGCTGGCTGGACGAGTCGGGTCGGGGGCGGTCTGTAGCGGGGGCCGCGGGGACTCCTGAGCAGGCCTCTCCCACAGCCTGTGGACTTGCCGCTCGGAGGTGGGGCTGACCTCTGGGCAGACAAAAGCAGGGACCCGAGTGTCTCTGCCTGCTGGGTGCCTTGGCCGAAAGATCCAGGGCTCGGTGTCCAGGGCCCTCGGCGGGGGAACGCGGGTATGGGAAGGAAGCGTGTCTGTTTTCACAGGCTCCCGGGCCTGCGGCTCGGCGGACGGGACGTCTGCCCCGACCGGGACGGGCCGGGGGGTCTCCTGGGTTCGGGATCTCGCCTCCTTCCGGTCGTTGGGCGGAGGAGGAAGCGTGAGGGGATGAGCTTAGGACTGACAGGGTGGGCGCTTGCCCGGGAAGAGCAGCCGCTGGGGCCTGGTTTCGCGTCCGCCCGCTGTGGGCCGCTCCGTCCACCTGGGCCCAGTGTGGCCGCTGGTGTCGGCACGTCCCTGCTGCTCCTGCCACGCAGCTGGAGAACAGATGTCTGCCGACGGCAGCCGGCTCCCTGCACGGTGGCCAGGGAGGCGCGCGCACAGCGGGGACCGGGCGGGTTGAGGCTTGCTGGTCCCCTCAACGGTGAAGCCCTCGTGGCAGAATTTGCCCGCCACCCCCCTGGCCTGGCCGTCTCCGTCCTCGGCGTTCACAAGGGTCACGGGAGCATGCATGCTGGTTCCACTGGGGCTGGCTCGCCCCCGGGCGTCCCTCCCGGCCCACGGGGCTCGTCCTGGGGTGACACCTCCCGTCAGCAGAGGTCGTGGCCACGGAGCGGCACATTTCCTCCTCGTGGAAGCTGCAGGGGAGAGGTCTGCAGACGGGGGCTCACGGGAGGGCCATGGGCACAAGGCAGGAGCCTGCCTCGATGGCCCTTGTCCCCTTTCCGCTGCCCCAGACTGGCCCCGGCGTCTGGCTGGAGCACGGGCCAGCGGGCAGTCAACCCGTAAGAGCCTCCCGGGGCCTGCTGGCCGGGAGCAAAGTGTGCTGCTGGAGAGGCCGGGCCCGGGGACAGGGCGCCGCTCCCCACCGCACGTTCGCCGCCCTGGGAAGAGTGACTGCGGCGAAGGGCCGGGTGAGGGACGACCGGCAGCGGCCACGCTGGCCACGGTGCACGCTGTCGTGGGAGCTCGGCCTCTGCCGCCGGCTGACCGGAGCCACCCGCGTCGCTCAGATGTGAGGGCTCGGGTTTGGGAGGCTCAGCATCCGTGGACCGTGGAGCGGTGTTTGAACCCCGGGATGCCCCGCGCATGGGTCCCACCGCGTGGGCGCCGGGCCCTCATCACGCTGTATCCTGAGCATGGCAGGCTTCCTGGCGGCCGTGAGCAAAGCCCTGGCAGGGAGCTCGGTTTTCGGTTCTTTACCTGATCCCCCCAGTCAGGCCACGGTTTGACAAACGAGGAGGTGCCGTCACTCGTGAGCATCCCTGGGCCACGCCCCGGGTCTCACTGAGTCACCCCAGCCGTGACGTCTCCATCGGCAGAAGCGGCTCACAGCCCAGAGTTGCCCGTCGTGCAGATGGCAAAGCTGAGGCTCGGGGAGGTCAAGTCAGGAGCCCCGGGCACCCAGCTGGCGAGCACGCGCCCTGTGCCCCACGCTGCTGCGGCTGCTGCGTAGGCCTGTCGAGGTGGGCTTGGAGAGCCGGAGTGAGGGCTGCAAGCCCGGGGGGAAGCTCCCTCGCTCCTAGGCCCACCTCATAGGTGCAGGGGGCACTCGGCAGTCTGTGCCTGAGGCGGGGGCCGCGGGTCGTGTGGACTGTCGGCTTCCAGAAGCCTGGGTGCAGTGGGGGCGCAAGGGGAGAGCCAGCTGGCCCTACCTTTCCCTCTGGAACCAGAGAGCCGCTGGGGGCTTGGCGGTCGGGGAAGGGTCAGGACGTTTCTTAGATTTCCAAGTTGTAACTCGTTCGGTGGCGTAAGAGTCCCCTCCCCTGGTTTTTAGTGCATTCGGAGTCGTGCCGCCTTGGGTGCTAATCCCAGGCCACACCGCTGCCCCTAAAGCAGCACTTAACCCGGCAGCGGGCCCTGCCCCCTCCCCTGGCCGGGGTGGGGGGGCGCACAGCGCCAGCGACCGGCTTCCCGCGCTCCGCCTGATGTGCCAGGGCCGTCCCCGCGCGGTGTGCCAGGACCTCGTTCCTTTTCACGGCTGAACGACCTTGCGGCTGGCCGGCACCATCCACCTGTCACTGGGCGTGCGAGGCCGTCCCCCGCTTCATCGAGGCGGCGGCGTGTGTTAGTGTGGGCCGTGCACTGGCCGGTCGCCCGCTGTGTTCTCGGCCTGCTCTGGCCTCTGTTCTCCGTCCGCGTGGCTGTGGGCAGGGCTGGGCTGGGCTGGTCCCTCGTCCAGAGCAGCAGAGGGGGATTTGGAAGCCGCGGACTGGGGTCCATGGACATCACGGCCTCCAGCCCCTCTCCCCGGGGCTCCTGTCTCTGCAGGTATCCCCCGCCGTGCCCAGGAATGTGTGGTTCCAGCGCCCCCACCCCAGCCGCCAGGCCCACGGTGCCAGCCACACGCAGCCTGGCGCGTCTCCCGCTCCCCTTTGGCCCTCTGTCCCGCCGCCCCTCCCTCGCCGTGAAGCGTCCCCTTATTTCAAGCCTTGGCCCAAGCTCGCCCCTTCGTTTCTTGGGCTATTGTCTTTTCTCACATCGTGTCCCGAGGGTGCAGTTCAAACATTCAATTCAGAGGAAGTGTTCCGAGTGCTGTGTGGCTGGCTGTACCCTGAGAGGGGACAGAAGAGAGAAATCAGCCCCTCGGAGGGGTGTTTCATCTGTCCCGGGGCTCACGATGCCGCCTTTCCTGCAGCCAGGCCGCCCCGGGGGGGCCGCATAGGACAGAGATGCCCGCTGCTCCTGAAGGGGCTGTGGGCGCGGCCCAGGGCCTGGACCCGCCTGACCCTCTGGCTCATGTCCTTGCTGGGTGACCTGGGCACCTCACTTTACCTCTCTGAGCCTGTGTTTTCTCAGGTGTCATCCTCCTAGATTTTGATTCAGGGAGAACATACCAGCGGCCGGCATAGCAACTGTGTGCCAAGTGGGGACCACCATGGCCATCATCCCCTACCCCTGACCACCCCCACCCCCACCACTCCTCCCCTGCCATCGCCTCCTCTGGCCCCGCCCCCGGTCGCTGAATTGGACCGGACTCTGGGAGTGACCCCGCCCCTCCCCTCTGAGGGTCGGTTGCCACGGCACCTGCTCATCTGCCCCCGCGTCACATGCTTTGTCGGGGCGCTCAGGGTGGCTGCTGTCTCTCCCGGTCCCTCGTCTTTACTCTTTGGGACAAAGGGGCGCCCAGCACAGGGAGTGACCGAGCCCACACTGGCTACTCTTTGGGTCTGACCCCGGTTGGTCGCAGCTGTGCCCCTGGGACCCTCTCTCCGAGACCGGCCAGAGCGCGGCCCCACTGAGCTGAGGCGTCACGTGGGTCCTTCTCCTGATCCTCTGGTGGCAAAAAGGACGTCTTCCTGGGTCACTCGACCCACTGTGTCTTCTGGAAGCTACTAGGCCTGCCTTGGCCTGGCCGCCTCCTCCCTGCCTGTCCCCCAACCAGGGCCTCTTCTGGACAGAGACGGTCCCCCCTCCTCCACGGGCATCTGAAGCCCAAGTATGAGCCTTGAATGAGCCCCAACCTAGGAATCCCAAGACCCCACCGACCTGGGGCGGGTCAGGACCTCTAACCCCGAGAGTGTCCCAACCTTCTTTCGGGCCTGCCTCACAGGGCTTCTCAGGCTCCCCAGTGGCCCTGTGCGCCCAGAGATGCTTGTTGAGTGACTGTGTGAGGGCGTGAGTCCGTGCCCGTCAGTCAGGAAACTCCCCCTGGAGTCTGACACCTGCTCGCCTGCCCTAGGAGCCGCCTTGCTTCCGGGTGGGGGTGGGGGTGCTCCCAGAGGCCCTGACCCTTCCCCTCTGCCCCCTGCAGAGGGCGAGCCCGGGAGCCCCAGTCCCTGCTGTCCCTGAGCACGAGGAAGCAGAGGCCGCGGCTCTGACAAGCTGAGTGGCAATCTGCTCGCGTCCACGCTGCAGCAGGCGGGCTCCACGACGCATCCTCCGCCGCTTGGCGAAGCGCAAGTCGCCTGGGGCTGTGTGCCCCCCCCCCCCGACCCCCCCCCCGCCCCGGGAACGCATCGGGCCGGGCCTCACTCGGGCTCGCTGCTTGTCCCTGCGTGCCCGGCCCACCCTTCCCACCTTCCGGCTGCCCCACACCCACGCCCCTGTCGAGGCCAGGTTTCTGTGGGCAGCCCGTGCTGCGGCCCCAGGACCCGGCTGTGCCGGGCGGGGTCTCCTCGGGCGGCTTCGGGGGCCCCGGTGAGGCAGAGGGAGCGGGATGGGCTCGGTGGCCGCCCTGGGCTCCGTCGGGTGACCGAGCTGGCGTCGGCCGGGAGCACAGGTGGCGGGCAACAGACTTGAGTTTCTAACTCTTCAGGTCCAGGGCCCCAAACGCGGGTGCCGCTGTCCAGAAGCTTCCTTCCACCCCATTCCTTGGCTGTCTGCCGCATCTCGTCTCTGGCTCTGCAGGCGGGTCTGGTTACTGGCAGGCCTTGGGCTGCTGGAACCCACCGAGGTCCTGTCCCCGAGCCCCAGGGCCCTCGTTGAGGCCGGAGGCGGGACTCTGCCCCGCCCGCCAGTGGCCCCCTAGAGTGAGGGCGGGGCTTCCTCTGACACCTGAAATCCTGTTTCAAAGAAAACAGCAGAACAGATCTGCAGAGAAGATCCCGCCGAACACGCTGGCCACGTGTGTGTCAGCCGTGCGTTGGCAAGGCTCCCCGGGGTGGCGTTTCCCCGCGGGATCTGCCGCCCCATCTGTCTCCGGGCACAGGTGTCAGCTCGCCGAGCAGGGAGACTTCTGTCTGCAGGGCCCTGGGGATTCTGGAGGCAGGTGGGCAAGGGAGGTCGGGGCTGGAGGAGGGTGAGGCCAGGGAGGGGGGTGGCCAGTGGTGCAGCGGGCCTCCCCCGGCTGTGGTGCTACAACACTGACCTCCCTGGTCACCGGCCACCTCTCCGGAGCCCCCTGCCCTCCGTGTGCCCTACCCCGACAGCGTTGTCGGCAAACGGAGGAGCCCGCCGCCCTCGCCTGCCCACTGGCAAATAACGAGCCCCCGGAAACGCGTTTCATGAGAAAGACCCACACCCGGCCTTTGCTGCTCTGGGTTTCCCTGACCATCCCGTGATGGTAGATAGGGCCCAGGAACATGCCGGTGGCCGTGTGGGGGGACAGCGTCCTGCACTGTGGAGGTGCGGGTGGGGAGAGCCCCGGGCCCGGAAGCAGGGATACGGCTGCCCCGTGACTCTCTCGGGGCACCTCTCCCCAAACCCACCGGTCGTGGGAGCCGTTGACCCCGGCTGGGCAGGGGCAGCCCTGCGGGCCGTCCCTGCCTCCAGGTGCTCCCCGTGGTGTTTGGCCCCTGGAACCTACACACTTCGATTGCAAAGGGCGCGGGGCCACCGTTCTGTTCTGTCGGGCACGTTCTGGGGAGACGGACTCTGGGACCGTCCGGGTTCCGTCCACCTGACACCCCGCCGGCTGGGAGGCTTCCCACGGCCCCTCGGCCTTGCAAGCAAGGGGGGCGTACTGATGGCCAGTCTCCTTTCTGGATCCAAATGGTGCGCGCCCGCCAGGCCCGGGTCCCCGAGTCCCGGTTGGAAACAGTGGTGGCCGAGTACGGGGAGGGCAGAGGGCAGCCCCAGAGCTCCGGTCACATGCCCTGCGGTCTGCCTGGGACCACCCGGGGTTGACCTGGGACAGAACAGACTCCGGGAGCGAGAGGAGGGCCCTGGCGAGCCAGGGACACGCAGGGTCCTCGATGCCTGTGCCCCCCCCCCCCAACCCCACCCCCCGGTTGTCGTGGCCGCGGGTCCTGGGTCAGCGCCTGTACTGGTTGAACCTGGGCGCAACCCCGCCGAGCTCGGGTGGCCCGACTACCGGGATGGAGGACGTCCCAGCGGCCCTCTTTTTCGGGAGGCCAGCCTCTCGTCTCGCCCCTGTCGCCGGGAGCCCGCCTTGCCCTCCGTGCCCTGCAGTCGGGGCGGGCGGTGGTCCTGGACGTCCAGCGGGTGGTGGGCGCGTTCGTGGCGGGCTCAGCGCGCGTCTGGGAGAGCCAGCGGCCGTCGTGACGCCGTGGTTTCGTTGCCAGGCCTCCCCCCCCCCCACCCTCCCCTCCTGAGTCTGGGGTCTCAGCTGTTAATTACACGTGCCCCGCGGCCTCGGCGCTCATCCTCCAAGTCGGGCGGCCGAGGTGACGGCGAGCGCCGCCTCCCGTCACCCCCCAGCCGCACGCGCCCGTGGACCGGCTCCCGCCGCGCGCCTCCAGTTAATTAGGGCGGTCACGGCCTCCCGCCGCAGCGCGAAGCGGGGTCGGGGCGGCCGCTCGCTAATTGTGGGTGCGTGGTCAGGGATCGATCGCCTGTTCCGGCCGGCGAGGGACGCCCGCCGCCCTCCCCCCTCCCCCCTCCCCCAGGAGATTAGGCTGCTAATTGTCGGTGGCCTCCCGGTCCAAGTGCACCTGCGCCCCCGAGCTCCCCCGCCCCTCCCCCCTTGGTGATTAGGAATGAGGTTAATCCAGGGAGGCGAGCTAATGGCGGGGCCCCTCCAGAGGGGGGGCTCGGAGGCCAGGAGGGTGGTCTGAGGGAGGAGGGCCCCTGCGACCTGCGGCCCAGAGCCTGGCGCTTGCAGGGCGGGGTGCGAGGCCCCCCCACCAGAGCCCCATCTGCCTTTGACCCCAGCTTTTCCTCCAGGCTCTTGGCGGCCCCTGCCGTGACCGCAGGTCCTCCTGGCGTGTGTGTGTGTGTGTGTGTGTGTGTGTGTGTGTGTGTGTGTGTGTGTTTTCCTTCCTGTTTTGGGTCCAGAGCACAAACGTCCACCCTCTCTGCCCCCACGACGAGCTGGGCGGGAGATGAGCTGCGAGAGCAGGAGACACAGCAGCCTCACAGAGCCCAGAGGTGGGCACACGCAGATGAAAGGGGTTTCCGCATAGGGTAAAGCAGGAGTCAGCCGGAGGAAGGAACGGAGCCCTGACTCACGGCTGCAGTGTGGACAAACTGGAAGAAACCGCCGGCTGAGTGAAAGGCCAACGCGGAAGGTTCCACACCACGTGATTCTGTTTGTGGGAACCGTCCCGAGTAGGGACGTCCTTGGAGACCAGACCGACTGGGGGCCGGGGTCTAAAGGGTACAGGGTTCCTGTTTGGGGTGATGGCTGCACAGCTATGAATACACCGAGGACTGAGGAATTGTGCCCTTGAGATGGGGATGGGGGACAGTTTCTGTGCTGCGGGAATTAGGTCAGTAAAACCATTTCGACGCCAGGGGCGCCTGGGGGGCTCAGTCGGTCGGAGCATCTGACTCGTGATTTCCGCTCGGGTCCTGATCTCCCAGTCTGTGAGATCGAGTCCTGCATTGGGTGCAGAGCCTGCTCGGGATTCTGTCTCTCTCTTTCTCTCCCTCCCTCCCTCCCTTTCTCTCTCTCTCTCTCTCTCCCCCCCGCCCCCCTCCCTCCCTCTCTGCCTGTCCCCTGCTCTTGCATACTCTTCTGTCTCTAAATAAATAAATAAATGAACTTTAAAAAATAAACGAAAGTTAAATATCTAAATAACCTACAGAAAAGTGCACAGACTGAGTATCCAGCAGGACAGGTATCGGGAGTGACCCCACAGGTCAGGAAAAAGCCCCTGCTATCGCGTGGCTGAGGGTTGTGGCTGCTTCCTGTCCTCCCTCCCCCCCCCCCCCCCCCGCCCCGGGCCCTCGACCTGATAGCGACTCTGTGTCCTCGTGGCCACGTGCAGGCGGGCGTCGGAGGAGGTCCCCGTGGAGGGCTGGGGGGCAGGTGCTTTGCTGGGTGCGTACCCCTGAAGAGGGGGGAGTGCCAGGCCAGGGAGAGAGCTGGCGGCCTGAGAGAGATGTGCCCAGTTTCCCACAGTTGCACGAACCTGGGTGAGGGTCCACGAGAGCCATTCCGGAACCTCAGGGGGGTCACTTTCCAGCCGGGAGCTCCGCTCACAGGGCTGGCCGGATTAGCCTGTGACACACCCCACCTGCCCCCTCAGCGGTCCTGAAACCGGCTTCGTAGCAGGGGGTGGGGGGGGTCACCAACTTGACCAGACAGTAGCTTGTCCTAAAACCCCAGAAGCTGTCCCCACTGGGAAGGGAGGGTGGCCAGCGTGTGATACTGGCTCTCCCCCGGTGGTCATGACATCCGACCCAGCTAGCTGGGCCTGGCCTGGCCGACTGGGGGTTGCAGCATTCTGGGGTGTGGGCTGTGGTTGCTGCTTTATCTGGGGGGGGGGGGACTTGGGGTCGCAGTTCAGGGCCAGCAGCCCTCGGGCAGCTCCTTCCTGCCCACGTGGCCAGGCCCTGACAGGTGGGATCTGGGAGCGCGGGGCTCCCGGCCTCGGTGTTGTTACCAATATTGCTAGCAGAACGAGCTGCCGGGCCGCTCTGGGGCTTGGCCTGTGGGGTTGGGGCTGGGTGTCTCCCCGTGGGGCTGCTTTGTACAGTTGCCCATGCTGTGCACAAGCCTAGGGAGTCAACGTTGAGGAGTCCTGGATGGAAGCACCTTGCTTAGGGCAAGGCTCTGTCTTGATGTCGCTGGGGCCTTGATGTCCGGCCGCTCTGCTTCCTGGTTATGCTGCTGAGGCCACGCGGGGCCACGTTCCCAGGGCCTCTGGGGCAGAGAGGAGAGATGGCCCCACGGTGCCGCCCTGGCAGCCGCGCGGCTGTCTGCGCCCGCGAGCCGGAGGCTGCCCTGCCTCCCCCTCAACACAAAGGTTCCATTTGGTAATGTGAGCGTGGCCGCTTGAGACGGTGTGGAGACGAGGGTCCCTCGGCCCCGGGAACGAGGCACGTTTGGAGCGAAATACAGGAGGACACCTGTGAACAGACGGGATTCTCCTTCCGCAAGGGGTTGTCTCTGCTGACGCTGCTCCCTCTCTCCCCTGACCCGCGTGGGGCGCTTGCGGACAGAATGGGCCATCTGAGCCCTTCAGAAGGGTCAGCGTTTGCCCTTTGAGTCCGCGAGCAAGACGGGGCGTCCCTGGGCCGCGCGTGATTGTCCGCGTCCCGGCTGGTGGAGCACGTGGCCGCCTGGGCCCCCGCATCCCACCCCCGTGGCCGCAGGCGAGCGTGTGCCCCTTGCCCGCCCGGCGCGAGGGCGTCCCAGGCAGCCCCAGCTGCGGTTTGTGCTTTCAGATGCTGTGGGGTCTGCCCCGGGTCCGTGTCGGCCGTCTGTGATGGGGGTGGGGACCACCGGCGTCGTGTGGGCGCGTGACGGGGGTCTCCCTCCTCCTCGGGATGCAGGGTGTGTGTGTTTGTGTGACAGACTCTGTTGAGCCTGGGTGGGGATCTCGGGGACCCCCCCCCCCCCGACACTGCTGGAGGCCCCAGGGCCGGGACGTGCCTGAGTCACAGCGAGGTCAAGGCTGGTGCCTGCTGGAGGCGGGGACCCGGGAGCAGGACGCACTTGAACATAGTTACTGCCCAGCTCATACGCTCCCTGTCCTGGCCGCCCCTCCCGGGGGAGCAGCCGGCCAGCTTGGCCTTGCACCCGAGCTTTCTCCCTGGGGACCCCGGAATGCTTTCCCCCCGGGCCCTGCCCACCCCACCCCCCATGCCCTCTAGAAACCCCGGGTCCCCCGCTTCCTGACTCTGCCCACCCCATCCCACCTCCGGGGGGACCTCCGCTGGGTGTGATGTTGGGGTACAGCATTCCTTCTGGGGGACAGAAGCGATCTGGAGTCAGGTAGCAGCGATGATTGCACAACCCAGTGAATGTGCTAGAAGCCACCAGCCTCTGCGCTTTAAATGGCGAATTAGGTCTCCGTTTTTAAAATTTGAGAATAAGCTGCAGTTGATATTTGAGAAACGAAAAAGTAAGCGTCCCTCGGCCGCCTCTCTGTGTCCCTGCCTCGTGCCCGGCCCATCCAGCCCTGTGACCGGTGCTTTGCTGGCCGCTCGGGCATCCTGCGTGCCCTGCCTTTTCCTGCAGCCCCTCTACCTGCAGGCGGAGGGCTCGGGGCCTGTTATGAGCTGGGGGGGGGGGGGGGGGGAGGGGGGGCTCCGGTCCGGCTGCTGTGTTGACCGGGTCCCACCCAGCCAGGGGCAGCCCCCCGACGGAGCACATCCTGCCTGTGTGATGTGGGATGTGGGCTCGTGGCCCCGAGCTGCGATGGGACACGTCTCTCGTGTCGGGGCCCGTGTCTCCGTCAGCGTCCGAGGGGGCGGCCCTTCCTGCCCACCCTGGCCTCGGGCTGGGGCTTGGGTGAGGGGCGCTGGGCCGCGGAGCCAGAGAGGGAGCGCGGCGCGGCCCGAGGCGGCCGGGGAAGCAGGTTCCCTGCCTGTCCGCGGGCTGCGTAGGGCTGGGGACGGCCGGAGCCCTCCGTGGCCGTGGCCCCTGCTCAGCCTCCCGCGTCCTTCTCCCGCAGGGTCTTCGCTGAGCAGCGAGTCGTCCCCCGTGTCCTCACCGGCCACCAACCACAGCTCTCCCGCCAGCACGCCCAAGCGCGTGCCCATGGGCCCCGTCATCGTCCCCCCTGGGGGCCACAGTGTGCCCAGCACACCCCCCGTGGTGACCATCGCCCCGACCAAGACCGTCAATGGCGTCTGGAGAAGTGAGAGCCGACAGGTGAGCCGGGGGGCGGCCGGGGGGGGGGCCCGTCTCGGGATCGCGGCCGCGCGCCCTGCCTCGCTCTCGTGAGCCCGACCCCCGTGCGGGGCAGGACGACGGGACACCCGCCCGGAGGGCCGGGTGTCAGAAGAGGATCCCCGGGCTTCAGTCAGGCCGCCAGCACCGAGCACCCCTCCGGGGGCTCCCACGACAGGTTTATTCTTCGTGTCCCCCGAGGCTGGGGGTCTGAGACCCCGGCACGGGCTTCCTCCCGAGGCCTCTCTCTCTGGCCTGTAGACGCCGTCTTCTCATGCGGGGCCCGGTCTGCTTTCTCTGGCGACACGGGTCCTGGGGGATCGGGGCCCGCCCGAATGACCTCACCTTTAGTTACCTGCTCCGAGGCCCCGTCTCCAGCACGCTCCCAGGGTTGGCACTCCGCCGTGAGAAGTTGAGGGGGACACGGCTCAGTCCGGAGCCCCGCGTGAGCCCCGCATGAGGTGCTTCACAGGTGGCAGAGGTGACACAGGGTAGCTGTTCTGAATACCTGCCGCTCGAACACGGGACGGAAGTGGGGAAAGGGCGCTGGGTGTTCTCGTGCGTCCCGCTTTCCCGTTTCTGTCCTGGCCTCTGAAGGCCCCGCACTTGGGGTTCCCCTGGGTGTGGCTGTTGCCACGGTGTCCTGCCAGTGCGGGAGGCCTGGGAGGGTTCCTTTGTTCCTGCCTCGGCTGACCCCCCCCACCTGCACCCGGGTACCCCTAACCGAGGGGGGGGGCGGAGCAGGGGTGAGAGGATACTTCTGGGCTTTTCTGCTGAGTCCCCAGAGGGGGTCGCTTAATTAGTTAAGCGACCGACTTGGGCTCAGGTCATGATCTCACGGTCCGTGAGTTCGAGCCCCGCATCGGGCTCTTTGCTGACAAATCGGAGCCTGGAGCCTGCTTCAGATTCTGTGTCTCCCTCTCTCTCTGCCCCTCCCCTGCTCGTACTCTGTCTGTCTGTCTCTCTCTCTCCCTCTCTCTTTCTCTCTTTCTCTCTTTCTCTCTCTCTCTCTCTCTCAAAAATAAACATAAAAAAAAATACCAGCTAAACCACAAGAAAAGTGGAAGAGGGGAGTCAGTTGGGCACCAGCCTCCCCCCACCCCTACGCCCTGGTCATCCAGTAGATAGTAGATCTGCTTTTCCTCTGCCCTGGGGGTGGGAGGTAGCCAGCCTCTGTCCACAGACGGGGTGGGGGTGACCCTCGGGCAGGGGTGAGGACCCTCCTGGGTGTGGCCCTGGCTTGGCCCCGAGTCCGAGGTGGCCATTGCTTAGCCCTCTGTGCAGTTGGAGACCGGGAGAGACCAGGTGGGGCCTGGCGGGCAGATTCCAGCCAGAGGGGTTTGGAGACCCCTGAGCTGCCCCTGGGCCCGGTTCGAGGGAGGGTCGGGTCTTCCCCGGGACCTTCTGCCTCCGGAGGGGGGACTCTTTGCCTCTCGCTGTCAGCCGCCTGGCGATCCACCTTGACCTCAGGGCCCCAGCCACCCGACTCGGACCCTGACTCGTCGCCACTCCTTGCCTCTCCCGGACTCCCTCGGCCCCGGGTCGTTTCCGGATCCTGCCCTGTCCCTGGCTCAGCACTGGCTGGTGACAGCCGCCATGGGACGCCTTCTGTCTTCCCCTCCTCCAGCACCTGTGCCCTGGCACCCCGCGGAGGGTCCTGACTGCCTCAGAAACGTTTAGTAGCCCCAGAGAAAGGGCCGTGATGGATCTGCTCTGGCCATTTACCACCACGGCGCTTAATGAAACACTAATGCCACCAGGGAGGGCGGCGGGAAGGGAACTGCATTAGCAGATGATGTATGGCTCATCAGCTTCTCACAAAGGCTCAGTGGAGAATGTAATCCTTCTGGGGAGGGGAGGCGGGGAGGAGAGCCGCTTCCCCAAGTGGTGGCACAGGAGTGGGGGGGGGGGGATCCCGCAAGGTGGGGAGGCGTGGGGGCGGGGCCCTGGGCCTGTCACCGGGGTCGCCAGGGCCCTGTTTCCCAGGTAGTGGGAGCTGCGGAGGACAGCTGAAATGAAAAATGGTCTATTTTCGGGCTAACAGAGCATGTCGGGCCTGTCTGCCTGGAGCCCTCTCTCTAATCACCAGAGAAGGATTTTCCTCCCTCCCGCCCACCCCCTTGCGGCCCTTTCACCTCCGCGGCTGTGCCTGCGGCCGCAGCCCTGAAACAAAAGCCGCCCCCAGATGCTCCCTGCCGCTCGTCTGTCTGCCAGGGCGGCGGTGGGAGCCCGGCGCGCTCCTGGGGTGCCCCGCGGTGGCCTGGCCCCGGTTGGGGGCTGCTCCCTGGACCCCGGGGCAGCCCCTGCGCGCCCCCAGAGGGCCGCCCCCGTTCCCAGGTGCCTGTCGCAAGCGTGGCTGGGCTCCAGCCAGACGGAAGGCACGTGGGTCCGGCCCGTCGCACCCCCTGCTCGCCCGCCAGCCCCTCCCCCAGGCTCTCCAGCGCCTTGTTTGTCCTCTGCCGCCCGGAAGGTGCCATCTGGCCCGGCCGCCTGCAAGCAGGGCTTTGTCCCGCTGAGGGGGAGAAGGGGCGGCTGGGGCCGGTGCGCTCGGGGCCCCTCCTGCGTGGCAGGGGCCGCCCCGGGGGCACTTGCCTCTGCCGTTGATTCCGCGAGCGGTGGCTGACGCACGTGGAGGCGGGCGACGGCCTGGTTTGGGGAGAGCCGCCTGGAGCTTCTCCCCAGATGTTGTTCTAGGGTCCAGGACCCCCTCCGAGGATTCTGTGGCCCCCCCCCCCCGCCCCCGGCTGCCACCTCTGTCCTGCTCTGGCCCGGGGGGGCAGGGGTTGTCCTGGCCAGCCTGAGGGCAGCGTCCAGGGTGCCTGGAGTCCCCTTCAGTGCTGGGCACCCCCTGTTCAGTCCGTCCCAGACTACGGGCACAGGGCCCCCTCCGGCCCACAGTGGCCCCCGTGAGGCCAGAGCGTGGCAGCAGGTGGGTGGAGGGGCTCATGCAAGCCTGCCCCGCACCAGGTGGTGGGCGTGTGGGCGGACCCGGCAAGCCCTGACCTGGCAAAGGCCCCTGAGACGCTGGTGTGGGCGGGCGACCGGCTGCCGCTTCACCCTCCTCGCCTCCGTTTCCGCCCGTCCGTCCCTGTCACGCTAGGAGCTGGCGCTGCGATTGGGACGCTTGACAGATGGGGAAACCGAGGCACGGGGCCGTTATGGGTCTCATCCGGGGTCTCCAGAACCGGACAGGAGCCGTCTTCAATAAGGCTGTGGGGGGAGCCCACCCTGCTGTCCACATAGGTGTGGGCCCTTGTATAGAAGTCTCTGGAAAATTGGGGGCTGGGAGTTCTGGGCTGCTCGCTCGGACCTCGGATGTGGGTGTGGGTGCGTGTGTCCCCCCCGCCTCGACACCTGCCATGTGAAACCCCCCCCCCCTTCGGGGAAGGGCGAGTCGGAATTCGCGAACCTGCAAGGACCCCGCCGTGAGCAGAGGGGCCGTGCCAGCGTGTGGGAAGGAACAGATGTTGCCGCTCATTAAAAATTCCAATCAGCGGCCTGTCTCCTTCAATTAATTATCACTGATGTGTCTTCTGGAAGACCGGGGAGGGCGCGGCGGCCTGGCACCGGCCTGCCGGGTAGACGTGCCTGACGGCCGGGGCCTCCTTGCCTGGCCCCCGCCGTCCGCTCCTGCCCCACCTCGCGTGCGGGCCTGAGGTGGCTGCTGGGGTCAGAGGGCACGGCCGCGGAGATGAACTTGGGGCTCCGCTGCTCACACCTCCCAACCGAGCCGGAGGGCCTCGGGCGTGGGGGAGGGTCTGGGGAGCGGGAGCATCTTCCCGGCACGGGGCTCGGCCTCCAGATGCCCGGCGGTCCACTCCTGGACGCGTCCCTCAGCCTGCCAGCTCCTGGAGACCGTCAAAGGGCCGTGGCTCCCTGTCGTTTTAGGGGTGCCTGGTGTTCCGTGGCACGGCGGGAACACCGTGGTTTGCGGGTTGACCGGCCTGCGCTCGACCCCCCTGAGCCCCGCCTGCTTTCTCCCGGCCCTGGTTTTCGGTCTGCTGATGGGCACGGCCAGACCTGATGCCCAGGGGAGAGCCCGGCATCACAGCCCGTGCCCTCTCTTCTCACCGTGCCGCCTCCTCCGTGCAGCGCGCGTTTGGGTAGAGACCCTCCAGGAAGGCGCACCTCAGAGCGGGCGCTGAAACCTGGCCCCGCGCCCCTGCCTGACTCCTGCTCTCTGTCCTCCAGCAGGACGCCGGCTCTCGGGGCGGCGGCGGCGGTCGGGAGCGCCTCATCGTGGAGCCCCCGCTGCCCCAGGAGAAGGCGGGGGGCCCCGCCATCCCCTCCCACCTGCTCAGCACCCCCTACCCTTTCGGCATCTCCCCCAGCTCCGTGGTGCAAGACTCGCGCTTCCCACCGCTCAAGTAAGTGCGGATCGGGGGCTGGGGGTGCAGGGGGCGCAGGGGGCACGTGCGCCTGGGGTCTGGATCCCGGGGGCCCCGGGGCGCCTCCCGGCCGTGGGTGGCAAGCCCGTGCCCGCTGCCGGACGGCGAGGGCCATGCAGGCCCCAGGAGCCAGCAGTAGCTGCCTGCTTCTCCGCCGTCCTTCCCTCATCCACCCGTCCCCGTCCCCGCCCCCGCAGCCTGCAGCGGCCTGTGCACCACGTGGTGCCCCCGAGCACCGTGACCGAGGACTACCTGAGGAGCTTCCGGCCCTACCACACCACCGAGGACCTCCGCATGACCTCCCTGCCTCCCCTGGGCCTGGACCCGGCCGCCGCGGCCGCCGCCTACTATCACCCCAGCTACCTGGCCCCGCACCCCTTCCCCCACCCAGCCTTCAGGTGAGACGCCCCAGTGAGTCCTCCGGGGCCGTCCCCCCACGTGGCCTCACGTCCTGGGGCCGCGCTCTGCGTCTCGAGCGGCCCCCGAACCTTCCAAGTTGGCTGCTGGCCCGTGGCGGGAACCCTTCCCCCTGCCCCCTGTGCCGCCAGTTCCCCTCTTGCTGGCTGTTTCACTGGCCGCCCGGGCACACGGCCTCGCTTAGACGAGGGACCCTTTGCCGTGTGACGGAGAAGCCCCAGGGGGAGTGTGCCCCGCGTCTCTGCTCTGTGTAGGGGCTTCCCGAATCCCGACCCGGCGGGTTACGGGGAGCGGGCTGCTGCTCGTGTGGGGCCTCGGACCTCGAGCTGCTGTTGCCCAGCGGCCCTTCGGGCGGGGGCTTTGGGGCTGGCCACGGCCACGGCCTCTGTCTGCGGGGCCTGTGTAGGCTCGCGTCCCTCCCGCCCCGTCCCCCGTGCTCACGGCACCACATGCCCCGGGGCGCACCTGCTGACGGGGCCGGGGTTCATTTGCTTTGCCTTTGCTTCTCACCCGGCCCTGTCTTCCCTGCACAGGATGGACGACTCCTACTGCTTGTCAGCCCTACGGTCCCCCTTCTACCCCATCCCCACGCCCGGCTCCCTGCCCCCGCTGCACCCATCGGCTATGCATCTCCACCTGTCCGGGGTCCGCTACCCCCCCGAGCTCTCCCACTCGTCCCTGGCGGCGCTGCACTCGGAGCGGATGTCCAGCCTCAGTGCCGAGAGGTGAGCCGCGTGCCGGGCTGGGGCGGCCCCCGCGCTTGCCGCCCCGACGGAGCGGCTGGGCCAGCGCCCGTGTCCGCGGTCTCCTCGCCCGCAAGGTGGGGGCGGTGGCGGGTGCCCGGCGGCACGCGGCCCGGAGCCCTCTGAGTCCCTCGGGGGTCAACGAGAGCGGGGCCCCGTGCACCTGCTCCCGCCGTGCAGGTCGGGCTGCCGGGGTCCCGCTCCTGGGAGTTGTCGCTGGGGGCCCGTGTCCGGTCCCCTCTGGGTCCGCGCGGGCCGGCACCAGCCGTTCCCGTTTGGCCGCAGGCTACAGCTGGACGAGGAGCTGAGGCGCGAGCGGGAGCGGGAAGCCGACCGCGAGCGCGAGAAGGAGCGCGAGCGGGAGAAGGAGCGCGAGCGCGAGAAGGAGCTGGAACGGGAGCGGGAGAAGGAGCGCGAGCGGGAGCTGGAGCGCCAGCGGGAGCAGCGGGCCCGCGAGAAGGAGCTGCTGGCGGCCAAGGCGCTGGAGCCGGCCTTCCTGCCCGTGGCCGAGCTGCACGGGCTGCGGAGCCACGCCGCGGAGGAGCGGGCCAAGCCCTCGGAGCAGCTGACCCCCACGCGCCCAGGTACCGCGGCGGGCAGCTGCCGGCCTCACCGCGTGGCCCTCCCCAGGCCACAGCCTCGAGGTGGCCGCTGAGCAGGGCGCGAGCGGGGAAGGGACGCGCCCTGGTGCCGGGGACGCGCGCCTGGCAGCGAAGCGCGGCGAAAGCGTTAGGAGGTGGCGGATGAGTCTTGAGGCTTCTCTTTTTTTAACCTACTTTGTTTCGTTGCGAGTACACGCGATCGGACTTTTACGAGGGCTTGTGCACGACGGGCGGGCTCGCGTGACTCTGGAGAGTTCGGTCCGCTCTCGTGAGCCGGCGCCTGCCTGCTCAGTCCGGCACCTGGCGGGGCCGCCACCGAGTGTCCAGGGGCGGGGCCGGGGTGGGGGTGTCTTCCTGGAAAGGCGGGAGGAGAGCAGGGGAGGCTCGGGCTGGGCCCGGGGCGCCGCGGTCCCGCCCTGACGGCCTGTCCCCCCCACAGAGAAGCTGAAGGAGGCAGGTCTGCAAGCCCCGAAGGCCGTGCAGCACCCCTTGCACCCGACGCCCGCCCCCCACCACAGCGTGCCCAGCCTGCTCTCCAACCACAGCATCTTCTCGCTGCCGGGCAGCAGCGCGGCCACGGCCCTGCTGATCCAGCGCACCAACGAGGAGGAGAAGTGGCTGGCGCGGCAGCGGAGGCTGCGGCAGGAGAAGGAGGACCGGCAGTCCCAGGTGTCCGAGTTCCGGCAGCAGGTGCTGGAGCAGCACTTGGACATGGGCCGGCCCCCGGCGCCCGCGGAGGCGGAGCACAGGCCCGACAGCGCCAGGTGGGGCCCCCAGGAGGGAAGGGGGGTCCGCACGCTGCCGTTCGCCCGGCCTCCCGAGTGCTTCCGCTCTCCCTGCTCTCAGCCCGTGAGGAGGTTGAGCCTCCGAGCAGGGAAAGGAGGCGCTCAGAGGGGCCTGTCCCCGAGAAACGGCGCCGGCCGGAGCCAGGGCCTTCCCGCAGAGCCCGGCTGTGTCCCTGCAGGGATGGTCGTGGCACTTGGGGGGGAGGGGGGTGCGTGAGAAGCTTTAATTGACGATTAGACCCATTCTTTCCATCTTTCTCTGCTTTCAAGCCCAAACGTTTTTTAATGAGAACGGGGACTGCGTTTAATTTTTATTTCAATAGGAAATCAAGTTCGTTGCTGTTGTAATAATAGCCACTTGCCAGCCCCAGATTCCCCGGGAGGCCGTCCCTGGGTCCCCCCAGCTGGGGACAAGTCTTGCCTTGTGAGCTGGGCCCCTTCTTACCCTCACAGCTGCGCCCTGAGCCCCCCCACCTGTCGGTCTGGCTGTCACCTAGTGTCTCCCTTCCCACCCTCCGTCCCCCTCATCGGCCAGAGTTGGGGGAGAGGCCCGGGCCACGTCTCAGGGACGCGGGATACTAGACGCCCGTTTTCTCAGTTGTGCACAAAGGAGGCCGGGTGGGGAGGTCCGTGGAATGTTTTCCGGCTCTCGGCGTCTGGGATGCTGTCTGGGTCGGAGGCTCTTGGAACGTCCACGTGCTCCTTCCCTCTTTCGCTCGGCTGGGCTGGTGTGACTGGGGGTACGTGGTAGCTGGGCCCTCCGCCCCGGCTGAGTGTCCCCGCAGCCGACAGCCTGCAGCGAGGGTCCCCTCTGCTTCTCTGAGGCCCCACAGAGGCCAGGTCTCTGAGCCCCCTCACACCCCGGGGCCTGGAGAGCAGCCAGCGCCCCTCGACACCTCCTGATAAAACCTGGGTGTTCTGGCTCCCACAGGGGTCTTCCTCTGCCCGAGGCCCCAGGATCCCAGCCCCGCCGCTGCCGTGAGCCTCCCTCCACCTCGGGACCTAGCAGGCCTCCTGGCCTCTGTGGTCCCAGCTCGCTTGGCCTTACAGCGGCGTGAACTTGACAGCTGACTGGCTCTTGTGTTCTGAGTTAGAAAACCATTCAGTGTTTGGCTCTGGGGCATGAAATATTATCCCACTGATAGGTTTTCCTTGGCTTGTTTACTTAAGGACACACGGCTTCTCGATACGGTTCTCTCTTGTCCTCTGCCGATCCCAGGTGCTGCGGCCTTGGGGTTTTCTCCCAGCCGGTGTCTGGGAGTCACGTGGTGGCTGTGGTGAAATGTCCCCCCTCCTTGGCCAGAGCCCCAGGGCCCTGCTAGGACAGTGGCAGAGCGTCTTAGCAGGTGGAAGGTCCCTTCCGGGTCCCACCCCGCCTGAGCGTGAGGCGCGCGACGCCCCGGCCGGTGGCTGGGCTCCCTGAAGCCCCGTTGGGTGTGGCTCCTGCTCTGGGGCCCTGAGGGGTTGCCGCCCTTGCTGCTGGGGAGCCCTGGGGTTGAGCAACAGCGCAGACCCGTACTAGCTGTGAGGGTCTCCCCCAAAGCCGGCCTCCCCCACCCCACTGGGCTGGGCAGGCACCTGCGAGAGGAGAGTGGCACGTCTGGGGGTGGGTGCCGCTAACCAGACCGCGCCCGTGGCGTGGCGTGGGAACCTTGTCGTCCTCTCCGTGGCGGGTCTGCCCGTGGAAAACAAAGACGGGGGCCTCTCCTCACAGAGTTTCGGGAAGCGGCGGAACAGAATAAGCTGGGTCACGGGTGGGACACAGGAGAGGAAGCAGGTCTGGCCTGAGAGCGTCTGTGTGCGGTCAGCAAGCAGTGTCTAATTTTGAGCCTCTGCGTCCTCTCAGAAGCAGGTCCGCCCGAACCTGCCTTAGCTGTGTGGAGGGCAAGTGGAACCCACAGGCGGTAGCCTGCCCGGTGGCTTGGAAGGGGCTCTCGGGGGAGTTCCCGTCCGGGCCACCCCGAGCCGCCTCTCGCCCCCGGGTGGGCAGCCTGGAGGTGACCGCTGCCACGACTCACGGCCTGCTCCGCTCGCTCCCCAGGCCTGGACCGAACCGTCAGGAGCCGGGCAGCCGAGACCCCCCGCAGCACTTTGGCGGGCCCCCGCCCCTCATCTCGCCCAAGCCCCAGCACCACTCTGTGCCCACGGGCCTCTGGAACCCCGTGTCCCTGATGGACAGCACCCTGGAGACGCGGCGGGCCCCCGAGAGCCACCCCCTGCACAGCCACCCCGCCCCGTTCGAGCCCGGCCGCCAGGCGGCCGTCCCCCTGGTGAAGGTCGAGCGGGTCGAGGAGGGGCCCCGGAAGCGAGAGGCCGCCCCCCTGGACAAGTACCAGCCGCCCCCACGGGAGGCGGGAAGCCTGGAGCACCAGGCCTTCGCCCACGGGCCCGCGCCCTTCCTGGCTGAGCTCGAGAGGTCCACGCAGACCCTCCTGGGCCAGCAGCGGGCCCCCCTCTCCCAGCCGGCGCCCTTCGGGGAGCTCCCCGGGCCCCTGAAGCCGGGCTCGCCCTACCGGCCCGCGGCCCCCCGGGGCCCCGACCCCGCCTACGTCTACGACGAGTTCCTGCAGCAGCGCCGGAAGCTGGTCAGCAAGCTGGACCTGGAGGAGCGCAGGCGGCGAGAAGCCCAGGAGAAAGGTGGGGTGTCCCTGGGGGCCCTGACCCCCCGGGACCGGGGGCGCCCGCCACCCCGCACCCCGGTTCCCGCTGCTCGCGAGACAGACCGGGGGCCCTGCCGGCGCTGTTATGGCGCAGACTGTCCCGAAAAAGCCAAGTGGGAGACGGTTCCACAGACACGCGTTTCATAAGTGAGGAACCGAGGCTGACGAGACGGTTTTAAATGTTAATCATCCGACATGACGGGGGAGGAGGCTGTCGGCAGAGGAGGTCCGGCCCCCTCCTCCTCCCGCAGGGGTCGGGATTCGGCCAGCAGGCCCGGGGTGAGAGCGGCTGTCCCCCCCGACCTGCACATCCTGTCTGCCCAGGAGGCGTCAGGGGCTGCTCCAGAACAATGTCTCTTCTCCTGCTGGAAACCACCAGTCCTGTTGAACTCAGCCTCTTAGCCAGAAGCTGGGGCCAAGGCCAAGTTTTCCCGGCTTGTTGGGCTAGGCTAGGCTCAGGGCCCAAGAAGTATTTCCCTCCGCCACTTGCCTTGTGAGGGAGGACGAGGGGGTGCCCCGGGGTGCTGCTCTCCACATGTGCGTGCCCTGAGCCTTCGGTGGGGACTTGAGTGTGCCTGTCCCCTCCCGAGTAGTGGACCCAGATGGCAGGAGGGACCGGATGCGCACGAGTGGCCTTGGGTTGCTGAGGACACAGCCCCAGGCCTGTGTGACGAATGTCCCTGCAGAGGGATCCGCTCAGGCCGCCTCAGCCTGGTCACTTGGGATCCGAGGGAAGCCTGACGCCTGCCTCCTGCATTTCCCACTGCCCCCCTCCCTCCCCTCTGCCTCGAAGTCCTAGGACTAGGGGTTAATGCGCGTTTACAGCTGGGGTAAAAGGAGTCTGGGTCGTGGGGTGCGCAGAGGGGCCGGCAGGGCTTGGGCTGAGGGGGCGCGTCTGCACACACGTCCCAGAGACGCCCCGCATGTGCGTCCGCCCGAGCCCTGAGGCTCCCGGCCCGGCTGAACGGGGCCGTTCTCGCTGCCAGGGTACTACTACGACCTGGACGACTCGTACGACGAGAGCGATGAGGACGAGGTCAGGGCCCACCTCCGCTGCGTGGCCGAGCAGCCACCGCTCAAGCTGGACACGTCCTCCGAGGTATCTGGGATCCCCTCCCCGCCGGGCCGGGCCGGGGGCCGGGGGCCGGGCTGCGGGCGCCCCCATCAGTGCCTGCTCCTTGGCCTCGCTCCCACCGTCCCGGTCAGCCCCACACCTGCGGGACCCCTGCGCTCTGACACCCCCCGCCCCCGGCGAGCCGTCGGCCCCAAGTTCGCCCGCGCGTGGGCTTCAAGGACTCCAGGAGGGCCCCTGGGACGGTGGAAGCAGGCCACGGCCGGGGCTTTCAGACTCCTTTGTTTTCTTTCCCGATCTAGAAGCTAGAGTTTTTGCAACTTTTTGGCTTGACCACCCAACAGCAGAAGGAGGAATTGTTGACCCAGAAGCGGAGGAAGCGGCGGCGGATGCTGAGAGAGAGAAGCCCGTCACCCCCGACGGTTCAGAACAAGCGGCAGACGCCTTCGCCGAGACTCGCACTGTCCACGCGCTACAGCCCCGACGACATGAACAACAGCCCCAACTTCGAGGAGAAGAAGAAGTTCCTGACGATCTTCAACCTGACTCACGTCAGTGCCGAGAAGAGGAAAGGTAGGACCGGGCGCGGGGCTCGCGGGCGGCCACGAGACTGCGGAGAGGCAGGGGCCGTGGGCCCCCGGGGAATGTCCCGCACCTCGCTCTTGGTGGAATCTGAGAACACGGGGGCCCAGGGCTCTCTCTGTTCCCTCCGGCGCCAGGGAGGCAGCCGCTCGGCTCTCGCGCCTGCCCCGGGGTCTGTCCCGCATCTAACTTCTCTCCATCCCAGACGCAGATTGCCCTGGTCAAAGTGCGTTTGCTCTTGTCGCATCCCGGGTGGAACGGAAGGCTTGGGGGTGGGTGGGGCGGTTCTGTATGTAAAAGTCGCTGCGAGCCGGACTTGCAGTCAAGCCACTCTTGTCACTTGTCAGACCTCCTGGCACCTGGGATGGCAGGCGGGGCAACCCCGCAGCCCCGGGTGCAGGGGGAGGCGCGCCTGCCTGCGCAGTGGGCGTTTCTGCTTGGTGGGTGCCCACGGGAGGCTTCTTGTTCCGGCCACAGTGGGCTCGGGGCTGTCTGTGCCGCCCGGCCAGTCTGCCCTGGAAAACGCTTCCAGATCCTCCCGGCCACCCCTCCGTGTGGGGGCCGACTCTTTGGGCCAGAACGTAGTGCAGAAGCGGGGTGGGGTCTGAACACTTTCTGGTATCCCTTTCCTCGGTCTGCCCCACACGCTCGCTTACTTAGCTCCAGGATGTGGGTTCAGCTGAGAACCCGGCCTGTCTGGGGAGCTCGTGTGCACGCTTCCAAGCCCTCCTCGCTGACCCCAGGCGGTCACTTCTCTCTGGAAAGAAGTCGGAAGGAAAGCGGACCTGCTTCCCGGTGCATGTAGTTGGTGTGCGGCGATTTCCTTTTCGTTCTTAACCAGGAAACTGGGGGTCTTGCTTTCTCTTAAAGAGACGGTGACATGGTGGGCACCAGGACCAGTCCCTGGGAACAGCCACAGTTCTGTTTGTAAAAGAGCATCTTTTTGCCTGACCTGAGTCCTCGCGGGAGCCACCGGTGATGCAGCCACTTCGGCAGGGACAAATGCCCCTGCAACGAGAGCTCGCAGTGGCAGACATCACAGGCTCTGATTCCGTCTCAGTAGATGGCAAGCGTCCTGGGCCGCGGAGAACGCGCCCCGAAGCAGCCTGGACTTCCGGGGTGCTGGGTGGATCTTCGCGGTGGTCCTTCTGTGTTGGGATTTTTTTTTTTTTTTTTTTTTTTTTTTTTGTCTTTTAAGTAAGAACACATCCTCGGAAGTCCTCTCAGAAGGTCATAGGAACCCGTTATTTTGCTGTTGCACACACAGCGATCTTTGGGATGCATCTCTAATGTGATGCAGAAGCTGAGCAGAATCTGGGCTCCCCCTAAACCGAAGGTTTCTTTCCTTAAACACAGCCTGTCCCTTGGTGCTTGCTTTGCTCCTGGTTTAGAGAACCTGCAGCTGCCGGGCACGGCCTGGGCTGGCCGTCTACTCCCCTCTCCTCTCGGAGGTGCTACGACCGTGCTGTTAATCTCGGGCTGCTTTTCTCATAGACAAAGAGAAACTTGTTGAAATGCTCCATGCCATGAAGCAGAAGGCACTGTCCGTGGTGGTGGCGGACCCGCTCAGGAACTCTCCGAGGGACAGTCCTGCTATCTCCCTGAGCGGTAAGGCCCAGGGCGGGAAGGACAGCCCCTCCCGCCCCCGCCTGGGACTGTCCCGCGGGCTGCCCGAGGTCAGAGGCGGCCGCTCAGGGTCTCTTCTTCATCACGAATCTTTTCCTCCTGGAAAGGGTGTCTCTCGGTCTCTCTCGCACAAGCTTCCTGCACCATCGGGAAGGCTGTTCTCTGGACGGAGCAGGAGAGCGGGAAGTCAGAGCCGGGAGCCCAGGGGGCGGGTCCCGGCTTCCGCAGGGCTGTGTGGCGGGGCTGTGTGCGGCCGTTCGGGGCAGGCCACGGCCGTCACCGCCAGGGCCTCGGGAGCCCCAGGCCCCGTGTTTCAGCACCTGCTGCGGCCCTGCGTTCGCGCTGCTCTTTAGCTTCTCTGTCTTGCTTGTTCTGCCCTCAGGCCTCTCCGACACCTGCTTTCACACCTCCTCCTCTCTCTCTCTCTCTCTCTCTCTCATGCTACGCTGCCAAGTGGAGCAGGAAATCTTTCTTTATGGTCCGGCCCTGCTCTCAAATCCTAACGTGGTCTTTCTTGTCGGGTTGGGCCTCGTGACTTCTACCTCTTGGTAGCCACTTGCTTCCTCCTTCAGATTCTCTCTCTTCCCAGATGCCTTCCTGGGGCGCCTCTCAAGGACGGACTTGCCGCTGAACACAGCCCCACCTTCCAACCGCACGCGCTCACGAGGACGTTTCATTACACGGTCCCCCGGGTCTCTGTCCTTTGTGCTAGGTCTTTCTTAAACGTAAGCTCTGGAGGTCAGGGTCGGCCTGTTGGCTTGGCGCTCTTAACATCTCCCTCGCTTTCTGTCTCTAAAAGAACCAGCCACGCAGCCAACCTCTCTGGATGCGGAGAAGCCTGTGGGTGTCGCTGCTTCCCTGGCTGACGTCCCAAAGGCCACGGAGCCTGGGAGACCGGAGCAGCTGCGGCCCCAGGAGCCCGCTCCTGCCGGCGGCGAGAAGGCCAGGCTGAGCGAGGCCCCCGGGGGCAAGAAGGGCGTGAGCATGCTCCATTACATCCGGGGCCCCGCGCCCAAGGACATTCCCGTGCCGCTGTCCCACAGCATCAACGGGAAGAGCAAGCCGTGGGAGCCCTTCGTGGCGGAGGAGTTTGCACATCAGTTCCACGAGTCTGTGCTGCAGTCCACCCAGAAGGCCCTGCAGAAGCACAAAGGTAACGAGGCGGCCCGGCCCGGCCCTGCTCCCGCGTCACTGCGGCAGCTGGGGCTCGCCCCTTAAGCTCGGCGCGCACGGGGCCCCTGCGGCGGGGCCGAGAATTCTCCGGTGCCGGCGGGAGCCCGGGTGATGCTGGTGCCCCCGGTCTACCGACCGCCCTCCAGGAAAAGTTAGCAAGTGACGCCGTCTGAGTTGAGTCAGAAGCGCTTCCTTTCAATTAGGCCAGGTGAGGGGCCTCCCCCGCACGGATAGGATCCGGTCCTTCTGTAGCTCGGTGACTTTGCGCCATTGCCACACAGACTCGCCCGGGAATCTTCCCGCCCTTTGATGACTAGACCCAGCAGGTGTTTGCTCCAGCGACCCCAGAGAGCGTTTTGTAACACCTGAGCCCCCACGCTCCCTGCCCTCAGACGATTTGGTGGGAGAACAGGGGTCCCGACAGCTGGTTCTCATGGAGTCCGAGGTTGAAACTGGTTAGGAAAGAATCCCCGGGGATTAAAGGACTACGGACTTTGAGAGAAACTTGCGTGTGCCCCAACAGCCAGGAAAAATAACTGGGTTATTAGGCCCAAGCATGTCTGTCCCTGCCAGCCCTGGGAGCTGGATAGAGGACGTGTCTGTGGACTCAGGTCGGGTGCCGGGTCGGCGCCAGCCGAGTTACCGCTGGCATCGGCGATGCCAGGATACCCAAAGGCAAAGGATGGCCGTTTTCGCAGTGAGAATCGGGAGCGCTTCACTGGATGCGTGTCATGAATTCGCTGCGAAGAATTCCCCTTCGCAAGGAGAGCGTGTTTGGACGAGCTGGCTCGGGGAAAGGCCCCGTGCCCTTCCCAGACACACCTCGCAGAGGCTTTCCTGGGGCCCCAGGACCCGCGTTTCCTGCCTTGTTTTACACCGGCCCTTTTCTTTTTTTCAACGTTTTTTTTTTTTTTTTTTTTTTTATTTTTGGGACAGAGAGAGACAGAGCATGAACGGGGGAGGGGCAGAGAGAGGGAGACACAGAAGCGGAAACAGGCTCCAGGCTCCGAGCCGTCGGCCCAGAGCCTGACGCGGGGCTCGAACTCACGGACCGCGAGATCGTGACCTGGCTGAAGTCGGACGCTTAACCGACTGCGCCACCCAGGCGCCCCAACACCGGCCCTTTTCTTGACGTGTAACGTGCGGCCGTTTCCTCAGGAGTTTGTTTTTTAAGTTTATTTTGAGAGCAGAGCAGGGCACGTGCTTTCAGCGGGTGAGGGGCAGAGAGAGAGTCCTGAGCAGCACAGAGCCCAGTGTGAGGCCCGGTCTCACAGACGGCGAGCCGGAGTCAAGTCACTTACCCGACCGAGCCACCCAGGTGCCCCATTTCCTCGGACAAGTCCGCCGAGCGCGTCCCAGAGGCCCGCAGAGGCTGCTGTCTACACTGGAGGCGCTGTGCCCGCCTTAGAACACGCCCCACCGGGCCGTGGTTCGAGGCGGCGCACGCCTCCCGTAAACGGGTCCCAGTAGCAGCTGACGCTGGATGTGACTGGGGGGGACTGCGGGACCCTGGGGCTTGGCGCGGCAGGGATCACACCCTCGTTGGGACGCAGTGCAGGGCTGTCGCGGTCTCTGTGGCTCGGCGACCTTGCCGCGGATCGCCATCTTGGATCTCCGAAGGACGCGGGGGCCCGTGACCTGCCCGTTCTCCCCCCGCAGGGAACGTGGCCGCGCTGTCTGCGGAGCAGAACCACAAAATGGACACGGCCATCCACTACAACATTCCCGAGCTGCAGTCGTCCAGCCGGCTCCCCGTGCCCCCGCACAACGGGCAGCAGGAGGCCCCCACCGGGAGGAAGGGCCCCCTCACGCAGGAAACGGACCAGGCCTCGGAGGACGACGACGAAGACGGGGAGGAGGACGACGACGAGCCCCCCAGGCGCAAGTGGCAAGGGATTGAGGCCATTTTTGAAGCTTATCAGGAGCACCTAGAAGGTATGGGAGTGGGCGCAGGGCCGCGGGGAGGTGACAGAATGCTGACTGGACCGCCCCGTCCCTGTGGGACCTCACTGCTAGCCCTGGGGACGGTTTGTGCGTGGTGACCCTGGCGCTCAGGAATGTCCTCAGCCACTCTGCCTGTTTCAAGAACTGTTGTCAGCCTTCTGCAGACGCCCCAGCTTCCAGACATGAGGCCCCTGTCACCGGACAAGCCTAAGTACTGCTTGTCCCCACCCAGCGTGACGGCCCCCACCTGGGCCGTGCTTTCTGTGCCGTCTGCCGCCATACTTCTAAATATCCCATCGGCCCTGACTGTGGCCGCACACACGGGGCCTGAAAACAGAAGAAGGTGTGTTAACTCAGCTGAGCGCCTCAGGGCTGCTGGCGGTTCCCCCACAGGCTCGTCGCCCTCGTGGGGCAGCGGGTGGGGTCACGAGGCTTGGGCGCTATCCTTGGGCTTCTGGCCCTCTGCCTCCTTTCCCTGCTCCTCGGTTTCCTCAAGAGGACTCCCGTGACCTCCCAGGCTGCAGTGCCGCGGCCCCCCGTGCTCCCCCTCCTGGCTGGAGCGGAGTTGGGGCGCACCAGTCATGGCTGGCAGAGTTCGGTATCCAGAGCCAGCGTAGAGCGTTTTTTATTGTGACGGAGCAAAGTGAGTCCAGCTTCTCTGGGTTTGTTTTTTGGTGCCCTGTTTGGGAATCCCTCTCTGCCCCCAGGACGTGATGATTCTGTCCATTTCCTTAAATTCAAGTTTCGCGTTTCTTATGCCTAGAATTCATGTAACCTCACCGTTCCCACCTGGGCAACCCCTTATCCTGGCGGGTTTCGGCATCCTCCTGGCCGCTCCCCGTGGGCCCCCTGCTCTCGGCTGTCCGCAGGCACTCACCTCTCGGACAGCCCCCCTGTTCTTGGCCCTTGGGCTTCTCCCAGGGGTTTCAAGATCGCCGCCTTGTTTGCGCCACCCAGAAAATCCCTATGCAGATTTTCAGTTGTGTTGAATTTACAGATTGGGGGAGAATGGATCTTGTTGATGATGATGTTTTTCCGTGAATCTGGCATTAAATTGCATTAAGCGACTTTTGCTGGTTTTCTGCCGTGAGCGGGGCCTTTTTTATTAGACTGATTTAGGTACCAGTTGTGTTTTCCAGTTTGTGTGGTCCCTTATTCCTTAGGTAGTCCTAGCGGGTCAGACCTTCTGTGATAGTTTAGTTCTCTCCTTGAGCTCTGGGCTCTTGAATTGAACAGAGAGTGGCAGTGACAGAGAGCCGCTTCTCTGGTTTCTGAACCTTGGGGACAAAATAGAGGTCCTCATTCCTGCCGAGTTGGCCGCAGAGGACTCGTCAGAGTTAGTGTTTCCGGTGGAGAGTCCAGCTTTCGTGTTTTCTGATGTCGCTGGTTCCAGGCTGCATTCGTTAGCGCTTTTAACAACTTCAATCTGTGTTCTGAGGGGGCAGGAGGCTGCTTTTAGTGCCCCTCCTTGCACTGTCCCTTCTGTAGGCTGTCCGCTTGCTCTCCCGGGTCTCCCTTCTCAAAACGCTTCATAGGAAAGCAGGGACTTGTCCTTGACCCTTGCAAGTTTGAAGTCACTCCTGTGAAAAGCAGGCCCAGTATCTTGTGGCAAGGCAGAGATTTTACTAATTAGAATTCTATTTTCGGCTTCTAAGTTTACTCTGGCCTCGTAGCAGCTTATTACCAGCTTTCAGACCTCTCACTGTACCCTTCCTTTTGAAAAACGTGTTTTGCAACCACCACTTTCCCCTTAAGGAGTTCCTAGTAGCCTTGTGGCCACCGGGCTGGGTTTCCCTGTGCCCATCAGAGGGCGGGGAGCAGTGCGGCCCCGAGGAGAGCACCGCAAGAAGGGCGACCCCGGCCAGGCCCGTGGCCCCTACACACACACACAGCAGCTCGACACGGCTTGTCTTTTCAGAGCAAAATATGGAGCGGCAGGTGTTGCAGACGCAGTGCAGGCGGCTGGAGGCACAGCATTATAGCCTCAGCCTCACAGCCGAGCAGCTCTCTCACAGCATGGCGGTGAGTGCCCCCAGGGAAGAGGGGCCGGGGTGGGGGGCGGGCAGGTTCCTAAGACACAGCCAGCTTCGTGGAGCCTAAGCTTGTGTCTGTCCCCGCTACAGACAAGTTTTGAGGGGTGGGAATACTGCTCCTAGGAGGCTAACAGGTGTAGTCTTGGGCGGGGAGTTCAGGAGCCCGAGGGTTCCCCAAGATTGAGCTAAGGAGGCAGGTACTGTTCACGTACAGGGTATTGGTTCTGGAAGGGAGAAGAGGCTATTTGCTTATCCCTTTGGGGGAGGTGTTACCCGTATGTCTCCCCCTACGGTGATTGGCTGAGGGGGATGGAAGACGCTATTACAGGGGGAGCAAAGCTCTCGCACCCCAGCCCCCTTCCTCCTGCAGCCGATGACGGGAGCGACTCCCCGGCATCCTCCCGGCACGTGGGGACGTGGGGTGCAGCCCTTGGCCGGTCCTGAGCAGCCACAGTTGTGTAGTATCGGCTCATTTTTAAAATCTCAGGGTTGGTGTTGAGCCAGCAACAGACCCTGGTTTTAGGAGACGGCCCAGATACTGGGAGAACCCAAGGCTTCGGTCACGGTTTGAACTGGTTCTTCCAGAGACCACCGCCCGAATCCTGAGCTGGGAAGGGGAAGCTTCCAGACTAGAGGTTGGCGCATTCATGCCTCACACACACTTCCTTACCGTGAGATGAGTGTTTTACCTGAATCAATCTCTCTCTCTCCAGGAGTTGAGGAGCCAGAAACAGAAGATTGTTTCCGAGAGGGAGCGACTCCAGGCAGAACTGGATCACTTAAGGAAGTGCCTTGTGTTGCCTGCAATGCACTGGCCTAGGGGTTACTTTAAGGGATATCCTAGGTGACGGTTTCCCTTGTGCTAGGCCGAACCTATAGTATAGAAATATTATCTATTTTATTACCTTGAATATTTAATATTTTTCACTGGGAGGTTTGAAGCTTAAAATTTAACAAAAAGAAAAAAAAAAAAGAAAAAAAAAAGAGAATGTGCCATGCATGAAGCAGAGGACTCCAGGCCCCAGAAGAACGAACCCGCCTTGACTTCAATGCAACGGAATCACCTTTGTCATTCAGCGAGCAACCGTCTAGGACGCCCATCGTTCTTTTTGTTTGGTCTTTTCTTTTTAAAGGTGGTTTTCTTCCCCCACGCCGTTATTTTCTAGTCTGAAAGTGAAAGCTCCCTTACCAACACTAAAACTGTATCCTTGAGGGCCCCTGGGTGCGGAAGAATGGATCAGACCGACTGTGTTGGGTTTCTGGTGTGGCCACGCGGCTCCCCACCTCCTCGAGCCCCCCCCCTCCCCCCCCCGTCCCCTTCTGCCCCCGGCGCGGGGTCGGCCTCGCTCCTCCCCAGGACGGAGACCGGCTTCGGCAGAAGGAAGGTGGGGTGCATTTTCCTGGTAAAGGGCTTGTTTGTCACTTGTCTGCAAAATTCTCTTCGAAGCAACAGGTCCTAGGAGCCCACAAAGCACCAATACCGAAGCCTCACCCACAGGCTTTTCCCCGGAAAAGCTCTTATCTAAAGTGCATCACCCAACTGAAGGTACCTTTTTATTACTCGGTAGGGGAAAATGTACAGAGCTCTATGTATACATACGTTCACACCCACGAAATTGTTACTGCGGTGGGTTGTGTTTTCATACAAACGTAAATTTTGAGAGAAAAGTCAAAGGTGCTTCAGCCTTGTACTGTGTATATATATTAAAAAAAAAAACAAAGTTTTGTATGTTTTTATTACTTTAATTATTGTTATAAAAAGCCTGCCATTTTTAAATATGTGGTTTGGGGGGATTTTTGTTTGTTTGTTTTCCTGTTTGGGGGTTCTGTTTGTTTTTTTGCTTTTGTTTTCCTGGGCAAAAAAACTTGCTTTTAGTGTTTGTACTGCTGCTGGTCAGGACATTAAACTATTGAAGTGTTTTTAACAATTAAAGAAGAAGAAAAGTAAAAGAGCTTACCACTGGCGCCTATGCGATCACTTCATTTTTGAGTTGCACCAGAAAGTGACGTAGAAAGCCATGTGTTGTTCCTTCTTACCTCCTCCTGTCCCCTCCCCCTGGCTCTGGAGCGCAGACAGAACCAGTTGCTACTGTGGAGGGGCTCGGGCCCCGGCGGGCAGAGGCCGCCCGGTGCCGCCGAGCGCGCCCGCGGCTCTGCCGGAAGAACCTGTCAGGAAGGGAGCGAGTTCTGTGATAGGATTCTAAGGTGTCTTACAGCAGTCTGAGAACAGGTGCAAAGTAGAAACTTTAGAAGCTTTATTTAGATGCAAAGCTTTGTAAAAGCCTAAAAGTAGGTAAACCATGTCTGAGCTGAACTTCCCCTCCCTTCGAACTTACTGTTCTGAGCACAGCAGCGGCTAGAAACCGGGGACGCCCTCTCTCTCCGCGCAAAGCAGTGTTTCCTTCTCGGCCCCGTTCCAGCTCATCCAGGCGGGGTCTCCTCTCGCCCGAATGGGCCCAGACCTGAGGCCCAAGCAGCCAGGGGCGGGTCCGTCGGGGGTGGGGGTGGAGGCAAGAACCTCGATGGCCGCTGTCCCTTTCACCCTGGGTCAGGGACAGGCTGGCCGACCTTCAGGAAGGCTACTCACTGCGCTCGGTGGCCGCGCCCTCGGCACCAGACCTTAGCTGTGCAGAACAGCTTGCTGGCAGATGGCATTGTGTTGCTTTATCTGTTCCCACACAGTTTGCTTTGTATGTCTGCCAAGAATCTTCTAGTTATTAGCAAACTCAGACAAAAAGTGCCGCCAGTATTATCAGCAGTCAACGAGCGCCTTCCTCTCCACAAAAACGACTCGAGAACGCAGGCCTGTGCTGCGGGCCTCCCCTCCCCTGCCAAGACACTGGGAGACCAACTCGTTCCACAAGTGGGGACAGGTGTTGAGAGGGGGCTCTGCTGCTAGCGGTCAGGGGACGAGATGACCGAATTGCTCCCGAGTCGGCTGGCTCGTTCCGGTCTGAAAGAGCAAGCTCAAGGGCTCCACCTCAGCACCCCGCTCCCCGCCCTCCCCCGGCCCCAGAAAAGGGCTGGACGCCCCTGCTAAGCAGCTTGGGGAGGGCTTGAGGAAACAGCCCCCGCCCCGCCCCTCACCATCCGAGGGGAGCCCCCTGTTGGGGTGCTGTTACAGGTCGAGGGCCACGCCCACGGGGGGCGGTCACCACCCAGGGGTGGGTGCAGCTAGAAGGGCTCCGCTCCCTGCCGCTGGAGACTAACCGCCTCCCCTGCCTTCCAGCTTCGGTCCCTCCTCCTCCCCGCACTCCCACCTCTCAGTAGAAAGACAATCAGAATACAGACCAGTAAGGCAGCACGAAGAAACTAAGGAAGGGAAGAAAGCAGGGGTGCACCACGAGGAGCTGGCTTTCCCGTCCGGTGGCTAGTTTTCGTTTTCAGAGGGTTTGGAAACAACAGCACCACCTCTCTTCAGTTTGGGCTTGAAAATGGACAAATGCGTGATCCTTGTCCGCTATTTCACGTTGAGTTTAAAAGACAGAGTTGAGAAGTACGCCAGATCTGCTCTAGAACTCATTACGTAACTCGGGTCAGTATTTTCGTGGAGACCCCCGTCTTTCACGACCTTGTGTCTTCCTGCCGCCCCTGCGAGACCGGGCTGCCGTCCGTCCTCAAGGGGACTGCACTCCGCTTGTGAGGGTCCTCTTCCAAAGTGGGGTCCTGGGGTTCTGCATTTAATCCCATCATTAGAAACGAACTTGGCGCTTACGACCTGATCCTTTGAAAACGTTGTTTCCTCTAATTAGAGCCAAAGGGACATAAAATCATGACCTCCGTCCATTATCTCAGATAAGTGACCAAGACAGGACTTAACAGGATTTTTTTTTTCTACAGAATATAGGCTAAACACTTCATTGGCATTCACATTCTAATAGATTACATCCTTAAGGAAATTCCAAGAGTACTTAGAGGAGCCCGCACTCTCGGCAGCGGAGGATCCTAGTCCAAGAAGGTCTGTACGTGGAATGGGTTTTCCTCCAGTAGCTCGATAAGGCTGCCGAATCTCAAAAATCAGGCGCCCCCTTTCCCCTCTGAGCGGTCTTCAAAGTAGAAAATTCCAGGGATCCACCACAAGATGGAGATGGTCGGCACAAGCCAATTCTGTAACTCTCGGCCACTTAGCAGCGGAAATATCCCGCACCCCACGGAAACCAGTACCTGACTTCTCCCGTCTCACAGTAGCCAGTCCCAACCTGTTGATCCAGCACTTAACTTAGACTCCTTCATTCTGCCTTGACCTGAGGAAGGCCACGCTGATTGGTTGTGTTACTTTGTATGTGGCCTGTGCTCACTTGCTAGAACAGTAAAACCAGTACAGGGGAGGGAGGAGGGATGCCTCGGTCACTCTGGGGGCAGTTTAGATGCTGTGAAAT